>NW_028324303.1:16473991-17111491 GCF_058129835.1 Hydra viridissima
AAACCAATAGCAAGAATTGTTTAGTTTTACAGGTGTTTTTTTTTTTAATTTTAATTACTTCTCTTCTCACTCTTTACACTCACAGGTTTATTTACTTTTGCTTTGTATTCTTATTTGGTCTCTCTATTGTTTGCTATTACAATAAAGATTTGTGCTATTTTAGGATCAAGGATAAATATAAATGCAATGTTTTCAGCTGTTTGGCAACTTTTCACTGATCAACTTTAAAGATTTAATTTTTTAAAATTAGCTTAAAGTTTCCATGAACTAAAATTTTGCTCAAATTAAATTAGAAATTGCTCTAAACAGAGTGGTTAGTTTTTTCTTTAACACTTTCAACATTTTTCACTGAATTATGTGATTTGCCTTTTTTTTTTTAATGTTTGACATGATACCAGAACTTTCATTATCTTTTTAAAATACAAGAATGTATATATATATATATTTAGTTGACCAGTGAAAAGTTGCCAAACAGCTGATGAAATATTGCATCAATACATAGAAGTTGTTCATGAATATGATGCTAAAGGAAGGGCGGATTGCAAAAAAACCTGGAAGAGTAAAGAGTTTCCAGCAATTGGTTTGTTTAAGCCTCTGCTTAAGCAAACAAATTACTTGATTAAAATTAGAAATGTTGTTGTCAAATAAATGATGATGAAAATGATGATGATGATGATGATGATGATGATGATGATGATGATGATGATGATGATGATGATGATGATGATGATGATGATGATGATGATGATGATGATGATGATGATGATGATGATGATGATGATGGTAACGATGGGGCTGATTGTGGTATTATTAATGATTTATCAAGGCAGATGCACTTATGATTAATATCTAAATCATATTCTTTGATTGAATTAAACTTTTTTTTTACATATACATGCAACAGTCAATATAATTAAAAGAGAATTTGTTTTTTTTCATGAACTTCAGGTAAAATAAGCTGTTTTTATTTTGGACATAATGTTTCATTGAGTTGGTTAACCTTTATATTTTCCACAAGACAGAAAAAACAAAATAAGTGTTCACATTTTTTTAGAGTTGCTTGTTGTTTTGATACTTTACCACAAAAATTACACTGGTAAAGTTTTAAATGAGGATTGATTTCTTGTTTTAGTTCTTCAATATCTTTTTCCAAATCATGTGCTGACACAATGCTTTTTTTAATGGAAGCAATTATGGAAGACCGCACTTTTTTACCAATACCAGGGCAACCAATAACCTTTTTATTTTTGTTTTAGTGATTTAGTAACATTTAAACTTTTACTGAGTTTTTCTACCTGCTGACAACAATAGCATTCATCATAATGAGTTTTCCAGTTCATATTTAAAAGAAGTTTTGTTAATTTCATTCTTTTGATCCCATTCTTAATGGTATCATAACGTTTTGAAAATTTCTAGATGAGTGTACATTCTCTAAATCAGACAACATGGCAAGGAATACATATTTCAATGTTATTTTTTTAGTTTATTTCAATAGGATACTTTTTATTCCCAACCAAATATCCGCAGACCCTGTAAATAAGATTCAAATTTTTGTAATGGATTTTCATTCAAAAATAGTAAAACTTTTTGGATAGTTCTTGTGAATAGCCGTCAAACTTAACCACATGCATTATGTAGTGTTTATATTCATGAAGTAAATTAAGCCAATAAATCAATATAAAACTGCATATAAAGTAAAAGATTTTATTTAAAATTATTAGAAACATTTAGTAAATTTTTTACATAAGGACATTTTTTATTTAACAAACGATACAAACAAAATGTTATCAATTTAGAACAATGGTTAGATGTAAATTTTGAACAAGAAAAAAAAATTGAGTGCTAAGATTTTTTATAAGTAATAAAATGTTATAAGATTGATATAAGTAAAAGTAGAAAAACTTTTATGTTTTACCGCTCAAAAAAAAAGTAAAAAGACTTCCAAATTTGTAAACAAATCAAAGAAAAGGTTTTTTTAGGTAGATCCTCTTCAATCATAAAATAATATTCCCCTTTCATTTTACTTACTTCTTAACAAAATTAAGTTACCGAGACACTACTAACAGCCTAAAAGCTGGTTATCAACGTAGACGATTTTAAAAAACACGATAAGTAATGAAAAATTGGTCGCTAAGTAAAAATTCATTCTGTAACGAAGGTCCGTAGCCATTTTGAAAGTTCTAAAATTTTCATAATCCAACTGCGCTTGCGCACAATAACCTGTCGCTTATTAAAAGAGTTATTATTATTATTATTATTATTATTATTATTATTATTACTATTATTATTATTATTATTATTATTATTATTATTATTATTATTATTATTATTATTATTATTATTATTATTATTATTAATATTATTATTATTATTATTATTATTATTATTATTATTATTATTATTATTATTATTATTATTATTATTATTATTATTATTATTATTGTTAATATTATTATTGTTATTATTATTGTAACTATTATTATTACTATTATTATTTTTATTATCATTATTGTTTTTATTTTTATTAGTATTATTTGTCTTAATGTTATTCTTGTTGTTATTATTAATATTTTTATTATTATTTTTATGATTATTTTTATTATTGTTATTATTATCATTATTATTATTTTTGTTATTATTTTTATTAGTATTATCATTTATATTATGATTTTTATTTTTATTATTATCATTATTTTTATTAATGTTGTTACTGTTAATATTATTAGAAGTATTCTATATATCATTGTTATTATTATTATTAAAGTTAAAACCGTTTATGATTTTTTTCTAAAGAGCAGATTTTTTTGAAATTAATGATGAATAAAATGGATATCCTGAAATACAAAGACATTAATAATCACTTTAGAAGTTTATATAGATTTAGCTTAACAAAGTTACAGACAAAAATGCAATAGAATTACTGATACCTTTAACGATTTTTGCGTAATTAAGAGGATGTTGATTATGCTCTTAAGGTTTACAATTTATATATAACAGTTCATAGAATTTTAAACAATGATGCAATTCTTTCTGTTTATGTACATGTACATTAGGGCTATCCAAAAAAAATTTTTTTTTCAGATTTGATTGCATAGTTGTTTATTTTGTGCCATTTGACATAGTAATTAACTGTGCAAAAAATCTTTCCAATCAGATAATGTTTAGGGGGTGCTCAATGACCATAAAGTTTTACGAAAAATGTGAAAAACATGGAAAAAGTAACAAAGTTCCACAAATTTCTAAAACCCGGTTAATTAGATTTTTCAGATTTGATCAGTTTTAATTATCTCTAAATATTAAATTCTGAATACAAATTACAATCCACATCCACTTTAGACTGGTTTATTAGCAGAGAAATTAATGAAATAAAATACTGCAATACGACTAAAGTTCTGCGGTTTTTGTTATATCAGAATTTTTCCAAAATAAAACACTAGGATTTTTGACTCTTTCTCATTGATTAAAATACAAATTATAAACAAAAAAACATATGAGCAATTAACATTTAATTATCGTAATGTTATAGTTCGTGCAATGTTAATGCTAGCGAGGACTATAACTCTTCAGAGTACACTTTCTGGCATCTGGCACTCGCTTTCTGTGATCCTCAACCACCTGAATTAACCTCTGCATTTCAGATTCATTCCTTGTAATCGATTCATTAAACATCGACATTAAAGCCACAGATCGTTCGGCAGCATCATTTACTACTTTCAATGAATATACTAAATTTTTTCCTTCTTGGTATTCTGGGGAATCATTCCAGGTAGCTGGATCGTTGTTGAACAGAAAATCAATATCAACCTTCATTGACCGCAACGCACTTGCTGAAACTGATGTCACCAGCATGTCCAGAGATTTCTTCTCTAGACTTTCAATGTTCTTTGATTTGATCAACCTTTCAGACCAGTTCTCACCGTGAAATTTCATGTTGGAAATCATTTTTCGCTTCTCTTCCGTTTAAAGTTTGTTTGAAAACAAAGCTAGTGGGACCAATTCTGGTGAAAGGTACCACAAATGGTTTTGAAAGTTCTTGACTGCTGCTTCGGAAATCGTTTTATTCACAACTGCAAACTGCTTAAGTTGCTGAAACAGAAACAAGTCATTAACTGGAGCATCGCTGGCATTTGTGCATGATATCCAAGATTTTACATAAACCAGACTAGCAAATAAGCAAAATTCACAGAGATTTTTTTCCTCTTTTGTGGTCAACTTGAACTCTTCACGAAATAAATAAATCTTAAAACAATAAATAACCTTGGCCATCCAGCGAGCCATGTGATAAGCACCAGGGATCTTGAAATGATAATTTTTCTCTTCTTGATCAGGCAGTTTTCCAAGTATTAACAGACAGAGATCCATGATTTCTTTGTAGTCATCCCTTGGCATTTTAACATGCAGGTTTTCTTTGAGGAATGCAATCACTTCATTTTGTAGTTCTTGCACCAGGGGTATTTTCATTCGAATGTCATCCAGAGGTTTAAAATTTCCTTGATTAACTTTGGGCCAATATTGCTGAACTCTCTGGAAAAGAGGTATGTTGGGACCAGATGATGGTCCAAATAGTGATCCAAACACTCCTGCTACTATGATCTCATGAACATGGTGTCTGCAAGCGAAATATAACAAATTTCTACCTATATGTTTCTCTAGAACTACACATGCACCATTTTTGGAGCCAGTGTTAGAGGCTGTAGTATCAAAACTCATTCCAATAACATCACCAATTATGTCCCAGAAATTAAGCAGATGAATAACTGCTTTTGCTTGGGCTTCTCCAGTTCCAGCTGATAGTTTTGCTATTCCAAGTATTTTGTCAACATTGTGACCTGTCACACCTACAGATAGCCGGTCAACATTTGCTTTAGGGGCTGCAGAATTTGTACGATCTATCATCAGTTTGCCATCCCAGTGGACGATTAATGGTGGTTTGTCCAAATCGCAGAATTCAGTTCAAACAGTGGCTTCAATATTTGATCGATGATAGGTTCGTTTTCTACGGACTGTAGAACGTGACAATGATCCATCATCGAGGTTCTGTCCACCAGCCCTTGCAATTGCTGCTGCTAGTATAGTAAATTTTGTGTCAGATAGATTAATTCTGTCTAATGCTGATGAAACATCAGGCGAGTCAAGAATTGTATCTAAGATACATTGTCGTTTTGGAGTACTTGCTAAACTTGATTCAGCTGACCCTGAAGAACTTGCTTTACTGACTTGTTGTGTGTAATAAACAGGGATTTCTATCTCAAAATCTCTATCAACCATTTTGTCATTATCAACAGCATCGTTATCGTTGTCATCACTATAACTTTCGTCATGTGAAGGTTCAATAACAGTAACTATTGCACTCGCACCAGATTGTCTTTGCTCTTCTTTTAGCTTTCGTTCTCTCTCTGCTTGTTTCTTTGCTTCATTTCTTTCTTCTAATTTTGAAAGTTCTTTGTCCTCTCCAAAGATCACCATTTTTCTCTGACATCTCTGATCCAATAAAAATTCTTTATCTTCTTCAATTTTGATCATGGTTTCAGCATCCTTGTGGGCAATGTCAAAAAGTAGGCCAATGGTGTCTGTAAATGATTTCTCTCTCGATTTCTGAGAATCTGACAATCTGGATTTATTTTTTTTTATTAATTTAAATTCCTGGACTAAAGTTTTCAACTTTAAGACTACATTCGGATGAAATGCTGTCGGAATACGGGCTTTATTCCAAATAATAATCAGTTCATCAACAGTTGTTTTAAGACTTTCAGGCACTGACTTTTTGGTTGAATTAAGATGATAAAAAAATGTTTTTAAAACATCAGATGTTAAGGGAAGAACTTTATCTGGAAGATTTGGCTCTGGTTGTCCAATTAAAAAGATTTTGGTTTGAAGTCGTGTAGAGATAGCAACACGAGATGATGCTGCCATTTCAATGATAACTGAAATATTATGAGAAAATCAAAACTCAATACCATATTATACAAACTTATCATTCAGTTGTTGGTTTATGCAGCTGCAGCAATATATTATAATAATTATTACTAAAGAAATTAAATAAATATTTTCAAATTAGAAATTATTATTATCTGCACTTAATAACAAACAATCCACTACCAGACTACCATGCTAGTTTTCTGTAATAGGTTACTAAGGTTAGGTACTATCAAAATATTAATACATTTGTTGTCAAACTGAAATTCCAAATAAAAATAATATTTATACTTGTAAACCTTTTTGTTCTGTTTGAATAAATTCTAAATTGAGTTAAATAATAGTATTAAAATTATGAATACAAATTTTAACAAAATGATATAAACACAGTTGTTTTAAACACTAGCAGACATTTTTTAGTCTGGTGCCCTGATGACAGTTAATCTGCTGCACTTTAATTAATCTATATAGCACGCAATCAGACAATATTTCAGTGGAAAAAATCTAATTAACCAGGTTCTAGAAATTTTTGGAACTTTGGAACTTTTTACACGTTTTTGACGTTTTTCGTAAAACTTTATGGTCATTGAGCACCCCCTAAACATTATCTGATTGGAAAGATTTTTTCCACAGTTAATTACTATGTCAAATGGCACAAAATAAACAACTATGCATTCAAATCCGAGAAAAATTTTTTTTTCCTGTGTTCACATGAACAGCCCTAATGTACATAAAAGCATTTAATCTTAACTTCACCAAAAACAATGATGAACTCAGCAGTCCTCTTTAATGGACTTAATCGGTTGAACTAATTTATACTCTATAATGGAATCAATTAGCTCAACAAATATAAATAACTGTTCTTCATTTGGAATTAGTAAAATATGAAAAACCGTTTTACATTAACTGTTGATTGTTCTTTATCTTCTCATAAACATTTGAAATAAAATTTGAAGATAAGACATAAACATGAAACAAATTGTTTCACCTCGGATGTTTAGAGCAATATGTTTTTTTTTGTAAATCAACACTTATACCGCTACAACGCGCAAAACTTTTATTAAACGTATATAAGTTTAATTTTTGCACTGAGAATTTATTGCAATAACCAGCTATATTTAGCAAAAACATGCAAAAGACAAGCGGCATTTTACCGGCAACTAAACAGACGAAACAATAAATTTCAATGCATATCATATAGACGCAAGAAGGAAATCTTTTAGGCATAAGACAGTTATTGTCAGTTAAATGCCAGATTAACCAAATAACTAGTAAAAACATTTTCAAAGCACAACTCGATGTAAATAAACAAATGGTGTGGTCGGATATTGAGTTGAAAACATTTCGTTGAAAATGCAGTATTAAAGAAATACTTATCGCAACAGAAATAGCTCGAAAGATCTATTTAAGCTTACCACTCGAACTGTATCGAAAATGTAATGCGCCAATCGACCAAAGTGAGTTAGTTTGTAAAACCTGTTTAAGGAAGTGTGCTGACGTAAAATCAACATAAAAGTTAAATGGAAAGAAGAAAATTGGAAAATAACAAAATGATAAAAAAGCAATATTTAAAAATATGTAGGAAAATAAAAATTAACTGTCTGAAAAATTTACGATTTTATGATAACTGGGCACTAATGAAAAAGATCATTTAAATGTTTGTCAGTCGTGTTAGAATGTTTATGCAAACTACGCAGACATTTGTTCAAATCAAGTGAAACTAAATGAAATAGTTCGAGAACCAAAATATAAAAAAGAACTGCAAAGTATCCTAAAACGAGGCGAATTCGGTAATATTACTAGTCATATATCGAGCTCTGATAATTTAAGAATTAAACTGGATTCATTATGGATTAGTGAGTATGAGAGTGTCAACTAGCATTCGCGTTTTGTTTTTAGATATTGACCAACAAAAAGAGAAACAAATTTGGAAATGTAAAAAGAGCACAAAAATGACAAACTGTCTAACAAAGCATTTGAGTAAGTGGCCTACCTTTCGTTCAATATTTGTATTCTGAAGACCTTTTGAAGGCAAGTATGCACTTTTATTTTTAGAAAGCCAAAATAAATGGATTGAAGTGGCGATGTTTAATAAGCACTAATATTTTCCTTAAAACCACCACAATACATAATAGTTTTCTCACATTGAAACGCTAGAAGTAAATCTGGATGAAAAACAACAAAATATCTTTGTAAAATTTCTGTCAGCGAAAATCACAACGAGACTTACTCCGAATGAACGGAGAAAGTAGGACAAAACAGCATGCATGTCGAAAAGAGCGAACGAACATTGGCTCGAGGAAAATAATTTTGACTATATAGGACAATTTCAATTTATATACCTGAAATGGATATATTTTTAAAAACTGTTAGTCATTTTATGCATAAAGATCAAAAAGTTGTGATTGAAAACTGATTTTTTAGTTGTAGGTTTTTCACTGGCTTTGCTATATCCTTCGTGCATGTGCAAAATATTAATAGACTTTTGTTGTTTTATTCTATATATCGTTAGTCTATTTGGCAAAACTTCGTTTGCTAAATACACTTTTAAACACAATAAACTTGCTGAGGTTTACAAAATAGACCAACGGTTGTTGTTTTTTATTTTTAAAGTATAAAAAGGTAGTTAAATATGATAAAAACAGCAAACTATTTTTACTTGAAAGAATAACATTTCGCAACTAATTTTTAAGCACTCTGGGAAATGTGGTGCAATGAAATTGGTCCGTTATTATTTAAGTTGCTAAATGTTAATCTGGTGTTGTTTTATTCTATAGAAATTAAATTTAATCACATTTAAGGAATTTTACGTTTTTAAAAGGATTTGAAAGATAAGTTACGAAAAAATGGATCAATTAACCATAAGCAATGTGGCAAATAAAAGCTATAAATCATGGTTCCAGTTTTGATAAGAAAAAACTAGCCATGAAATGATCATTTTTTTAGAGTTGGATTACATGTTCTCCAAAGAATGTCACAAACCAGGTAGCATCCAAAAACATTTTTAGTCTAAAGGTTATAAAAAAATCACCGAGGCAAGAATAACCTTATATTTGCTCTCTTTAGAGCCAATCCTAAGATAGCTGGTCCTAAGATAAAATCTTTTTTTTAAATAATATTACATACAAAATAAAAGAAACAGCATGAAAATTTTTATTTACGAAAAGATACTCCAGATTTTAATGTCTTGTATTTAAAAGTTCCTACCTCTGAACATCTATTCGTTCTTTTTTAAGACAGCGGTGAAGATTGGAAATTTAATTATAATGAACACATTTTAAGCAAAATGAAAAAGAAAGTAGGAAAATTATATTTTGATATTTTTAAACTTTTCGAAAACTTAACAATTTACATCTTTAAAAAAAATTTTTTCAGTTTTAAACAAACACCTTGTTTCATCGTTTTGCAATAGAGAAGTTCAAGCTATCAACTATCAAGCTATCAGTGCTTCAGTGAAATTCTAGTTCTTGTGTCACAAACAAAAGGTTTTTATAAATGAACTTTTATTGATAAAAACTTTCCCTTTAATTTAATTTTGTTTTTTGTTCACCGAATATTAAAAGATTACCAGTCACATTTTTAAAAAACACGAAAAACAATTTACAAATAACTGAATAATTTGATTAATGGGTAGTAAGATAATACAATTACCCAGAACTTGATTAACAATGAATATTTCTCTTATCTGAAAAACATTCTATTAAACATTGCACCATAGACTTAAAACGGCAATTTTTTAATTGCTCAATGTATTTTATTATAGTAATAACAATAAACCTCCTATTTATAGTAATAACTTTATTATAGTAATAACAATAAACCTCCTGACTTTAAAAAACATTAAAATATTTAATGAGTAATTAATACTTATTATAAATAATCTAAATCGAGCTTGAGAATTTAGACATGCAGGTAAATAAGTACATCAGTGTTAAGCATGTTTCTAACACTTTTAGGTAATGCGTATTTGAGCTCAAGCGCGTATAGTTTTAATTTAAGTGTTTATCTTTTATTAAATCTCTTAAAGTTTAACAACCTTTTTATGAAAAAGTATATTTTGAACATCATTAAGAAATAAGTTTGTAAAACTTTTCCGTTTCATATGTTAGTTTCAAAGATGTTTTTCAGTATAGACGTTACTTTAAAGAACTCGTCTCTCATTGAATTAAAATCGGATTCTATGTTTTATTAGGAATGATCGAATAAACATTAGCGTAATGTTTTATACTGATCCTGGAGAAATTTTTACTGTTTGCAAATAAATTTAACAATTGATAAGCAAAGGTGGGTTTCTTTTTTCCTGATTCACTGGTAATCATTTTTCCAGATTCACCGGTTTTCAGTGTCATACCATGGCCTACTTCATACACGGCCGGATATGTTGCATAAATAGGCCGAAAATTAAAAGGCCAGTTTTTCAGAGTTTTTTTCGCCAAGAACGTCGTGTTGATCAAGTTTCCAAATTAGTTGTGAGAAATATGGTAAATAAATGCGCTGTGGTTAATTGTCGAACTGGCTGTAAATTTAAAAAAGTGAACCTAGCTCTCTTTATGCAAGTAAAGCTGTTTTTAGTTTTCCAAAAGATACTAATTAAGAAGAAAAATGGATTAAATTGGTAAACAGAAAAGATTGGAGACCAAGAAAATATTCAGTTATTTGCATGGATCATTTTGAAGAAAAATATTTAAAATATGGAAAACGAGTTACTTTAAAACACGAGTTAAAACATGTTCCATCTATTTATTCTGAAGAAACTTGTATTCCATCTTCTGTAATGCCTAAAGTTTCTAACTTTCGTAAACCACCAACTAAACGAGATTCTTCTATCCCAAATGAAATTCAATTATTTCAAGAAATGGATAAAATAAAAAACATTGATATGCTTCATAAATCTAACTCTCCAAATGGATTTAGTTTTCAAAGATATGAAAGTTTTGTTTTATATTATCGTTTGTTTTTTGTAGACTCCACTCCTTTTATTGAATTAATAAGTGTTGATAACAATTTGCATGTAAAACTGCATTATAAAAGTTGTCCACTTCCACTTCCTCATTGGTTTAGAACTATCAACAATTGTAAACTCACAAGTTTATCTATTTTAGATAATTTGGTGTCTTAAATGCACAACCTTGCTGAAGGAAATTCCTATTATTTAGTTAATGAACTTTCAAAACTAATCTTTTTTAAATCCAAATGTTGACCTCCATATTCTTCAAAAGTGTTACATTTTGCACTAATGCAAAGATATTCATCATCTCAGGCTTATTCGCATCTTCTGGAACAACTTCCTTTACCGTCAAAGTCACTATTGAAGAAGTTAGTATCAGGTGGAATTGATTCAATAAAATCATTAAAGTTATTGTTAAACGAGGACAAAATAAGCAATAATTGTGTTATTCTTTTTGATGAAATATATCTGCAGCAATCTTGTGAATACCACAGTGGCAGATTAACTGGACAAGATAAAGACGGTAATCTCTACAAAGGAGTAATTGTCTTTATGATTGTTGGCCTCAAGAAATCAATACCTTATGTAATTAAAGCCATCCCAGAGACTAATATCACTGGAGATTTCATTAAAGATGAAATAGAGGAAAGTTTAAATACATTAAGATCTGCAGGTTTTAACATTCGAGCATTGATTGCAGACAACCATCCAACAAATGTCTCAGCTTATTCAAAATTGCTTAGCATTTATGGGTCAGATAAGCCAGAAGAAAATTTCTTTATCACTTATAATGATCATAAAGTTTATCTGATGTATGATAGTGTTCATTTGCTTAAAAACTTAAGAAATAATTTGATTAGTACTAAAAAGTTCATTTTCCCACCATTTCAGTTCACTGATTACAGTTTTAAAATTTTGCAAATGAGATTGTTATTAAAAGAGAACTTTAACTTTTGGAAAATGGATTTAAAACCTTTTCATTCGGATATGAATCTGAATTCAATTTCAGAACTTTTTAATAATGAAATTCAGGAAAGTGAGTTAGATGAAGACAGTAAAGAGTTTACAATTTTTATTGCTGGATATATATGCAGAAAGTTACTTAAAAAATTGAAATGTGAATTGTGTACTTTATTGCTAAAAAGTGATGTCGTTGACATAGATACAGAATATATTGACCTAGTATCCAGAGGAGGTCTCTTAATTCCCTCAAAGTTAATTGCAACTCATGTTCTTAGTTGCTTTGCTATGTTGATGCAGTGAAACAAAGTCTACTTAAATTGGAAACTCTTGAGATCAGAAAAGTTAGCGAAAATATTTTATATGAATATAATTTGAACCAGAAATTTCTTTGTGATAGTCATTTTGAGTGGGGACTTTCTCTTGTTAATAGAACAGTAATAAATATTTTTAATAATAATGAACAAAAGATTGTAAGTGGGAGTAAACACAAAGATACTGTATTATCTTTCAAAAGGAGACAAAGAGAAAAGAGAAAATAAGAAAAGTAGTGAATATATAAATATATATATATATATATATATATATATATATATATATATATATATATATATATATATATATATTCACTCTTTTATATATATTTATATATATATAAGTTGTTTATACAAATAAATTGTTTTAACTACAAATTTGTTTATAAATTCAATATCGTTAATATTTCAACTCCAAATGCTATTTTATAAATGCATCTGTTATATTTTAAATGTTAAAAATTATATATTTGAAATGAATTGTAAAATATAGTTTTTACTTAATATTTGAAAATTTAATTACCAATTAAATATTTAACACAGATGAATTAACCTAAAAAATTTTTAATAAGGAATACTTAACAAACTTTAAACTTAGGAAACGTTAAGCATTACTTTTAAAACTATTTTACATTTTAAAACACAAAAACTTAAAATACTGAAAAACTGGCCTTCTAATTTTCGGCCTATTTATGCAACATATCCGGCCGTGTATAAAGTAGGCCATGGTCATACTTTCCAGAAGAAGTTTTATTTGTGAAGAGACTTGATTTATTTACGCAATTTATTGTAAATTATATTTTTTTGAAAAAAAAGAAACTAGTATTGAAGTTTGCACTTGATTTATTATCATCTGTTATTAAAGGAACCAAATGACTATGTTGAGAAAACTTTGCTAAGTTCTTTTGCATCAATTTTTGTTAATAAATTATTAACTTTTTTATCTCTATTTTGTGCTTACTTACATTTACTTTTTTGTTTTACATAATTCTCATGGTTCTCCTGATGCATTTTAAAATTGTTGATTTGAAAGAACCGGGATTGTGATATGCATTGTTAGCTTTGTTAAAAAGTGTAGATTTAGGTGTAGTGAGTGAAAATCAAATATTTCGATTTTGGTAAATTTTTTCTAGTTTTAAAATCTGTTTCGAAAATTCTGAATGCGTTTTTTAAATTTATTGCTGTACAATATAAAATTTTCTAATACTAAGATAACAACATCTACTAATTTGTTTAAGTATAAAACTAAATCTTAAGATTGCATTGTTTAACAAAATCTTTAGATTGCATTGTGTAATAGTTTTTGTTTTTAGCATTAGTGTTAACTTCAAGTGCTTATACTTAAAAATCATTTTTAAAAAACTTTCTTAGATATAGAGATAATTCAGGTGAAGTTTATCATTTTCATATGTACAATCCGAAAAAGGTTATTGCTGGTAATCATAACTATACAAATCTTTTAGAAGAATTGAGAAAGAATAGATTTTCTAGATTTTTGCTGGTCTTGCTCCTTTGATTAAGCATCCATGTTCTCGTAAATGAGATGAGAACGAAGGATGAGGACTTGAGAGACATTCTAAAAAACCAGTTTTTTGTAAAGTGGTAGCTTTTTACTTATTTCAGCATGAGGAAGTAGGGAAGCATACTCTAATCTTATGGACAGCGAAAACATTAGATTTCTTTGTTTCATACGAATAAAACATTTCAAATATAGTGAAAGCGATTTTGACTAACTGTAAAAATTGTTTAGGTACATATCAAAGAATCTAACATCAGATTGAGGTAAGAGTTTTTAAAAGTGCTACATGTGCGTATAGTCTCTTTTTAAATGAAGCTTCTATTATAAAAGTCTAAACCTTTTGCTGAAGTTTTGTTAAAATCCTAATTTTCAAGAGCTTTCGAGAAAAGTTTTCATTTAAGTAATTATACTGTTTTACATTTCTAACATTTGGAATTGGTAACACTCATTTCTTTCAATGAATCATTAACTAAATGGCGAAAACATTTGGCATTTATATCTTTGAACCCTGTTAATACCGTTCCGAAAAGCAAATTTTCTTAAGTTATGCCCTATAAATTTGTGAATTCTCTTCCACAAATAACTATTGCATGATTGAGTCGCTATTTGAGAAAATTCACAGTAAAAGTGACAATGTTTTGCGTCAGCTTTTCTCTTGTTTGTAAATTCACATTTAATGTGACAACGTTTTTACGTCAGCTTTTCTTCTGTTTGTAAATTCACAGTAAAAGTGACAACGTTTTTACGTCAGCTTTTCTTCTGTTTGTAAATTAACATTTAATGTGACAACGTTTTTACGTCAGCTTTTCTTCTGTTTGTAAATTCACATTTAATGTGACAACGTTTTTACGTCAGCTTTTCATCTGTTTGTAAATTCACATTTAATGTGACAACGTTTTTATGTCAGCTTTTCTTCTGTTTGTAAATTTATTCGAAACAAGACGTTTGTTAAAAAAAATATTCCATGAAATTGTGACTGTAAAAATAAAGCTTTTTTAAGTTTACCAATATTCTTTTTGGTAACCTCATGCAGGCTCAAAAATATTATTCGAAATTTTTATTATTTAGCCGCGCAAGTTTTCTTTTTTCATACATACGCTTAGCAATGGGAAATTTCGATTAAAAGTGTGTATATAGAAAATATATTCTATATATATCTGGTACAAATATATACTTAAAGAAATAAATAATTTTCATTTTGTTCTTAGTTCTAAAAATGTCATTGTGTGAAGCTTAATGAGCATCAAAGTTTTTCCTTAACGTTAAAAGTACCAAAAATATAAATATTCTCTAACATATTTTAAATCTATATTTCATTTAACGGACTTACCAATGTCATAAACACATCAATCGAAATATTTAAATGTTAGATTTAGATAGTCTGGAGTTATATTACGATTTTCTGAAAATTCTAAATATAGTTTGCTATCGAGACGTATATTATTCAAAAACAGTTATAAACATTTACACTAAGAATATCTTAGATATCAATGAAATCATTATTTTCTATAGAATAAAGTTCTACGAGATGTAAAATATTGTTAACAAAATCTCGACTTTTTACAAAATAATCCAAATGTAAATTATAACTTTCAGAATTTCTCAGAGATTCTTAATTATAATTTGTATGAGTATTTATAGGTTTAGTAATTGTTTTTATAAAAACTGTCTTCAAACTCAAGGACTTAACTTAATCTATGAAAAATGTTTTAATATATCTCAGAAATTTTCGAAGTCTTAGATAAGTTTGGGCATGCTTATTCTGAAAATCCTTTCAGTTTTTTTCTAGCTACAACGGTTGTGCAGATAGGCAATATGAAGCGTGTTCAGCTGATCCCACTGGTAGAAAACAAAAACAATATAAATTAAAATAGACAAACTGCATTTAATTTGCATTGATTTTGAAGTTAAATTTTTATGTTTGAACATAACATAACATAAGTTAACATCAAATTTTCAGAGATGTTCATTAGACTGTTTTTGTCTTTTGTTAGTTGAGAAATTACTATAGTCAAAAAACCAGTTAGTCATTCATCATCGTTTCCTCCCATCTTCTTTGCTGCCGCTTCTTCATCACCTGGGTGTCATGAAACCTTTCTCCATGTTTTTCACAGAGAGCTCCTTGATTTGGACGGAAAAAGTCAAGATGAAAGTCTAAATTGCGCAATTTGGTCGACATTCTGCATCCTGATTACTGTCAAGTAGTTCATCAACAAGTTCTTCATAGTTTTCATTCTTAGTTTTTCCCGTAAAACCGTAAACAACACGCTTGAATGCAATCCAGGCTCTTATTTCTTTTTCTTTCAATTTTTATTGAAGACTAACTGATGCAAAAATCTGTTTTACTTGAGGTCCAGTTAACACACCAGCTAGATCTTTTGCTTCTAATTGATTAGGAGATATTGTTCTGATTTCCTTAAATTATTTGCGCCTATAATCCAGTGCCTTGACAAGTTGTTTGATGAAGCCAAATTTTATGTGGAGTGAAGGCAGAAGAATTTTGTGCACAGGTATCTTATCAACATTTTTTAGGCCGCAAATCTTTTCCTTGAGCCAATTATCTTATAGATGAGGTGGTAATTTATAAAAAAAATAGAAAAAAGAATATTCTGCGAATCTTCTATGTAATCCAAGAAGAAAACCAAATCTCTTGAACTCTCCGCACATATTTCACTTGTAATAATCTTAGTTGATCTTCATTTGCAATAATTTAGTTGTGAGTTGGCATTTATTAATAACTCATTAGAAAAACAAATGGAGATAAAATGGTCATTAGAATACGACCAACAATCAATACTATTTAACCATATCAGCAAATGATATTATATTGAAGTTTGTACTCATGTTTGAAAAATAGTTGTTAGTTAGATTTTCCAGACACTATAGTTTTTTCGCAACAAACATATCGGTTAAATGACAAAAATCTTCTCTCCAAAATAAACCTGTCTTTACAAGTTTTCTTGTTCTTTTATAGCTGATAGTTTTTCAAATCTATCCCTCAAAAAAAAGCCAGCAAAAACATATTAAAACTTTCTGTTTAAACAGGTGGCTAAAATTTATTAAACTCCGTAACGTGATTGAACGTTCTAGCAATTTCCGTAACGGAAATAAAAAAACTAAATCCATTTTATCAATTTCAAAACTAATGAAATTCAACAGCATTAATTATATTCAAGCTCATCAAGAATTTGAAAATCTTGTTAAAAGACGAAAAGTAGTATTCAAGTTCAAATGGATATCATTTCAGGATCTTATGTAGATGGTTCGATGTCAAATCATATTTACTCCTCCATCTTTAAGACATTCAATTCACAATCAATCGAATAGGTATGAGACTAATCAAGATGGAAACTTGTTAAATCTTAAAGAGGAAAAAAAATATTGATGAGATTTGAGGTGTACGTATATTTACACCTACGTGAGGTGTAAGTTCAAAAATAAAAGTGATTTTTAAATCGCTGAATGATTTAATGATTATTGCATAATAAAAAAAACCCTATTTAAAAAAATATCATTTGGTAAGTTTGGATATACTGAAAATTTTCTTTAAAGTAATGATAAACAAAGCTTTTAAGATAATAACGAAGCTAATGTTATGACTAAAATAACGGTATATTTAGACTCTGTTGGATAAACAAAGCCCGATCAAGTTACACAAGTCATCAGTGACAAGCATAAGACTGTAATAAAGACATGTAAAGTTTTATACAAATAGGTAAATGAGCAAACTGATCTGCTGAAAATGTTTAACTAAAAAGAAAAGATTATGTCCATGCTAATCCGATATTAGCAACAAGCAGAATATTAGGAATGGGTGAAAAAATGATGATAAAAATGTTAACAGAGTTGTACCCAGCAAACACAAAACGTTCAAGAAACGTACGTAGAACGTTTGAAACGGTCGGGCACGTTCTAAGAACGTTTCCAACGTTTTTCGAACCTACTTGAACGTTTTGTGTTAGCTAGGTAGCATTTAATAGTGAATGATGAGATATGCATCTAATTGATAAAATTCTTACAACTTTTGATTGAACATACCATCTAGATGAAGGTGATGCAATAAGTTTCTTGGGACATCATGAGAAAGAATTGTAAATTTACTCATCAAAATCGATTTTTAAATTAAATTTTTTTAACTAATAAAAAAGAATGTAGATTTAACTAATAAAAAAGAATGTAAATTGAAGGTGAAATCTCCACAACAAATTCAAGAAAAGGTGGTGTATCACAATCGTACGTAGAAAAGAAAGCTTTATTGAAAAATATAGTGGTACTATGGCTTAAGAGTTAAACATGAGTAGTGATAGAGTAGAAAGAGTATTAAATCTTACTGGTTCACAAAATGCTGCTACTAAAAAATATATTGATAATATTTCTTGTTTTTTAATAAAAATGTGGCAGTGCAATGACTGGTCCTTTAGTTATGAATATGAAAAGTATAGCAACTTAGGGAGTTCCTGTCCATCTTAATGATGCAACTGCAAAACACTATGTTTACGGAAACTTTGCAAAAGGAATGGTGATACAATGACTGGTCCAATTAGTTGTCGGAATTAAAAGAACAACAAGTTTAGCATTTCCTGTCGATAGTCCAGATGCAGGTACTAAAAACCTACATCTGGACTACCCACAGGAAATGCTAAACTTGTTGTTCTGAAGTTGTTATGAAAACTTTAATGGTAAAAGTTACTAAGACTTAAGTAAATAAATTCATATCAAAGTTTTGCTGAATATCTATATAAAGTGGATAGAGGTTTATGCACAGAACTTACTTTAGTTACTTCTACTAGAAAAATCTCTACCTTAGGTAATAGCCCACCCAACAACAAGTCGTCTTAAAGACAAATTGAAGACGTCTTGAAAATGGTCTTGAAGATGGCTTAAACTGGTCTCAAATGAAACACAGTAAGTCGTCTTATCTAAGACGTCTTAAAGTTGCCTTATTTAACACGTATTAATGACGGCTTGACACGTGTTTATATATATGTATATGTATGTATATATATATATATATATATATATATATATATATATATATATATATATATATAAACTTTCAGTCTCCTGCCAATACAACATAAATATCTTTATATTAGATTAGAAGGAGACTGGAATGTGGTGACAGAAAATAGAAAGGTGTGAAAATATGAACTATCCAAATGCAATAACTGAAAAAAAGAGACATGATTTACTATAGAAATATACTTCACAGCATCAACAAAAAAGAGTACATGATTATAAAATTTTGTTAAGATTTTCGTGATGCTGGTGCATTTTTTAATACACCCTGAATAAATTTATGGACTGTCTTCTCCGATTCTTTTGGATATATCTCTCTGACAGCCGCTAAAAAGAGAAAACTAATAAAACAATAACAGGTTAAGAAAATCATTGTTTTTTTGGAAAGCAGCGTTAGAAGACCAACTTACCAATTACACACTTATAAAGGTGAGTTTCTTTAAAACTTCTCTTTCCGCCCCTCTGTCCATCCATGTTGAAATTTATCATTAGCGAACAATCCAACATACTGAAAAATCAGGAGGTAAATACATAATTCAGAAAACTGATCATTACTAAAGTTACTAAGGAGAACTTGTTTTCTTATCAGCATTATATAGCCCTTAATTTCAAGTCCCATATGAATTGTGATGAGCAAAAGTCTATTTATCTGTAAAAGTATAAAAAAATATTTTAAAGCTGACTTACTAAACCTTTGCTCTCTTATATCGATTGTGTTTTCCGATCGGATATAATTAGCAATACCTCGAAAAATAAGGCCGCAAGAGCAAATTTCCATACTTAAAAAGCTTCTTTTTTTTTTTTTTTTTGCTTTTTAAGATAATGCTGCTCTGATTTTTTATTTTTTATTTAAAAAAAGTAAAGGAAAATCAATGAAAAAATCTTTCTTAACGCCGCATAATCCTACGTGTACAGTCACCAATATTAGTGCCTCCAATTTTACTCAGTCTTTCAATCTAAAAACAAAGTTGATTACAATTTATTTGGTTACACTAATTTTAATTCAACAATGTATATGTTTTAGTTTTGACGAAAAGTAAAACCGTTACGTAGCAGTAATGTAAATGATTTATGAAACAGTCTGTAAATGAACTTTTTAGTTTAGTTTTATCTTTGTGCCTTAATTATAAGTGCGTTTGTTTAATACCAGATATTTTACCAATTTCCTTTTCATAGGCTCCTCAGCCAACTGATTTTCATTTTCATTAAAATCGTCCATGTTATTAATGTTTTCTTTTAACAAAAACACGTCTGCATCAATTACTCTATCAAGTCTGGTGTCAAGACGGTCGTTTAAAGACTTAACTGCTTCTGATAGCTGCTCGAGTTTGAATGACACTTTCCTTTGGAAGTCAATTAGTATACTCTCAGATGCTTAATGTAAGGTAGGGTGGGAATCATTTCTTAAATCATATAGATGGGGAAAGGGGATCCCCTTTCCCCATTTTAAAAGGCCTCGAGACTTTGTAAATGTTGAGTGGGAATTTGAATCCAGATGAAATAAGCAGGGGGGGGGGGATGAATTTCTCTAATATCCCAAAGAAAATGAACAAACTTGTTCACAACAGGTTTCATTAACTTTATGCATATACTTATTTGAGCAATGCCACTTTTATAATAATTTCAATAGGATTTAACATGTTAATATGAGATTTATACTATGGTGAGGAATATTATGCATTTGGTTAAAAACCGAGTTTTTTTTAAAGGTTGACAATTTTAAAAGGCTGGTTTACATTGAAAGTTTTTTTTTACAGTTTTAAGATAAACTTTCTTAGTAGATAACCAGTAAAAATTGATAAACGGGGATGGGGTGGGAGGGAAAATCTTCCAAGAATTAATAAACATCCCCCACCTTGTATTAAACACCTGGGCGTACTATATTTATATTTGCAACCTATTCACTAAAATTCAGTCTCTTTATTACAGACAGTACTAAAGAAGAGATAAGTTGATCATCTTTACAAAGAACTTCATGGATATTTTTTATCATATTCTTTATTGAAGTGATTAAATGAAGCAAAAATACATACTTCCTTGATCTATCGGAAAAACAACATTCCTCTGAGGAGCAGTGGTAGTACTTGCAGCGGTTGTTCCATTCAAGCAAGCCGAATATGGTATGTCTAAAATAAGTTGTGTTAACTTTTTATTTAAGACTTCAGTATTTAAGTAATACTTGTTAATGTTAAAACAAAGTCAGACAGTGTGCAGATAATATTATTATTTTCACATATAAAGATCTATACTGGTTTTCATTAAGCGGGAACTACGATAGAGTAGCCAAAAGATAAAAAAAATCATCCATCAATACATAGGCTGACAGTATAAGAAACAGTATATATCTTAATATATATCAAATATAATTTATCATATATTTTTGTTTTTACTAGAATATATAATTATCTTTTGCAAAACATTCTAATACAAGAAAATGCTATGACGAAGTATTAGGATAAATTGATTAAAGTGAATACTTGAATTCTGTTGAAGAGAATTCTCGGACATGCATGGAAACTGAGGTGCTAAATAAAAAAAACATGACTAAATGACATTGTTTTTTCTTGCTCATTCACTTTTGCAAGACTTTCTGACTTTTGTAAATTCAAATATTTTTTTCCCAAATAAATTCTCTATTAAAATATTGGGAATTATTTGGCTTTCTATATAGTGCTAGAAACAAAAAGCATGGTAAATTATATATATATCATATACCTCAAGGGAATGAATCATTGATGTTTTCAAATATTGCGGCTTGCTTCAATTGTTGAGTGGCACACAACACACCTATAAAACAAACAAAAAAATGTGAAATGTGAAAATTTACATATACCTAACACCTTTAAAAAGTAGACACCGTTATAGCAGTCACAGAAGGATTTACAAGATTAAATTTGACCATTTCATTTTCAATGTAAAGAAAAAGATTTAAAATACTCACTCCGTATAAATGAATTTAACAAGTTTGTTAACGTTTTAGTTTAACTTCGTTTTTTCCATAAATAATAATTGTCTCTTACCAACTTTGTCCCTTCCTGTTTTTGTAATTGGCACAATCTCATTATCAACTATTATAAGATTAAAAAAATATATAGAATAATTATCTTTAAAATTGATAAAAATGACAACAAAGTAACAAGTATTTACAGATCAATATTATTTTTAATCTACCAAAAAACTTACCCTCTTCTACCACATTTTCATCAGAATCTGAACTAGCAGCACATGTTGAGTATGCCCAATTTTCACAAGTTTCTAAACTACCTAAAAGCAATTCTAACAAAAATGATTTGAATATTTCATTTTGCAGCAAAGTCTGAATAACCTTCTGTGATTCTATACAATAATCCCGACTAAACATAAAACATACTTCATGGTTGTAGAAGAAATATAAAACAATGTACCTGTGACCTTCCTGTGTACAAGTTTCCCATACATCCAATCTTGCTGAGGAATCTGCTTCTTTCTTAAAGCACGCTCTTTTTTCGCCTTTGGTGGATACCTGACAATATCTTTACCCTCAAGCCAACAAAGTGGAACCACGCCTTCTTCTTCTATTAATACCCCATCCCCATTTTGTCGTTTCCAAATAGCTCGAGTATAACTAAGATCTTCACTCATTTTATACTCTAAAAAAAAAATTTTACGATAAAATAAATGTTGATACCGAACTTTAAAAATGTAGCTGGAACCATTTAGAATTAGTGACACGTAAGAAATGCATCTACAAATACACTATAGAAAACATTTCAAAAACATCAAATGTTAGATGATACTGACACAACAAAAACCAGCTGGATACACATGGAAAATAGAACTTATAGCAGTGTGACCAGAAGAAAAAATATTTAAAAAAAGCATAAATTTATTTGAAAAAGCACCAATTTACAAATTTACATGTATTTATTTAATTTAAACTAGATGAATAACAGGATATATTACAAAGCCACTCCTGAACGGTAAACAAACACATTTTCGTAGTTCATTTTTATGAAAATTGAGTTTAGAAAAATCTTGATTTTTTTCTAGGAAGTAAATTCCTAACAATTTAGAGTCAATTGGATGATCAAAAAATGACTTTAAGCAGCTCTTTTTATAAAAATCACAATCGTAAGTGTTATTATTATTATTTAAAAATCTAATAAAAACAATTTTCCCATCTTTATTAAAAAAGCAATTATCTCTGCTGCTTAAAGTAACTTTCTCTGTATTGGTTTTTATATTGCTCTCATAATTAATTTCTTCACTGATGACTCGCTTTACTATTTGTGCAGTTGGATTTTTGGCATTCTTTACAACCTTATTTAGCTTGTGCAAATAATTTTCAAATAGGAAGCAAGATATTTCGTTCAAGGAGCAATTGAAATTTTCTACGTCATCACATATATGCAATAAATTATGCATGTTATACACAGTAAATGTTTTACCAAAAATGTCTTTACAATTGTTCACAAAATACTTTAGCAATTCCTTACAGTAAGGTAAAAGGCTTTTACGCAGGTCACTATCTGGATTCACCAGAATAAATACTGAAATTGACAGTGAAAGAAAGTGTTCATAGATAGATTCAGAAACAATTCCTTTCAAAGAAACTGGTCCAGTGTATAAAAGTAATTGTCTGAATTCAGTTGCTTTCCACCTATCAACTTCTAGCAATGATCGCGGCCTTCTAGCAAAATCAATGGGAATGTAATTTCTAAAATTGATTAGTTTCTCAGAAATCTGTAAAATATGTGATTGTGATAACCTAGCCATAGGACCTTTACGGAAATAATTCAAGATTCTTTTAACAACCCCAAGACATATCAAATGCATATAGTCAAGGCAGAATCCGGAAGCACATTTAATACCAGCAGCAATAAGAGGAGACTTAGATATTTGATGTTGCTTATACGACAGGCAGCTAAAATCGTAATCTGTCCGCTTGCAAAATTCTTGTTCTTCATTAAACACTACCCTTCCTTCCCAAGAACCTTTGATAATGCACCTTTGATAAGAATAATATCCGGTATGACCAACAGTCCCTTTTAAAAATGATCTTGCTGGGGCATCACAAAGAAAAGCTCTAACTTTAATAGTGTGTACAACTGATTTTATTGTCAGACCGGATAACTTTAAACCACACAATTCTAGTAAAAAATCGTTTAAAAACACATCCAAACTTGATGGTTTACTTTCCCCGGTGTATAATGCCACAATAAAAATCTTTTCGCCACTAATTTCACAAAGAATTGGCTACATTTGAGTATTGGATGATTTAAATAAGGGTAGCCCATCAATACTGAAATTAAGTGATATTTCTCTTTCAGACCCTGTAAAATTTTTCTTAATGCCCAATTCTAATCCAAAATAGTAGTATGTACCACCACATTTTCGAATACACTGGACTTGAGGTACTTTTAAAAGTGTTCTTGCATCTTTGGGCAGCCATGTCTTCGAAGTATATCGATTAAACTATTCATGGCTGCTTGGGAACAGTTAAACTTTAGACACCAGGATGCCAGCTCTCCTGAGAAGTTTTCTTTACTGGTGGATGGATTAAAAGATTCACTGTCACTAGAACTCTCGGACCAATACTCAGCGGAATTGTTCGACCCTACTTCCATATATTCTTCCACAGGTAAATAACCACAACTCTGACTGCTATAAAAAGAATCTCTAACTACTTCTTCTTGAGGATGTGCACAGTTTTGTTGATGCTCATCTGCACTTTCATCTCAAGCTTCTTCTAAAACTGATTTATTTAATTTTCTCCAAATCCTTAAATAATCTTTTCTTGATGCAGACATATTTTTACCCACTACTTTTTAAAGAAAATTATAACTTTATTAAAAAATAAAAATTTCTGAAAAGCAAAGAAAATGGTAAGTAATCATCTTCCGCAATTGGAATTAAAGACGTCATTAGAGACTCAATTAAGGAAGGAATTAAAGCATGGATGTTATAAAAGATGGACGTGAAGTTTATTATCGTTGTTTAAAATTTTAGTATTAGTTTAAACTTTTATAGAATTTGTTTAATAAGACTGCTCAGGATAAAATAATTACTTAACGTGTTGACAAATAACTAAACAAATTACACCAAGGTAAAGGAAATTAGTTGTCGGCACGAACAGATTTTATCATTTTTCAAGATGAACAATTGTAAATTTGGGAACATTTTTTCATCTAAACAAGTCTGTCAATGATAAAATAGACCTGTGAGAACAATTTTAAAATGACTTAAAAAAAGTATAGCGATATATAATTTTTTGTCAAGATCTGTTTTCATTCAATTCCTTGGTCCTTCATTCACCAGCCTTAAGTTTATGTATTTTTTTAGTATTTTTTCCCATATTCCCATATTTTTTGCGTCGACAACACTATAAGCTCCACAATATATATTCCATTGTGAATTGTTATAAGTAGGTGGATTTTCTAACGGGCTTTTTTTAAACTTATTTGCTAATGCAAAACCTTTTAAAAAGTTACTTAAATTTATAATTACCTTGCAAAATGCGGCCAGATATTTCATGTTTTCGTTTATCATATTTCATATATTATTTCATTTATCATAAAAAGCACAAAATAACCCATTAGTTTTTTTCAAATAAAATTTAGCTTATATATTGCTGGTAAATCATGTTATGTGTTATGTAAATATTAAATACTTGCGGTTAAAAAGTAATTCTTGCGGTTCGCCATAAATTGGCTTTGCTAAATTCTTTAAAACTGTGACAAATTATTTTTTCTTAATTGTATTTATAATCATTTTATGTATAAGTTATTTATCCTTAACTGTATATATTTCTGATTTAAGCAAATATATATATATATATATATATATAATATATATATATATATATATATATATATATATATATATATATATATATATATATATATATATATATATATATATATATATAAAATATAATATAATATATGAACATCAATACTAATTTGTTTTTATTTTATCTAAGAAATTTTCGGTCAATATGTAAAAACGCCACATTTCTTATACCTACGCGTAGGTATAAAAAATGTGGCGTTTTTACATATTGACCGAAAATTTCTTAGATAAAATAAAAACAAATTAGTATTGATGTTCATATATTATATTATATTTTATATATATATATATATATATATATATATATATATATATATATATATATATATATATTTATATAGCGCTGTTTTCCTTTCACACCTCCTATTTTTATTGCAGGTTATAAAAGATCGTCATCTAAAAGTTAGAAAATGTATAGTAAACAATACTTTTAGACCAACTCAATGTACTCTACACTAGATCTGAAAAAATTAAAATACGAAAACGTTAATATTCGCTATTTTTTCAACTGGACGACGTATTTAGAAAATGATAATTATTTAGAAATTAAACCTGGTTTTCACTGCTGTTTAAATTTTTAAAATTTTGAATGGAGTAGTTTACTAAACATGGAACCATTGTGCTCTAGGTAGCTACAAAACTTCTTGATATTTCGTATTATTTATTACCTCTCAAGTTATACATGTACTCAGTGCCGGTTTTAGCACTACCAGCGCCCTGGGCGAGATATCTACGGCGCCCCTAGCTCAATTGAACCCCATACAAAAAAAGGCTAAATTTCGCCCCTTTATATTCGGCGCCCTGGACCATTGCCCAACCAGGCCCTACCCTAACGCCGCCACTGCATGTACTAAAGTATTCAAGTAAATGATCTCAATTTCTTTTCATCATCCGTGTTATTTCTTAAAATATTAAGAATGCCTTGCTATATAAAATTAAGCTTAAAACTTGGTTCTATTGCTTTAATTTTTAATAAGTAAAAGCAAGTTGATATGACTGTTTGGGCGAGCCCAAAAATTTTCGACGAATCCGACAGACTTTAAGAGAACTGAATTTCTATTGTTTAAAACAACAGATTTTTAAGAATACACAACTAGCATGGTTTGCAAAAAAACAAAAATCTTGCACGTCCATCTCTAATACTTCCACGATTGAAGACATCTTAAGCTGCTTACTCCAAAAGACGTCTTGTTAAGATGTCTTAAGGACATCTTAAACTGGTTGTTCCGACAGACGTCATGTTAAGAAGGCTTGCGAACGTCATAAACTTGTTGTTCCGACAGACGTCTTGTTAAGATGTCTCACGGATATCTTAAGCTGGTTATTCTGAAAGACATCTTAAACTGGTTATTCCGAGAGACGTCTTATTAAGATGTCTTAAGGACGTCTTAAACTTGTTGTTCCGACAGACGTCTTGTCAAGATGTCTCACGGATGTCTTAAACTGGTTATTCTGAAAGACATCTTAAACTGGTTAATCCGAAAGAAGTCTTAAACTGGTTATTCCGGGAGACGTCTTATTAAGATGTCTTAAGGACGTCTTAAACTTGTTGTTGGAAGATGTCTTAATGAAGTGTTGAAAAGCCGTCTTAAACACGTCTTTAACTAGTTGTAGACGTCTAGACGAGTTAAATACGTCTTAAACTCGTCTTATGTTGGGTAGGAGAACTCTTAGTTCTACATAATCTATAAGTCCAAACTAACCTACTTTGTCCACAGATAAGAGTAATGAAAGATACTATCTACAATTCAAAGGAATTAGTGCTCAAAAGTTTTAATCCGCAATAAGTCGGTGTAGATGATAAAGTTTATATATTTAGAGTAAATCGATTAAAACGTTACAGTTCAAATACATATGCGGTAAGAAATGGGTTGTTTGGTCATAACTATGTAGGATGGAATGAGGTTGTTTGTTATAGACCTGAAAGAGATTTGATCATTTTAGAAGCTACTGGTTTTGGATCAGTTTCTATTGGAAACGTTCCTGGATGTAATGATGCACCTGTAGTCGGAAATAGGACTATAGCAGATGCTGGAGCTCTTGGCAAATGGATATATCTATCTGCTCATTAGAATGTTCCTGGTAGAACTCTGGCTAGCTCAGTATAGTGAACAATTACGGAATTTCGCTTCACAGTCATCTACTGTTAGTACTCAACTAACATTTGATAATGTAAATCAAACAGGTATTGCACCCTAAAATGGAGATATTCAACTATTTACACATTTTAAAAGATTCGCTATTCCGTCAGACACAATAAAAGTACGTTTTAAAGTTTTTTGCGCTAGATTTTTGGTTAATTGAGATCTATTGTAAATTATCAAAAGTTAAGAGATTTTCTAAACTCATTTAAGTGCAATTACAATTTCTCTTTTCAATTTCACTTTGTTCACATTCACTTTTCCCTACCACGTTTTATCTCCGTTTCAATTCATGATGTTCGGATATATTATTCTCACCACATTTTTTACAGCAGCCTCTAACTTTAATTTGAACACAAAATTTTTTTTTGACTTTCTTCTTCAACTTTATTTTTTTCATACTATGATTTATTCATCATCCTAATTGTTTTTAACTCTTGTCTGACGTTCATATATTGGTCTGATTCTCTGATTCTTTTATCTTGCATATGTTTTACGATCGATTTTTAATAAAACATTTTTTCATGACCATATTAAAAATTAAAGTTTTCATCAAAACATTTCTCTTCATACTTTAAACTTCGCTCATAAGATAAATAAGAAGTGAGTAATAATCTAAAATAGTTACACATTAATAAGTTTTGAGCATGTATGTAAAACTATGCAAAAAATGATGGTTGAAACAATCTAAAACAGTTACACATTGCTTAGATGGTTAAAAAAGATACTTAGATTTGGGCATTTATATGAGGAAATTCAAAAATGATGATTGGATTTTTCAGCCTTCATTGGATTAAATTCTTTTACTATTCATAAATTCATCAATATATACCACTTCAAGAATTAAATTAGCTGCACTTCGTACAGTATAAATGCAGTGTAAATATATAAAGTATAAATATATAAAGTAAAAAATTTTACTGTTTTATAAAATGTCTTCAACTGGTTACTTGGTACATTACACATTCTACTAAATAATAAAATGATAGTTTAAGAACGCATTAAATAACAACTTAACATTAAAAAGTTAAGAGATATAATTGAAAAAATATATGAGAACCTCGCAGACGAAGTTATAACAAAGTAATTTGTGATTTGTGAAATTTCCAACTCTTGGAGTTTGTATGCAGAAAAAAAGAAACACTAGGAATTAAAATTATGCAGTTATATTACACTCTTGAGTTCCGTTGCTCTACTCGCACTCGGATTGAGAAAGACTAAAAAAGCTATCACCCAATATTCACTTTAAGCTATAAGTTTTATGCCAATTTGAATATATATTGATAACAAAATATTTGTGGATGTTAATTCACGTCTATACAAAAACATTTAATTTAGGATAAATTAATCAGATTATTCCCTGATTGGAATTGCCTAAAACTGTCAATGCAATTCCAAAGAAAGGAAATAATTTAGCTTAAATGAACAAGTAATTTTTCATTTGACATTTTTTATTTAAAGAAAAATATAAAAACTTTACAAGTGCTCAAAAACAATTTTAAAAAGATTGCCTTTTCTATAATAGCTTCTTCAAAAGTTTTAAATGAGTTGTTTTAACTCTTCATAGATAGTTTACCCCATAAACCAACGAAGTAGCAAAATATTTATAAATACCACCCAGAATCCAAAAAGGACATCTCCATCTTGTACACACAAAAGATTTTTTAAATAATTTCTTTAATAATAAAACTACTTAAGTAAATGAATAACAAACATAATTTTGTAATTGATTTTATTGCCTAAACTTTATCAGACAAACTGATAAAATTTAGTGAAGAAAATCAATCACAAAACTCTGTATGTATGTATGTATGTATGTATGTATGTATGTATGTATGTATGTATGTATGTATGTATGTATGTATGTATGTATGTATGTATGTATGTATGTATGTATGTATGTATGTATGTATGTATGTATGTATGTATGTATGTATGTATGTATGTATGTATGTATGTATGTATGTATGTATGTATGTATGTATGTATGTATGTATGTATGTATGTATGTATGTATGTATGTATGTATGTATGTATGTATGTATGTATGTATGTATGTATGTATGTATGTATGTATGTATGTATGTATGTATGTATGTATGTATGTATGTATGTATGTATGTATGTATGTATGTATGTATGTATGTATGTATGTATGTATGTATGTATGTATGTATGTATGTATGTATGTATGTATGTATGTATGTATGTATGTATGTATGTATGTATGTATGTATGTATGTATGTATGTATGTATGTATGTATGTATGTATGTATGTATGTATGTATGTATGTATGTATGTATGTATGTATGTATGTATGTATGTATGTATGTATGTATGTATGTATGTATGTATGTATGTATGCATGTATGTATGGGGTTTTTTTCTCAAGATTTGGAATCTCTTTAAGAACAGGAGCTAATACGATAAGAAATAAAAATACAAATTGACGTCCAAACTTTATAAATATCCACGGTGCCAGATATAAAATTGCTTTTAGAATGTGTTACCCACTTATGGTTTGCCTGTCGTTCATGAACAGGAAATGTTTTGTTGCAGAGGAAATTTCACCACTCTTTTCCAGCAAACATACTGCCATTATCTTAAGTACCTATTCTTTGCTTTCCTTTAGAAAAAAAATGTCATCTTTTGATTTAATCTTGCCTTTTGTCTTTAGGTGTTGATTCTGGGCTTGAGTCTCAAACATTTGACTTTAAAATGGAAATCCCATCCTTTAAGTTAAGATATCAGCGTTTAAAAGCATACTATCTTCATCGGCTCCTGTAAATCTTTTGATGAAATGGACTCACAACTCATTTATTGTATGAAGCGTAGCAGCAGTATCATTATGGGTGATTTGATTGTCTTTTGCTCTCGTTTATTTTTATTTTTAATTATGTTAAAAAAACAAGTACTAAAGACAACAATAATCGTCAGCCTCGTACCTTAAGGGTTGGTTTTGTTACTATGCTTCAAGGACTTGAGTGTACTTGAGCCAAAATTTTAACATCTCTTTAATAGAAAGTCGCTTTTAAAAAATACTTATACTCAACTGAAAAAGCAAATCTAACAGGACGTATTTAAAATAATTTTAATCTGAAGCGGTAAACTTCTCTTAATTTGGCAGCTTCGAAAACGAGCAGTCATTATAAATTGGTAAGCATAATTCAAAAAATCAAAGCAGCATCGCAGTTAAGTGCTCGTATTGTTTTAAGTGTTTTGTGTAATTGTTTGTAAGTGTTTGTAATAAGGAACTTGTTTTAAAGGCCATAAGCAAAATCAAACAGTTTGTAATTTTTTTGCTTGAAAATTAACATTCTTCTTCGTGACGCTTTATTTCTAAGTTTTTGAGCATTTCGTAAATCCGGTTAAAGTAAGATCTTTTTCATTCACAATATAAAATACTTTCAGGATATATTCCCTTCTGTGAAATCACCATTTTTAGCAAATTCAAGCGACGGAATCCTATTATGATTAAAAAAATCGATAATCAAACTTTTTATTAAACCCGAATTGCCATAAATTAAATTAGTCTGCAATTGAGTATTATAAACTATGAAAACAGTCTTCATATGAAGATTACTGATTATTCTGAACGGGTGCTGTAAAATTAGTCTAGAAATTTAAACTACTTCAAGGGATTTTGAATAACTAAAGCCTGTGTTATGCTAAACAATGCCTAGCAGAAGATCATTCTGTAACAAAAATTCAGGTTCATTGACTGCATTGCATTTCTTTAACTTACAACCGTTTGTTTCATTTTCTTTCCTTTGCGTGCAAATTGTTTTTCATTTAAGTGAAGGACAAAGTTTTTTCTAATTAAATTTATTTTATAATCATGGAAATCAGAGACTTTTTCGCTTTTTCCCAGAAGACACAAGTTTCCATTCTTCTGTCAACATGTGGATTTTTCTCCGCATTATATGTTTAGTTGTAATTCATTTAATATATATAAATCATTCTCTCGTTTAATGTTTTAGAAGATACAGAAACTTTCTTATTGGTTTCGCCTTCAATTCAAATCAAAGATGAACTTTTATATCTTTATACTTACTGACTTATATTTTCTTTTTTTAGGCTTTATTTAGGAGAAACATTAGGCATTAATTCTTTATAACAATGTTCTTTGTTTATTATTAGTTTATTATCTTAAAACTGCTATTATTAGACATTATATCTCGATTAGTAGCTTTATATCTGTTTAAAGCTGTTACTTTAAACTGTTACTAAACTTAGGTATTGCATTGCAGTGTTATTCTTTGAAGAAAAAATCTTTTAATAACCAATTATAGCTTTTTCATAAAATGATGCTTTTGGCATGAAATGTGTATTGATGAATAACTGATGAATAAAATTTGAAATAAACAGTTAATTTCTAAATATTCATGTTTTTTCTTCTAGCACTTAAGTCAAAAAAAAGTAAAACTTTGAATCAACTTTGATCTCATAAAGGGATGTGCAAAAGTATGGTGAACTTACATTATATATCTAATTCCCTTTCAGAGTTTTAAGTAAAACCTAAAATAACTGCTAAAAAATGGCTTATTTTCCCTTGATAAAGGTGGCGTGCAGGCTGTTCAAAAGTATGTTGCATTCTGAAGCAAATATCTGAAATCATACTTAAAAAATACTAAAAGAGTTAACACGATACAGTAGCGACAGCTATACGAGAAATAATACTTCACTCGCTGGGAAAAGTGGAGTGCTTTTATTAAAGGTTTTACCAAATGAATCAAATAGTTTTTGAAAATCTAAGACGACTGGTAAACCATTATGTATACGCCAACGGTTGCTGATAAGTCTAAAGATTTTAAGAGGCTGAAGCTCTTGTGGACAAGACAAGAATTGATGTAGTGGCTGTTTCTTTGACTTAGTTTAATCTGCATTTGTTAAATCCAGATGTGAATTTATGAATGCAATTACAAAAGCATTTTTTTAAAAAAATGAGCATGTGCGGCGTGAAATTGCTGGAAACCACCCATAGTTGGATATTTTGAGAAATTTAACATTCTATTATCATCATATTAGAATATCGCATCATGCGTTAGAAATGAAATAAACCTTTTTGAAAAGCTCTAAAGTGACATGGTTAAAGTTATTGCCATATATTATTTTGTGGGATAGACAGATTCCTGAAGTTAAATTAAATGCAGAATGAAGATTAAATTGCAGTTAAATTCAACATTTCATTAGTTACTTTTTTGGATTTGTTTTAAAGATAACCGACATAATTGTTAGCTACTTTAGGAAACCTAGGGGGTCAATCACCTACGCTTTATATTGATTTAGTGGATTCACGGTGAACCACAAGATGTTGGTGAAACCATGCTTCTTTTAAACTTTGCCGCCAACGATATGGAATTTTTTTTAAGTAGTTTATGATGTAAAACCATTTACGTATATTAAGAGTCAAAGATATTCCCATGAAAATTAACGCTGTTGCGTTCATAACGCTAGTTTAATCTCAGTGGTTATGAATCCGCTCAATATCAGTAATTGTAATCATTAAACTCAATCATAGTCAATACTTGCCACCCCTTAGTCACCCGTAAAATATACACGTTAACTGCTGGTCACGGTGATGCTGATCACGGTGATGCTAATCACGGTGATAACTGCTGATACTGATAAGACCATATCCGTGATCTTCACAAACATCATGAGTGACGAAAATGGCATTCATTACATAGGTTTATCTATCTTACAAAGAACTGGCTCAGCTAATATCATAGATAATAATATATATCAAACAACTATTTGTTTGAAGATTCGGTATTATAAAAATACATACCCCTTTAAGAATACAAGCTAATGACCGTGTTACTCGAAATTTACTTTTATATATCGAAACATACAATAATGAGTTTAGAAGTTAATATTTATGACAATTTCGTTAAAAAAAACTTTTAAGTAACTCTTTATTAGCAAACTTTTCATCTCAGGAGTTTTTAGAACTAAACAAGAATTTTTTTTAAAACCTGCTTTACTAAAAAAACGATTTAAAGTTTTAATCGAGTTGAATATATTTTGTCTGCGTTTATAATCTTAACATAAAAGTATCAACAAGTGATAAGTATTTGTAACAGGAAGAAATAGCCAACTGTTATTGCTGTTCATTTGTAAGAGCAACCACATTCGCTGGTGATATTGTGACTGATAAAACTCTTAATCATTTTGTTTGAGCAATCCATTGACAAGATTCGTGATGAAGTTTTCAAGGGTCTGCAGCTTCCAAAGATATGGAGATAAGTGCTAACATTGGCTGGTTTTACTGAGCAAGATCCAAAGCATAGAAGGTTTTGAGTTGGAACTATATTACAGCCATCGCTTTCAACGTACTCAATGAACCGAATAGGACGACAATTTTCACGGTTGTTTAACAAAAATTTCTGAAGTGTTTTTTTTTGCTCTTTTAAAACCATGCCTGTGCGAGATATTTCACTTGCAATTTTACCAAGGATTTGATCATCAGATTTCATAGCATTGCTAAAAATCTCCATTTGAATGATGACTTGTAAAGTACAGAAAGAATGCAAAAGTATCTTCATGCTATAAAGTGTTTTTAGTTATTATGTAATTGAAATATATATCTGATATATAAATTATATATATGTATATATATACATTCATATATATATATATATATATAAATATATATATATATATATATATATATATATATATATATATATATATATATATATATAAACACATGCATACATACATGTACCCATACATGCACACGTACATGCACACATACATACATACATACATACATACATACATACATACATACATACATACATACATACATACATACATACATACATACATACATACATACATACATACATACATACATACATACATACATACATACATACATACATACATACATACATACATACATACATACATACATACATACATACATACATACATACATACATACATACATACATACATACATACATACATACATACATACATACATACATACATACATACATACATACATACATACATACATACATACATACATACATACATTCATACACAACTTTATATTATAAATAAATGTAGGATTAAATATACTATAATTAAACGTTTATTTTCAACTTCAAGACAAAATTACGATAGTGAAACTATTATTGCTATATTAGGATACTTTAAAACTTCCATGTAACAATAAATTAATTTTATAAAAATAATTAATATTTGTAATTAATATTTAACTGACGTTTTGAAACTCGTTTTTTAACGCAACTTTTAACAAATGCAGCAACTAATATAAGGCTTTGCTTTTTTCTCAATTAATTAATTTGTGTATATAAAAGTTAGTGAGATAATGTAATTTTGATAATCTTTCAATTCAAGCAATACATTACGTTATACCTCTAGTTAAGAATTTAGTTTATTCCATATTTAAGAAAGAATCTTCCATGAATTCGTTTCCATTCAGGTTCTTTTCTAAAAATTGTTGATCAGTATTCTGTACAGTATGGTTTTTCGTTTTATTGACAAAAAAAACTCTTCTGATAAGTAAAAACATCTCAAATTATTATAATCAAATCAGCTTCAATCGCTTCCCTTCTTACAGCAAAATGAAAATAAAGAAAATCTTTCTATCAAAAATCCTGCTCATGAATTTCATTTTTATTAGTTAAAATTTGTGAAGATGGATTTTAAAAAACCTCCATTATCTAATTGTAACTTTTTGTTACCTCTTTAAATATTATAAATTTGAAGTTGAGTTTGTTTTTTTCTTTTCACTGTTTTATAATAAAAAATGCCACATTCTCTTTTGAATTAGCGCACTTTGTTCAACAACTTACGCATACCTTTATGCATTATGCAAAAACGAATCAAAATCTATCTGTATATGAGTTATTACGCAGATCATTAAGATGATAGAACAAAAAGAAGGTATTGAAAGAAATACCTTTAAAGGCGTAGTAATGGTGAATGGCAGAATTAGCGAATAAAAGAAAAGATTAAAGGTGCAGTGCAGAATCACAACAAAGTGACACAGAAATATACCGAATTTCTGTTAAGCTAAAGTCAGTGAAAAATAGTTGCTCTAAAAATTGTGACTTTTAAAGGTTTCAAAATTCCTGCAACCAAAAAATGTTAAAATATGTTGTTACCATAGAATTAAAAACTTAAAGTTACCATAAAACTAACTATATTGTACACTTTTAAAAAATAAAGAATATCAATAAAAATTCTCCAGGGAAACCATGGATAGAAAACGGGTATAATTGGAATCATAAAGAAATTTTAAATTTAAGCAAGCAGAATGATGAAAAAAAGAGATGCAAAAGTATAGTTAGTTCTTGCATGGTGATGAGCTTGTGTTAAAACATTAGTTTCATAAAGAATAAAAAACTTATAACATCAAAGAACACGTTAGACTGTTGAATAAAGCACAATTTAGCATGACATGATTGAGTTCCACCGCTGAGGATATATTGACTTGCATAAATTATTTCTTTAAAATCACAATATGGGAAATATTGAGAGTTTTTAGAACTTTAGAGATTTTCACTTTATCAAAGTTACCATCTTTAAAATTTAAAATCTATCGATATATTAAACTTTTCTAACAAAGAGCCTCAATTCTCAATTTGAGTCAGTTTTTGTTCATTCTTAAAGCCGCTCGGCACCATAGATAAGCTGAAGCGATGTAAACTATGATGAACTTGTTCAGACTTCTTTCTTAGTGAGCAAAAATAGTATGTTTAATGATTCTAAACCAGTCTATAAATACCCGCTAATGCAAAGAACAAACTTAAAGTGTCACGCTCATCACAATCAGAAACGCAACCATTACTTCACAAGTTTGATACTTATCAATAGAGATTATTTCTCCTTATCCACACAAGATAATCAAAATAAGGATCTTGTTTTATTAATATTAATGACTTTTTGATAGCAAAAAATGCTACTTAAATTTAGCGGTTATTCTTTAAAAAACTTTCTTGTGCACCCGCTGATCTATGCTTCTATTCTAAAGGGAGAGGAAGGAATATTTAAAAATGAGTTTATAACTTAACAGCAATATATTCATCGAAAAATTAAAAGCTTGAGACAGTCAAACCACAACGTGGACGCACCTGCGTAATAGCATAAAAGATAAACAATCCTACAGTTGAAATATTGTTTTGCAATATTAACTTTAAATACAATGTTTATATCAGTACGACATCGAATTTACAATGAATCAGTTTAAGGCAATGGCGACATTTTTAAAGTTGCTTAATGTATTTTGTTAACGAGATGAAAAATACACGCTTACATAAATGAAATGATAATTGGAAAGAATCTGCTCAGAGAACCAAAATTTAGTCGTTGCAGTAAAATCAGCAAACGAAAAAGTGCAACAGAAATTATTGGTTATACTAGGAGATTACCTGGTATAAGAAATATCAGTGAACGCATAGAAAAAGCAGTTAGAGCAATTTTATTAGGACTTCAGCTGCGAGTTATCGAAGATGAAAAGAAATGAAAATTATTGAAAAGAGGAGAAAATAAATTTTTAATTTAAACGTCTAAGGAAAAATGGAAAGATAAATAGGAAGAGAGTTTAATTTAAATAAAACACTAACTTCATAAAACCTTGTGATTTCTTTACAAAAATTATACAAACATCACCATTTGCATCAGAATCAGCTGCAAATGACTTGAACCACTGGAGCGCGGCCGCTTTAATTTCTCCAGCAAAACAAAAACTATCCCGTCGGAAAATTATAAAAAATCATAAAAATGATAAGTCAATCAGCCATTAGGCTTGAGCTATCACAAAATTACAGAAAAAGTTCATATTACTACCATTTCTCATTATGACTATTATTATTAGTTTATTATCAATATTAATAAAATTTTTGAAATTATTAACGTTATTGATAATATTATTATTGTTCTTATAATTATTATTATGGTTATTATTGTTATTGTCATCACAGCCACCGAGAAAAAACATGGGCCTTGGGGAAGTTTTCTTAAAGGGCCCTCATTATAATCAGTTTTAAACATAGGACCAATAGAAAAGTGCTTTGGTCATTGTAAAATTATAAATGAAAGTTAATTGAACCTTTTTAAAGTCAACACTAAATTAATCTTTAAAAAGTTATTCAAAAAAACTAATTGAAGACACACGGGACCCCGGGAATCTTACCCGTCCACCCTACCCACCTCTTCTCCGCGCCATGATTGCTATTATGAAAATTATTCACATTATTATTATTGTTCCTATAAACATAATATCATTATAACTACTTATATTATTATTGATATTATTATTCTTATTGTAATTATTATAGTTATAATTACTATTACTATTATTATTATTATTATTATTATTATTAATATTATCATTATCATTATTTTTAATAATACTATCATTATTGTTATTATTAATATTATCATTATTATTATTATTATTATTATTATTATTATTATTATTATTATTATTATTATTATAAATATTAATATTATTATTACTATTATTAATAATATAATTCTTCTTCTTCTTCTTCTTCTTCTTCTTATTATTATTATTGTTACTATTATTATTATTATTATTATTATTATTATTATTATTATTATTATTATTATTATTATTATTATTATTATAAATATTAATATTATAATTATTATTATCATTATCATTATTATTATTATTATTATTTTTATTATTATTATTATTATTATTATTATTATTATTTTTATTGTTATTATATTATTATTTTTATTATCATTATTATTATCATTATTATTGTTATTATTATTATTATTATTATTATTATTATTATTGTTATAAATATTAATATTATTATTACTATTATTAAAAATATAATGATAATTATTATTATTCTTATTATTATTATTATTATTACTATTATTATTACTATTATTATTATTATTATTATTATTATTATTATTTTTAATAATATTGTTATTATTATTATTATTGTTATTATTATTATTTCTATTATTACTATTATTAATACTATTGTTATTATTATTATTGTTCTTATTGTTGTTATTATTATTATTATTGTTATTATTATTATTAATATTATTATTATTTTTATTATAATTATTATTATTTTTATTAATATTATTATTGTTATTATTATTATTATTGTTATTATTATTATTATTATTATTATTATTATTATTATTATTATTATTATTATTATTATTATTATTATTATTATTATTATTATTATTATTATTATTATTATTATTATTATTATTATTATTATTATTATTATTATTATTATTATTATTATTATTATTATTATTATTATTATTATTATTAACATTTTTATTCTTTTTGTTACTATACTTATTATTATTATTAGGGATTGCAATCCCGCATTGCGGGATCCCGCATTAATTTAACGCATGCGAGATCCCGCAAAAACTACTGCGGGATCCGCGGGATTTGCGGGATTTTGAAACAATTGCTTTTAAACAAAAAAGGTCAATTCTTTTAAACAAAATAGACAAAAAAAATATCAAATTAAAAGTGTTTAATGTATTTGTGAAACAAATCAATTTAAAAATTTATCTTCAGCTATTAAAATATTTTTCTTAGCTATAAATATAAAAAAATCATTCAAAAATAAGCAATTATTTAGCAAAATATTAGTCGAACTCGTTCAAATTTTTTTTTGTTTAATTGATGATTATGTTGAAATTTTCGCTAATGAGTATGTTGAAATTTTTTTTAATGAGTATGTTGAAAACGTGAAATTGAAAACGTGCGTGTATAATTGTAAAAAATATACTTTTAAAAACTATTTAAAAAGTCTTTAAAAATTATTTACATCAAGATTTTATAACAAAAGTACTAAGCATGTCGCAAATTAAAACTATATGGGAATATTTTAAAAAAAGTGATAATGAAGAAAATGCGAAGTGCATGTTATGTTCGGCTATTTTAAAAATTAATCAAAGATCAACTAAAGGGTTATTAATCCATTTAAAAACTAAACGTGGCAACGATTTAAAATCAAACGTTTTACAACAAGACGGAGCTTCAACTTCAAAACAGCATGAATCAGTTGAACTAGAGCCTAAAATATACATCGACTGCGAAGACGAAGAAGTAATTCCATCGAAAAAAGTCAGAACAATTGACACGTTTTTCGTAAAGGAAATTTCTATGGAAAAAAATGGTATCGCGCATGGTTGCAAAAGATGGCTTTACATTTAATAGTTTTTGTACATCTTCAGATTTACGGTACTTGTTTTCAAAGAGTGGTTTCCGGCTCCCTACTTCACCTAATACTATAAGATCGATGGTAGTTAAATTCTCAGATTCTGTAAAAACCGATGTAATGCAAAATTTCACATCACTAAAAAAGCAAAATCAAAAGTTTTCAATAACGTTTGACGAATGGACATCACAAAATAGTTAGAGATACTTAAACTTAAATTTACATATGGAGGCGAAACACTTTAATCTTGGATTGATTCGAATCCATGGATCGTGTAATGCAGAATATTGCGTCAAGTTAGTTTCAGAAAGGCTAAATAGCTTCGATATTGACCTCCAAGAAGACATTATTGCCATGACCACTGATAGAGCAAGTGTGATGGTAAAAGTCGGTAAAATTATGTCTTGCTATCAACAGCTATGTTATGCTCATGGAATACAACTTGCAGTTATTGATATCTTATACAACAAAAACAGCGGAGAAGTCGAAGAATCGTTTATTACATATGAAAATTGTGAAGAAGAAGATGAATGTGGTAAAACTGAGGATGATGAAGTTATAAATAAAGAAAATGGTTTGACAATGATTTTGGACCGACCATCTGCTGAATTGGTTAGCAATTACAAAGATCTCATAAAAAAAGTGAGAAAGGTTGTAAAAATATTTAAAAACTCTCCTGTAAAAAATGATACATATTTACAGAAATATATCCTACAAGAACACGGGAAAAAGCTTCAGTTGATTCTTGATTGTAAAACTAGGTGGGACAGTATGTTCGATATGTTAGAAAGATTTCATAGACTAAAAGTGTGTATTGAAAAAGCCTTAACTAATGTTGGGTCAGAAATTCGTTTCACCCAAGAAGAGTGGTCCCAAATCAATGACTTAATTATTTGCCTGGCACCACTAAAACTTGGTCTCGAACTTTAATGCAGAAAAGAATCGAACCTTGTCACGGTGGAAACAACTTTTCAATTTATGCTAGATAAATTGCGAAAGCAATCATCACTTTTGAGCATAGATTTAGCCGCGGCACTTCGTGAGAGGTTTACACAACGTCGTAATAAGAATTTAAATGGACTTAAATAGTTTACTTAAAAAATCCGACGAAGAAAATGAACTCGAAGAAAAAGAAGCTGTAGATTTTATTAACAATTCCCAAATACTTATTCCTACAATTCTATCGCTGAAAAAAGAATTGGAAAATCAAACACAGAAAGACAAGAACAGCTGGACAGAAAATGTAAGGGAGAGACCAAATTTAGATTCTTTAGACTTTGATAAATTATTGAAGCCAGAAATGTCTGCCTATGAAAGTAATGGAGTAAGAGGCAAGTTTCTAGATATAGCGCATAGTTACTTGATGACCATACCACCAATAAGCGTAGAGGCCGAGCAAGCTTTTTCATCTGCTGGTTACATATGCAGTCCTTTGAGGAGTAGATTAAGTGATGATACTTTAAGTAGGGTCTGTTTCTTAAGAGCCCATTTCTTACAATCATTTTCTCAATTTGATATTTTAAAAAACAAATAAAGCTAATAGTTCTACGTAAAGCTAAAAGATGTTCAATGTACTTTGGCTTATCTTTTTGTTCATTAAATGTTAAGAATTATATTGATTTACAAATGAATTGAGTTTTTTGGCTTTATTTACCTTATCTTATCAATTTAATAAGTTGAGTATATTTTTTCTAAAATACTTGAAAGAAAAATACAATTGTCATTTTGCCTTTTATAATCCGCGCGGGATCCCGCGGGATCCGCACAAAAATTTAAAAAATCCGCGCGGATTCCGCGGGATTGAAAAGTGTGCGGGATTGCAATCCCTAATTATTATAAATTATACTTTTGTACGCAAAGAAATGCAAGCTCGTAGAGAAATAAGTCTAGGTTATACTATTGAAGAAAACCTTGAGATATACCCACATCCAGTCCTTCCCTTTTAACCTTAGCCTAATTAATTAAGGTGAAAAAATCTCGCCTCACCGTAGGAAGTTCCGCCTCTCAATAATTTCAAATAGTAAAAGGTCTTTAAAATGGTGGAATTGCCAGTGTACTTTAAAAAATTTACCGTAACTCTTTTTTATCATCAAGCTCTAAACACAATAGGTAGGTTAATTGATTAGTTTTCATATAAAGTTGTGTTTAAAGGAAGTGGTTTTTTAAAATGATCAATGAACGTATAACGATCAAAAAGCTATGATTTTAACAAAAAATATTTCCTCAAAGTTAAAGAACTTATCGGTCTTAAACACCATAAAACTTCGTACCCTTTTTTTGATTTTACTAATCTTTTTAAAAAATTGAGTCAGCAAGTTGGTGTTTGATTTTATTGTTTTTAAATATTGGTAATATTTGTTATCGAGTTAAAATGAATAAAATTGTATTAGGTTAAAAAATAGTTCTTCTTTAAAATCCCTCTTTTTTAAATATTTACCTTTCGAAATTCTCCTCAAACTTTAGTTTGATTTGTTTTGGTGCGATATAAAGAAATACGATCTATGGAAAAAGAGCAAATTCACGTCAGTCGCCGAAAGATTATGCATGAAAATTTTAACGTAGCAAAAGTGCTGATATGAAAAAGTACTTAAATCTAAAGAATATAAAGCATATCATAAAAATAAATGTTTAAAGTAACCTGTTAATGCAGAAGTTAAAGCAACTCGCCCTTCAAAATTTCTACACAAATTTAACCGAAAAATCTTTCGTATAAGTGAAGATAATGAAATCTTTCGCCAGAATTAAATCTCCACAATTGCTAAGTCAGCAACATTTTCATCAATCAAAAATCAAACTGAGAAATTCGCTCCTAAGTTCCATGTATAGCAACCAATCTGCTCCAGTGGTTCTGTAAGTGAGCAATACATTACTTGTGAGACTCTACATTCCATTTTAACATTGAAGAATATATAATGAAACGCTTTTTGCCATTCGTTAAAAAGCATGAAATGCCTATAATTTTTTTTGTCTTTTTGGCTACAACTCATTACTTTAAGAAGTCACTATATTTGTATGAATAAATTTGGGTGGACTTGGTACCTAATTTAGCGAATCCCACAAATTGTTCAGAGCAGCAGGTCTTTAAAAGCTATTGGTCAATTGTAAAAGGAAATTTAATGAAAAACGAGATGTTATCTTCAAATGAAGAATTTTTCAAAAAACTGGATTGTAGCTTTAAAAAAAGTAACTCAATTACATTTTTCCTGTAGATAAAGTCAATTACATCCAGCGTTCAATTACAAGTCTAAAGAACGATGGAAATAAATTAGTTAGCTTCATAATGCAAAAAATTTTAAAATATTGCTAAGTATTCTTTGTCTAATTAATTATTTAAGGAACCTAAATTTCATTGTGCTAACCCAATGTCCCAATAAACCTGCATTTTTGAGCAGCTGCCAAATGACAGCGCAACTCCTGCCATGCCCTTAAGAGAAACAAGGAAATTCTTTGATGAGTATTAAAAAAATTCGATTTCTAATGTATTTCAGGACTATTTGATTTTATGTATTGGGTTGGTCATAAATTGTGGCTTTTCTTCGCGCCATTTATGTCATGAAAGTATTGGCGCGGAGAAAAAGCTTTTTTTTATAATGTTTTCGTAAAAATAATTTATTCTCTTTCAGTGACAAATATGCGTGCCGAAAATCATCTTCATATTTGCCATATTACGCTCTATCACTTTGAGAAAGATTGGAAGTCGGTAGAGTCATTTCGCAATCTTTACGATCTCTTCGGCAAGGGAACAATTAGCAAAAGTTGAATTAAAGTGGTTCAAGAGGTTAAGTTGTGCGACACAAACCTTACAGATGAAGAAAGAATAGGTTCAAAGGAACTCTAATAGACTTTTACTGTAAGAGAGCTATGAATTATGTCTGGAGGGACAGAAATGGAACTATCCATAGGGAAATCATATCAAACAGTATTAGTTATTGGTTTAACAACAAGGATGAACGGCAACTATCGCGAATCTCGGACAGAAATGACAAGTAAAAGTTCAACATTAACAGCAACCCAGCCGACGCAAAACGTTCAAGAAACATTCATAGAAAGTTAGAAACGGTTGGGCACGTTCTAAGAATGTTTCTAACGTTTTTCGAACGTACTCGAACGTTTTATGCTAGCTGGGAACGTCTATCTGACTCAACTTGACCGTCTTCACGCAGCAATCGAAGCAAAACGACCACGAAAAGGAATCATATTGTCTTCTACTACGATAACGCCCGTCCGTATATTAAACATCGTTTCGTCGGATCGCAAATAATAAAATAGATCTGCTTTCGCACCCTTCTTATTCACAGACCTACATACTACAATATCAATCGCTTGTTGAAAATCTGGCAAAGAGACAGAATTTGGATGAATTAGTAGCCGATGTTATAGCGTGGTTGACTTCTAGAATCATTCCTTTTTCGCACCAGAAGTTTAGAATAATGCGAAGCAAATCGGAAACAGCTCTTGAAGTGAATGGTGACTACGGTCAAGAACAATTATATAAACATGTTTTAGTTAAATGTTTTTATCATTTTTGTTTAATAAAAATAGTTGAATAAAAATTGTTGAAAATTAACATCACTTAGAGTCCTTGGTTTAAAGTTTCTAATAAAATTAAGTCTATCAGTTTAATGAAGCAAATCGTTGGATTTTCTTTTTAAATCTCATAAAAATATAACTTTTATTCCTATTGATAAAACAAGACACAGGTATTGAAATAAGTGGTGACAAAGATAAAAACATATGATACAAATGATATAAAGGGTAAACAGTGGTTGAAAATCTTTTTGTAAAAAGTATTCGCAATTAAAAAGTCAAAATGTCTTCATATAAATTTCATTCGATCGAACATTTAAAATAAAATATGATGATCAGACCTGAATTTGAAAAAATATATATCTCCTCGGATGTTTGGAATGTTATATTGGTGTTTTCGTAAAAAAAATAATTGTACCGATGGAGCGCCCATTACCATTTATTAAAGGTTTATAAAGTCAAATTTTCTGTATCGTTATTATTTTGAAACGATACGATAACGATGCAATAACTGAAAAAATTCCCATAACGATAAAATATTGATTTAAACCGATAATGCCTTATGATTTTTCAACTTTAAAGAAGCATATCATTTGCTACCTTTTTCAAAATATAGTCATCGATAAATACCGATAGTAACCGATAAATTCCGCTTTAAAACAAATGAAACGAAATATTGTTCTATTTCATAATTTATTCTAAATAAATTCTCGTCTTCAGCTGCCAGATTAACCATAATTAAATACTGGGACGAGAGGTAGCAGAAGACGGAGAGGCAGTTCCTTCTAGGCCAGCAGCTTCATCGGCTTGTTCTTTAGCAGATGTGAGCGACTAATTCTTAATCTTGACTTTGCCATAGTTTTGCTAGATGTACAGGAGATTTTCTACTTGTTCTTGTTGCAAGTTGATTTGTTGTTAGAGGAAATAGCACCTCCAGCACTAAAAGCTCTATCTGACAAAATACTAGACGCAGGCACACAAAGCCATTTTCTTGCAGATTTTTCCAAAATGGAAACTTGTGTTTGTTGGTCCGCCATGAAATCCAAGACATCCTATCCAGTAACTGCAGGTACTTTGAGGTTCATTTCCCATTCAATAGTAATGGAAGACTTAGCAGCAGGGGCGTAGGTAATTCTAACTGGGATGTCACTTGCCAAATCAAAGAAAGGGTCACCATCAGGTTGGGAACCTTGAGATCCTGCCTCTTCTAGTTGCCTGGCTTCCATCTCTTGTGTTGCCTGGATCCATTCCTGATGATTCTGAGATTGCGTTATTGGCCTCATCAAATCTATCAATCTTTTTCAAAGCCTGACGCTTGTACAGAGGATTGAGCAAACTGGCGACTGATTAGTGCAGGTTGGTTGCTGTAGATTCTGAAAACCGGAACTCAATAGCTCTCACTAGTTTCCGGCAAATTATCTTAGCAGTAGGAGACAGGCCACCATGAATAGCTTGTAGTCGGTACTTCAATCCATTTCTTTCTTGTCAACAGAGAAGCTTTCCAAAATGTCCGAGATTATCCTTTGCATTGGCAAAACTTCGTCAAAGAGGGCATACTCACCAGTACTGGGAAAAGCGGGTGCAAGTTTGTTAGGGTCAGAACTTGGATTGTCCCTGATTATGCTCAAAGGTCTTCTCAACCTTACAATACTGTCAATCATCATTAATGTGGAGTTCTAGCGGGTTTAGACAGGCGAGATAATTTTGACATACCTTAACTCCTCCTTGTCAACTGTGTCGCCGTCATCCAACATGTTTTGAATCTCCTTTATTATTCGCTGGTCTGACAAACAGGGCTTGTGGCATAGAGATGATAGTTCTGTGGCTTTTTAATGGCTGACTTGAGATTCAAACCTTCAAATGACTTGGTTTATTTAATTGCACCTTCCACAACGAAGTTCAAAATGTGATCAGCACAGAACGAAAGCTCGTCAACAAACATGCATTTAGGGATAGCTGACTTCATGTTGGAAGCTGAGTCATGGACACTGGCAACACAGCAGTGCCCAGCATTTCTTGGAATCTCTGAGACATTTCTACAAAAAAAAAAAAAAAACTAATAAGAATAAAATTTATGCAAATTAGAATTTACATATAATAACTTAATACCTTTAGTTATAATATTATAATATACAATTATAACTAAAGGTGAAAAAATATTATATGTAACGGGTAATACCACTAATATGTTAAATTATATAGAAATTTAACAACAACGAATCAACGAGTACAACGTGATTAGCTTACTTAGTAATAATAATTTTAAATATTAGTATAAGTACTAATATAATTATAAAAGCTTCTGTAAAAATTTATATACTGATCCATTCTGTTTGCAATAACTTCTGCAGTATGGCGACCAGAAAAGGGTGACACACCTTTAACAAACATCCGGAGGTTGAAGTGTGAATGTACACAAAATCATCATAAGTCATTTTTTTTTAGTATTTGACTTTTTGATGAAAATTTGGTTCTTTGAAGACAATTCCCCCATTGTATAGTAAAACATTCTAAGTCAGACTTCTGCATACACGTTGAATAAAGAGCTGAAATATTGTCTGTAAACTAAAAGGTTCTAGATTAGTGACTTTAAAGGTTTTTGTTGGCACCACTGAGAAAACCAGCTGTGTTCTGCTGGTAGCTGTCAAATGTTTTTAATCCAACTTTTGTTTTGTTTTGATTACAAGTTTGAGGTTATTTGGGCTTTATTTAAGACTTATAATAGATGAAAAACCTAGTACTAGCAGTGGAAGAAAGGTTAATAATGAAGCGATGTGGAAAAGGAATGTTATTAAAAAAGCTAGATTGAAAGGTAAAGAATACATTGACTACAAAGGAAGAACTGTACCTGCTACTGCTGTTGGAACTGATTGCAGGTGAGATTTGTATGGCAATTTGGATTCCCAATAAGCCTTTTAAAAATTTGTTTAGGCCTATCATAGCATATCATGCAACATGTTTTCATAAAAGCGTCTTAGACAAAACTAATCCAACACGTTCCATATCGTTCCATTTAGGCTAGTAAATTGACCATAAACAGTAGCCAAATATTATAGCCGAATTACTGAAACATCATTTTTTAGAGTTTGGCTATGGCATTTAGGCCTTCCTCGAACATTTATATCAGCATAATCTAATGAGATATTTTGGTTTCAGATGCTCGAAGAAATGTACGGAACGTCTAAAAAACGAGAGCGACGAGATCTTCGCACATATCAGATCGTTAAAGACAAAGAACGAGCAAGATGTGTTTCTACAATCGTTGAAGAAAACTCACCAACCCAGAAAGGAAGGTGCCGAAAAAAGACTAGCTCATGACTTTTCATTTACATTCGATGTTTTGGTGGGGGATGCCAAAAAAGAGGTATGTGTGGATGCCTTTTAAAGCCTTTATGGTATTAAAATTAGCTGTATTCGACGATTGCGCTCCCTGTTGCTATTAGGAAAATCACCAAAGGACCTTCGAGGGAAAAAATTAGGAACGAATGTAATCAGGGGCATTGTAAGACTTCTGATAAGAGAACATATCGAACGTTATCCGGTGAAACAGAGCAAATATGCTAGTAAAACTATCAATTATCTAGATGCTTGACTAAATGTCAAAATTTTGTACTCAATGTTTAAAGAAAAACATCCTGAAGCAAAATGTAGCTACAAATTTTTTCTAGGCTACTTTAAGGACAATTTTATATTAAGAACTTGCCGTCCCCAGATAGCCTCTTGTTGCACCTGTGAGGAACCTAATTCAAAGTTACAAAGCCCTCATCTCAGTGATGCAGCAAAACGAAATGCTGCTGCTGAACTGATGCTGCACAAACGTCGATTGAAAGAGATTTACAACAAACTCCAAAATGAAAGCAACCCGGAAACAAAACAAAATGAACCGCATGTCTTAGCGATCGCATTTGACTACATTCAGAATATCCCTTTACCGATGATACCAGTCCAGGAAACCTTTTACCTCAGACAGTTTACTGTTGAAGAAATCGCAACAGAAGATATTGTAGATTTTCAAAAGTGTTCGGCAACATTCAAAAAAAAATCTTGCATTTCGGAAGAAACACGGGGAAAGAAAGTTCCTGCTAAGGATAAGTTTTGGAATAAGTTCTCTAATGCACTTAACTTACGGGACTTCTCCAGGTGCAGTTGTCTGTAGGCCACTCATTGATGGGCTGATGGTCCAAACTTACAAGATGTCCCTAGTCGTCGATCGCACCGTCGAGTTTCCGCAAAACTTGTGCTACCAATTGGGTAATGTTCCGATAAAAAGAGTGAAACTGCAGGATATTAGGAAGCTAATACAATATATTCCGGATGAGTTCTGTGGTTTTTATGATGAACTCATCAGCTGGCCAACAAACGACGAGGCGAATGACGGGGAAGAGGAACACGATATCCAGTGAGGTGTCTGACAAAGCTCTGTGATCGGTCCTTTTATACATTAATGTATAATATATGTATATTAAATCACTCAATTGTGTGATTTAATATGAGTAATATTTTGACCTTTGACTTTTGATAGTTTTTTGTACAAAAAATAATTAATTATATAAAAGGCAAGCTTTTTGTTATTATCCGTAACACATGTAAACGAAAAGGTTCTAAGTCAGACAACTTTAACTATGTATAACTCACATATATATCACCCATTTTGATATATATTTTACCAAATCTAATATTTAAAGATATCAAAAAGCACCCAGATTGTTTTTGAATTTATTAAAGATACAATTTTGGATTTAATAAGTTTTTTATTGTTCCCCGAAATAATAGTTTTTATGACTATTTTGTATGCATCGATTCAATTAATGACTTGATATGCGTCATTGTTCCAAATTTGCCACATCTCAGAAGAAATAGCGTATCCAGGACTTTTCGGCAACTCTTTCTCCAAAACTTGATCCACTGCTGCTTTCACGTTTTTGTAAACTAATGGTAAGCTAAAAGAAGAAAAACAAATAAAAAACAGTTGCTTATAATATTTTATAGTTATTTAAAAAAACTAGCAAGAAAAATTGGCGTGTACTGGTCTAGAAGCTAATGATTTTAAAATTAAAAAGGGAGGTACTAACATACTAAGAAACAATAATAATGCAATAATGGCGTGATGGGACTTACCGCATCATTTTGATTGCAATTAAGATTAAGGAGTTCGGAACTTTAAGTTTGATTTAAAACTGATAAAAATTTTTAAAATTTGTTCCCCATCTTTAACTAAATGAAACCATCCCAAAATTATTTATTAAACCAAAAGTAAAACAAACTATATCATATTTATAACGTGAGTATGTTGTGGCAGACATGATCAGCATCTTTGGGTTTAAAAAAGCAACCAGTTCCAGGAAGCCTGCATGGTCATCAAGGCATAGTAAGTTTTATCTGGCTTAGAACTTTGCCAAATCCAAGTCACCTCAATGTTGATCACTGTCTTACGGTTTATATTTTAACCAAGCATCAATCTTTTTATTTTGACCGACCTTTCATAAAAAAAAGTTGTAAATTTTTATATAACAATGTACACGGTTTAAAGGGGCTAAAGTCTGTAATACATTGCAGTATTTAAATTTTGAGTATACTAAATATTGGAATTAAAACTTTTTTTCACAATTGTTACATAACCTGTTCTAGTTCATTAAAATCAACAACAGTCCTCGTCTTCTTCTCTGACTTGTCTCATTAACTCTGGGTAGAATCAACTGGATAAATACTAAGAAGATGGGATATTATCGAAGAAATTTTATGATCTGTAACATTGACTACCGCCGGACAGAGCGTGCACTTAGCTTGGACGACTCTTTCACCTGTTGCACTTTGAGTCTCCTCTTCTTCAAAGAAATTCCGTTTATCCGCTCTTGGACGTGGCATGATGCTGGCAACTGACTAATAAGATCAAACTTCTAAACTAAATAAGAGAAAGAATATTTTACTTCACCAAAAAAAAAATTTAATCTGGACAATAGTTCTGTCTAACTTGTCACTTTGACTCCTCTATGATAACCACCCTTTTCCTAAAAAATGACAAAATTTTTTAAATGACATAACTATCAGACATTTCAAATAATGGACATGTCAAATTTTACAAATAAGAATTGTCAGTAATTTGACATTTCATATTTGTAAAAATAGACATTTTTTGTAGGTAAAAAATGACAAATAATATTTGTCAATTCTTACCTACAAAATTGTTTAACTTTAATTATTGTTACAAAACTTTCGCTTTTTTTCAATGCTTTATTATGAATTAACCTCTCATAGTTGTAATGTCTTGTGAAAACTTTCTTGTTCAACATAAGTTGATCAAGAAAGTTTTCAGAAAACCTCCTATTTGATTGGTTTGAAAGGATTAGCTTGTAAAGCCAGTAAAGATAGGCAAAACGACATCTTGACTCGATATGAAGATTTATAACATATTTGAACTAAAAGTAGATTGTTTCAAAAAAAAAAAAAGAAAATATTGGAATGCTGTAAAATACATCATTATACTCGTTATTTCTCGGCATATCTCGCTATTTTTATGCATTACGATAAAAACGATAAAAAAAAACCGATATTAATGTTTCAACCGTTAAATTTCAAGTCAATTATTGTTTCAAACGATGAGTTATAGTCTCATAGACAAATTCTTATCGTTTCATATCGTTATTGTTTGAAAATATCGGTTCATACCGATATACCGATAACGATTTGTAGATGCTTAGTAAAAACATTTTCAAACTAAATCTAGGTGTAAATAAACAAAATGTGTGGTTAGATATTTAGATGGAATCAGGAGTTGAAACCGTTTTGTCAAATATTAAAGAAATACTTATCAAAACAGAAATAGCTGAAAGACATATTTTAACTTACCAATCGACTTATTTGGAAAATGATATGCCCCATTCGACCAAAATGAGGTAGCTAGTAAAAATTTCTCAAGGAAATGGGCTGACGTCATATGAAAATAGAAAATTATATGTTAATACGAAAATAAAAGTTAACATTTTCATAATATCTGGGCGCCTGTGAAAAAAATCATCCAAGTAGTTTGTCTGCCCCATTAGAAGGTTTAAGTCAACTAGGCAGCCTTTTGTTGAAATCCAGAGAAGATAAATGAGTTAGTCCAAGCACCTGTTATGCGAAATAAAGCAGAACTGCACAGTATCCTAAAGAGCGCGAACTCTTATTTTAATTTTACACTTAGTAAAGCATTTAAAGCAATCTCTATGAACAGTATAAAAGTAAAGTAATTGGGTTGGGTAAATTTGCCTGTCAAATATTGAGCTCAGATAATGAAAGAATTAAAAAGAGGTCACTAAGTTTGACACGCAGTTATGTAGCATTCGTATTTGGTTTTCTGATATTAATCAACAAATCAACAAAAGAAGAACAAAATAGCAACTGTAAAGAGGGAACTAAAAAGACAAAATGTCAAACAAAAGCATTCGAAGCATTTACATGCCAGGAAGTGGTCTAGCCTTTCGTTCAATATATATTACTTAGGGCCTTTCGAAGAGAAATATGACCTTTTTCTTGCAGATAGCCGCAAAAAATGGATTGACATGACAATTTAAAAAAAGCACCAATTTTTTCCATTTGATCAACACTCTAAAAAATGTTTTTTTCACATTGAAACGCCAGAAGAAAAAGGAACTGAGAATAAAAAATACAAAAGCTCTCCAATAATCACCAGATTTAAAAAAAGATTAAAAAAGTTCTTATTAATAAATGATTTTTCACTTGCAACCTTCTTGCTGATTATGCTACATCCTTCATGCATGTGCAAAATGCTATTAGAAATTCATTATTGTATTTTATACAAACTTAGTCTACTTCGCAAAACGTCGTTTTCTAAAATCAATTATAAAACAGACTAACGCTCTGATGCTTTTTAATTTGTTAAAGTATAAAAAGGTAAAGAAATATGATGAAAACAGCAAACTCTTTTTGCATTAAAGAATAATATTTCACAACTAACTTTTTAGCACACTTTTATAACAAAAGCATGCTGGGAAATGTGGTGCAATGAAATTGGTCCGTTGTTTTTTAAATCGCTAAATGTTAATCTGGAGTTGTTTTATTCTATAGAAGTTGCATTTAATCCATTTACGGATTTTTATGATTTTGAAAGGATTTGAATGTTAAGTCACGAAGAAATGAATCAATAAAAATGGATCAATAAACAGCCATGATTTATAACTATTATAGATAATAGCTATGAACCATGGCTCCAGTCTTAATAAAAGAATAGCTTTGAAATTGTCATTTTTTTAGAGTTGCATCAATGATACCCAAAAAGTTGTTGCTAAGCAGGCGGCAACCAGCAACATTTTCAATCTGGAAGTTACGTGAAATTATTTTTGCTCTTTTTAGAGCAAATCCTAAGATAACTAAAGCAGTTGCTTTTTTTAATAAAATTAAATTAACCAACAGCATGAAACATTTTATTTAGGAAAAGATAATCCACATTTGTTTAGTATCTAAAGGTTCTTATCTTTTAACAGCTCTTAGATTTTACTTTAGCACGAAAGTGAAGTTTCAAATATTTAATTGTAATAAACACATCTTTTGAGCAAAAGCAATAAAGGGAATAGGAAACTTTGCAATATGAAAAGCTTGAACATGGGCACATTGTTTTTGTTTAATTAAACATTTTTCGAAAATTAATATTTTATTTCTTTTTTTAAATAAATTTTTGTCTTATTTTATCACTTTTTAATGGTGAATTTTTAGCTCTCAACAATCTGAAGTGCTTAAGTGAAGTTCAAATTCTTATTCTTAACTGACCCAAAGCAAATGTCGTTAAAAATAACTTTTAATTGATAAAAATCTTCGCTTTAATTTTAATTTTGTTTATTGTTCACCGAATTCTAAAAATATACAAGTCAAAACTTTGAAAAAAACATGATAAACAATATACAAATAACTGAATAATTTGATTAAAGGGTAATAAGATAATACATTTTCCCAGAGTTTGATTAACAATGAATATTACCCTTATCTGAAAAGCCTTTTGTGAAACATATCACCATAGACTTAAAACGGCAATTTTTTAATTGCTCCAAGTATTTTATTATAGTAATAACAATAAACCACCTATCCATGATTTTAAAAAACGTCAAAATGTTTAATGAGTAATTAATATTTATTATAAATAATCTAAATCGAGCGTGAGAATTTGGGCATGCAGGTAAACTATTACATAAGTATTAGGCATGTTTTCAACATTTTAGGCATTTTTTATAAACTCATACACTTTGAGTTTTAAATTAAGTGTTTACCTTTTGCTAAGTCGCTTAAACTTCAACATTCTTTTTGTAAAAAAAGAAATAAATTTTTGAACATCGTTAAAAAAACAAGTTTGTAAAACATTTCAGTTTCACACGCTATGATCAAAGTCGTTTTTCAGTATGAACGTTAATTTAAAGAACTCGTTGTTCTTTGAATAAACTTAGATTCTTTCTTTTATTATGAATCATCAAAGTTATCATAAGTGTAATGTTTTAGACTAATCCTGGAGAAATTTTTACTGTTTGCGAAGAAATCCAATAAATGCGTTTTACAAGCCTGTGTCTTTTTTTCAGATTCATCGATAACCATTTAATCTCTAAATGAATCTAAAAATCATTTAATTAATAAATTTGTTTTTAGTATCATACTTTCTAGAAGTTTCTTTTGTGAAGAGACTTGATTAATTCACCCAATTTATTGTAAATTAGATTTTTTTTTAACTAGAATTTTATAGTATAGAATTGCACAGTTTTGACTAGTAAGGAAATTTGTACTTGATTTATTATTATTTGTTGTTTAAGAAACCAAATGAATATCTTAAGAAAATTTTTCCGATTTCTTTTGCTTTGGTTTAGATAAATTATTTAGCTTTTCTATCTCAATTCAGTGCTTACTTAGATTCGCTTTTTTGTTTAACAGAATTCTTATTGTTCCACTGATGCATTTTAAATTTGTAATTTGAAAGAACTAGTGTTGTGAAATGCATCTTTTGCTTTGATAAAAAGTGAAGATTCTGGTTCCGTGAGTCAAAACCAAATATTGCGTTTTCAGTGAATTTGCCTAGATTTAAAAACTGTTTGTAAGTTTCAGATAACGTTATTATATTTATTGCTGCGCAATACAAGATTTGTTAATAACATGATAAAAACATTTATCAAATTATTTAAGCACGAAAGACTTCAACTGAAATCTATAGATTGTACTATTTAATTTGAATTCCGTCTTCATCATTTTAGTATTACATTTCAAGTGCTTATGCTTAAAAATCATTTCAAAATTGGAGCATTCACCTAAAACTTTTGGTTTTGAACACAACCTTCCGAGTTTTCTTATATATAGGTACTGGTGGCGAATTTAAAACTACCACATTTGCATGGTGCTCCGCAATATAGATTACTTACACTCCATACATAGATAAGATTTTTTGAGTGTGTCAGTCATATTACTTACAAACTTCCGATTGAAAAATAGCAGAAAAAGAAATGAGTAGATAAATTAGATTAAGGCTTCGGTAAAAAAAAACTGCGATAAATATTCTAGCATAAAAGGGCCTTTTTGTTTAGTCAAAAGGCGGATGATTAGGTTCATTAAATGATGGCAATACTTATGAATAAGGTATTTTTAAAGAAGATGAATTTACTGATATTGCTCAAATAAACTCAATCCCATTTTTCATATTAAGTAAATTTAAAGTTGTTGCTAGTAAGTGTGAAATAATGTGTCTGTAATATTTTAGTCTAACTAAAATAAGTCGACTAAACTTTTAATTTTCGAAAAATGTATTGTTACTGTTAGCCAAAAAATACTTTTTAAAACTTTACCGAGCGTTAGTTGTGAAGTGGTTTGAGTGCCATGTTTTTAATTACAAATTGCTGTAGGTTGAAATTTTTATCTGCGGGTCATTTATTTCCTGGTTCCATTTTCAGAGTTTTTCAGGTTTTTGGAGAAAGGTTTGCGACATGTACACTTGGAACTTTTTAATAAAACTTATCTAATTAGTCCCCCGCTATTATTAAATGTCTGTTTTAAATTACAATTAAAAGCGGTTCTGATCTGGATTTTTTCAATTTCTAGTTAAAGTGAATTATTAAATTTATTAAAAACAATAAACTTTGATGAATGTCTTTAAATTGATTTCTTTGTCATAATTCATGTTATGTTCATATAATTTCATGGTATAAGTTTTTCCGTTTTTTTAGCACTAAACCTTGTTTTAGTCAAATGATATTAGTTTGACTTAAAAGTTAGTCGACTAATTTTAGTTAGACTAACTTCTTAGTCAACTAATTTTGGTTAGACTAAAAAGTTAGTCGACTAAATTTAATTAGATTAAAAAGTTAGTCGACTAATTTTAGCTCCGCTAAAAAGTTAGTCGACTTAGTTTAGTCAGACTAAGAAGTTAGTCGACTAATTATAGTTAGGCTAAAACGTTAGTCGGCTAATTTTAGTTAGACTAAAACTAACCTTTACTCCTACCCCTACAAACAAATAGTTTAAGTGTTCCCTAAATGGTGGAGTGTCATTGAATGTCATTTACGTTCCAGAATGTTGTTATGGGTTATTATTTATTAATAACTCAATACAAAAACAAATGGAGGTAAATGATCATTACAATACTATCAATGATCAGTACTATCTAACAATTTTATTAAATTAAGTTATGTTGAAATTTGTACTCGTGCTTGAAAATAATTATAAAGCAGATTTTACAGACACTAGTTCTTTCGCAAAAATTATATCGTTTAAATTACCAAAATCTTCTATACACACTAAACCTGTCTTTACATACTTTCGCTTTCTTTTATACCTGATTATTTTTAAAAACTATCCTTCAAAAACCATCATACAAAACTGCAAACAGGTATTTACAAATTTTTGGTTTTTTATGTTCATTGAGCATTCTAGCAATCTCCGCAACCGAGTTAAATACTAGATTCATTTTATAAGCTTTGGGTTTTTGCAGCATCAAATATACTTAAGCTTATCAAGAATCTGTAAATCCTGTTAATATCTTAAAAGTTAGTAGTATTCAAAATAATAAGGTATAATTTCAGGATTTATATTGATGGTTCAGCTACTTAATTTACTTATCCTTCTTCCAAAATCTATCAGCTTGGTTTTTCTTCAAATCTTCAATACAAAACCAATTAAATAGGTATAAGGCTGATCAAGCTGGAAACTTGTTAAACCCTAGAGAGGAAAAACAAATCCATGGGACTAAAATAAAATGTGTGCCTAGGTTAACTTGAAGTGCAAATATCAAAATTAAAATAATTTTTTAAATCGCTTAATGAATAAATGATTCTTCCATGATAGGAAAAATTCATCTATAAGGATATATGTTGAAAAATTTCGATATACTGAAAAATTTCCTAAGAAAAATGATAAACAAAACATTTAAGATGTTAATGAAGTTAAAGTTATACTAAGTTAATTTAAATTAATGGAGTATTTAAGCTCTGTAGGAAAAACTAAACAAGATAATATTACAAAACTCATCCTTGACAAGTTTAAGACTACAATAACAATATGCTGTAAAGTTTTATGGAAACAGCTAAATGAGCAAACTGATCTGTTGAGAATGCTAAAAAAAAAAAAAGTTACAGTTTTGGACAAAACATTTGCGACCAAATAATGCTAATTTAGTTTCTTTATATAAAAGTGCTGCATTTTTTCAATTTAGAGAAATTACTATGTAACTGTTTAGAGACAAAGTTCTTCAAGTTTTATTCATCACAAAGTTCATTATTTGTACACGAAAGTTAATAAATTAATTAAAAGTATTAAAAAAAGTTGATTTCCTTCTGGACAAAACAAGTGCAACTCGACAAAATATTGACCAAGCTGTATTTTGCTATTAATATTTCGTGTCGAATCCTTTGTTGTTGATCACAGCCTTGCATCGTCGAGGCATAGATTCGATCAGGTGATCAATGAAAATTTGTGGAATCGCTGCCCAGATCTTTTGGATTTGTTCAAACAGTTGATCCTTATTACAAACACCTTCACGATTAATTCTGCGGTTGACGATCTCCCACAGGTTCTCGATAGGGTTGAGATCCGGAGATTGAGACGGCCAATCCATCATCGATAGGTGGTTGTCTTGAAACCACTGCTTGACTACTTTTGCAATGTGTTTCGGATCGTTGTCTTGCTGAAAAACCCATTTTATTGGCATATTCCATTCAGCATGAGGTAACATAACATCTTTCAGGATATTTTTATACATGAAACGGTCCATTATTCCATCGTTTCGATGTATTGGATCTAGATCGTTAGCAGAAAAACACCCACAAGACCATTACTTTGCCTCCACCATGCTTCACGGTCTTATGGCAGTAACGTAAATCGAGGCGTTTTCCGGCCGGTTGACGTACATGGCAAATGCCATCGCTCCCAATGATATTGAACTTCGATTCATCACTTACGTAATCGCCAACAATTTTCTTTCTTAGTTCCAATCCAAGACTGTCGGGAGCCATTTTTGCACTTGAAGTCATAAAAATAATAAATAAAAATAATCACGCTTCTCAAGGCTTACCGTGTTACATTTACCTTGTGATGATACAATAATGCTCTGTGGAACACAACGTCTTGGTTGGATGTGGACTGTATTGATGTAATGAAACACTTGTTGTATTTAACTTCTTGTATTGATGTTCTTCGATAAAACATTTTGATAAAACTCACTTTGATAAACTGTCTTGATAATACTGACTGATTGACTTCCATATACTGACTGAATTACATGTCAATTTACATGTCTCTTATATAGTAAAATGAACCTGTGTGAACCTGTTCTGGAAGATTCTAGATGCTTATTTTCGATGCTTCTGGAAGCTTCTGGATGCGTCTGGATGCTTCTGAATATTTCTGGATATTTTTGGATGCTACTAGATGCTTCTTCTGGAAACTTCTGGAAGCTTCTGCATGCTTCTGGAAACTTCTGGATACTTCCTTTAATTATTAAAAAACTTCTGTGACGTTGACACGGACCAGACTTAAGAAAATGAAACAATCCAAAAAAATTGCACTTGTTTTGTCCGCTGCAAAATGGCACTTGTCAACGAAATTCTGCCTGTGTGCTGTCACCTGTCAGCTGATTGCTCATGTCATGGCATGCTATGACTCCAGACTCCTGAACTGTTTGCTGTGGTAGTATGTTCTTTTCGTTTTTAAGATGTAAAATTAGGAACACTTTTTAGCATTGTTCGATGTTGGTTGCAAATGTTTTGTCCTATACTGTATATGTGGATATCTGTTTGCAGCTCGAGCCTGACTCCAATCTTTTTAAACATAATGCCCCATAACATCCCTGCGTTACTGAAGTTTTAGGCTGGTTCAAGATCATATTGGTTTATTGATGTCTTCCTAAATTCCTTGTAGATGTCCAACCAGAGCGTTACGTTGGTCTTCAGGTAGACATCATGATAGTCGCCAAAGTTCTTACATCTGAGGGCTATCCAGAAATTATGCGCATTGGCTTAGTCTTCATCCTTTATCCCAATCATTTTTAGGTTAGAGTGGACGCCTCATTGGATGGCAGACAATCCTCAACAATCCGGTCAAGATTGTCAAAATAATTGTATGGATAGACTCCCTTCCGCCTTAGAAGATTCAACTCTACTAATGTCAAACTTTGGTTCATGATCATAATGTCCTTTCATTCAGATTCTGCAATAGGTTATCGAGCGAGTCATTCATGAACTACATAGAGTCGATGAAGGTTAGCCAACCGACGGAGAATGTCAAATACTTCTCTATGCTTTTTGGGATGCAGGTAATTTCTTCGTTTTCTGTATCTTTACCGAGAGCCCTGATGATTGTATGTCCTTTACACCTCTTAAGGTTGTAAAAGAAAACCGAGCTTCAACTTCTTTCATTCACTAGCATACTTCTTGGTGCCATATCTATAATTGGCGGCTCCTTGTACCTCCCGCTCATGTAGCTGTGGTAGGGAACATTATTCATAACCCATTGTGGTGGCAATGTGTAATGACTGATAGCGAGCGTGCGGATTCCGTCTTGTAAAATGTTTCTTTTATTGGCGTCAGCGCTGAGTGCGACTGTTAATTTCTTCGGTGTAAATGTTGTGTAAATGGGATCGGATGACATTCATGGTTGCAAACTTTTCTTTTCTATTCATTAAGCAGTCTTTGTAATCTTCGTGTTTTATTTTTTTATCGACGACATTTTTTTTTTCACTCCTTTGCATCTTTTGTGTTCTTCTTTTTCTTCATGGATAATGTAAGAGTAGAGTTTAGGCCGCTGTCCGACAAATTCTTCAATTTGCCTTCCTCCGGTTTCGTCTTTGAACATTTCGATGACCTGTTTGTTAACACCAGCCTTGAAACCAACGCTTTGAATAGCAGGGTGGTTTTTATCGAAATTGCTCGTGTCAAATCTGCTTTCAACGCCACCAGCGATGTCTTCATAAAAATCTTCTGTTTCGATTTGGTAAATCAGTGAGTCTGTATCAGTCATGAGTAGTTTTGCGCGGTCATTATATTTTGGTTTGATGTAGTCGTAACAGAATTTAAACATTAAAGTTTTGCTTATATCCAGGATGCATGGTCCTAAATAAATGGGTTTGTTGTAAAAGAGTTTTGTTTTTTTCATGTGTACGGCGATTAAGTTTTCATCAAAAATGGTGCGACTTTTGAAATTAGGCTTGGAGGCTAATTTATTGGCTTCTTTTTCTTTAGTGACCAGTCTGACGTCTACATGATTTTCAATGTTTTCCATGGTTTTTCCGAAGACTGAATTGTATATGAGCTTGAAAAATTCCTTTTCATCGTTGGTGGTGGCTTTTGTTCTTAAATCGGTGTTGCTGTCAATGTATTTTTTCATCCAAGGACTTTCTTCAAATTTGATGCTTCTGTGTATCTTTGTAATGACCAGTCCTTATCGTTCTTACAGTTTCATACTCTCATGATAGACAACGTAATTCTTTTTAGGGTCTAAATTTGGAACGAGCTTTTCTACTTTTTTTAACAGACCTTTTTTCAGGAGCTAAAGGGTAATCGTTTTGCTCATCGTGAAGATTTTTATGGTAATCTAAATCGACTTCTAAAATACATGGAATGGATTTCCAATTTAAAAGCTCGTTTTCAGTCATCCATTCAAAGCCGCAAGTGGGAAGAGGTTTGCTTATCGCCCATCCGTATAAATTGTTGGCGTCCAAGTACTCGATGAATTTAGACACTTTGCTAGGGTCGTACAAATCGCCCATGTATTTATTATTAGAAGTTCCATACCGGTTTGAAATCATGCTGATTCCACCGCGTATTCCATTTTTAACTATGAGAAGCATGTCAGGATCGCTCAGAAGCTCTAATTTTACTCCAGTCATTGTCAAACAAGCTCCCAGGCTATTCTGGGAGTTGTGTAATACCAAGCAGGGTCGAGCTTGTAGTATTTCATGCACACATCCCTGAAATTTTCAAAGACATCTGCTGGTATCAGCACATTAGAGACGTTTTACAGGTCGTGGTAGTCTCTGAGCGTTTCACAGCCAAAATCGGTGTAGACCGTTTGAGCATGCGCATAGTCTTCATTGCTTATTTTTCCATTGAGTTCGGAGAAACACGCTTCTATTGGAGTCAATTTCGTTTTAGAAAACTTTTCAATCGACTCTACCCATTCATAAGGGTAAACGCCTTTTCTTCGCAATAAATCAAACTGTTTTCCGGAGTAATATTTGGCAACGTTTTTGCATTGGTCGTTGGTTAGCTTTTTAGCTAAACTGTCTAAACTGAAAGACATGAATTTGTAGCTGTCAATAAATAGTATTTCTCTCCATACTTCACGTGTTTCACCTTTTTCATCATTCCAATCATCCACTTTAATTTCTTTTGAAAAACTGATGTATTTTTTTTCGTTGTTGGGAATGCATTTTAATTTTCCAGGTAATTTCTTGATGAACAAATGGCTGTCGTAACCGGACAAACTGTGAAAGAAAACAGGGAAGAATTAAGGAAATTGATATTTTGCATTGCAACTGCTGGAAGCAGCTCCTCGATACTCTCCAGTCAAATGGCAGTGGTCTAGTACTTTGTCATTTTCAAGGTTTTTCTCGCAAATATGGCAGACGGTTGCAGGTTTAAAATCCTTTTGCTTTTCGTAGGTCATGACAACCTTTCATTTAAATTTGTATTTATTGTAAATTTTTCGGATGTTTTTTTAGAGACTGTTTATAAATTTTTGTGCAACGTCGTCATTATCACTTTCTGTTTTTCTGCTGACAGTCTTTTCTTTATAAACGGTTTCATCAGGACCTTTAACAATGTAACAGAAGGAGCTTGGAGTGTGCTTTTGGTATTGTTTGGTGTAAGACTTTTTATCGTCGTGCTCGTCATCTGCATTAACGGGTTTGATGAAACTTTCAAAGTCGGCATATAACACAAACGGAACTCTCATCGATCTGTTGTTGTTTTGGAACTGAATGGTTGTACGTTTTTTAGGAAGTTCGATTCGAACTGAGCTGTGCATATAACAGTAAGGTTGATGCTTGGAACGAGCTTCTTTAGAGTTGTAAGATTGTAGACAGTTTCTGCAATAATATTTTTTACCATGATGCGCTGATGTGTGTGAGGAGGCAAATCGGCTGATATTTTTAATGAGACAGTAATAGCTAATGTTTTCGTTTGAAATGAGAAGCAACTCGATTTCTTTTATTCTTTTGTAATGTTCCGATATTCGTAAAGGATAAGGTTTTTGTTTTCGAATCCAAACACGTTCACACTAATTTCGTTATTGTTTTTCTCAAGCTTGTCGATTTGAGATAATTTGACAGGAAAATCATTTCCTTCCCAATGCAACTCTTCCGATTTTTCAATGAGTTCTCCGTCAATTCTTCCGTTATGTTTATTCTTTGGATTCAACGCCCAAGTAACGCACCATTTGAAGCATTCATTGTCAGTTTTGTTTTCCATATTGACAATTGCCTTTTTATTTTTCAAGTCACTGGGCAGCTCGATGTATGACAAAGCGCTGAGGGGATTGTTATTGGTCATGTTAATGTCCATTCTTAAAATGGCGGACACTTTCCAATTTGATCCCTCCTTAATGTAATTAGTCATGTTTTCCTGGATTCTTTCTTTTGATCTGCCATAAAATTCTCTTAAATTTGTAGCCTTCAGCACAATTCCATATTTGCAAGGAAAGGATTTTACACGTTAAAACAAGGTTTGTTTTTGTATTTCTGTTTCCTCCCATTATTTCTATTGCTGGCTCTTTTTCCAAGTCTAAAAAGGCGGGAGCGTCTTGATAATTTCTTTCAGGGGTATAAGAAAATTGCTTGGTGATATAATTCAGCGCATGATTGGACAGTGTAAAATGAATGAGAGGTTTGTAAACTGCTGCTCGCGCAATCAATTTGAGAGCCATCGATTTGAGAGAGTCTACTTTTTTTTGAACTTCGTTTCCCTCACGGCTTAGTCCTATTTTCACCGACTCTGGAACGTATGGATCAATAGACGCAAACACGCGGTTAAAACTGTTGACAACCACATTTCTAACAGTCGACGTCATCCTTGAAAACAAGCTAGGAGCAAGCACAGGCATTGAATCGGCACCAGGCTTGTCGAGGATATGTTTCGGAGCATGAACAGGCCTTAAAGCAGCAGGTGCAACAACGACAGGATTGTTAAAATTTATTAAGTTTCTAGGAGCAGGCATCGGTCTTTGAGCAATAGGACGAGGAGCAGGCACCGGCTTCACAACAGCAGTTCTTGGAGCAGGAACCGGTCTTTCAGCAAGAACCAACCTCGTATTTTTTATTGCTTCAACGAGCTCAGCCTTTTTCATATTGTAATAATATTTTATCACCAGGTCTTTGGCGTCTTTTCTCAAATCTTTTATCGTTTTCTTTTCCATTTTATATAAAGAAAAAAATTTTTTTTTAGAAAGAATTGAAAATTTACATTGATTTTTCATATTTTTTACTTTTCAGAACTTTGATTTTATAACCACGGCTTACTTTTCCAATGTTATTTTCAAAGTATAGCCATGTACGTCCTGTCTCTTTTCCTGCATTGCAAGTTGATTTGTATTCAGTAACTTCACCCGTTTTTATGTTTGTCATCTTTACAATCAAAGGATTAGTTCTGATTTTTTTTAACCTTTCATATTTTGGTTCTATTTCCTGCTTAGACTTTATTTGTTTTTCATGTATTGTTGGTCTTCCACAGGTCTTTTCTCCTTCACATACTCCATTAATTCGCTTTTGTCGATCAGATCGTTTTTAATCGCAAGCATCAACAACGTAATTAAATTATCCGCTGTTTTTGAAACATCGTTTTCTTTTAACAACATTTTTAACTACCTTCTCGTGTAAATCATCTTTTTTAATGAAACTTTCGATGGTACGATTGAATGCAGTTCTTATTAACGTTAGAAGCAGTCCATTTTCATGCTCAGGAATCTCGTCAATTTCTGGATCCATCTTTTTCATTTATTCTGAAATTTATATCAATTTCAAAAGTTTCAAAATTTCAAAAGTTTCAGACTCATTTATTCTGATTTATAAATTCCAAACAATGTTTCAGCCCTTAATCTCCATCTTCTTTCCTCGTCGTCTTCTTCCGACTCGTTTTCAGGCTGCTCTTCTTCCCCGTCGTCTTCCGATCCAAAAACGTCATTTAAATCGAGTACATACGAATTTCCATCAGAACAAAGTGTATAAAAAGTGCTAGATTCATCAATCACTTTCCAATTGTCAGATACATCGCCCACATACCAATTTCCATGAACATCAATCACATGGCGATTTCCGGATTCATCAATCAAATACTCACAGTTCCATTGATTAATTTAAACTTTGTACCAATTTATATGAGCATCAGTCACATACCGATTGCTAGATTCATCAAAATGAACCACATACCGGTCGTTCGATTCATCAAGTTCAACCACATGCCCATCATCAAGTTCATTAAAAATAACCAAATAACGCTCATTTTACATCTTTTTAATTTGTGTTGAAAATTTTTTTTCTCAAGTTAAACTTTTTTATTTCAGCACAATTTTCAAATTTACAAAATTTCAGACTTCGTCATTTTTACACAATTTTCTGATTGACAATTTCGAATTTTTTATAGACAATGTCGAGCGCGTTAATAGCATGGCCATTTTCAGTTTTCCAGAAATTCTTTTACTTTCCTCGAAATCGCAGTCCATACGAAGCGCGTACTTGTCGATCACCCACATCTTTTCTCTCTTGTTCAAATTTTTCCATTTTTTGTTGTGCTCTTTGATTTCTTTTTCCATTTACGAAAATTCGTCCTCGCCAACTCCCCACAAAAGTGCATAAAGCTTTATTTTTTCCTTCTCGCTATAACTTTTCGGAATTTTAAAGTTTCCTTTTTTAGTAACGTAAACAGAGTTGTGCCAATTTCCAAACGCAAGAAGCTCCAAATGCTTTTTCTTGGTCTTATCAGTCTCTTTCCTGCTGCACTCCAGAAAAAACGGATAAAAGTCATTCATTTTTTTTTAATTCTGATCTTTTTTAGGTCGTCTCACAGGTCTTTTCTCTTTTACGTCTTCTATCAATTCGCTTTTGTCCATCAGATTGTTTTTAACCGCAAGCATCAGCAGCGACATTTTGCTTTTCGACGCTTTGGAAATATCGTTTTCTCTCAACAGCTTTTTCAAATCCTTTTTCGTATACCTCAATTTTTAATGAGCAATTATAAATTCCAAAAAACGAACGTTCGCATTAAAGGTGACCTTGATTTGGACGTCCAGCACTGCCGATTTTAACCTCTCACCCTGCTTGCTCACATCAAAAACAAAAAGCGCGCAAATGTATCTGTAATTTAAGCCGGTCATACTGGGCTGAGCCACAATGTCGTCGATTCCATAAAGCCTATTGTCAAACTTGCACGCATCTCATCTGTAAGCCCTTGAGAACTTGTTGTTTTTAAAATCCAAGTCGTAATCAACAGCAGGATACTTCTCGCTGTTTAAAATGACGTACATGTTTTTCAAGCCGCAGTGGTCAAAGACGGAAGGGTTTCGGTCTTGGCTGCCGTCCCTATTGGTCTGGAATTTAACAATAACGTACCTCGGTCTTTCGCTAGCAGATCTGGCGCTCAGCCTCCAACTAAATGTACTAGCTACAGGCACAGAAATGGTGTCGCACTGTCTGGACTTGAACGATAAAGGCACATTCACTTTTGATTCGATGATTTTGTAAAGGTTGTTGCTCTCCTAAGAGAGAGGGAGTGACAGGAGGCATATACAAGGCCAATTTGGTCAGGTCTACTTTTCCTGCGCCCGTTGCATTGGCTTTAAATATCGCATCAGTGTGGCTCTTTCTCACAAGAGTGATCGTGTGCTTAAATCCGTAAAGCATTTTATCGTAATCGTCACAAAATCCAAAAATGTGCTTCAACGGAATCTAGAACGAAAATGTTCCATTATGAGCAGGTTGCTTAATGATGTAAGCATATCTGTTTATAAATCCAGTGTTGTTGGCAAGATCTGCATCCACTGTTGTGTTTTGCTGCCACAGCTGATTCATGGCCTCGGATATTTGGAATTTCACCGGATATTTAAGATAGCCAAACATGGTGGTGGATTGACCAGGACTGTATAGGGTTTCCACTTCTTGATTCGACAATTGGTAAGAAATCTGACTAAACACATGCATCATCCCGTTGTTTGCAAAAGTAACCACATCCGTATCCGCGTAAGCCGTTCCGTCCGCTTTTGTCAGTCTTCCTTCGACAAAAAGGTATGCCTCAGAGGGAAGCGTGAACAAGTCCAGCTGCTCAATGTTAGTTCTTATTTCTCCAGTGTTATTTAAATTGGTACTGACCGGTTCATATTCTTGAAATCTGAATCTCTCGATTCCTTTGTCGACCAATGTTTCTTTTGTAAAATTTAAAACTTCGGAATTTCCCATTTTTTATATAAAAAAGAAAAAAAATTTTGCGTCCCTATAGCGCAAGCTTCATGTCTTTTCCCTTTTTGACGAGGTCTTGTATTCTGACGGCTTTTTTCAAAGAGCCACCAAGCATGGAATATTCATCGACGAAGCCTGACGTTGCTGGCGCTGAGACGATTCCTGAAATAATTTCTTTTATAAGTAAGAACCTTCTGCTCTTTCGGATTTTGAGTTCCGGTCTTGGCATACAATTTCTCAATGATCTTTTTTCCTTTATCAATGGCCACGTCTTTAGCGGTGGCTATGGCTGAAGAAGCAAGCTCTTCTCCTGCAGATTTTGTAGCCATAATCGCTTCTCTTTCCAGCTCGCTTTTTACGATTTTATTAGCCGAAGCTGCTCTCGATGCGCTCGACGCGACCGCTCTTCTCATGAAGTTTTAAAACGTATCAAATATTCCACTTCCCCCAATGACGTGTTTCTTTACACATCTGTTTATGTAAACAATCATTTCTTATAAGCGAAAAAAAAAAATATTTTGCGTCAATTTACTTTTGAATCGATTTGAAAAGGCCTTTTGTCCCCTCATACTTATCTCCACCAACAATCATATCGTTTCCATCCACAGTCATCTCCATTTTTCCAATGACCATTTTACCATCCACTTTTTCATTTCGAAATATCTTTTTTTTCGTCGATCGGAAGCCTCTTTGCTGTACGCGCTCAAGTATTGAAAGGAAATATCGCTCATATTGCTCAAGTCAAATTCCTGTGATATATCGGACTAATCCTGTGATATATCGGTCTAATTCCTGTGATATATCTGACTCTATAGCGGACTTTGATTTGAATTCCCATTAACTGATCAATTAATGGGATTTCAAATCAAAGTCCACCGTTCCCACTGTAGTTCCTCTTGAATGCGTATCCACATAATTTTTCTTGGCTAAACCTGAGGCTAATGTAGGCTCTGCCAAATTGTTCAATTTGTGTGACGTCATATTAATGTCTGAATAAAAGATATTGGCATAAGCCACTTTAGTGTCGACATAGCTTTTTATTGCAGCGTCTTTTAAACTGGTTGGATCAGAGACGTTGAGCAATTTGTGAGAATTTAAATCCAAGTCTCCAGTAATGGCGCTCGATCCGTCTGTTTTAAGACGCATGCTCAAGCTGACGTCGACGTAATTTTTTGTAGTGGCGTCATGAAGATTCGTCGGTTCATTCAAATTAATCGCTTTGTGGAAATTTAAATCCAAGTCCGCAGCTATCGTGCCATCTCCACCTGACGAATGGCGTGTCCACGTAATTTTTCGTGGCGGCGTTGTGAGAAGTGGTTGGTTCTGCCAGGTTGCTTATTTTTTGAGAATTAAAATCAATGTCTGCAGTGATGGTGCTATTTCCATCTGTTCTGACATACAGCTTACTTGATGAAGTGGTTGAATAAGGGTTATATAAATACTGCCCCAATTCTGTCCAACCAAATTTGTCTTTCATTTTTTTTATATGCGTCAGATTTTATTATTTTTGGATCTTCAAATCCGCCAGCGAATTCCTGGAAAATTCTTTTTAAAACAGGGTATTGACGACGCTTTGAAAGTCGTTTCCTTCATCCAATATTTTCAAAACGTAAAGGCACAAGTGACCACAATAAGAAGTGTCACCAAACTGTACCCTTTCGTTATAGTAAAAGACGGGACTTTCCAAATACTTTACGAGCTCGACAAGAGGAGGCTGAGCATAAGAATCAAAACTGTATTTTTTATCGTTCTCTTTGTACCAACATACCCAATGAAAACCGTTTGTGCTTGAATCCCCTGTATTAACAATTCCACATTCTTTTTTCCTTGACTTTTTTTGTAATTCGTCTCTGACAAAAACACCTCTAAAGTTTTTTATTTTGAGCTTTTTTACCGATTTCAGCAATTAAAATTCGTGAGAGCTTCATTGGGCAAAACAATTCCTTCGACATTGATTATTTTTTAATTCGCGTAAAAATTTAAAAATCCTCGTCAGATTCCACTTCTCCCAAAGCCAAATCGTCACCCATGATGTTTTGAAAAGAAGAGTTTTAAGAATTACTACTTCTGTAAGTTTGACCTAAATGGACTCGATCTGAGCGCCAATAAAAACACCTTCAATTCTCAAAGAGGCAATGACGTAGCACTTTTTACGAATGTACTCCAAAGGATTTGTTCTTACAAGCATTTTATTCTCTTAGATGCACTTTTGCCTTCTTCTTGTAAAACAAAGAAGCCACTTCCACATTTTTTTCATTCTTCTTTGTAAACAACTTTCCGAAAAATCCAGGAGCTCTAGATCCTTTGTGCTTAAAAATGGACAAGTCCTCCGTGATCATTTTTTTCTTTCTTCCTCCCTTTTTCAACAAAGGAGTCATTTTAACGACTTGCTCACGAAGAAATTTCGACATTTTTTCAGTCACCTCGATGAATTTTCTTTCTTCTTCGCTTATTTCTTCGTTAAAACCAAGAAAGGACATGGAATACCGAAAACAAAGGGGAGTTCTCAAAACCACAGGACCTTTTCCCTACGAATATTCATAATGCAACGGAATCTTTTGATACTGAATTGGATTTGTCGCCGAATAAATTTCCCTCACCGATAATTTAGTCTCGTCAAAACTTTCAACGGTAATAAAAATCATCTTTTTATATAGGAAATAAAATCTTTTAGATCACATTTTTTCTCGCATAACCCCTCACATAGTTTATCCATTTTAAATTCTTCATATCTTTTATTCTGCTTTTATTTTGTTTTTTTTTCTGCGAGCAAACTCAAACAGGTTCTTTTTCAAAATGCCGCTTTTTACAAAATTTATTTTGCCGTACTTTATCTTCAATTTAAAAGTGTCATCCTCACGAACGATGGTAAAGTCCAAATCGTTTACAAAGCTGTAAATTTTATAATGGTACGTTTCACTCTCGGGCGTTTTTTTAAAAACTTTTTCGTAATCCTCGGTTTTAAGGTATTCTTTAATAAAAGGATCAGTTAAAACCATCATTTTTTCCTTTTTTATATAAAAAAGAAACTATTTAATTCTTTTTACCGCGGACTCCAAAACCAAATTTAGCTTTGGCTTTGATCACTGGAGCAATCAATTTTCTCTCACTAATTTCTTTTGGCGTGGGGTTGGTTATAGAATTCATTTCTTCAAGCATCATTTGATCTGCCACATTCCTGTTTTGTCTGTCGTTGAAATATTAGTAAGCCTAATCGTGGTGATACGCTGCATTGTCCACTCTGTCCACGGGCTTGCTCCACTCCTGATACATGTCAGTAGAAGTCAGTCTCTTATCCAAATTAGTGCCAAGCGCTGCAAAGTTCATGCCCGGAATATGCATTGCTCCCGGAAATTTTGCCCACGGAAGCTTGATTTTGCTAGACATTTTATAAAGCGATTCCACCAAATCTCCCACTTTTGTTGCAGGAACAAGCTTGCATTTTGTCGTACCACATGCGTTGCAAGTCCCACTCAGCATATTTCTATTGTTTTTGGAGACTTCGTTCCTCAAGTAAATCGTCTCTGTTTCTTTTTTGCATTTAACGCAGTACATTTTACATATATAAAAAATTTTTTAAATAAAAATGGAAGTCATTGATTTGTCATGGAATATCGGTAAATGCAAAAGAAACAACAACAAGCTTTTGCCGAGAAGTATAAGAGGAATCATCGTCGGAAAGTCCGACTGAGGAAAAAAAACGTCGCTAAATTTGCTGTTAAGACCGGGGTGGCTCGATTAACACCACTTGCAGGTGTTTGGGAAATCCCTTTTCGATCCTGAATACAAAATACTGAAAAGCTCCTTCTAAAAAAAATTACCGAAAAAAATTATCCTCGGATTGTTCAGCATTCAAAACAAAATGGAAGAAATGGACGCAAATCCTGAATGTCATTGAAGAAATTTCTAAAAATTGGGACGGAAAAACAGACATGGAATGCCTACTTTTTGAAACAGCTGACGACGTGCCTGAACCTGAAGAACTTGATTTAAACAAAAACAAGTTAATGATCTTTGACGATCTGCAATTAACCAAACAAAACAAGTGCGAAAAATACTACATCCAAGGAAGGCATTCTAACGTAGACTGCTTTTACCTCACTTAAAACTATTTCATGCTCCCCAGACAAACCAACAGAGAAAATGCCAATTTTATTTGCCTCTTTCCGCAGGATTCAAAAAACGTCGACCACATTTACAGAGACCATGTTTCAAGCGATATGGAAAAAGAAGAATTTAAAATGTTCTGCAAACACTGCTGGTCTCAGCCTCACGGATTTGCTGTCATTGATTTGTCCTCCAAAAAAGATCAGGGAAGATACTGAAGCGGATTCGACGATTTTTATTTTCCAAACGTATAAAAAATGTCTGGATTTTAATATCAGGCTGTAAAATCGAAAAAAGAAACTCCGACGGTAGAAAACAGCGTCATCAGAACCTGTTTGACGTGCCTATCGAGTTTGGTTTTGACAAAAAGAAGAAATGGCCTTAGTGGGACTAGAGACGTATCACAGCTACACTAACATTAACTCTAAAAATAACGTCTTCAGGTATAGCCCCAATGCTGGCTCAAACAGTTACACCATTTAAATTGAAGAAGGAGCTTACGAAATAAATGATATCAACGATTACCTGCAAAAAGAAATGCAAAAGCAACTCGGAACTTTGTACAGATCAGACGGAGTAGTTATTGGAACAAGCGATACTACTTCAAGGTCTACTTTAACCTTTGGAAAACCTGGAGCGACTACAAAATATTGGGTAGATTTTAACGTCAATAACAGTTTAGCAACACTTCTTGGATTTGACAAAAAAGAATGCACCTACGTCGAGAAAAAAGAAGATCCGGCCAATCCTGATAAAGTAACAAATGTTATCGACTACTACGAGTCTGAAAATATTGTAAGAATTGAAGGTATGGGAGTCATTAGAGTGACCAACGACATTATCAGCTCGTCTTATTCAGACGGAAAAACTACAAACGTCATTTACTCATTTTATGCAGAAGCTCCTCGAGGATACAAAATCAGCGAAAAGCCTTTCCACTTAATCTACTTGCCCATCGTGGTAAACAAAATTTCAAGAATGGAAACGCAAATTGTTGATCAATATGGACATTTAATCGATATTAGAGGCGAAGATATCATCGTCAGATTTCACATCAGAGAACGAATATCCTCCGTGCTGCAAGACCTTTTCACAAGCAGTGCTGTCAATCGCTAATAAATATTTTTCTTTTGTAAAAAATGACAAATTATCTAAAGATTAAATTAAACATTTCTTAGGGCCAAGCTGATAAAATTAAAAAAGCTATTTAAGATAAAAAAGTCGTCAGTATAACACTCTTTCATGAAGATTTGGACGGAAATGACGTCCTGGCAGTGACACAGTCTCAACTATACAGAATTAAAAAAGCGTACAGCGACGGTAAAGGCATCACACTTAAACTAAGCCAAACTCAGATCGAATACAACGTAAAAGTTGAAGGAGGATTTATCGGTGCATTGCTTCCCTTATTAGGAATGATCGGAAGCACTCTTGCCACAAGAGTCGTTCCAGCTCTTGCTACCGGTCTGCTTGCAGGTGTAGGCTCTTCTGCCGGTTCTGCCATGGTTGATAAAGTTGCTGGACGACGCGTTGTCTATTTAAAGAAAAATGGCACCGGAATGAAACTATCCGCAGCCGGATCTGGCTTGTACTTAAGATCTTGGTCTAAAAATGTTCATGGAGATGGAGTCTTCTTAAAAAACGGAAAAGGATACGAATCTGTCGGCTCTGGTTTGCTTCTCGGACCCAATTCACCCCTTTCAAGCATCCCCTTTTTAGTTGGAATTCTCTAATTTTTAAAAACTTTTTATTTGATAAGAATAAAAAAATCATAGAAAATACACTTTTACCGTTCCATTTTTACCAGTGGATGAAATCATCAGCGGCTTGCCCTTCTTCACAAACACGTCAATCACGCTCGAAAATGAAACCATCTTTGAAATTCGATAGAGCTGCTCTAACTGATGCACGCAATAAACTTTCCTATGGTCTGACACATTTTCGTTCCCGAATTTAAAACTTTCTGAAAAAATACCCTGAGTCTCCATTGAAAATGTCAACAGCCCTTTTTCCCAGGTCACGCTAAATTCAGATATAGGCTTATTGATCTTGCACATGTCGCTGAATTTTGAAACTGGAATGGATATTTTAGACTCTGAACCATAAGAATAATAATCAAGAAAAAACACTTTTTGAACGCTCTCCGTCACCATCTTAATACTATACTCAAAATTTTCTGAAGATTTTACATCAATTATCAAACTGCCTAAATTAACTATCGAAAGCGTCACCGTGCTATCATTTTTCATCGTTTTAAACGCCTTGCCAATATAACTCTCAATGCCAATATACAACGGCTCCTCAAAGTTAAACACATACTCCTCAAACTGATCAGCAAAAAGATCCACTTCAAACATCAAATTAATGGTTGTTTTTGCCTTCATAAGAATGCCCTCTTTACTAATGTTCAAACTCACCATCTTCATATTTTGAAACAAAAGATCAAACAACGCTTTCAATTCACCTGCATGCTTCGTTCTCGCTAAAAGCATTTTTTTAAAACAAATTAATTCTTTTTTAATTCAATTTACACATTTTCACCGCAATAAAAAATTATATCAGATCCAAAAAGTCAGCACCCTTATATATGGAAAAGTATCAATGGGCCAGGACTCTGATTTCCCTACTACTGGTGTCTTCACGTAGCTCCTCCCGCTGTACACGGTAGAGTCAAGGTATAATGAATTGCAGCAACTTTGGTGCGAGCCAAATTCTTTTTTCGCAATCTTTTCGAACAGCTTTATGATTTTTATTAAGGATGGGTGCAGCCTCACTCGTCAGGTAGACGGTCTCTGATAATATTTGGTGTCGGATTATGACCATCACCATAGACATTTCGACTTTAAGGATGATTGAAATTTTCCGCCCCTCCTCCACAACCTCCTTTTCAAACAATTCACTGATGCGTGGGGTCATGCCAATGAGGACCTGAGCGCTCAGACTATGAATTATGACTTGGTGGTATTGTGGCTATATAAGTCTTGATTAGGTTGGTACTCTTGTAAACATCGAACCCCCGCAACCCTTCAGCTGTCTCTCCGTGTGGCTCTTCGATTACCTCAACCACTATCAATCATAACTCTCTGAAGTACTTGATCCAATCTTCATCGCAAAGCGTCTGAGCTTAAGACTCAGGACTCTGATCAGTGGTAGCATCAGCATCAGTCTTTAAGACCAGATTGAGCTTTGATATTAGAGCTGGTTTTGGTGGTAGTTGTGGCTAAGTTGCAGGTTTAGGTGGTAGTGATAGCTTAAATTATGCATTCGATGATGGTTGTTGTTTGGTTTCTCGATCTTGTGGTAGGAGAAACTTAGCAAGCCTCTGAAAATCATCGACAGTTATTTCTTTTTCTCGGAGCAAGCCTAGAGGATCCTGCTTAGTGATGACTTCCATATCAGATACTTGTTATCCTAATTTAAATATAGCCTCTAAATGGAAAAATACATATAACGCGCTCTGAGTCTTGATCACCGATCGTTAACCCTGTAGCAAACCGCGCCGGGCGCTTTAGGACCCAGAGCGTTGACCTAATTATAAAGCAGAAAATTTTCCAAGCCACAGGTCTCAGCCCCTAACTGCTGGGTTTACCTCTTAAGACTTCATTAATTACTTCAGAGGTCTCCAAAGCCTATCTCAGAGGGCTACCTCAGAGGACTTAAGGAAAGAACGGAAGATTTAACAAGCTGCAGGCTCTAAGCTTAGCAGGGGCTAGCTTAAATACTTTACTACTGATTTAAAACTCCCACTTTACATCTAATGCTGCCAAATAGAGAAATGCTTTATCTGCTGCAACTACTACTTTTACTTATGGTATAAATCGCATAAGTTTTCAGATCGAGCTTAACTATTATATTTGCTCAATCTTCAAGTTAGCAACATGTATTCTATAACTTTTCAGAGAGTGACATAATACTAAAAGATAAATTTATTTAATACTTTAATGTGATTGTTCACAATTATTTCATAAGTATGTGTAAAATATACTGTTATCTTTATTCTAAATTTAACCAATTACAAAAGTGAATTTAGGGTTCAAAATAATGAAGTTAATGGTGTTCTAAATCAGATTTATATACTGGCCAGTTTCTCAGACATTTCTGTTGAGAAGCTTCCGGAGGTTTTTCTTGTAAATTAATCGTGCATTACATTTGCTAATAGAATTAAAATTTATCAAATGGTTTCTTCTTATAAGTGATAAATTTGGTTGTAAAATAAAGCAAAATAAAAGTAGCAGTATAAAGCTATTTGAATATGAAGGATTGCATAGAAAGAGTTAACTACACTTAAATTTTTAGATCTCTACCTACATCCCTACGGAGCTAGGGATGTAGGTAGAGATCTAAAAATTTTGATTTTAAGAGAAGATTTTGATGTTTTATTTAACTGTTCCGAAGGAAAGCTAAGTTTAACAAAAGATCATAGCATAAAAAATGACTATGAAACGTAATTCCCTGGTATTGCAGATAATGACGCGATGAAGGTTCTAGATTTAACAAACTAAACAACGTTAAGTTCCTGCAGCCTTAAATTTCATACCATAAGGGATTACAAATAAAAACAGGAAACACAGAAAGAGAACCAAAATAAAATCTGTATCAGTATGCTTTACATTAGCCGTCAGGGGTTTTGTTCCTAAAAGCTGTAAACTGTTTCTCCTATATTCTCGTTTATAAATTTTTTTCTGCTCTGTTTACTGTTAGATCAACTATAAATATAATAGAACTAATAAACCAAAATAATATTCTCTGTAAAAACCAGTAACCCTGCAGAAGTTTTTATAAAGGATTATTTCTCATATAATTGTCGGTAATGTGATCGACAATTATACGAGAAATAATCCTTTGGTATTTTTCAAGTATGATTTATGGTATTTGCTTCAGAATGTAATCTATATTTGAATAGCGGCGAACACATCTGCATTTTTCGCAGTTATTTTAGGTTACATAGAAAATTCTGAAAGGGAAATAGATAAATGATATAAAGCACCATACTTTTGCACATCTCTTTATGATATCAAAGCTTATTTAAAGTTTCTTAAATTTTAATTTGAATAATGAAAACTCAACCGTTTACTTCAAAATTTACTGATCAGTTTTTTATCAATACACGTTTCAGGCCACAAGCTTCTTTTTAAGAAATAAAAATCCAGAATTATTTAATACAAGATTTTTTTTCAATGAATAACACTGCAGTGCAAAGTTTACGTTTAGCAGTAACAGTTTTAAACAGATTTAAAACTACTAATTGAGATACAATTTGTAATTTCAAGCAGTTTCAAGATCTTAAATTAGTAATAAACAAATAGGATTGATATTAAGTATTAATGATTAATTTTTTTCTTAATGATAGGAAAAAAATAAAATAATTTATTAAGAAAGCAGGTATAAAGATATAAAGCTTCATCTAAAATTTAAAATTAAGGCGAAACCAGTAGAAAAAACTCTGTAAGTTCTTAAAAGTTTAATCAGAGAATAATTAATATATTCAATGGATCAAACTTTAAATGATGCAGAAAAAAATCCACATGTTATTAGGAGAATGGAGACTTGTTTCTTTGAGAAAACAAGGAAATCAGTCGCAGACATAGGAAGGAAAATTAAACAAGCGGTTAAGTAATGAAAATGCGCTAGAATCAATAATCCTAAAGTTTTAAAGGATGATCTACTAAGCATTGTTCTTATAACACTGGCTTAAGTATATCAAAATCTCTCGGAATATTTTAAAATTATTGACTAATTTTACAGCACTTGTTTTTTATAAACTGTAATCGTCATATGAAAACTGTAATCCTATTCGATTGCAGAAAAAAACATTTTATGGCGATGTGGATTTTGAGAAGCGATTGGTTAAATCGTAAGAAGTTACCTTCGATTGCCAAAAGTGAAAATGATGTTACAGAAGGGGATACATCCTGAAAACGTTTTATGATGTACATGAAAAAGATCTTTCTTTAACCAGATTTATGCAATGCTGACAAGCTTAGAAATAAAGTGATAGGACCTAGAATATTATTTTAGGAACAAAAATTAACAATCAGATTTTTATTATGCCCTCTAAAACTATTTCCCTACTAACACAAACACCTATCTGCTATGCTACTTTAAATGAAGATTTTTTGAATTATGTTTATGAACTTATTGAGACTGCTCTTTTTAAAAGCTACCAAATAAGAGAAGGTTCAAACGATACCCTTCTGATTAAAATCATTTTTAACAAGTTCTGTTACATTTGCCTTTTCACTAGATTATAATTTTTTTTTAAAAGCGATTTTTTATTATTAAGTAGGGTTGTTAAAAACTTCACAAGACTAAAGTACCTGAGACTAAGTAACTATCATTATTAAATCATTAGTTTTTTAAACTACCATTTTTAAGTATCATTTTTTAGCATCGAAATCAGCAATGAGTAACTATTTTATATTATTGTTTTAATATTATAAATTTTTAACCATCATTTTTCACCATCATTTTCAACCATCATTTTTAACCATCATTTTTAACCATCATTTTTAACCATCACTTTAACCATCATTTTTAACCATCACTTTAACCATCATTTTTAACCATCACTTTAACCATCATTTTTAACCATCATTTTTAACCATCATTTTTAACCATCATTTTTAACCATCATTTTTAACCATCATTTTTAACCATCATTTTTAACCATCATTTTTAACCATCATTTTTAACCATCATTTTTAACCATTATTTTAAACTATCATTTTTAATCGTCATTTTAACTATCGAACTCAGCAATCAGTAACTTTTATATTATTGCTATTTAGGATTTTCCACTATCATTTTTGCATATTTTTACATATATGCTCAAAACTCATCAATGAGTAACTATTTTAGATTATTACTCACTAACGCTTGATCTAATAAGCGAAATTTAATATGTGAAGAGATAAATATATAGATGTAAACTTTGCTTTTTGACATTGTTATGAAAATTTTTTTTACTTATAAAAAATGCGGACAAGATACGAGAAGTATAAGAGAATGGAACAGTAAAAGAATTGCGGACAAGAATTAAAGACTTAAAATGTTTGTAGAGATATTTCAACAACAATAGTATCAAGTATAAATCAAATTATGAAACAAATACAATTGAAGAAATAACTGAAAGATCATTTGTTACTCAACTTAAAGTTTTAGGCTATTGTAATTGGTGAGAGTGGTATTGTAATTGGTGAGAAAAAAAAAGAACAAGGAGTTATAGAGTGGAGATGTTGTAGTTTCACTAAATAAGTGTTGCAGAATAATTTAAAACTGTTTAAAAAAACTCTTAATTTTTTATATCATTTAATACAACTAATATAACATTGAATACTCTAAATCCATGACGCAAAGTGTTGCGTTTCGCGCCATTATGCAAAAGCACTAAACTATAATGGAGTCACAATCAACCAAATATCTAGCACAAAATGCCTAATTTAGTGTTTCTATTGTGTCTGACGTAATAACGAATCCTTTGTAAAGTGCAAATAGTTGAATATTTCCATCTAATGGTGCAATACCTGTTGGACTTAAATCACGAAATGTTGATTAAGTATTACCAGTAGATGAACTTGAAGCAAAACTTCGTAATTGTTTTCAATTGCACCATACAATGCTAACCAGAGTTCAACCAGTATATATCCATTTGCTTAGAGTTCCAGCATCTGCTTTAGTCTTGTTTTCAACTACAGGTGCATCATTATATTCATCCCACCCTACATTATTTTGAACAAACAAACAATAATCAATTAACTCTAAATATGTAAACTTTATCATCTACACCGACTAATAAAAGGAAAAATTTTTTGTGCACGAAGTTCTTTGAATTTTAAGTAGTATCTCATGATTTTTATCTGTGGACAAAGTAGGTTGGTTTGGGCTTTTGGATTGCGTAGCATTCAAACCTCTAAGAGTTCTATTAATTAAGCTAGAGATTTTTCTAGTAGTAGTACCTTAAGTTAATTCTGTACATAAACATCATCCAAGTCATATAGATATTCAGCAATTATTTGATATATAAAAGTTATACATTAAAAACTGATACATTAAAATCTTCATCACAACTTCATCAACATTTTGGTTGTTACATCATTAGCATTGATTGGAATTCCTAAAAATGCTATTCTATTGATATTCATAACTAAAGGATCAGTCATTGTACCACCAATCGTTTTTAAAAACAATGAAGTATTATGACCATAATTATTAGTGACAGCGTCTTGTGAACTACTAGGATTTAATACACTTGCTACTTTATGACCACTCATGTTTTACTCTCAAGTCATAGTGTCACCATAATTTATAATGCAGAATTTTCTACGAATGATAGTGATATCTTCACTTGAATTTATTTTGGAGATACCACGTCCAAATTTTTCTGTAGTGCTTTTCGTTTGTAAAAGAAAAAATATTACTCATAAATCTATTTCTATGAGTAAATTTACAATTCTTTCTCCTGGAGTACCAAGAAACTTATTGTACCACCAACATTAAAATAGTATTACTAGCGAAAGTGGTAAGACATTTTATAAGTGACATGCAGGGGTGGATATGGCCATTTTAGTGCCTATGGCACATACCCACATGGATGCCCCTTTCTGCCCGGGGCCCCTGATCCTTCACCTACCGTAATCACTAGCATGTTCAATATTTTGCAAAGGAAACAGTTATAAGCAAATATGTTTGTAGTTTGTACTACTGTCAAGCGCTATCGCAATGTCTGATGCTAAAAATGGATCAAACTGACTGACCATCTCAATTACTCTAAAAAATTTTGATTTTTTTAAAGAATGAAACTTTTCTTGCCCCTTTAAAATCTAGACCGTTCCCAGCTGTAGTGCAAATAACCGCTACTGCTCGCCTCAAAACATGTTTCCAGTAACTATACTCCTTATTTATTTGCTCTCCCAGCATTTTTAGGTATATTAGTATTTATCAGTAGCGCTTTGTTCGTGATTATCAACATATCTAATTGCAAAATGATGCTTACGCAGTCTACTACAGCTTGGGATAAGAAGACAAGAAACATGCGAGTAAAATTAAGGATGTCTTGTTGCAAGTATTTTCTTCGGATCATCTGAGCCTGTAGTATGCTGTAATTGTGGAAGGTTAAACCACATCGCAAAAAAGGCAGTGAAGACGAATGGGTGAAAACCTTGCAATTATTGACTTGCACAAAGCATATCTCATGCTGTTTACGGATGCGATACTCTGGCAGTATCAAATAGTGATGATTAAGAGCAAACAGCATTGTTTGACACAACTTGGCTTTTGTCTTAATGAGGCACCAATGATCATGAAATCCGTAGTGAGAGCTATTTTTGAACAAGATCACAAAGTGAGAAAGATATTTTTGTTAATGAGAATGTAGTTAACATAGAATACGTTAAAAAAACATTTTTAAAAATATGGTTTGAAAAGTAAGGATGGCGAAAGGATCGATGATATTGTGGCACAAAGGCTCGGATTGGCCGTGAAGAAGATTGGCAAAAACCAAATACGGTTGAGAGGCAATTAGCTGAAGGAAATCCGCGGAAATTATCCAGGAGGGCGATTTTCTCCATTTGCGGGCAGTTCAGGTTGCCGGTGTGTGATTGGTTGCGAATTGTCTGCGGCATTATTAAACGGAAGGTTGTTTCTCTTAAAGTGGGTGGAATAATGAGGTTCATGATATGGGGGTAAGGCGTGTGCTGGAAGAAGTGTTAAAGAAGGTGGGAGAAAATGACCCTGCTCATGGAGAATGGGAAGTGCGTTCTGATGAGGGTAAAGCTTGGGTTGATGCTAACTGTTTGGCATTAAGAACTCTTGTTCAAGTCCTAGGAGTTCAACGTTGAAGACACAACATAGCTGCATTAAGACAGATCTGAAGTACACATAAATATGGCAGAGCTGGACTATATGCCACTGTACTTAGAAGTGAAGAGACTAGAAGATTTCTTTAAAGCTCGGGGGTCTGTTTGAAACTTAGGTTCGTTTGAAGCAGTTTACTGTCCTTCAGGGAAAGATATCATTGAGAGAAACCAGCGAACTGTCAAGAGAATGACGAAGCAATCAATTATATCAATACCGGAGGCTATTTAATTGTACAATGTCTCAATTGAAAAAGAGGAAGCGAGCCCGATGAGTAAATTGCATAACTATGCTGAAAGGATCAAAGGATTGAACGCAAAGGCTAAGTTGTCACCTGAAAACTCACAAATCGGCATGTTTGGGTGAAGCTATCCAAGGCGTGGTGTGTGAGAAAATAGCGTCTAGGCACCATTACTCAGGATGTATCGAACAAGTGGAAAGAATGCCGCGTCACGTAAATCACATCAGGCCGAAAGGTCGAGCGCAACAAACTCAATTACACAATGTGACAGATTTTAAAACAAATGTTGCGAATGATGGTGCAAGTTGCAATGAAAACATGAAAACCACACCGGCTAGCGAGAACGTGAACCATCTGGAGACGGGCGACGATGTCAAGGAAACCAAAGTGCCCTTGCGTAGGAGCAAGGGCTGATACCTCTTAAACAGTCTGAGAGTTGTTGGTCATAATTATGATCCCTGAGGATCAATGAGGAGTGCAATTGAATTGCGTGGAAGAAGTTTGATAGACATAAATTCCTTGATGTATGGTAAATGTACTTTAAGCGGTTTTTTTTATGAGCGTATTTAAGGTAATGTATAAATTGAAGGCGAAGTTGTTATTTTTAAGGCAAAATTTTTAAATTGAAGGCGAAATTGTTATTTTTACGGAAAAGTCAATTTGCAGTGTCGAATCTGTTATCATTTTTATCTTTATCATCAGCATCTTCGTCAGCATCATCTTCACCTTCAGCAGACTTAAGTGGGTTACACTTACAACAAACATCATATTTAATCTCTGTTACAATGTCTGGATTTACAAAACAGCCTAAAGATAATTATCAAGAGAGCCGATGGTGTCATTAAAGTTATGTTTTTCTTATTGCTTATCTGAAACTAAATTTCTTGTTACTTTTCTGCTCGTAGCTTTCACAACAATAGTATGCTCTCTTTCTTTAGCTAGTTTTTTCGTTTGTGCATCACTTAACTGAACACGTTTCATTTTGGGGTCTGAAAATGAAAGAGAGTATGGGAGAAGATGTAAATGAAAATGAATAAATGATATAAATGGAGCCTCCTCAAAAATGTTTTACCTCTTATAATTTAATAGTTACAATAATGATGTGTGTTAACCGAATGGCATGAATGCAACGAAAAATAAAGTAACGTTATTTTACAATAAACAAAAAGATTTGCTTTTTAAAAAACCTATATTTTATATATCATTTTCATTTTAGGATATATAATTTAAAAGTTATAGAGTTATCAGTTATAAAACAGAATAACAATTTGCACTCAAATGAAATTTTAAATGTTCTTTTACTTATACCAAAATGTTGCAGTTAATTAAATAATTTCTAGCTAGATAACAAACAATATTATTTTTAAAATTTTTATGCGGTTGATTTTTAACTATTCAAGATTGTAAAAAAGTGGAATGTGAATTTAATTTCTTGTGTGCTAATTCATTTTCAAATTACTTGTTCAATTTTCAGTTCTTTCTGGACTTAAAATTGTTCATAAGAATATTTTTCTTGAGGACTTGTGGTGCCCCCAAACATTTGGTGCCAAAGCATGTACCTTATTTGCCTAATAGTAAATTCTGGTGACATGCCATACATCATCGTTCATTGTAAGTTACGTAACTCTTCTAAAACTAATAGCATGTTTTTCGCCCAATCTTTATATTTTATCTATTATAATAATTGTATAAACATGGACATACAGTATTGGACAAAACATTTGCAACCAACATCGAACAATGCTAAAAATTGTTCCTAATTTTACGTCTTAAAAACGAAACGAACTATACTACCACAGCAAACAGTTCAGGAATCTGGAGTCAGCATGCCATGACATGAGCAATCAGCTGACAGGTGACAGCACACAGGCAGAATTTCGTTGACAAGTGCCATTTTGCAGCGGACAAAACAAGTGCAACTTTTTTGGATTGTTTCATTTTCTTAAGGCTGGTCCGTGTCAACGTCACGGAAGTTTTTTAATAATTAAAGGAAGTATCCAGAAGTTTCCAGAAGTTTCCAGAAGCATGCAGAAGCTTCCAGAAGTTTCAAGAAGAAGCATCTGGAAGCATCCAGTAGCATCCAGAAATATTTATCATTTTTATGACTTCAAGTGCAAAAATGGCTCCCGACAGTCTTGGATTGGAACTAAGAAAGAAAATTATTGGCGATTACGTAAGTGGAATGTCACAAAAAAGTATTTGTGATAAATATCGCGTGAAAAAATGGACCGTATCAAGACTATGTTCCAAACATCGTTCTACAGGGAAGTTGGCAGCAGATAACAAAGGTGGAAGACCGCTTTCCACCACTTCTAAAGAGGATTCTATGATCGTCAGATCCGTCAAGAAGGATCCCTGGATATCATCAGTCGAGATACAAAAGCAATTAGAGCTGCCTGTATCGGACCGAACAATCAGACGACGTGCTGTTGAAGCCGGATTGTTTTCTCGACGCCCTGTTAAGAAACCGCTGATTTCACTAAAAAACCAGAAGAAAAGACTCCTGTTTGCTACATCTCATACTGACTGGAATGTGCAGAAATCGCGAACTGTCCTGTTCAGTGATGAATTGAAGTTCAACATCATTGGGAGCGATGGCATTTGCCGTGTACGTCGACCGGCCGGAAAACGCCTCGATTTACGTTACTGCCATAAGACCATGAAGCATGGTGGAGGCAATGTAATGGTCTGGGGGTGTTTTTCTGCTAACGGTCTAGATCCAATACATCGAAACGATAGAATAATGGACCGTTTCATGTATAAAAATATCCTGAAAGATGTTATGTTACCTCATGATGAATGGAATATGCCAATAAAATGGGTTTTTCAGCAAGACAACGATCCGAAACACACTGCAAAAGTAGTCAAGCAGTGGTTTTAAGACAACCACCTATCGTTGATGGATTGGCCGCCTCAATCTCCGGATCTCTATCGAGAACCTGTGGGAGATCGTCAACCGCAGAATTAATCGTGAAGGTGTTTGTAATAAGGATCAACTGTTTGAACAAATCCAAAAGATCTGGGCAGCGATTCCACAAAGTTTCATTGATCACCTGATCGAATCTATGCCTCGACGATGCAAGGCTGTGATCGACAACAAAGGATTCGACACGAAATTTTGATAGCGAAATACAGCTTGGTCAACATTTTGTCGAGTTGCATATGTTTTGTCCAGAAGGAAATCAACTTTTTTTAATACTTTTGATTAATTTATTAATTTTCGTGTACAAATAATGAACTTTGTGATGAGTAAAACTTGAAAAACTTTGTCTCTAAACAGTTACATAGTAATTTCTCTAAATTGAAAAAATGCAGCACTTTTATATAAAGAAACTAAATTAGCATTATTTGGTTGCAAATGTTTTGCCCAATACTGTGTAAGTTCTTCGATAAGGTTTTCCGTGGTTGTTACTGCATGAATTTGAGACAGAGGACCTCCACAAAGATATAATTTAGAAATCCGATTTCTATAACTTCAATGAGTACCCGAAAAAATAACGATGTTTTGATATGCAAAACGAGCTTCTTGTTGGTAAGTTTAAGGTTTAGCATAAGAGAAACCTTAACAATGAATTCGTCGGGCTGAGAACCAAGATGTACTCCGCTCTTTAAGCCAAAAATAGTATAAAGAAGGCGAAGGGGTTCAGCAAGATCTTCGTTAAAAATGAGCTACGGATTGAGTTTGACGGTGTGAGGACTCTGGCCTACAGTCACTAAGCGTGTGTAGCATGATCCTATATACAGGTAAGTCAGTCGCGTCAAAAACAATTGATTGCTCTTCGTGGGCAAAACGTCTGTCAAGTCCGTAAGTAAGACTATAAAGGGCGGGCTGCCCTTCTTGTTTCATGGCTAAATCAATAGTGTGTATAGTCATAGAACCGATAGGGCCGGTAGCGCAGCAATGCCCACCTTCCAGCTCGCTCAGCGCGTAGAGGTAACGCATGAGAGAGCCTAAAGATATTACAGCTTTATCATGACCGACAGCCCCCTCAGTTGGTTGTGAAGGTGTTTAGAGATCTTCAGTCTTTATGGCGTGTTTTCATTTCAAACCAAACCATCTGGTTGGCTCGTTGTTAAGGGAAACTAACACTGATGACAGTGACTTCACCCATTCGGTCGAGCTTTCTAAAAAGCCGTGCGCCGCCAGCAGCATCTTCGTTTGCTGCGCGCCGATTAGTCTCTCAGCAAGAGTGCGATTGAAACGCTCGATTATCCCTTGCTCACGATGGTTTCTGGCAGCTGCTACCCGCACCTGTACATCGTACTTCTTGATGATCTGGGTTGTAGTCCCCAGAAACTCGCGGCCGAGATCTACCTGAAGCAAAAGTGGCCACATCAGCGAACCGAGCTTGTATATACGAGTGATAGCATCTCCCACTTCCGCCGTAGTCTTGAGTAGCTCCACTTCTTTGCAACGTCTCGCAATCACCAGAGAATATATATTCGTGCGTCTGCCAACTTTTTCATGTGGCTTATACAGTAATTTTGCTTGGTGGACCTCAATAGGTTTGCTTACACCTACCATAGTCTTCAGCATGTAGTGAGGGGCTGGCAAGTAGATCTGCCTTTTGGTCTGTTTCCTCAACCATTCGTCTGCAACTTTCTCAGAAACTTTCGCAACTGTTGTTTCTTGATTATTCCTCAATCTTTATTTATCTTAATAAAGCAAAAGGAGAATTTGTGATAAAGGACACTGCTAAAAAGATTTTACTATTTGGACTCGAACATAACGATTCTTTGTATAGGTAGTTAAGTTAAATAGCTATTGCATATCGAAATAAAACAACTGATTGGAAATTTAGATTCCATGAGTGGAAAAACCTTAAAAATGGTGAGAAGACCACTCTCGGGATTGAAGCCATCAAAAAACATTATAAAGACGCAATCACCTGAGCCAGGTCCGAATTCTAAAGATGCGTATAGCTGATTCGCGGGAAAGGCTGCTTACGCATTTCCTCGCATATTAGGTTCTATTATCGCCTAGATCCTCCACAGTAATTATCTTGGTGGAGGCAAATGCTACTATCCTCCGCCCGATTACATCAACATCTTTCCACCATCTTAGTGGAAAAACCCCTTGAATTTATTATTTATACAGTCGTTTTAAATTTCGCAGTAAGCTTGGAAACAGCTCCGTGTGGAGTCTCAACGGTTATGCTATATTCGTGCGACCCATTCATGAGAGCCTTAAACAGGTTCTACCTTTATTACATAGTAACGAAGATTCTCTGACAATTGGGCGCTGAGCTACCTTTTTCTAAAAATTTCGATCCATGAAAGAGTTGATTCTTTAGCGCTAGAGGAGATGAAAAAAAACGTTGGAATTCCAGCCGGGTCGGAGCTGCAGTCACGGGCATGGCATTTTGATGAATGGCGCTTCTTACAGGATGGAAAAAACCGGCGATTTTCATTACTGCCGGTAATATCTCCAAATTAACAAACGTGATTTCTAAAGATGGCTTCAGAGCTATCTAAAAATTTTATTAGACCTATAAGGTCTACTAATGTTTTATATTACTAATAATATGTGCCCTGTCAGTGCAGTTAACGACTCGCGGAACCATCGTAGGTTCTACAGCCAGCGCACTGGATGCTCAGGCGGAGTTCGTAAATGCCCGAAAAGAAACGCCTATCACACACTTTCAGAATATATTATCGAACGGCAGCAGTACTCTCAACTTCGCCCTTGCCCTAAGTCTATATCTCATCTCAAGCGATCTCAGATCAAAGACCGACTCGATGCAAGAGTATAACAAGGAGCTCCTGCAAGCACCGCCGTCTGCTTTTGGTAAAACGACGGACATCAATGGGGTGAAAAAATGGTCTATAGATCCGTAACATTTGACAAAGGACATAAAAAAATCCAATCAAGCTTGACACATGAGATAAAAAGACTGATACCGGCCAAAGAAGCCAGAAATCGAGCTACTCACCGGTAAGCATCAGATGAACACCAGGTAGAACATATAGCCTTAATCATGGGTGGTTCGGCGGCTGCCTATCCGGATGTTGCTGCTTAATAAGTCGCGCACTGAATCAACAAATATATTTTTGTACATCGTTGAGAGCGGTCCTAAAGTTCTCGTCTCGAACACAAGTATAGCTTTTGCAAGGACAACTGCAATATTATGAGTCTCATGGAATTTAAAGTTTATCTGGTCTATACAAGTCTTAGGCCGCATTTTCTGCCATTCCGGCGTAACATTAGAATTCCGTAATAGAAAGGGGGCTATTTTATCGAGAACGGCAACACCTACCCAGCAAAATCTACTAAAATGATTTCCGTCAGGAGCATAAGGGGCCGATAAACTTTCTAGTAAAGGTTTATGCACCCTAATAATTTTCATTTTGGTCATAGTGGTTGTTAACTACAACCATGCTGAATAACAACAACCATATTTACGCTGTTAACAACAGAGTTGAATACTAATTCGAAATTTCAAAAATGATCGCTAAATACGGACCAATTTAATCTAACTGCATGAAAAGTCTAAAACAAAAACAAAGAACTAGTAATTTTTTTGAAACAAATTACAACGAAAATTTTCACACTTTTTAAGCTTATTAAAAATCTAATAAGATTTGATTAATTTTGTTTAAGAATGTAAACAATATACAATTATATAACAAAATCAATCGTTGAAGCGAGAAAAAAGCATCAACTAACCATATTACCGAACTCCATTTAAAATGCATTTTACAAACCCGTAGTATTACGGCCCTATCAAACTAGCAGGCAAAGTACAAACCACGCTTGCATTAGAGGCTCATATTGTAATATCTTTTTCATATTTGTACATAAACTCATCAAATTTCCAATTTTTTTGTTTTAAAGCGTAATTGAAAAAAAAATTTTTGATTTTGTTTTCTCTATGATGGATTAACACCACACAATGTTGCAAGTTTAGCAAGTCCATTTTTGTGTTTCACAGACTGTTGAGATGAATCTTGAAGTTCGAATCCAGTATTTGAATCTGTCTCTTCTACAATTGAAAATAAATAATATTTGTTTATATGGAAATCTTTTTATAATAGTGTTTTAAAAGGTCATTAACATTAGCTTAAACATATTTAAATTTAAAAACTTAAAACCTTTTATAACTAACCACTTCTCGGTTGGTTTTGGTCATTTTGCAAACAAGTGTTTACAAACGTTGACCTTCCAGGATATTGTTGGAGCATTCTATTTGAAAATGTTTTCAATAGTTTACTTTCTGCTTCCTGATTTTATTTTTCTGCAAGACACACGTTAGTTCTTGGATCAAAGAAACATGCTAGCAAAGTTTGTAACTTTTTTTACGAAGATATCTTTTCAATAAACCTTTTTGAGTTTGAAAAGACTACTTCGTAACATGTTTTCTTTCTCGACCGTAGAGGATGATTGTGATAAAAAAAACATTAAGCTGAAGATTCATTTTCAAGAAAGTTCATTAACTTATTTTGGACAAATTTAGCCGACAAAAGTGTAGGAAAATTTCTAATAGAGAGAAGTTTAGTTGCTTCAAAGAATGGCGCAACATTTTAAGGTTAAATTTCTAAGAACTTCCGATCTTCTGATGACAGATTTAGTTTCTTGATTTTACTAACCTGTTTTTCTGTTAACCCATTAATAATACCTGGATCTATAATAATTTTGTTATAAACATTTTTAGCTTTAATTATCTTATCAGTTATTAAAAATCTTTTGAGTTCCAACATGAATATCTGGTGATAAGTATTTGTTTTTAGTCCCCCGGTTTCTTAATCGCATCAAAAACAAATGATTGGAAAATTGAAGATCTTTTCACAACAGCTAAATTCTTTCTTAACCTAAATAATATTATGGATGAAAAGTTAAATAACTAATTTACAGTTTTATATGTTGATACTTTTTCCTTGCTACTTTTATCATCATCTGAGCTCAAGTTTTCTGCGTGTTAGGTACACGCACTTTCTACTTGATTGTTTAATACGTGCCTTTCAAGCTGTTCATCCGACGATATATAAGTTCTTACGTTCCATATAAAGGTCTTTTAGATAATTTACTTTTTTTATCTTTTTTTTCCAGTCATTGCTGTCGAAAAAGTTAAACTAAATTAATGTGGTACTCGCTTTATATACGAGAAGTCTCAGATTCAAATCTTTAATAAAGACCCTAATAGTATTTTGTTTCCTCAATCATTTTTATGGTTTCGATGTCCCACACAGAATGGTTGAATTTATAGGACATAAGGTAATTAAACGATATCTATATGACATAATTGAATAAAAAGTAAAACGTGAAAAAATCGCTTAAAGTATTATTTTAGAACAGCAACTTATGTTATGTAATTTCAATTAAAATTACTAAAATCAAAAATTGATTACCCACGCGATTAAGTTTAGGATTTTATCATGATCCCACGCTTAATTAAAAAAAAGGTATCTAAACTTAAAAAAAGTCTCCTCATAAAAGTTACCGTTTATTATGGTAGTGGTTTGAACCGAAATTTCGGCAGAATAAGTAAGAGGTTATCGAAGCAGAAATTTTCCGTTAACTAGTTTTTTAAAAATGGTGGTTAAAAGAAAAACTTTACTATGCGCCAGCAAAATATAATTTATAAATGTAATTCCGTCACGGAAAACGCAAACATGTTCAATGGCATTGCAGATTTAGTAATTTCAATTGTTTTCACCAGTTAAAATTGTAAATATGTGTTAGTGGTGTCTTATGACGATTATTGATGGATATTTTCGGAAAACTATCCGGTATAAATGAATGAAAAAAAATTGTAAAGAGAGATTTTTTTGAGGCTATTGTTATTTTATCTATTTAATGCGAGAAAATTACAATTATGCTGGCTAGTGTAAATGCTTTTATTATAATCTGTTTTTATATTCCCTTATTATATTTAGAGTGTGCTTATAGTTTTTAAATAACACATGAAATCTTTACAAAAACTAGAGATAAATTTGTTTTTTAAAGAATTTCTTCTATGAAATGGGTGTCTACCAAATTATATGCGTTTTTTTCATTTCTACTATGCTTAGGCCATTTCTAAATTGGTTAAAGAAAAAATCCCCTAGAGACTCCCCCCCCCCCCCCCCCTCTCGAAATAAAAAAATGATAAAATCCTCCTCCCAAAAAATACTTCTCTTTAAATTAAAAGACTGCCTTCCCAAGTCCTAACCGTTTGTTGCTGTCTGTACTATTTCGTGAATTTTCTCCAAACGGTCAGTCAATATACGTAAACTACGCTGTACTAATTCCAAAAAAATCAGTCTATTAAAGAAAAATTAAAAAGTAACAAATTTAAAAACTTAAACATTAAAAACGTATCAGGAAAAAAGCTGATACAATGATAAAATGGTGCTAACTATTTAGGCATTCCGGGAGGTTTTTTTTCAAGAAGATATTTTGAAAATTTCACAAAAGATAACTGTTCCAAGTCTAAGACTAGTAAAATGTTCCCATTTCGGTCAGGTATTGACTTTTTTTTTTTTTTTAACCAGCCTCTAACAATGGTTTTTATAGCAAGTAAAATAAACTCTTAATAACAAAAATTCTTAAAAATAATAGCTTTGATAATTCAAAATATGGTAAACTTAGAAAAATGGCCACCTAATTTGTGCTCTTCTGAACCAACTTAGCTTGCCATGCATGTAGTAAGCCACTCTCTACTTATTTTAACCATAACTTAGTAACTTTTATGTTAAAGCAAAGTACTAAAATTGCTTGATGGTCAAAAAATAGCATAAAGTTAAAGTTTGTAATAAAGAGTCCTGAAAATTAATAATTAATTCTTTGTACTGTAAATGTTTCAAAAATTCAACTTACACTACTGAAAATGGTTTTATCACTTCTATCATCCACCTACTGATGTCTGTGATTAGCCCTCGTTCATGTTTGTCTTTGAGGTGTTTGTGCAAAACGCTTTGTTTGTGCAAAACGCTGTGCAAAATTCTTTAATGACACTCATCGCAGGTGGCTTTGTCATCATCGGCCTTAATGAAAGGTTCCCATATGTTTGATGCTTTGGTCATCTGAAAAGAAAAAGAAAAAAATTAGTACCGTATTTTGGGTAGTTCCGATGATTGGGAAAAAAAAAACGGGAAGCTCTTTTGCCTGCCTTGGTAAATTAACTAACTATAGCCCTGATAATTTTGAACTTTTTAATCAAAATGATGCTAAGTAAATGCTTCCGGATTATTAAGTTAGGACAAATTTTCTATTGTTAAAATAATGAAAGGTATTAAGTAAGAGTGAAATGTTCCACTTTAAATTATTGAAAAAAACTTAAAAAAAACTCTAGAGCACTTTTTTATTTCATTTATTTCTTTTTTTCTTACATAAATTTATAGTTACAAACTACTGTTATCATTTTAACTTATAAAACACTTTTTATTCTTTTATTTTGAAATAAAAGAAGGTAAAATAACTTTAACAGAGTTTTGTATAGTATATAATAGGGTGTTGTCTTTTATATGATAACTGTCTTTTATTGAAGTAACGTTGCTTCCTCAAGAGAAAAAATAAAAAAACAATTTTTTCCCTTTTTTTTGATGTTTCAATTTTGTAAAAGATCAAAAAACTAAAAACATCTGTAAATAAAAAAGTGTCTTTTTAAATCTGGAAGTCTCATGAAAGCCTCTCAATTGGCTATGAATAATGAAGTGCGATTATTAAAAAAAAAAAATAATAAATTATAAATTCTTTTATAATAAATATAAAATATATTTTATAATAAATATAAAATACAATAAAAATTCTTTCTAAAAATGTTTTTCTTTTTTTGATACCTTTTTCCAAAATAAAATTATACTAAGGTTAAAAATAAATTTTGAAAAAAAAATGAGTGGTCTTTAATTTTTGCTTTGGTTTTAATGTAACAATTAAAACCATTTCTAACGCTGTTCCAGCGTTAGAAATGGTTTTAATTGTTAACATAATCACAGACTGGAGTCGATAATTGATAATTTTAAGGTGGACCGGAAAAAATATCTAAAACCGTTAAGACTAATTTCCGTCCTAAACTAAATTAACTATGCTTTTATGCAAGTTTTTTTTTTTACAGCATTTCATTCTTTTATACAATATCCTTTCAATGAAAATGTTGACCAAATGTTGTGAATATTTCTTTGTGTTCAACTGACTAAGGAAGATCGATTCAACATTTTTTTATAACTTTTTTATATTTATTCTTATTAAAAAAGTTGTAAAATTTTTTTTCAAAAAACTTTCATTTTTAATGAAAATTAATTACCGTTACACTGCGCAACAAACAGACCTGGTTTCCATCAGCCTTTGCATTACTGTTTTAAAGTATTATAACGAAAGTGTTATAACGAAATGAAATTAATGGAAGCTTTCAAATAAAGGTTGAACGTAGAATTTGAGGATGTAGACAAACTGATGAATAATTATCATTTTATTGTACACTGGTTTTTTTTTATTAAAAAAAAACGGTTTGAAGGTTACTATTTCTAAATTGTATGTGATAAAACAACAGTGAACTAAGTTTCAAAAGTTCTTCTTTTAGGAAAAAAAACTGTTGAATTCTTTTTTAAAATTTATTACAAAAGTACATTACCTGCATTATAGTATATTCTCTAATAAATCAAAAAACGGCTATTTTCATTGCCACAAAAAATTGCGCTAGATAAACATATTTTTACGACTTTTTAAATGTAAAAACCATGCTATTAATATACTGCTTTTGTCAGCAAAAAGATTTTTAACTTATTATTTTCAAAATGGCAAATATTAGGGTTTTTACTGGGATTTTTGACAACTTTGACTTCGAATTAGAGCACTTTCCGTTAATTTCCAGGTCTTTGTTTTTATACTTTTCTGAATCAGTATAAAATTCTCTATCAGAATCAATCATAAAAAAGGGGGGGGGGGGAGAGATACTGCAGTCGCGCCGTTAAAATCTTCTTCACCGTCATCTCCTGCATTTTTGGAAGGGATCGTAATACCTTTCCCATGTAAAATCAAATTTGGTGTTAATATTGAAAGTTGAATATTGTTTTCGATTTATCCGAATGGTCTATTATTAATGTATTCTCAACATCAATCAAAGCTTCTTTAAATTGTTCGGTTTAAAGAAGTTTTTATTGATATTGAGAATACAATGTCAGACGAATCCTTCCAGCAAGTTTGTGTAATGATTTTTTTACCAAAACCACCATTCTTTCAAAGAAACCTCCCCATCATGGGCTTGCTAAATCGAACTTCCACTTTATATTCATTTCACTTAAGTATTAGTTTATCAGCGAGTCCTTTTGCAATTTTTAGATCCACCAACAAATGTTTTATAAATGTACTAGCATTGTCGCTTATGATTTCAGTTGTGTCTTTTCTTGTTGTCATTTCTTTTACACTGCTTGGTATTTGGTTCTTGGTGTTAGGTCTTGTAAAGTATTTTTCCAAAGCATCCGTTCCTTTGTTAATTCAGATGAAAGTGTTTTGTCCCACAATAAACCAAGAATTTTTGAATAACTTTGATTTCGTTCATTGATGGTGACTTCATGATAGTTCTCTTTTGAATCATTGGTTTCTAATACAGAAAAGTTCGAGTGCCATTTGTGAAGCTGGAATCCTCCCTTTTCTAAAAATATGAATTGCTGTTTCTTTCATTTTTTTGACATATTCCAGGTCAACTCTTCCAGTGGTTATATCATCAACATATATGCCCTTGTTGATTATCTGAGTTTCATTCTTTTTATGCTGATAATATTTTTCATATGTCAATAAATGTTGCTTGATTACTCCCCCAAGAATAAAGGGGCAAGATGCAAAGCCAAACGGGATTCAAGTAAATCTTAGAGTTATTACTTCTTTACTTTTTAAGCCCGATATCCAATAGAAACGGAAAACATCACGATCTTTAGTGTCAAATCTTATTTGTAGAAAGGCTTGTTTAATGTCTCCAGTTAGACAAACAGGTTGCAATCTGTTTTGTAAAATAGGATTTAGTAAGGGTTGTAATGGAGGACCAATATGTATACAGTCGTTAAGTGAGGGTGATCCGTACTCTTTAGCTGATGCATCAAAAGCAATCCTTAGCTTAGTTGTTTCGGAATCCTCTTTTATGACTGTTCGATGAGGCATGTAGAATATTTTCTTGGCAGTTGGTTTGTTTGGTGGATACTAAATTTTTCCATCTTTGAGTTGTTCTTGAATAATAGCGTTATATTTTATGAGATCATTCGGTTTCTTTCCAGTTTCCTTAATAAGCTATGCAATCTTGAGATACTCTCATCTGAATAAGATGTCAGTTTTGAACGTTTCTATTTCCATGGTAATTCAGTGTGATAAAAACCAGTTGAGTCTTGTTGTAGCTGTTCTTTAAATTCTTCATACACTTTATTTTGATTTCCTTCGGTTTGATCTTCTAGACCAAGAACATCCAAGCTGTACAGTTCTTTGTAGCAGTCGTTTGTTGACTTAGTAATTATAAACAGTCCGAGGTGCTTTGTCCTGGTCCCATAACCGTCCACACAAATATGCTTTCTTCCGTAATAGCTTCTCCATCATTTCCAGCCCTGAAACCTTTCAACTTTATTCTTGCAATATCACCAGCACCAATTATAAGATTATAATTTTATATTATTATTATATTAATATTACAATTATAATTTTATGGTCATCGTAGTCATCTTCATTATTAAAATGCAATCCCTCTAAGCGCTTGATTTTCTTTTTTAGGACGGATATCCTCAGATTTTGTAGCACTGAAAGCACTTTCCTCTCTAACTTGTAAAGTTTAATATCTAGGCTGTTGTGTCCGTTTATTGAATATAGATTTGTGTAGAACAACGGAAGCTTTTTATGTATTGATCCAATCATTGTTTCAATGTTTTTCGATTCCCAATTATTTGGCTCTAACCTTAGGTACTTAGTTAGCTTATATGAAGCATAAGAACTACCAGCTCCCATATCCAAGAGTGCTCTCACTTTTTATTTGCCAACGTTCACAACAACTGTGGGGTGAATAGTTTGCCCTTCGTATCCAGTCATAAGAATACCCTTTTTTGATTCGTTTTTATTAACCCCAGTGCATATAGATGAATGATGCCTTCTTTGACAATGGAAGCAAGAAGGTTTGCTACAACAGTTACCGTATGGTTTGTTGACGTGCAGTTGAAGGAGCAATGGTTTTCTTTAAGATATTGTTTCCTTTGCTGTGTTGAATGAAGTTTCTTACTTTCGTGACTGCCATGATTTTGCGAACTGCAATATACACAGCCATTGGTTTTAGTTTCGTTAGGTTGGAAGTGTTTTTCCATTTGATGTTTGTGCTCCAAATTATAGTGAGGTTTTGAATTTTCTTTTCTGATATTTTTACTTGGTCGTCCAATAGATGATCTCGGGTCTCGTAAAGTATATTCACTTAGAGCTTGAATTAGGTGTTCAAAGCCCCATTCCTGCCTGATTTGAATTTGTTCGAGTAATATCAGCTTTAACAGCGCCAAGTTCGTCGAGAGTTTCGCGTACCAGTATTTCCGCTGTCTCCAATTTGTTTAAAGTTTTGAATGAGTTTACGCTTACATTTAATTTTCTGTAAAAAAGATGAATTTGATCCACGTCGGTATTTATTTATGTAGGGAAGATCCATGATATCACCACCATGCTGCCGCATAATTTCAGAAGTGATTCCATATTTTTGACTTAGAATCATATTTGCCTTTTTATAATCATTTGAATTAAAAGGGAGTCCAGCAATTTCCTCTTTTGGCGTGTTTGATAATAGTTCACGTAAGTATGATAATTTAGTTACCGGAGAATAGCTTGTGTTGTCAATTTCTGTGCTGAATTGTTCCAAGAACCGTACCCAATCTAGAATAGTCCCATCAAATTTTTAAATTTGTACTCTGGGAAGTTTTGCTTTAAAATCGTTTGTTTGCACACCGTGCACGCTTTGAGTTGTTTCTTGTTTTCTTTCATTTAGTTCTTCTTTTACACGAGCAATTTCTTCGTGCATCTTCTTCTTTATCGTAATTTCTCTTTCCATACGGTGTTCTTCCAGTGAGGTGAGAAGTTCACTTTGCTGTTTAATTAAGTTGTTCTGTTTTTCTTACCAGTTGTCAATTTCTTCATTGTCGGCGTTTTCTTCGTCTCTTTAATTCTTCTATGTTTTGTTTTAAGTTGAAAATCTCCGACAGCTTTGTTTTGATGGTTGGCTCTAATCTACCTTTTTTATAACTTGTATATATATATTCTTATTAAAAAAACAGCCTTATTTATAACACACGGTGGTTTAGTAACGGACATTTATTATGCGCATGCGTTACATTTTGCTCAAATGTTGGTAAACAATAATGTTCGCAAGTAAACAGAGAACAACTAATAAAGCTGCCTAAACTTCAAATTAGATTTATTTGTAGATATTTCTAAATAGTCTCTAAGAAATGATATCAAAACAATACTTTAGGTATGGTATGTGTCATCAAAGCTATTATTTAAATAATTTTAAAAAGAGAATAGAAGTGGGACTAAAGTGAAACTTAGCTGTTTTTTTTTGGCTAAGTTTAATATGTGCTTACATTTTAGTCTATATTCTAAAGTTTTAAATTTTTTAGTGACTATCTTGATTTTTTTTTGAAAATATAAAAGTTTGTGAATCATTTAAAGCAAAAATCAAAAACCGGTTACTTTTTTTTGTGATAATATAATGCTTTTAAAGATTGATAAGTTTTCTTTTTATTTGAAAGGTTAAAAATACTGACAGAAACATTATGTAGGCTTTAATACTGCCATTTATTTTCTTTAAATCATTTTGCAGTATTTTATTGGATTATTTTTAGTATCTACAATTTTCCTTTTTCTTGACTGAACTTTTTTTTGGTATTTTTTTACTGTTGGGTTGTTTTTTATGAAATGCTCATTCATTATGGTTTTTAATCTACTTAGTCTTTTCATATGGCAGTAGGTACTCTTCATGTGGTTGATTTCAGCTTGAACACTTTCTCCCTTTGCTCTCCTTAAGTACCTAGTCCTACTCCCCATTTTCTAATGAAATGTAATGCATGGTACTCCAGCATTTGAAGCTTGGCTGTGATTGAAGCGTTTGGCCAATTTTCACCGAAGTACTTCATGAAATCTTTGATTCAATTTTCTGTAACTTATATGCATATATATATTAGGGTGTTCCAAAAAAATGACTTTTTTGAACTTCAACTAATATTACTTTTCATAAGGTGCCCCAACCTTAGTATTACTAATAAATTTTTTTTTTTCATGATTAGATCACTCCATGACTTCCCTCAATGGGTCCAAAGGTCAATTTTTGCCCGTATTTCGGACTAACTGAGGGGAGTGTTACCATTATCCAAATTGATTTTTCTTTCCTTTTTTTTTTTGTTGTTTTATCTTTTTGAAAGAAATTAAAGTATAATGTTAAGCTTAATTTTTTTTTTTACTTGAACAATGAAGATCAAAAAATTCAAAAAAAAAAAAGGCATTTTTAAGCTTTTTTGCACTATATAATAGTGTTCTGCTTGTTAACAAGATAATTTACTTATTAAGATTTTTATATTTACGTAATAAAATCATATTTATGATTAGTTTCTTATGTAATTAGTTGTCAAACACAGTTTATGCTTATAAACTTATTTTGTAAACAAAGAATTTTTTACATAATCAAATTTTTTTTAATTGTTCTTTCACTCTTATATTTGTTTGATACAAGGAAGGTACTTTGTCTTTTATCCTCATTGTGCGATTTATTGATCAGCTCCTATTAAACAATATTTAAAAGCAATGAGCTTGTGAAATAAATTGAGATTTTTAACATAAACAGTAAGTACCAAACATAAAAAATAGATACCTGAACTAGTTTTATAGCCCTCTCACTACAGGCATTTACTACTTCAAGATTATTCACAAATTGTTTGAATTCTAGGTGATAGTCATTTAGATCCCATGTCTCAGATGGAGTCTTAAGCCACTGTACTTCAGCATTTGCATGGTTTAAGATATGAAAAATTAACCAACTCTGGTCAGTTATAAGCGGGATCAAACTTGGGGGATAATCATCATCAAACATAAGGGAGTTCAGTATATTTAAATTAACTTGATGTCTCTCTATGGCATAAGTTGTTGGTCTTGGGGTTGAGCACAACTTCTTGGCAATGTCACTCCGTTCTTGTACATTTTTGTCAATAAGAGACATAACTAGAATATTTGGGTCAATGTACCAGGTGTGTCTCTTTAGAGACTCTATAACAGGTTTTGCCTGGACAGGATTGATTTTTGAGTATCTCACCATCTGCTAAAGAGCTTTCATATCCTAAAGATTTTTAGACTATTAAATATTACACAAAATTTTCAAAAAAATGATTAAAAACTTTTAAAACATAGAAATGTCACCTGATACGGAGCGATAGCAGGAATTTCAGCCTTTATAAACCACTCAGTGTAAAATAAAGCTGTGAAGAATGCCATATCATTTATTTCTTTCTTCTCGAAATCTGTCAAGCTAGAAATGTTGTATAGAAGGAGATACATTTTCAAAAAGTATATTCTATTTGCCATAAATCTGGCATGGTGTACAGGCCCAAGTTTCCTTAGTTTGTACTTTTCATCACCAGATAAAACCATTGTTGTCAATTCCACTAACTCTAGATAATCAGACCTACATCCATCCTAAAGAAAACTATTTATTTAGGCACAAAACAGTATTAAACTTATTTTATTACAGAAAATTCAGTTTATTCAAAATTTTAAATACCTTTTTCATTGTTTTCATTCTAATAATATTTTGAGAGAAAGATAAGGCTTCCTTGAACTGTACTTGCAGCCAGCTATCAGAAATGTCTTCAATTTTTACTTTGTTCAACACATGGGAATTTTGATCAATTGAGTTCCATACATCTTTAAGCTTCTTAAACAATGGATTATCTGGGCCTTTTGTTTTACTGCTAGGATAAATGTTCCAGCAGTGAATAATATGCTTTCTTAGATGTGATGCCTACATCCTAGGAGAAGTAGAGGTCTATCAAGCTCTACAGCTAATCTAATGCACACACCCTTTTTATTACCAGTATTTACAGAAGTTGTATCAAAAACGCATCCTTGTAATTTATTAAAAATATAAAATGATGAAGAAGTTTTATGATTGTATTCTTCTGTGTTTCTCCAGTGCAAGAGTTCAAATGAGGAATCCCAAGAAGCTCACTCTGTCCATCTATTCCGATGGAAACAGCTAGTCTTTCAAGTTGATGTTCTATTCCGTTTGTAAACTCTTTAACTATTTTTCCATCAAAATGGAGAATAATTGGTAATGATAAAGATTTAACAAGTTCAGTAATGTGTTTTTTAATCTTTTCTCCTTCTTTAGTTACAGCTTCCTCTGCAACTCTAAACGCAGTTGAAGAAGATATTGCAAAATTAGTAACATCACCTCCTGAATTTCCAATAACACTTGCCACTATTGCATTGTGTTGTCTAACTGAAGTTCCCTCACCTATTGCTGTGAGAGCGGTTTTTTTTTAAATATTTTTTGGTAACAAAACAACAGAGGTAGATTGTTCTTTTTTTATATCTGCACATATTCACAGTCAGAATTATTATCACTGCTTGAAGAGTTTTCTAAACTATAAAGATTGTTACCATTGTTTAGTTTATTTTCCACGTTTAACGTGGAACACAATTTTTTGTGGGATCTCTTAATAGTGTATGTAAACCTTTTATCATTTGTTTCTATTCTTCCCATCCTATTTCCAAGTTAGTCCAAGATAAACGCAATATCTTCATTTTTGGCTTTGGATATCCTTCTCCTGTCTTTCATAATATCTTCAATTAGTTCTTCTTTTTTTTTACTAATCCAAAAGCATTTTAATATTTCTTCAAAAAATTCCTCATTCCTTTTTGTATCTGTTGGGCTGTTCCGTTTGCTATTCTTCTTTAACTTGTAATAGTTGTTCACCATTTTATCAATCTTCTTTCTTTAAAACGGAAAATTTATTCAATGTTTAAAATAAAGATAGAAATAAATTTGTTGATAAACTTTGAATTCATAATTTACCTGATATTTTCTAAGGTTATGATAGTGAATCCTGCAAGATTCCATGGCCTTACCAACTTAGACATTACACAACAGTCAGCTTGTGGAGGGCGTCTGAGCTCAAATGAATTAATTTCGAAATGACACCTAATTAAAACCGTTTTCTTTACTTTGGGATTCAAGTTTCTTAGATAAAGGAAGTACTTCAGAACCTCTATGCCAGTAGGAAGTTTATAACATGAAAGATTTTCTCTATCTTTACTAGAAATACTTCAGCCTTATTTCGAGTAAGCTTCAACTTCTTTTTAGGAGACATTTTACTTTTAAGTAACTTTTTTTAAGTTAATTAGTTACTGAAAAGATAAATGATAACCAAAATATAAAGTTAGTTAAAAATCAAATTGCGTACACAAGGTAAAATGTAATTATTCACAAAATGAAGCAAATATATGTGTATTTAAAATTTAACAAAAAACACATTAAAATGGTACATAGGACAAAGATAGTGAAATATTGTAAAATAAGTCAATATTTTTGAATTTTTTGATCTTCATTGTTCAAGTAAAAAAAAAACTAAGCTTAACATTATACTTTAATTTCTTTCAAAAAGATAAAACAACTAAAAAAAAGAAAGAAAAATCAATTTGGATAATGGTAACACTCCCCTCAGTTAGTCCGAAATATGGGCAAAAATTGACCTTTGGACCCATTGAGGGAAGTCATGGAGTGATCTAATCATGAAAAAAAAAAATTTTATTAGTAATACTAAGGTTGGGGCACCTTTTGAAAAGCAATGTTAGTTGAAATTCAAAAAAGTCATTTTTTGGAACACCCTAATATATATATATATATATATATATATATATATATATATATATATATATATATATATATATATATATAACACAATGATTTAAAGAAAAAAAGATTAAGATCAAATAACAAAAATGATTTCTCTATATATTTCTTCAAGTATATCAAATATTGTTGTATTAGTTTTGTTACTAGGCTTTTCCACATTTGCTACTTGATAAAACATTTTGAAGGAATCACCTTCATGGTCACCTTCTATTTTGATATGGAATTAGTTGTCTTTAATCTTGTTGTATAATAATTTGTTGTTAAATTATAATTATTGGTTGTTGCTAAAATTATAACAAGAAAAATTAGTTTTTGTTTTTATAGTATTGCATTTAATTTATTGTAGTATTTTTAAGTAATTTAACTAATTGTAGTATGTTAAAGCTGTTTTTAAAAAATGTTTGTTTGTACCTATCTAGTCTATCTAGTACATTTTTTATATGCCCTTGTATATTTTCGATATATGCACATGGCAATTCCTTGATTTCGTAAGAACTTTTTGAATCTATTTTTTCAATCATAAATGGAGCGTTTTTAACAATAAGATCATCACATGACCATTTCTTAGCCACATTTCTTTGTTTTGCATTAGAAGCTCGTATTATATTGTTTTTTTTTCAACCACCTAAAATGATAATGTTTTTTTTATTAACAATAACTATTTAAAGTATTGAATTTGTCTTTTGAAGATTTCTGTATAATAATTGCAATCTTGTGTACCTAGATAATATTTTCATGTTGACATAAGTACTGCTCATGTTTGCTTTTAAACTGACCATTTCTTCAGCAGATAATTTGGCTTTTGAAATATTTGATTTGTTCAGAATATATTCTTTTTCATTTTCATTTAAAGATTTCGAAAGAGTAACAGTTTGCTTGATTGTAGAAATGATGCTTTCTCCACATGTTTTGCTCATATGTTTAAGCTGTAACTGTCGTCTGCAAATTGTGCGTAAACATACATCTGAACTTTCTTTGTAGGCTCTTGGTGTTGATGTAAAGCATAAGGGCTAAAATGTTGTGTAATTTTTTTTTAAATATTCAAAAAAACATACCATAGTTTCCTAATAAAAAAATAAAAACATTTTTGCTTTGTTATAGTAATTTTACAGTCTCTGTTTTTGTAAAGGTTGTATTACCCTTGGTCCACCTGTCGGAAATTCAATTACATTGGATGTTGTTTGAAAGATTTTTTGTTTTATTACATGTAGAGCAGCACCTTCAATATTTCTTGGTATAGCATTTGTTGAATCCAATGCAAATATATCTGAAAAGTTTATTCTGAAGTTGATGACGATAATATTGATGTTGTTGAACTTGATATCGTAGTTGTTTGACAAGTTTTTTGATGTTTCTTTTGTTCTGAAAGTTGTGTGACTTTAAACAATTTACCAAAACCTTACTTGCATACTTCTTGCAAATTTTCTATCATTTCAATGATATTGGTTGACGAAATTACCCCATCACTTGGAATTGAAAAGGAACATTAAGGGCATTTTGTTTTTGATATTAGTTTGCCAATGAAAAGTGGTAACAGACATGGTGCGCAGAATGAATGAAGACATTTTTTTATAATAAATGGTTTATGCATAATGTCGTTGCAAATAGTACACACATAAAAATGCACATGAGGTTTTAAGATGCAGTTAATATCTTGCAGCTTGAGATTAAATTTTGTTTGAGGTAAAAGTTTAGATTGTATCTCAGCAAGCACACGATGTTGAATCAACGTTAAAATAACGTTGATCAACGTCGAAATAACGTTGATCAACGTCAATCAACGTTATTTCAACGTTGTTTCAACGTTGTGTGCTTGCTGGCATGTTATTTATTACATGTCTTGTCCAAATATTTTCACTATAACTAATATTTAAAGGTCTTCCACTTATCTTTTTCTTTTTTATTCTTCCTTTATTGGCTTCAAAGCAAACACATTCAGTTACATTGCAATTTTCAGGCTAAGATCTTTATTTTAGTTCAGTGTTTGAACCTTATTCAATATTTGTTAATATTGAAACGCATCTATAACACATTTTTTGAGGATGCATATTTGGGTGGTCCTTATCGATTCGGATAAAAAAACAAAATTCTATTCTAACGATACGTTTTGTTAAAAGAACACTTTCATTATCTAGACTTTCTCCACATATTCTGCATTATGTTTTTAGTTTTATTTCATGAGACTCAGTCATTTTTACGTGTTTTTTTATTGCTAAAATATAAGATTTGATGTACAAAATATTTAAACTTAAAAAAGTAACCAGACTCTATTTTTTTTTTTATTATAAAGTTAAAACCATCATTTTTTAAATATATATAGCTTTAAAGCATAAATATTCTAACAAACGCTTAATTATTATGTTTTAGTAGTAAGGATGACCATAGAATAATTTCCGATTGTCCTGCGTATTTTATCACATAAAAGTTAATAAATTTAAGTATTTCAAATAAAATGTGTTCCTTGGCCCCCTTTTTACAGTTTATAAAAGTAAACCATTTTTAAAGATAAGTTTGAATTTTTTTTAATCTTCACAATTATATACTTAATTTACTTTTTCATAAAAGCTTTCTTACTTAAAAAAAAAAAAAAAAAAAAAAGGGCCGTCCCCATACAAAACACATACGTCTATTCGAGTTTATTTGTAGCTAGTTCTATTGTTCCCAATCTTAAATCCTGAGCCATGGAGGTGTTGATCGATAGTGCTAAGGAGGTAGATATCAATCATTAAAGGTTATGGCTTAATTATTCTGCTCATTGGAAACCATTTTCGTAACGGCTGAGACTACGCGGTTCGTTCCAGAAATGCGTTGGATAGTTTCTTCATACATTTGTGGGGGTTTAGCCATTTGAGTATAGCAAATTACTCCTTCCCTCTATGTCTACTCTTACAGGGTTGAGACTTGGCTGAGTCTTATCTGGCTGGCGTGCAAAAGTATTTGAGCTATGACTTGCGATTTTAACATATTTTAGGCTTTCACAACCAATATTAACATCAAACAGCCAGCTGGTTGGCGTACCAAATTGCTCAATCCTCCAATGGCTAATAATTTTTTTGAAAGCCAGAAAAAAACAACCTTGTGCGCCGAAGCGACATCAGCAGACAGCGAGGCGGATGAAACAGTCTCACTCGAGACCGATGTTATTTAGACTATACTTGACAGCAACACCTGTGTCAGTCAAGATTATGACCTGAGGTCGATTGCTGAACACAATCTCATACTTAAAATAGTCTTCAAAACTTGAAGGGTGGAATGGGCTTCTACCTGAGTCAAGAGGTGTGTAGTACTTTCAGGGATTCATACCGTAAGCGTTAGCTGCACTGGCATTAGCCCCGGTGGTTACAACTAAGAATGAACCACACCTTAGCAGGGTAAAATTACCAGGATCAGCTTGATCATCACATCCTTGAATCAAACGATCAGGAGAGGTACGCTGAGATTAGATTTTTATTGGAGACAGAAATAGGTCAGGCATTTCCCAGTTGTCATCATAATACATAAGTCTCTGAAGTTCTTGTCCCTGCCTCCAGATACTCATCTTTTTTACTATAGCTCGGCCGAGATTGCTTAAGAAACGAGCAGTAAGGTTTGTCCCCCTCGTGGTGTAACATCAAAGATCAAGCGCACGGTGCCAGGCACCACAACCATATCATGACTTAGACTAGGGAACCGAACCAGTAATGTCTGACCCAAATGATTTGCTAGCGAGCTAACAGTTAAAGTTAATGTGGTTATCAACCTTTCGCCACGGATAGCGTGCCGCACCAGCTTATCTCCCGGGGGTTGAGCTGTGTGCCATACATGCTGGATAAGCCATCTTGGCTAATTGCAGATACAATATTTGGAGAATGTTCATTAAGAATGATATTGAGTTGGATAAAACAATTGTTGCAATCGACAACCCATCTAATGAAACTAAAAGTTTGGATATAGTCCCTGTTAGTCTTGATTAAATCTACGAATCACTCAGTGAAGTGGGGATTAAGGCTGATTCCATAGGTAAAGCCTCAAAAAAAGTGAAGAGTATCAGGCAGCTCATAGATAATGAGAATATTAAAAAAGACTTAGCTGAAAAAGAAACAAAAAGGATTGTCCTAAAAATCCAGATGATCAACGAGGAAGATTTTGAAGGGAGGTTCAGCGACATTGGACATGAAAATAAAAATTTAGAAGCCAAAAAAAGATTCGCTGACGCAGAAGCTCGGGTAAAAGAATTAAAGAAATGGTTGAAAAGCCAGTTCACGCAGATACGCGACCTAACTGAACGGATTACTGGAAAAAGAGGTTAGACATTGGCATTAAAATAAAAAATAAGAGCGATATTCCGCGAGCAGGGGATTACGATAGGCGCGGTGCTGACAGCTATCGCCATAACAATAGATTGGTTAATTACTAGTCTCGGTAGAGTACTACCAAACGCTTCAGCTATAGCGTCACCTGATCCTAGTTTCAAGCCTCCAGAACCTGAACCGAGAGAAAAAAGAACCATGGACAGGATTAAAGACGCACTGCTCTGGCTCGCAGGATTGCTGCTGATGCATTGACATCAGCGCTTACTAATGGAGTTTTTTGCTGTTCTTTTACCATCTAAGACATCGAGTCTCCGTCGATCTATGTTAATCAAGGGTTCTCCTTCCGCGATAAATATAAGAAAGTGTTACAGAACAATTATTTCCCAATTTCTTTATCACACCCTCACGACGGAACACTTGGTTCAAGCAAGTTCTTTAAAGAACAGATAGATATCTCGACCAGACAATACCTGGAGTTTGGGGCAATCTTTGGTAAGAACGTTGATGTCCACGCCAAGACTGGTCTTTAAAAGTCACTGGGTTCCATTTGAAGTCTTGATATAATAGCTACATCTTTCCTTCTAGATGTCTACTCCAACACTTGACTACAAGAAAGCAGTAGCTGACGTTGTTTATCTCAGCGCAGTGGTTGACGTCGGAGCACTAGCCATCTCTTATGCCTCGGAGAAAAAAGGCTAGTGTTGAGGACTGAGCCAAGATTTGATATGCGAGACGCTGGGAAGTTGATCGGCTACATAATGTTCGGTGAGTTGCCTCGGCAGATCATGATCGATAAGAAATAGATCTCTGCTAGCCTTGCTCCTAGCAATTGAAAAATCAATGTGAGACTTATAGCGTTTGCGAGCATGACGGCAGCTATTGGAATGGCTATATTCAGCGCCATTGCGAGCCCGTCAGCTTTTATTGGTGGCCAAGTTACTGCACAAAAGCTCTCAGAGGACGAGACTAATGATCAGATTTAACGACACAACAAAGCCATGGAGGCTCTAACTACGACGTAACAAGATTACGCAAAGAACCGCGCCGAGAACCTCGATAAACTCAACACTCGCCTAGCAGCTGAGTATGCATTCAAGTCTCGACTCGACAACTATGTCATGGCGAACGGTCACCATCGCAAAATGATGAGTGCCAGAGGAGAGAAGCCCAACCAAGAAATTCTCAGTGTTCCTAAATAACTCAAATTCTCGGATTATTATATGCTTAGGGGTGACAGGAGAATGCAAGACTACGGATACGTTGCCGCAGTCGCAGTTCTTGGTGGACTCGCTGGATGGTATTTCACATAAGGCGCGAAACACAAAAAATAAAAATAAAAATGGACTGCAAGGCCAAACTTTCCAAATAGGCTTCAAGCCCTCGCGACGGGGCTGGCACCCAGAGCGTTTCTGTATGCCTGGATTGCGTTAGCTAAATCTACATGATTCCCGGGCTGTCCAACTGATACGAGGGCTGTGTTGATTTTTCCTGGGCGCGTGGTCAAGGTTGACTGCTATTGTGCGTGGGGTTGATCATATGCTGTCTTGAGGTTGTCATGGCGCTGAAATTTAGCCTCCACGAACTTCAAGAAGTGCTTCTGAAGATTTATCACAGCTGTTACCATTACTTATCACAGCTGTTGCCATTAATTTAAGAATCATCTCAACTGTAGACACCTTATGAAGAATTATCAAGAGTATCCCATACTTATTTACGCTCTCTACGGTCTTATGAAAGTTTGTGAGACGATTGTCTTAGAGCATTTAGCTCGCTAGGGCGCCTCCAACGAACCTTGAAATTAATTTTTATGGTCGAACCCGGCCGTCAGTTTCTTGGTGCTTCTACTCAGATACTCAAGAAGCACGGTGTTCAGTTGCATTTAGTAGCTGCCGGAAGTCATCGCTGGCAAGGAATAGTAGAGCGTTTCAATCGCCTTTTTACTGAGAGACGTTTTGGCGTGCAGTAAGTTAAAGAGATACTGTTGACGGCGCATCGGTCTTCGGAAAGATCTAATTAGTGGGTGAGATTGCTACCATCAGTCTCCCTCAACGGCGAGCCGTCCAGATTGTTAGTTGTTAAACCAAAAGACGCTATCAAGACTGTGAAGGTCTATCACATACCCTCAAAACCAGCTCGAAAGGTTGCTGGTCTCAAGGAGCCCAAATATCTCCTGGCGCTCTCTCGTGTTATCTATACGCAATAGGTGAGCTTGAAGGTTGGCATCGTTGCGCTACTAACCCACCTGGTCTATTACTACACACACTATAGATTCAGTCCTGAGACGTGACGGTCAGCCCGCCCTTTAGAGTCTCACCAATGGGCCAGCCAGACGCTTCGTCCGTGAAGAGTTTTACAAAGTTCCAGGGAGGACAGAGTTTCCATCTGAAAGGGTCACTTAACGTATAGTGGCTTGCTTCAGGTGTGGGTTATGATACCATTAGACTCTATCCATCTTTCTGTGTCATTTGGGTTAAGAGATGTCTTCACTTGCTCATCTTTCGAACCCTCTTTGCGTTTTCGATATTTTTTCCCGCTTTCAGAACTGAATAAATTTCGGTCTTAGCCCTACGAATTGGCTTTTTTCCTCAACTCGGTGTTCATATTGATTTAATCAGCCATCCAAGGCTCCTGCCTAAAACTTATACCTCTATGGATCTTTGTTATCACCGTACCTAGCGATTGGTAGAGCTTTTCGCTGCGATAGTGCACAACATAGCGCTTCTTACTCCAAAGATTTGATACCAGCTTCTCAAACCCCTTATTTTTATGATTACTCTCCTCGTTTAGCTTTCTATGGTAATCGCTTAGCCATTCTTCTGGAACTATGATTTTCTCTGGGGCAATAGGATAATCGTTGTGTTTATCATGTAGCTCTCATCTAAGCGTTTTGCAAACCTATTGTGCGAGTGCATGGTCTCCATTCTTTATCCCATTCTTTTTAAGTCTAGAATAGAATCCTCCTTGGGTGGTAAACAGGTCTCATCGAACCTGTCAAAGCTGTTAACTTTCTTATAGGGATGAACACTTTTTGCCGTAGAAGACTCAGCTTTAGTAAGACCTTTTCTCGTAATCCTCAGCTCCCTAATCCCCAGATTCTTAGATAATCAATCGAGTGATGATTACCTAGAAGCTGCAAGATGATATGCCCGTCATAGGCTCTTAGGTTGTGGAATATAACAGGAAGCTTTGTATTATTACGCTCAGTCTTGGTCTTTATGGAGCTAAATTTGAATGGGCTGCCCCCCTATACTTACCACTGATGTAGGTGTGGTGAGGTACCTTTTCATTCACCAGAGGTTTATCACATATAAAGCATTTTTCTCTTTACTATGGAAATACTGTTCTCGAGGGCTCATCGACTTATCTAAACTCTCAAAGAATTCAGTAGTCTAAGCCACCTCTGTCTGTAGGCTGTGCATGAGGTGTTCTACAACATCCTCTACATGGTATAAGAATGTTCATTTAATTTTTCCATCGCTGGTAACTTCTACATAACAATAGTTACACGGGACCTGCTTTGATAAGAAATGCGTTTAGCTCTTTTCTGGATTGGCAGAGGCACTGGCAAGTTAGTCACTCAACGTCCGCATATATTATGAATGGCACTAGTGTCTGCTTGTATTTATTTACAAATTTTAGGATATTTTTTTGATGCTTTCCCATTTTTTTCTTTTTTTCTTTGAGGTTTTGTCTCAATACCTAGGCAATCTATGCAATGTTCTTTCAAGAGGTCCTTTGTCGAGAGTTAAGCGCTCACAAGGGTGCTTTACTCCATAATGCTTGTTATGCGGATAGCACATACCCGCTAGGCTACTGATCAAAACATAGTGATTCTTTTCTAGGTTTACCTTATCTGACATTAGTAAGAGGTTTATAATGGGGTCTTCCTTCTCGCCTTTTTTGTCTTCCTGCTCTCTAAAATACCCTTCCATCTTGCTAATATACGTGGGGTAAAACCCCTTACTCCATCCGAAGACATTAATAAATAGCCCTGGGTAAAGACACTCAAGTTTTTAAACATCTATGACCTTCACACTGGTATCAATCCCTTTGAAGTTTAGCTCACTCAGGTGCCTCCTGTAATTGCTCCCACATTTTTTATGGTAATTCGCTTGATATTTCTTGGATAGTATGGCCTACTTAACGCATCATTTATCCGTGTTCCTCACTACGATAACACGTCTCCTTAGTATACCACTAGATGTCTCATAAAAGCTAATACCGCGGAAAGGTCTGTACTCGGCAGAGCTAATGATTATAAATTTGCATCGTTTTGTTGACCAGCCAGGGTTAGTAGGCGTAAAATAAATTATATTTTCCGTTGTCACTTTTTCGAATATTTTGTGAGACTCCTTGGTATTGTCTTTATTTAGTATTGGTACACCTGTGGCCCCCAGATATGCAGTTGTAGATGTAACATCGGAGTCACCCTCAGAGATCTTGTCTTCCCTTTCAAACACTATAGCAAGTATATACGAAAATTTCCGCCCTTCCTCCTCTATCTCGTTCTCCAAAAGATCAATTGATTTTGATTTTATGGTTAACATCAGTTCATTTGGAAATAACTCAACCTTATGTCCTTGTGGTATGGTGGCTTTACAATTCTTAAGTCAGTCGGTACTCTTGTAAATGTCGAAGTTCGCCAACTCTTCCTTGCTGAGCTTCTGATCTTAAGACTCGTATTTCTGATCGGTTGGCTCAGGTTCATTTTATTTGATCGGCTGATGGCAACACTTCTGGTTTCAATTCTTACAACTTACGCTCTTCCTTGCTCAGCTTCTGATTAGGCTCATCTTTTTGATCGCTCGATGGCAACTCTCCAGGTGTTAATCATATTAACTCAGGTTCTTCCTTGGTGAGATTCTAATCTAGAGACTCGTGTCTCTGATCGGTTGCAAGAACATGCTAAGACTTTTTTTTTTTGGCTGGTTGATAAAGCTACCTATTTCTTGAAGACTTCCAGGTACTTGTCTCAAGTTATTATATTATTTCTGAGCAAGCTCTTTAGTTCTTGTTCTACGGCGCTGTCTATGTTTTATGGTTATTATCTATACTGTATATAATCTCTAAAAAAAAAAATATTATTGATGTATGAAACGCATTCTTAAAGCCACTCGCAAGCCGCGCGGAACGATTTAGTTAAGAGTGTCGACTAATTATAGAACACAAGCCTTACTAAGTCGCAGGTCTTAGCCCACGGCCATTTAGATTACCTTAGATTACTAACAAGACTATTCACTAGCTCTACGCTCTGCTATTTAATGCCCTTTCTGGGGCTTATTTAGTCTATTAAATAGCTCTATAGTCGAATTTCGGATAACCCTTTCTAAGAAATCTCATATAAGCGCTTTTTTTTATTATTGAAGTTTATAGAAATTTTTTCCTGCTTCTCTCATCAACTATACTACTAAAAGAAATTCCTAAGGCCTACAAAAGAACTTTTTTATCTCAGCGCCAAGAATATTATTGTTTAAAAGTAATTTGATAAATTTTTCACCTTCTTTCTATCTTAGTAGCCCCAACATGTTCGGTTTTGTTTAAATTTGGGCTCTGAATCGTCTGTAAACATACCTCATCCCACTGATTTTTTTGCCATTCTAAATTTTCATTTAATTATTTCAAACTTTTTTCTTTATTGCCATTGTGTTATAACGGTTGTATGATAGCTGCACAGCCTCATAAACCAGACCTTGACAAAGATCGTCGCACAGTACATGGATTATATATAGTTACGGTTGCTCGTCTGCGTTCTTGAATTAGTTCCGCGCTTAATTTTTTTTACGATTTTGTTATGCTAATATTTTTTTCAAATTTTTGTCTCGTAAGGTTAACATTTTGGGACGACTGGCTTTCTTTTTGCCCAATTTCTTCACCTGTTTTGATCTGCTTCTTAACTACTTTTTGAACAATTCTATTGACTCATCACGCGACATGAGTCATTAATTTATATTAAAAACTTCGGAACTCAAAACGAAGTTTTTTTTACTGCACATCTTGTATATAAATTATCTCTATCTCTTTCCTATAGAGTGTATATCTAATTGGCAATCATTTTTAATATCTGCATGCAAACTTATATGTTTATCATACCTAAAATACCTTTAGAATTTACTATCAATTGAGAAAAAAGGAATTTAGTATAACTAAGACTTCTTGTATAGCAAGTAAAGTAGAAATAGACATAGATAGACACGATAGACAAGGAAAATAAATATAACTAATCTGATAAGGCATCCCAAAATTCTCCAGAAACATTTTATAGACAAATTTGGGACGCTGAATTAGTTCTCACATTTTCAACTATAAAAGATATGCTGACCAGTGAGTTAAAGATTTAAAAAGGATTTAAAAAGAGATTTTTGGAAAACAGAGAAAGAGAAGATGTTAAAGTGAGAAAAAATTCTAATGAAGAAAAACACTTTGACCAAGACTTCAAACGGTGTCAGAGAAAATGTTTAAATGACTTTGCTTGCATATTATCATCGGCATTTATATAATACTATTTTTATTTTACTTTTAAAAGAATATATTCATGAAATAAGTAATTGAGAATATTTGTTTAGTAATGTAAGAAAAAAAAAAAGTATATTGTTACTATACTCATTAAAATTCATGTTAAATAATCTCCACTCTCACACCGTCTTCGCGCTCAAACTCCACAATCACAAAAACATCGCACTCATAAATCCCCGTCTGTTTTTAAGAATAAAACCATCACGCGTTGGGACGAGTGAAATACTATTATTAAAGATCTTAGCTATTAGGATGAGCAAAGCTTAGCATAAAGCTAGAAACAAAACATTAAGATGAGCAAAGTTTAGCATAAAGCTAGAAACATAGCGGTTAAAAATTAAATAGCAGTTGGCATCTCTTTAGTAATTTGATACGGCTCAATTTCTACTGTCAGGCAATTAAAGATCATGCTAATCTTAAGAAAAGGTCTTAATGTAATGAAACAAACATTTTAAGGAAAATTAATGGTTGCTGATTTGTCTAAACTTATAATGAGAATTTCTATGATATAATACAATAGTGCGTATATTGCATGTTAAAGATTTCCAGCTCAAAATTAATGCTGTTGCATTAACAACGCTCTTTCATTCTTAGTGCTGCAGAGTCCATATTATCCGCTCGATTACAGTAACTGTGCTCAGGACATCCTCTCATTTAGCCACCCGCAAAATATAAGCGTTAACTGCTGGTCACGGTGATACTGCCAAGATACATATCAGTGATCTTTACAAACGTCTTAAGATTGACGAAAACAGGATTCGTTACTTAGATTTATGAAGCTTACAAAAAATTGGCTTTGCTAATGTCATAGATTATAATATATACCAAATAAATGTTTCCTTGAAGATTCTGTATTATGAAAAAACATGCCTCTTAAAAAAAATACCTTTTTTAGGCCAACGACCGTGTTACGAAAATGCACATACAGGAATTACTAATTATTACAACTTTGTCACCAAAAACACATAACTCTTTATTAGCAAACTTTTGATCCCAAGAGTTTTTATATCTAATCAAGAACTCTATTCAAAACTTGATTTTACTGAAAATACAATTTAAAGTAATAATGGAGCAAGATATTTTTTGCCAGTGTTTGTAATATTAAGATTATAGTGATAAAAACTGATTATTGTAACAGGAAAAAACAGCCAACTGTTATTGCCGTTCATTTGTAAGAGCAGCCACATTCGCTGGTGATATTGTGACTGATGAAGCTCTTAATCATTTTGTTTGAGCAATCCATAGACAAGATTCGTGATGAAGTTTTCAAGGGCCTGCAACTTCCAAAGATATGGAGATTAGTGCTAACATTAGCTGGTTTTAATGAGCAAGATCCAAAGCATAAAAGGTTTTGAGTTGGAACTCTATTACAACCATCTTTTTCAACAAACTCGATGAACCGAATGGGACGACAATTTTCACGGTTATTTAATAAAAGTTTCTGAAGTGTTTTTTTTTGCTCTTTTAAAACCATGCCTGTGCGGGATATTTCACTTGCAATTTGACCAAGGACTTGATCGTCAGATTTCATAGCATTGCTAAAAAACTCCATTTTAATCAAGACTTGTAAAATACAGAAAGAGTACATTTGTATCTTCATGCTATAAAAAGATTTTATTTATTAAGTGTTTGAAATACATATTTAATATATAGTTTACATATTTGATACTATTTAAAAATATATATATATATATATATATATATATATATATATATATATATATATATATATATATATATATATATATATATATATATATATGCATACATACAAACATACACATAAGTTTACCTAGGTTTTAAATAAATGTAGAATTCAATATACTATAACTAAACATTTATTTTCAACAACTTTAAAGTAGAATTAAAGTTTTAAAATAAAATTATTATATTTGGAGATATTTAATACTTACAAATAGTTATAAATTAATTTTATGATAACAATAAATATTTTTAATTAATATTTAACTAACGCTTTTATAATTCCTGTTTTAATAATGATTTAATTAAATGCAGCAGCTAAAGTTAGCTTTTACGCATTTTTCAATTAAACAATAATTTTTGATATGCTGAACTTAAACGCTTACCGTTTAATTCAAGCAATGCATTAACAATTACCTCTTTTTTAACAATTAGTTTAATAGCATAATTAAGAACAAATCGTCCATCACTTGTGAGCTTTCGCAAAATTAATTTATCTTTTTCTACTGTTTCTCATTCAGGTTCTTTTTTATAACTTATTGATCAGTATTTTGTATAGTATGCTTTTTTTCATTTTTTGGACAAAAAAAACTCATTTAACATGTAAAAATATCCTAATTTTTTTTTTTTATTATCAAAGCAGACTGTATCACTTCCCTACAACTCAGTTTTTAAAGCAAAATAAAAATAAAGAAAGAATTATCATCGATAATCCTGCTCATGACTTTGGTTTATATTAATTAAAAATTTTATGAAGTTGCATTTTAAAAAACCTCTTTCGCTAGTATAATTTTAAAGTTGAATTTTTTTCACTGCCTTATAATAAAAATGCCACATTCTCTTTTGAACTAGCGCATTTTGTTAAGCAACTTACACATAACATTATGAATTATGCAAAAACGAATCAAAATCTCTCTGTATATGAGTTATTACGCAGATCATTATGATGATAGAACAAAAAGAAGGTATTGAAATAATTACCTTTAAAGGCGTAGTAATGGTGAATGGCAGATTTAGCGAATTAAAGAAAAAATTAAAGGTGCAGTGCAGTACCACAAAAAAGTGACACAAAATTATAATATAGTGACTCTAAAAATATGACTCTTTATGGGTTCAAGATTCCTGCAACTAAAAAATATTAAAATATGTAGTTTTCATAGAATTAAAAATTTAAAGCTAACGTAGAACTAACTACCTTGTACACTTTTAAAAAATCAAGTATGTCGATAAAAATTCTCCAGGAAAAGCATCGGTGCAAAAATAGGCATAATTGGATTCTAAAAGAAATTTTAAAACAAAGCAAACAGAGTGATGAACAGAGAGACCCAAAAGTAAAGTTAGCTCTTGCATGGTGATGAGTTTCTCTTAAGTCATCTGTTTCATAAAAGAATAAAAAACTAATGACATAAAAGAAAAAACTTTAAACTGTTTTACAAAGCACAATATTGAGGTCCATCGCTGAAGATATATTGACTTTAAATTTCTTTAAATTAGAATACACTAAAACTTGACACATTTCAGAATAAGTAAGATTTTCATTTTATTAAAATTACCATCTTTAAAATTTTAAATTTATCGATATATTAAACTTCTCTAACAAAGAGCCTCAATTCTCATTTTGAGTCAGTTTTTGTTCATTCCTAAAGCCGCTCGGCACCATAGATAAGCTGAAGTGATGTAATAAATTACGGTAAACTGGTTCAGAATTCTTTCTTAGTAAGCAAAAATAATATATCTAATGAGTCTAAACTAGTCTATAATTACCTTTTGATACAAAGAACAAATTCAAAGTGTCACGCCAACATAATCAAAATTGCAACCATTACCTCACTTGTTTGATACTTATCATTGGACATTATTGCTCCGTATTCACACAAGACAATCAAAATAAGGATCTTGTTTTATTAACTTTATTGACTTTTCGATAACAAAAAAATGCTACTTTAATTTAGTATTTATTCATTATAAAAAAACTTCTTGTGCACTCGCTAATCCATGCTTCTATTCGAAAGGGAAACGAAAGAAACTGTAAAAATAAGTTTATAACTTAACAGCGATATAATCATCGAACAATTAAAAGTACGAGACAGCCAAAACACAACGAGGACGCACCTGTATAATGGCATGAAAGATAAACAATCATACAATTGAAACTTTGTTTTGCAATAACAACTTAGAAATGCAATAATATTTACATCAAAACGATGCCAAATTGAAAATGAATCAGTTTTAAGCATGGCGACATTTTTGATAGTTACTTTTTGATTTTTGCTAATGAAAAATATACATTTACATAAATTAAATAACTAAGGCGAAACCTGTTCAAAGAACCATGATTTCGTTGTTGAAATCAAATCGCATAAAGAAAATGTGCATTAGAAATTATTGGTTATACTGGAATAACACCTGGTTTAAGTAGCATAAGCGAACGCATAGGAAAAGCAGGGTTGGGAAATTCTTGCAGGGTTAGGAAAATCTTGCAGGGAATTAAATAACGAGGTATAGCAGATGAAAAAAAAAAGATTCTTTGTCGTAAAGTTAATTGAAAAGAGAAAATATATTTTTAATGCAAACTTTAAGAGAAAGACGGAGAGAGATTTATAAAAAGCGTTTATTCTCAAAGAAACTCTGTCTTTATCACATATTATGGTATCTTTACAATAATCTTACAAACGTTTTACTTCTATTCTAAATTGATCAGCTGGAAGTGATATGAACCACTGCAGCGCGGCCTCTTTAACATCTTCTGCAAACGTAAAATTATCGCTTCGGAGACTTATGTGTAAAATCATACTAATCATGAGTCCAATCTTTCTATAGTTTGATCGAAACCAATATGACAGGTTTTCTTTACATTTATTATTATCATTATTATTATTATTATTATTTTTATTATTATTATTATTATTATTATTATTATTATTATTATTATTATTATTATTATTATTATTATTATTATTATTATTATTATTATTATTATTATTATTATTATTATTATTATTATTATTATTATTATTATTATTATTATTATTATTATTATTATTATTATTATTATTATTATTATTATTATTATTATTATTATTATTATTATTATTATTATTATTATTATTATTATTATTATTACTAATTGTTATACAAACTAAATAATTAGCGAGATTTATGTAATATTATTTAAAGTTTCACACAAAAGCGATCTTCAAGTTTTATCATCAGATTTAACATCTGACGATCGCAATAAATGCTCTAAATAATATGCTCTAAACATAACAAGTAAGTTTATTTATAATTTTTCATAAACAGTTGTATTTCAAAGTAACTTTTGTCATTTTATCGAGCTTAAAAATGTTCTCTAAAACGATATAAACGATAAATGATTGATGATTCTGTAAACGATTCTGAGATCTGAATGAGATCTGTCTGAATTGATCAGAGATCTAGATCAGATCTATCAGATCCATATTTTGTTGGAATTTTATGCTTTTTAATGAATGGCAAAAAAATCTTTCTTAATGTACTCTTCTATATTGAAATCGAGTAAAGAGTCTCACGAAAGAAATCGCTCCGGCCGAAGACAGTATCATTAATGTCATATAAATCAAATATCTAGAAAAAACATTTTTAAAATTAATCTAGGTGTATGTATACAAAATGTGTGGTTAGATATTGAGATGGAATCAGGAGTTGAAACCATTTCGTTAAAAATCCAATAACAAAGGAATACTTATCGCAACAGAAATAGCGTTAAAGACCTATTTACTCGAATACCACTCGAATTATTTGGAAACTATAAGGCCCCCCATTGAACAAAACTATGAAGCTAGTAAAAGCTTTTCAAGGAAGTGGGCTGACGTATAATGAAAATAAAAGTTAAATAGTTAATAGGAAAATTAAAACTGTCTTAAAAGTTAATGATTTTATCGTATCTGGGCACCAATTAAAAAGATCATCTAAAATGTTTGTCAGCTGTGTTAGAAGATTTAAGCAAACTAGCCAGACATCTGTTAAAACCCATAGAAACTAAGTGAAATAGCCCAAAAACCTGCACCACAATATAAAGCTGAACAGCAAAGTATCCTAAAGAGTGCGAATTCTTATATCAATTTTATATCAAATTTTTCATATAAAGCAATCCCTATACACAGTATATTAGTAAAGGAATGTGATTGCGTAAAAGTGCTAGTCAAATATCGAGCTCAGATAATGAAAGAATTAAAAAGAGATCATTAAGGTTGACGCGCATGAAAGAGTTATGTAGCATTCGCATTTGGTTTCCTGATATTAATCAACAAGTAGAAGAACAAAATAGAAACTATAAAGAGGACCTAAAAACGATAAAATGTCAAACGAAAGCATTTATACATCCAAGGAAGTGGTCTACCCTTTCGTTCAATATATATATATATATAATATATATATATATATATATATATATATATATATATATATATATATATATATATATATATATATATATATATATATATATATACATATATATATATATATATATATATATATATATATATATATATATATATATATATATTACTTTGTACCTTTTATAATATGACCTTTTTCTAGCAGATAGCTGCAACAAATGGATTGACTTGGCAATTCTAAAAAAGCAGCAATGTTTTCCATATGATTAACGCTCTAAAAAATATTTTTCTCACTTTGAAACGCCAGAAGAAAAAAAAAACCTAGAAAAAAAACTACAAAAGCTCTCCAATAACCACGAGATTTACTCCAAATGAACAGAGAAAGGGAGACAAAAAAAAAGGTATGTTGAAAAAAGTGTAAGAGGTCGACACGAGGAAAATGAACTTTATTATATAGAACAGCTTACATTTATATAATTGAAATGAACATGTTTTTAAAGACTGTTAGTCATTTGGTGTATGAGATTAAAAAAATTGTAATTAAAAAATGATTTTTCACTTGCAACGTTTTGCTGATTATGCTACATCCTTCATGCATGTGCAAAATGCTACTAGAAATTGATTGTTGTATTTTTTACATCCTTAGTCCACTTCGCAAAACGTCGTTTTCTAAAATCACTTTTGAACACAGCAAATATCTAGAGTTTTAGAAAACAGACTAACACTTTGATGCTTTTTAATTTCTTAAAGTATAAAAAGGTAAAGAAATATGATGAAAACAGCAAACTCTTTTTGCATTAAAGAATAATATTTCACAACTAACTTTTTAGCACACTTTTATAACAAAAGCATGCTGGGAAATGTGGTGCAATGAAATTGGTCCGTTGTTTTTTAAATCGCTAAATGTTAATCTGGAGTTGTTTTATTCTATAGAAGTTGCATTTAATCCATTTACGGATTTTTATGATTTTGAAAGGATTTGAAAGTTAAGTCACGAAGAAATGAATCAATAAAAATGGATCAATAAATAGCCATGATTTATAACTATTATAGATAATAGCTATGAATCATGGCTCCAGTCTTAATAAAAGAATAGCTATGAAGTTGTCATTTTTTTAGAGTTGCATCAAAGATACCCAAAAAATTGTTGCTAAGCAGGTGGCAACCAGCAACAGTTTCAGTCTGGAAGTTACGTGAAATTATTTTTGCTCTTTTTAGAGCAAATCCTAAGATAACTAAAACGTTTGCTTTTCTTAATAAAATTAAATTAACCAACAGCATAAAACATTTTATTAAGGAAAAGATAATCCACATTTGTTTAGTATCTAAAAGTTCTTATCTTTTAACATCTCTGAATTTTTACTTTAAGACAAAAGTGAAGTTTTGAAGATTTATTTGTAGTAAACACATCTTTTTTGTACAAAAGCAATAAAAATAATAGGAAAATCTGCATCATGAAAAACTTGAATATATGTCACATTATTTTTTACAGATTTTAAAAACTGTAAATAAAACTTAACATTTTACTTCTTATTAAAAAACAAAATCCTGTTTTAAACCAATATTTTATTTTATCACTTTTTAATGGGGAATTTCAAGCTATCAACAATCTGGAGTGCTTAAGTGAAGTTCAAATTCTCATTAGAACTGTCCCAAAGCAAATGTCGTTTTAAACAACTTCTTATTGATAAAAATCTACGCTTTAATTTTAATTTTGTTTATTGTTCACCGAATATTAAAAGTATGCAAGTCACATTTTTAAAAAACACGAAAAAACAGTTTGGAAATAACTGAATAATTTGATTAATGGGTAATAAGATAAAACGTTTACCCAGAATTTGATTAACAATTAATACTTCTTTTATCTGAAAAGCCTTTTATTAAACATTGCACCATAGACTTAAAAAGACAATTTTTTAATTGCTCCTTTTATTTTATTTTAGTAATAACAATAAACCTCCTATCCATGACTTTAAAAAACTTCAAAATATTTAATGAGTAATTAATACTTATTGTAAATAATCTAAATCGAGCGTTAGAATTTGGACATGCAGGTAAACAATCAAATGAGTATTAGGTTTCCAACATTTTTAAACAGCCTGTTTTTGAACTTATGCACGTGGGGTTTTAATTTAAGTGTTTACCGTTTACTAAAATCCCTTAAACTTTAACAATAATTTTATGAAAACAGAAATGATATTTTGAACATCATTAAGAAAGAAGTTTGTTAAACATTTCAGTGTCGCACTTTATGTTAAAAAAAAATTTTTTTCTTTAAAAACGTTACTTTAAAGAACTCGTTGTTTTTTGAATAAAATTCAGATTCCTTCTTTTATTATGAATCATCCAAGTTATCATTAGTGTAATGTTTTAGACTAATCCTGGAGAAATTTTTACTATTTGTGATGAAATCCAATAAATGTGATAAACAAGCCTGTGTGTCTCTCTTTCAGATTCACCGATAATCATTTAATCTCTAAAATGGTTTTTAGAATCTTATTTTCTAGAAGAAGTCTTATCAGTAAAGAGACTTGATTTATTTACTCAATTTATAGTAAATTTGATTTCTTTTTTTAAAAAAAACTAGTATAGAAAATTCGCTCTTGATTTGTTGTTTAAAGAACTAAATGACTATGTTAAGAAACTTTGCCGAACTCTTTTGCTTCAGTTTGAATAGATAAGTCATTTAGCTTTTCTATCTCTATTCAGTGCTTGCTAACATTCGCTTTTTTGTTTTACATAATTCTTAAGGTTCCACTGATGCATTTTAAATTTTTTGATTTGAAAGAACTGGGTTTGTGACATACATCGTTAGCTTTTTTAAAAAGTTTAATTTATGTTAAAAAGTGTATATTTTTTTTGTATGAAAGTGTATTGGCCAGTGAGTCAAAACCAATTATTGCCTTTTCGGTAAATTTTACTTGTTTTACAAACTGTTTAGAAATTTCAGATTGCATTTTTAAATTTATTGCTGCACAATATAAAATTTGTTAATAACAAGATAAAAACATTTATCAAGTTATTTAAGCATAAAAGATTTAAACAAAATCTATACATTGAACTGTTATATGATTTTTTGTCTTTGGTATTTAAGTGTTACATTTCAAGCTTTTTATGTTTAAAAATCATTTCGAAATGGGAGTATTCACACAAAACTTTTTGTTTTTTTGAAGACGACCGAAGTTTCTTATTCATTGAGGTAATATAAGCGAATTTAATCTTTTTCATTCGTGCATTCAGGAAAGGATTAATGCTAGCGATTGTCACTGTACAAATCTTTTAGAAGGATTGAGAAATAGTAGATTTTCTAGATTTTTGTTCATCTTTTTCCTCTGAGTAAGTCTCTATGCTCCCCTTGAATTGTCAAGGTGAGAATGAAAGATGAGGGCTGGAGAGATATTCTGCATTCCATTTTATGCGTAATTCTCTATTCGAGTCTAAAACAGTCGTTGACAGGTTTGCGACTGCCCAAAAAATTATGAACTATTGCAATAAAACTGTTTTTTTCTGTTCTAATTAGCTTCTTAACGAATTTGTCTGTCAATATAGTTTGCCTTGACTCGCATATCTTCATTGATGCTTTACATAGAACGTTTTTGCTTTTCACCTAAAAAATTGTCAAAAGATGTAGCCAAACGCATCTGCTATGTCTAAAAAACTTTTGATCCCATCTAATTCGTTACTTTTATGCAATCATTACTCGCTATACCTCAACTTAGCGATAACAACCCTGAAGTATTGGTTTAAAGTCCCGGTAGTTTTATACTTTTATGAATACTGTGGTTCAAGGAAGCTGTAAAATTTCCCTAGAGACTATAAAACACTCTGGAACATTCTAAGTGCTTGTTGAGAGTTCTCACAGTTCCAGAAGATTTTGGTAGTTTGATCAGCGCTGCATGTGAATCTCGAACATTATAGAAAACAGATAAAATTTAAAGTTCCATGTAGTTGTAACAAATTCTAGTTTTTTGGAACAGCAACCATTTTTTACTTACTTTAGGTATGAGGAAACAGGAAAGCATAATTTAATTTTATGGACAAAGAAAAAATTTGGTTTTGTTACCAAAATTAACTTTGGAGCAACCCAATATGTTGCAGAAATATCTGAAATATCTTGCTAAAGTGACTAACTCTAAAAATAAGGTCTTCATTATTGCAGAAAATAGTGTTGAGTTGCCTTAGTTAGTAAGAAATAGTTTTTAAAATTCTAAGATGGAAAAAACCATTCCGCGTTTTAAAATTTTACAAATTCTAGCTAATCTTGGGCAATATGTGTTACTCAACAAACGTTGTTATCAATATTGACACAGTTGTAACGCTTGAAAGCAAAAAATGACCCTATGTTGTTTATTCAAAATGTGGAAGATCAGGTTCATTAAATGATGGCAATAAATTTCACGAGCCATCTCAAATGAAGATGAATTTACTGAAATTGCTGGAATAAATAAAGTCCTATCTAAGTAGATTTAAATTGATGTCAGTAAGTTTTGCTGACATGAATTTAAATCTACTTAGTAAACAAGACTAAGTTCAAAGTCTGGAAAAAAGTAGGATTTCTCTACTCTACAGCATGTGCCGTTGTTCACATAACAATTTTTTAACAAGATCCTAATTCCTGGATCAGTTTAAGTTAAAGTTTCACTTGGTCAATCTAAGTCATCTAAGTGAAAAAGCTGAAGAAGCTCGAAGTAAAGAGTAAATTTTATCGTAAACATAATTTGTGTAAGGCTTTGAGAATTGAAAGCAAATGAAGATAATATTAAGAGGCAGTTATGTAAATCTAATAATATTTCAGCTCACAGACACTTAAAAAATTAAAATTAGATAATTGATGATGATAATGATAATGATGATGATGGTAGTGATGATGGTGATGATGATGGTGATGGTGATGATGATGATGATGATGATGATGATGATGATGATGATGATGATGATGATGATGATGATGATGATGATGATGATGATGATGATGATGATGATGATGATGATTGTTGATTGTTTAGCAAACAACTGATTGATATTGAGTTTTTGGTTGTTGTATGTGCGTATAGTCCCTTTTTTAAAGGTTTCAATAGAAAAACAAACCCTAAATGGCTAGGTAAAGTAAATGATATCTTATCTTAATTTTCAAGGATTTTTCTGCTTTTGTAGCATTGTGCATTTCTGTTTCATTGTGCTGTTCTGCTTTTGTAGCATTGTGCATTTCTAACACTTTTCTTACTTCATTTTTACTACCACATCTTTGAATATGCTAGAACCAGAACCTCTTAAGTATTCTATTGTTTCAATGGACTATTAACTTTATTGCAAAAATTTTCGGCATTTAATTCTTTCAACTCTGATAATACTGTTCCGAAGAGCAAAACGTTTTCAAATTATGCCCTGTAAATTGGTACCACAAACTAGTATGGCATGACTGAGTCGCTACATGAGAAAATTCAGATTAACAAAGTTTTAGCTATTCTTTAATTATTAATTATTCTTAAACTCTATCATTTTATCCGAACCAAAACGTTTGTTGAAAAAATGAAATTGTGGTTGTAAAAATAAAGTATTTTTAAACTTACCAATATTCTTTTGGTGAATCTCATGCTCATGCTGATTCAAGAATATTTTTGAAAAGTAACGTAAATCCATAAATTTTAACTTTTTATCATTTAGTCGTGCAAGTTTTCTTTCATATTTGCACTTCGCTATGGAACACAAGTTTGTTTTTTAAAACGCAATTTTACAATGAAATTCTTCATATTTTGCGATTAAAAGTGGTATGTCAAGAGTCGCGAGAGAAGATTTTTGGTTTGCTTTTTTGCCGAAATATCTTTTACTCCGTTTATAGTTAAAACAATTTTAAAAGTAAAACATTTATTAAAGTTATAAAATATAGCAAAGAATGCTTGTATATTTAAGCTATTCCGTGGAATTTCAAAAAAATGCTATGAAATTCCATGCTTTTTTGTGAAAAGAAACAATCATGTAAAAACATTCGTAATGTAATCTTTTTGCAGCACAAAAAAATTTAACGTAGCAAGGTTATTTTGTTTGTTTTTAACTACACTTTATTGAAATTACTAACTTATTTTAACAAATTATCGTAGGCGTAATTTAATTTCCGTCAACCATCATAACCAGTAAGTAAAATAAATTGCTGATTAATTTTTAAAGAGGAAACAATTGATGACGACATCCTATGGTTATCTCGCGTCTTAACAGTAATCGTATGGATATCGTGTTGCCAATTTTTTTTAATCTTGTATCACTAAATTTAACAAAAGACAGGACCAAACAATTGTGGCGACAGAAATCAACAAATTTGACATTCCGTGCAGAATATTAACAAATTAAACAGTACTCTCCTTCAAAAACGCTCCAAAACGATTACAACCAATTTAACTTATACAAAAACTTTGTTTTTAGCGGGAAAAAAAAGAAAACTTTCTAACAACCAAGTAAAAATGAAAATTAATGAAAGAATAGCACCAGTCGCACAAAGAGAAAGAAGAATTCGATTTGCTTTTAGAAAGCCGATAACAAAGCTATTGGAAGCATCTGGAACCCTAGTTATTATAAAACTAAAAGACTCAGCCGTCTTCTCAAATCTTGATTAAATAAATGCGTTTCACCAGCTCGAACTTGCGCTGGAATCGAGATTTATAAAAAAATTTTCAATACAAAACTCAAATTAGGCGTTTTACAAGACAAAATTAAAAAGTAAAAAATTAAACTTTAAACTTTGAAATGTGCGAGTTTGGAATAGAAAAAGTTAAATTTTTTTAGATTTGCATTTTCAAAGGAAGGAATAATACCACATCCAGAAAAGCTTCAGAATATCAAGAACATGTCTGTACCAGAAAACATTAAAGCTCTTCAAAGCTTTCTCCGACTCATGAACTATTCCAAACATTTCATTGTACACTACAGTAGAATAACCCTTTTCGTAACCTTCTTCATAGAGAATCATTATGGACTTGGAACTTTGAGTGCAACTTGCGCATAATAGTCATACGGGACTAGAGAAAACTAAATCACTACCTAGAAAGTTTACTTTCCGGGTCTAGACACAAAAGTAAAACAATTTGTCAAGCACTTGGTAAATAAAATCCACCAGTCGAACTATTAATCAAGACCATGGGAAGTTTGTGACCCGGTTAAGATAGATTACCTTAGTCCTTCACCAAACGTATTTTATTTGGTAGTCCTCGTAGACCAAACATCAAAATTTCTGATTGTCGATATTATATATAATACATCTGCTGACCTCCTTACTGATTTTTAACAGAAAACAATCGTAGTATATGGAATACCAACAATAGTTGTTGGCGATAATGGACCATCTTTTACTTCATTTAAGATTAAGACACTTTTAAACAAACTGAATATTCAACACAAACGAATCACGCTCCTTTGGCCATAAGCAAACTCACAAGCCAAGTTTTTTTATGGAATCACTGAGTAAAAGAATACAAACAATCTAAGTTGAACAAAGAGACTTTAATAAAACAAGAAAATGCTAAGGTATACAGAAAAAAATATCACGATTTAAAATACCACGCAAAAAATCTAAACTTAAATATTGATGATACAGTACGGATAAAACAGAAAAGATATTCCAAAACGGCACCGGTTAAGTTTAAACCCAACACAATTACAGCAAAGAACGATACAATGGTTACTGCCAAATCTCCAATTGATAACTCGAAAAAAACTCAGAATGCTTCACACATGAAGAAAGTACCAATGAATATACAGTTCAATTCAATATCAATAAAAAATGAGAGAGATGAGGAATACTCCCTTAACGAAGTGATGTCTCCAGGGAAGAAAAGAACACCTACAATGCCGATACAACTAAGAAGTCATTATCAAGAACCAAAGCCGAAGACAATACCAAACAGAGAAAGATTTCCTATAGAACTATGGAGGAAATGCTAATACATACTAGAACACAAACAATAAAAGATTTTATTTACAGAAGGGAAGATGTGAGAATGTACTCCGAGATGGAGAGCTGAAGAGATATTTATCTTGTTGTAATTTAGTATTCATTGTATAGAAATAACCGATAAGAAAAGGTTGTAGTATATCTTTAAATGTTTGAGAGCTTAAATTATTTTGTTTCCCAAATTGAACGAAAGTTAAGACTGTGCCTTTTCTCGGAATTAAAATAATTTAGCAGAGACAACTTTAAAGTTGAAAAAATAATAATAACAGTTTTAAAAAATGATTTAAATTTAGTGTACAAATAACCTTTTTAAAAAAACACTAGACTTAGGGCCTGTTTATATGGAAAGCGGGCTGGCTTGTTTGCCGGGCCAGCCCGTTTACCGAGATATCGACGTCATCAATATTTAAGCTTAATTTTATTTTGCGTTCATATGAATAAACGAGCTGGCCCGGATAGTGATCCGGGCTAGTTTGTTTATTCATATAAACGCAAAATAAAATTAAGTTGAAATAAGGACGACGTCGAGATCTCGGCAAACGGGCTGGCTCGTTTGCCGAGCCAGCCCGCTTTCCATATAAACAGGCCCTTAGTATGGCTAGTGAACGACCAAAATTAATAATTTCGGCTGAAACCGAAAGTACCGAAATTTCGGTTCAGCAAAACAGTAACCGAAACTTGAATAAAACTGAAACCGAAACAGGCCGACACTTTCGGTTTTACTGAACCAAAATTTCGGTACTTTCGGTATCGGCCGAAATTGTCGATTTTGGTCGTTCACTAAGTATAGCGCTACCTATCGGTTTAATTACGCCATTTTACGGCTTCATACGATTTTTTTGAGGTTCACGATATGCAAGCAATTACTAACGATAATTGTTTGAGTATGTAATAAAATTATATACATATTGTTTGGTATCTCTACTATGCATTTATATCTCTACTATGCATTTATAGGATTATCTGGTATCTATTAAACTTAAATTTTAGTTGGTAAAGGGTCTGATATTAAGACTGTGATAAAAAAAAGGCGGGAGTATGAAATGACTTCTTTATCAGTCTTTCCAACAAGTCGAATTTTAAATAAATTTGTGTTTAGACATACAAAGTTAAAAAAAATATATATAAGATGCAACAAATAAAAGTGCGATACATAACTTATGGTATCTTACTTCAACCTTCAATTGCGCAGAACTGCAATTCGACAAAATCCTTTAAACTTATTTTTCAAAAAAAATAAATCATCTATGAATATTAGAGAAAAGACAGAAGTTATTCCGAATGCAACAATAAAAAAATAAAATTACTTGCATTTGTAAAACGTTATTATTTAAACTGTGGAATTAAAATTCCGACGAGAAATTTGACTAATTTGTAACTTTAAGTATCTGCTTGAAAGATTCGTTAAAACTAACGTGTAAATGAAATAGTTTGCTCAAAATTTCTTTTAAGAATTATGAGAACCTATCAATAAACTTAATGCGATCGTTGTCCCAAACCAGTTTGAGGGTTGATAGCGTATCAATGCTTCTATAAACGATAATCCTATCTCAATGATAATCCTATCTCAATGATAATCTTATCAATCATAATCCTGGCCATGATAGGTGCGTTGTCTTTTTAAGAATTTAAATTAGCTGAAAAAAGTATGTAATCTTATTTTAATTGACAACATAAAATTTCGTAAAATCTAATTTAATGGCATAAAGTTTCGCAACTTACGGATATTTATGTTTACGAAACGTAATTAACAACTCGTCGCGTTGCACAGTGGAGTATTTCATGAAAAGTTGAACAAAATTATTTTATGTTTATTATCGATGTGATATGTAGTAAAAAGAAGTTTAGGGTCATTATATTGTATTAAAAACGATTGGTCACACATGAAATGTAAAAAATTTATATATTAAAACAAAAAATACATATTTTTATACATCTTACATACTCTACAAATATCTACAACTTCGCAACTATTTAACATAATGACAAATAACTAAATTTATGTTACTAAAAAGGATAATCACACTTGAAAGATGCATCTAAACCTATACTGGGTTTCTTAATCACTGAACTTAATCCTTAGGTTATAACTGTTGTCATGAATTATTTTTCGTAAAAGGATTAACTCCTATGGTTAATCCGCTACAAGGGGCTAATGATTTGACAACTAAACAATTTGAAATTAGCAATTTAAATTTATTAATATAGCCCTATATTTAATCCAAAATAAAATAAAATTTTTTGTACATGTCAATGCAATCATTTTCAATCAGAATCAATATCTGTTATATCGTCAATCGTCATTGCTTGTGAGTCTTCTAATGTTTCCGGCATCAAGAGTCCTATGTCTCACTGGAGAACGGTTTTCTTTTTTTCTGGGGTCTTTTTCTCATACTGCTTAGCAAAGAATCCGAAGTTAGCAGAAGTCTGTTTAAAATATCTCTATTACAGTTTTCTCGCGAAGACTTCCTCGTATAATTCTGCCGATAAAGACGGAAATGTTTTTTTCTGGCTTCGGCTGCTTCTTCTGATAGCTGGCCAATAGGCAGTATAGCCTGTTCAATTACTGTGGTGCCATGTCTTAAAACGTTATGCATAGTCGGCGTCATTGGGTGCCATCCATATAAATTAACATAAAGTTTAGCCGTCTTATTTGCAAAATTTTTAAATTTTTTTACATTAACTTGATGCCCACTCAAAATTGCTTCCAAAATGACATTACATTTTTTTTATAAGATTTTTATCAACCCCTGGATGCGGGAAGCGGTTAAGGGATCGGTGAAAAATCTTCTTGATGAATTCCCATCATTACTGTTCCCAAATCCAGCCTTAGGAATATCAACCGACAGCCCTAATTCATCTTTAAAGGCATTTTGAATTTTTTGTTTTGTTTCCGCTATTATTTTTTTATCTTCTTCTGTCCTTGCTTGCCATTTTTTTATTGGTATTTTATATGATATATGCAGCAAGGATTCAAAAAATTTGATTCTTGCGTGCATTATTGATAGCCCAAATTTCATTGTTTCACGGCTTTCTGTCGTTTTTTTTATTCAAGTCATTAAAATCTTTTGAAGTTTGGCCACATATATAGCATATCATTGTTGATGTCGTATTTGTAGCAGCATTGCAAACTTTTCCATCAATCATAGTAAAAAAAAAATACATGCTTTATTTGCAAATTAGCAAATAGCGTTCATTATTTCACTTTTTCTGAAGCATTTCATTTGGTTCTCTACGCATTCGATTTCATCATTCGTTACGTCTTTGCTCTCCCGAATAAAACATATTTTTATTGGTTGGCAATACCTTGTAGATGATGGTGCTGGGTTTTGCCAAAGCACTTTCTTTTGGTTACCAATATGGCATATGAGCTGTAAATAATTCTTTCTTTTTCATTTAAAGTTTCAATAGCTTCATTCAAATAACAACATAATTGCCTAGACGTGTGATCCAGAAGATCTTGTGATTTAATTTCTGAACAAGATTCTGTAATTGTTATCGATTCTTCTGGTGAATAACATTCCACTTAACATTCCATTTCACAGATATTCTTGTTGGCTGCATGAATAACTTCATATTGTTTTTTAGTCACATCACCTTCCTCAAAAATTGACAACGCTTCTGATGGTGTGTGCTTTTTAATGATATCTTCAGTAGATGTGTCACTTTTTCTATATTGTTTGGCTTTTGTTATATATAAGGAATAGGCGGTTCTGGCTCATGAACACTTTTCCATAGTTAAGGATGGTAACGTTGATGCGATGAGTTAACTTTTCTTCAAAAAATATGTTATCTTGAGGGATGAGGTACCCCTAAAGATCTAATTCTTATCATTCAAAAAATTTCTTACCTTTTTCAAACCTCAGCGATAGGTCGTGTTTTGTAGTGACCGATGGCAAGTGTGTGAATTCCGTCATCTAAGATAATTCTTTTGTCGTCGTTAGCGCTGAGTGCGACTTTGTTAATTTCTTCAGTGTAAACGTCGTGAAGAAGTGAAATATTGTAATGAGAAATCTAGAAAATATCTTAAATTAGAAAAAAAATGTTCGAAAGCTTCCAAAGTGTATTAAAATATCGTTTATAGAAATGATTCAAATGATGCCATTCGAAGAAGTTTTAAAAAGATTAAAATGTGTTATTAATTCATATCATTGTATTGAAATTAAAAAATCAGTGAATAGAAGTTTATTGTATGGTAACTCAGTAAAAAGAATTTATCGTGCTTATAATGAAAATATTGTTAAGAATACGAAAGCAAATTTCAATATGAGTAAAATTAAAGATCAATGATTTAAAAAACATTTTCTTCTTAAAAAATGTTTTTAGCGAGAACAAAGCATGCAGATGAGATGAAAGCGTTGTTTGATCTTTTGTTCAATAATATGAGGATGGTGTGTTTGAAGATAAGTAAAAAAGGAATTTGTGTGAAAACAAAAACAACGATAAATTTAATGTTTGAAGTGGATCTTTTAGCAGATCGGTTTGATGAGTACGTGTTTGATTTTGAGGAACCGTTGTATGTTGGAATTGAAAGCTATATAAGCAAGGTGTTTAAAACGGTGAAAAGTAGTTGCGAGTTGACATTGTCGATTTTGAATGCGGGAAGTTTGGAAATCGCCGTGAGATCTTTAGACCAGTTTGTGTATAATATTAAGATGGTAATAGAAAGCGTTCAAAACGTGAATTTGAGTGAGCGCTATTCTTTTTGGTTGAAGAGAAGAATTTCAGCTTTGAGGTTTAGGGATATGTGTAATATGATAAAGTCTACATCTGAATTTAGAGTGTGTTTAGAGAAAGGGCTGTTGATATTTTCAATGGATACATGCGATGTATTTTCTGAGAGCTTTAAGTTTGGAGAAGAATCGGAAGATGAATTGAAGGTGAATTTGGTGCGTCGGTCTGATCAATTGTATCGAGTTTCAAAAATAGTTTCTTTTTCAAGCGTGTTGGATGTGTTTCTAGGAGAGACGTTGATGATTTCATCGACAGGAGAGATTGGAACGGTAAAAGTGTATTTCTGAGAGAAAGATAATGTAAATTTTATATATCTGAAAAATATATAAAATAGGTTAGATTGATTTTTTAAGTAAGTATTTTTGATGTTTAGCATCTCTTTGTTTTAGACGTTCATCACGTCTTTCTATTTCTTCTATCAATTTTTTAGTTTCCCGATCTAGTGCTGGTTGCATACTGTTTTTGAAATTTTTATCTAGAAGCATACGGGTTCTGAGATAATGGTTATAATTTTTGAATACGTATGTATCATATCTGTTTGTTTCAGCGTCAAAAATTTTAAAGGAGAATGTCATTTTTTTATAGCAAGAAAAAATTTATTTAAGTCATTTTAAAAAGTTTTTTTTCTTTGTACAATTTACAAAATTAAATTTAAAAAAGGAATGCTTGAGAAGGGTGAGTTAGGTCCTAGCAATAATCCAGATCCAATAGATTGATATCCTTTTCCATTTTTAACAAAGAGTCCTTCACCAATAGTAGGTTTTACCCAAGGTCTTAAAAAGATTCCTGAACCTGCGGCAGTCATTTTCATTCCATTTCCATTCTTTTTCAAGTAAACGACGCCTCTTCCAGCAATTTTATCAACCATAGCAGAACCAGCAGAAGATCCTACACCTGCTAACAATCCTGTGGCTAGAGCAGGAACTACTCTTGTTGCAAGAGTGCTGCCTAACATACCTAATAACGGTAAAAGAGCTCCGATGAATCCGCCTTCAATGGTTGAGTTGTATGATAATTGTTTTCTGCTCAGTTTGAGTGTGACTCCTTTACCAGCTTCATACGCTTTTTTAATTTTGTTCAATTGCGCATTAGTGATAGCGAGAACATGTTCGCCTTCTAGATCTGAATGAGATAGTCTTATATTGACATCAGTCTTTTCTTGAATCGCTTTTTTTATTTTGTCAGATTGACTTTGTGAAATGTTTATTTTTACTTTTTGGTAGCTCATTTTTTAAATAAAAGAAAAAAATTATCGCTGAACTGCGCTGCTCGTAAAAAGGTCTTGGAGCACAGAGGTTATTCTTTCTCTAACGTGAAATCTAAGGATAATGTCTTCACCTCTAAAGTCGATCAAGTTACCGTTTTGATCTACAATTCTTGTTTCCATTCTTGAAATTCTACCCACCATGATAGGCAAGTAAATCAAGTGGAAAGGTTTTTCGCTAATTTTGTAGCCTGGAGGAGAGTCAGGATGAAAAGAGTAAATGTCAGATGTTCTTTTTCCGTTATCATAAGATGATTCAATAACATCGTTTGTGATTCTGATGATGGTTACATCGTCTATTCTCGAAAGTGCTTCAGACTCGTAATAGTCAATATAACTTGTGACTTTATTTGGATCTGCCGGATCTTCTTTTTTCTCTACATAGGTATATTCTGCTTTATTAAATCCAAGAACAGTGGCTAAACTGTTATTCACGTTGAAATCCACCCAATATTTTGTTGTAGATCCAGGTTTTCCAAATTTCAGCGTAGATCTTAAAGTGGTTAGGTTTGCACCGATAACAACACCATCCGCTCTATACAAGTTTCCAACTTGTTTTTTCATTTCATTCTGAAGATAATCATTAATCTCACTAATCTCATACGCTCCTTCTTCGATGTAAATGGTGTAGTTGTTTGAACCGGCGTTGGGACTGTATCTGAAAACATTATTTGTTGAATTGATGTTGGTGTAAGTGTGAACAGTGTCAAAACCAACAAGAGCCATTTCATACTTTTTATTAGGCTCGAATTCGATAGGGTTGTCAAACTCGGTTTGGATGACGCTGTTTCTTACGGTTGGAGTTTCTTTTTTTGCTTTTGCAAGGAGATAAAATCCGCTCATCTTTTTATATAGAGTTGGGAAAATAAAAATTGTCAAATCCGCTTCGATATTTTCCACAATCCTTTTTTGAGGATAAATCAATGACGGCAAATCCGTGAGGTTGAGACCAACAATATTTACAAAACTTTTTAAACTCTTCTATTTTCATATCGCCTGAAACATGATCTTGGTAAATGTGGTTAATGTTTTTCGAGTCTTGTGGAAACAGGCAGATAAAATTGGCGTTTTCTCGGATGGTTTGTCTAGGTAGCATAAAATAGTTTTGAGCGAGGTAAAAGCAGTCGACGTTAGAGTGTCTTCCTCGGATGTAGTATTTTTCACATTTGTTTTGTTTGGTCAATTGCAAATCGTCAAAGATCATTAAATTGTTTTTGGATGAATCAAGATCTTCTGGTTCTGGCACATCGTCAGCAGTTTCGAAAAATTGACACTCCATATCCTCTGTGTTATTCCATTTTTTTGAAATTTCATCAATAACACATTCAGGGCTTACGTTTAATTGTTCAATTTTGCTTTGAATGTTAAACAAATCAAGAATAACCTCTTTCGGTAATTTCTTCTCGAACGAGTTTTTTAATATTTTATATTCCGGCTGAAAAAGAGATTTTCCAAACACTTGTAAATGATTATAGTCTAACCAGCCAGGTCTTAAAAGTAAATTGAGTAGCAGCGTCGTTTTACCACAACCTGATTTTCCAATAATGATTCCACGTATACTTCTAGGCAAAAGTTTGTTGTTTTTCCTTTTGCTTTTGTTTACATTCCATGACAAATCAATCACTTTATTATGTTGAATATAAAAAATGTATTGCGTCAAATGCAAAAGAATAACAGAAACGGGTAACTTGCACCATGCTATAAGCAAAAGCAATAGAAATATGCTTAAAGGAACTTGCGTCATCTGCGGGATAAAAAAGAACAAATTTATTTCTGCGCATGCGCTTAGCGGAGGAGACTTGGTGGAATCGATCAACAAACTCTCAAACAAAATAAAGCTTCCATGGGCAAAGTTTCCAAGAGAAATGCACGTTCCAGGTATGAACTTTGCTGGACCTGGTACTAATTTAGACAAAAGACTCACTTCCACAGAATGTATCAAGAGTGGAGCAAACCGGTGGATAGAGTAGACACTGCAGCATATCACCACGATTTAGCTTACAAGTATTTTAACGACAAGCAAAACAGAAATTTAGCAGATCGAATGATGCTTGAAGAAATGGATTCTATACAAAATCCAACTCAGAGAGAAATAAGCGAGCGAAAAATCATCGAACTCATCATCAAAGCCAAAGCTAAATTCGGATTAGGATTTTAAAAAAATAATACAGTGAAAAAAAATTTTTGATTTTGAGTTAAATAAAAATCTTTACTCTATAAAAGAGATGAGTTTTATTACAATTGAAAGTTTTGATGAGAGTAAATTATCAATTGGAGAAATTTACACAGCAACCAAACCAGTAGCCTATCAAAAAATACCATTAAAATATTCTTATTCAACTGGAGATGGTCCTCTTGTATTACGAACACCTATGTTATTTTCATATGGTGTATGCAAGAATAAAGATCCAACAACACAAAAATTGACTGGCTATTCCATGTCATTTGTTTGCTTTGATGCTAAAAAGGGAAAGACAGAAGAAAAGTTTATTAGCACAATGGAAAAGATTACTTTGTTTATTAGACGTGAAGTGGATAAATTGTCAGCTAAACTTAAAAAGGGAGGAAGAAAAAAGCAAATTAATTCAGACGAATTGAGTATTTTAAAATATAATCCTGATCATCCTGAAGCAGCGCCAGTGTTTTATGCTAAAATGCTTATAAATAAATATGAGAATGACGAAATACTCATTACTTCTGTATTTTATAGAAAGAAAACAGATATTGATATAAAAAATGGTATCAAAGGAGAACGTCATAATAGAAACTTAGTATGCTCTTCTGGACATAATTTCCTCAATCAAAAATGTTTTGTCATTGGAGGACTTAGAATTGAGGGAGTGTATATCGGTGCTTCTATTATGTCTATTCAAGTTAAACTGGTAGAAGCAGTCATCGTGAAAAATGTAACTTTTTCTCATATCAGTATGATGGAAGACTTGGATTTAGAGGTGAAAGAACCGGAAGATGAAATGTAAACTCTATGGAATTCTTCTAAATTTTAAAATTTTTCTGAATTTTAAAATGATCAACGTTGAAGGAATTGTACTACCGAACAAACCTCTTACCAACTTTCAATTAATAGATGCTGTGAAAAAGCTTAAAATTAAAAACTTTAGAGGTGTGTTTGTGAGGGATGAATTGCCGAAAAAGACAAGAAAAAAAGAATGTGGTATTGTCAACACGGGAGATTCTAGCACAGATGGATTTCATTGGGTCTGTTGGTTTAAAGACGCAGACAAAAAATATAGTTTTGACTCTTATGCTCAACCTCCTCTTGTAGAGCTCGTACATTATTTAAAAAGTCCGGTTTATTATAACAGTGAAAGAGTACAATTTGGTGATACGTCTTATTGTGGCCATTTGTGTCTTTACGTCTTGAAAAAATTACAGGAAGGGGATGACTTTCAAGAAGTTATCAATACACTTTGGTGAAAAAAAAGTCGCGACTATATAAAATGATTGACAAATTTTGAAGAACTGAATTGGGAAAGTATTTTTATGATCCTTCTTCATCATCAGCTGTGACAGGTGATCTCTATGTCAGAACAGATGGAAACAGCACCATCACTGCAGATTTGGATTTCAACTCTCATAAAATCATCAATATGGCTGAGCCGACTAACGCACACGACGCTGCTACTAAAAATTACGTGGATACGCATGCGTCAGGAGGAACGACTGTAGGTACAACAGATTTGAATTTAAATTTTCACAAAGCTATCAACTTGAACGAACCGACCAATCTTCATGACGCTGCCACAAAAAATTACGTGGACGTCAGCTCGAGTCTGTGTGTTAAAACCGACGGATCCAGTACAATCACAGGAATCATCGACATGAACTCTCACAAACTGATTAATGTGAGCGATCCTACCAATTTAAAAGACGCTGCAACAAAAGGGTATGTTGACACCAAAGTCTCTTACAATAATATTTCTTACGTAGACATTAACATGGCTGCTCATAAATTGATTAATTTAGCTGAACCTACATCAGCCTCAGATTCAGCTACGAAAAATTACGTAGACACGCATGCTTCAGGTGGGACAACTGTGGGAACTGCAGATTTGGATTTGAATTCGCACAAATTAATCAACGTGCTTGATCCAACCAGCGCACAGGATGGAGTGACAAAAAATTATGTTGACTTGTTGTTGCAAAAATCGAGTCTGACCAGTGTCGTTCTAAGCTCTAGCTTTACCAGTTTAGGCTTAAAGTCTCAGACGGTAGCAGCGTTAACGACTTCTCCTGTGTTTGCGTTTTCTAGAAAATCCGGTGTGTTGAGAAGATTATGGCTGGCTTTTAGTGGAACCGGAACAAACGTCCCTGGAAATGTTTTCATTCGAATCTTTACAGACGGGGAGATCAATGTGGGAAATTATTCAACAACCACTGACGCTGTTGGTGTAGACGCCGCTGCTCTTGCCTGTGACTTGCTCTTTTCCCCTTTAGGAGGAGCTTTTTACACCAATTCTCTGCAAGGCTGCAACATGTTTAACACCACTTCCTTAGGAGGATATTTCACGTTGGATATGCCTTTCAGAAACGACATCTCCATTCAACTCGTGAACGGAAATTCCACTGCCATCACGTATTGGATTCAACCGTTCATTTCCACACTTGCTTCTATTCCTGCGACCATTCCTCTTTACAAGCTATACTGTAGAACGTTTCGATATTTAAACACCACTTACGGTAGCGAATACGTTTTGCTGAACACCAACGGAAAAGGAAATGGTGTGTCGTTGAAATACATCAGGGTGCACATCATTGGCTTTTCTGGAAACTGGTGGGAGTCTAGAGTCAGAAATTTACCTCCAGGCAACGGAACCGTTCTCACTCCTTGGACGCCGTACAATACCAACAATTACACGTATTTTCCAGGATATGACGCAGACAGTACATGCTTCTTTTCATCCTCTGGACTGGAAGATTTTTACTTGTCGTCGTGGAACGGATCAAATGTGACTTCATTCAACAACAAATCGACTGGACTTCTGTATCAATCCACTTCATCCATCGGCTCTACATCTACCATTTCTTTTTACAGAAATTTTGGAGAAGCAGATTCTATGCCTACTGTCGCAGCTGGTAGAAGACTCGTTATCACGCTCAACTCTGGTGATGCTCAAGTCGGTCAATCCGGAAGCTTTTACCTTCTTCTCGGACAAGTCTATTATTACGCATAAAAAAATAATTTTTTTGTAATAAAAATGGAGACTCAATATAAAAAATTTTTTCATTATGATCGAAAGACGTGTAATAAATCATTTCTTTTTTTCGACATGTATTTGAAACACCCTCCCTCAAAAGTAGGAGCTAGATATGAAATATTTGCTCAAAAAGACATTACACTAAATAAACTGAGTCATCAGAAAATAACTTTTATGTTTGGAATAAAACTTAAAAGCGGATTAGCTTTAGTGAATTTGAGGGAAAGCCTAAAATCAAAACTGGATTATTTCGGTCACAGCATGATGATATCAGAGTCGGTGGATAATGTGATCATGGAGATTTTAAATAACAGCAAGTCAGATGTCATTATTAAAAAAGGGGAAAGTTTATGCTTTGTCAATTTCATTAATGAGTGAAAAAAAAATATTTTTTTTTCGTTTAATAAAAAATGGAATACAATTACGATGCTAAATCTAAAATTTACCCAGTTCTTCCAACAGCTCCTGCAGATGAAGGACATAGTTACCGTCTTCAGAAAATAAGTGAAATCCAAAAAGAGATGGACAACGAGAGGAAAAAGGGAGTACATATGAGCAAAAAGTACCATCGCGCTTTCAGAATCATTTCTTTTGTAGACACTACGTTGCAAGCAGGTGGTGTTGCACTTGGAGTTGTTGGAATTGGAACTTTGAGCACCATCGCTGCTGCCCCTGTTGCGATTGCGTGTGAAGGTGTGGCTATTGGAATGGGGTTTTTATCCATTGTAGGAGGACAAGTCAACAAAAAACTAGCATTAAAAGCGGAGAAGCATGAAAAGATCAAAGTGTTGGCAGAGTCGAAATTGAACACCATCAACAGTCACATTTCAAAGGCTTTAGTAGACAACGTTGTGAGCGATTCAGAGTATGAATTGATTTTAGATGAGCTTCAAAAGTTTAAGAGCCTGATGAAAGAAATAAGAACTAAAACAAAAATCAACATTGACGAGATTACCAAAGAGTCGTTGATCCAAAAAGGAAGAGAAGACGCGATAAAAGCGTTCAATAATATGTTTAAAAAATCATCATGATTTTCCATGAATCCAAAGGATCTAAGAAAAATTAGATTTTTCAACGGATTCAAAGGATTTAAATAGTATAAAAAAATTAATTTAAAAAACACAGATAAGTTTGTGTTCAAGTTTTTTTCTTGTGTTTTAAAAAATGTCCTTTTTTAAAATACTAGACCCTAACAAGAGAGATGAAATGGTGAGAGAATTTGTTGAAAGAAGAAAAAGAATCTATCAAGATAGTTTGAATGAAAATATTTATGATGCTAATCTTCAGACTGATTTGAGCAAGCTTTACAAGCCTCTGATTGAAAGCAATGAAAAGATGCAAAACGAGCTAAAGAGCATCGCATACAGAGAGGCTGAAAACACTCCGATGGCTTTGACTTATCCAGAAAGCGAGCCGTCGTCAATTAAAAGAATGAATTTAGGAGGTATTGCAAGTTTTTACTTGATGAGATATGCATCGAAAAAAGAATTAGGCGATAGAGTGTTTGGAATTCATGCAGAAGGTGTAAAATTGCATATCGGTAAAGAAGAAGTAACCATCGATGAAAACGACGTCATTGTTGATGGAGAAAAGTATAATGGAACAAGAGGACTTTGGGAGTTAATTTCAAGGTCGAAACCTGATAAAAACAAGTACACTGATGACGATCTTAAAAATTATGAAGATATACTTATTAAAACTAAAGCAATTGAATCTGATGTAAATCCAAACAAACCAAAAGCTTCGAGATCTGAAAAATACGGTACGATTATAAAGCCTATTTGGGATAAATTTAAAAGTGAAACCAAAGTTAAAAAAGGTAATGGTGTGATTATTCTTCCGAGCGATCCAAATGCTCTTGTGGAAAATCTCAACTTGAGTATCGCTGCATGGCATGCTGGAAATAAAAAGTCAAGAAATGTAGCTGTTTCCATTTGCGATGAGCTGTTGAGGCAGAATAGGATTAATAAAGACGAGTACAAGGCTATGATCGCGTATATCGATATGAAATAAAAAAATCTTGGAAATAAAAAATGATCGTTTATAGAAATAGATATGTTAAGAAGCATATTGTGGGTGGAAGTGGGATAATTGACACGCTAAAGAATTTCTTGAGAAGAGCAGCATCTTCAAGCGCTTCAAGAGCAGCATCTACTTTAGCTAATAAAATTGCAAAAACCGAACTGGGAAGAGAAGCAATCATGGCTACTAAATCTGCAGGAAAAGAGCTAGCTTCTACAGCCATTTCCACTGCTAGAGATGTAGCTATTGATAAAGGTAAAAAGACCATTGAGAAATTGTATTCCAAGACTGGAACTCCAAAACCACATGAAGCTGCAAAGAATGATCTCAGCCTTAAAAGCAAAGAAATTATTTCAAGCATTGTTAACAGAGCAGCCCCGATTATAGATGAATATTCTATGCTTGGATCAGGATTGTCGAAGAACAAAGCGATTAGAATACAAGACCTGGTAAAAAAGGGAAATGGGCTTTTGATTGCATGAGTTAAATTTTTTTTCTTTGATGTATAAAAATGGCAAATTCCGATGTTTTAAATTTCACAGAAGAGATTATTGTTGATGAAGAAATTGAGAGATTTGAGTTTCATGAATACGAACCAGTGAATAAGAATCTAAACGTTGATGGAGAAATAAGAATCAATATTGAACCGCAAGATTTGTTCACGCTTCCATCTGAGGCGTACATTTTGGTTGAAGGAAGGCTTTTAAAAGCGGATGGAACTTCTTACGCTGATGCAGACGTCGTTACTTTGGTTAACAACGGTATCATGCACATGTTCAGTCAGATTTCTTATCAGTTGTCGAATCAAGAGGTGGAGACCATTTACGAACCTGGACAAGCTACCACCATGATTGGATACCTCAAATATCCAGTAGAGTTCCAAATTTCAGAGGGTATGAACCAGCTGTGGCAAAGGGATATAACAGCTTTAGCAGATCTTGTCAACAACACTGGATTTAAGCAAAGACAAAGTTACATCATTGCACAGACTGAAGAAAAAGGAACGTTTTCGTTCTGCATTCCTTTAAAGCACATTTTTGGATTTTGCGACGATTACGATAAAGTGCTATATGGATTTAAGCATACACTTGCTCTTGTGAGAAAGAGCGATAGTGACGCTATTTTTAGATCAGCTGCAACAGCTGCAGGAAAAGTGGATTTGACTAAATTGTCTTTGTTTATGCTTCATGTCACACCCTCTGTCGCGAGTAGCAACAATCTTTACAAAATCATTGAATCAAAAGTAGATGTTCCATTTTCGTTCAGATCTAGACAATGTGATACCATCGCTGTTTCTGTATCAAACAACTTTAGTTGGAGGTTAAGCGCAAGATCTGCTAGTGAAAGACCGAGGTATGTCATTGTTGGATTCCAAACCAATAAATCTGGAAGTCAAGAATTAAATCCTTCAGTCTTTGATCACTGCGACTTGAAAAACATGTATGTCACCTTAAACAGTGAAAGGTATCCTGCTGTTGATTACAATTTAGACTTTAATAACAACAAATACTCAAGAGCTTATAGAGACGCCTCTAAGTTTGACAATAGACTTTATGGGACAAACGAAATTATAGCTCAGCCTAATTTGTCTGCCTTGAATTATAGATACATTTGTCCTCTTTTTGTTTTTGATGTAAGCAAGCAGGCTGAGAGGTTAAAAACTTCAGTGATAGATGTGCAAATAAAAGCTACATTTAATGCAAACGTTCCTGCAAACACTCAAGCCTTTGCTGTCCTCATTTCCGATAAATTGCTCAGGCTTAAATCAGATGGAAGCAGAATGAATATTGTTTATTGATGCCCTTCAAAATAATATTTTTTTAATAAAAAAAATGAGATATACGAAAAAGGATTTGAAAAAATTACTGAAAGAAAACGGAATTTCTAAAACGTCAAACAATAAAATGTCGCTCATGATGCTTGCGGTTGAAAACAACTTGATTGATAAAAAAGAATGGATTAAAGACGTGAAGTAAGAGCGACCTGTGGGTAGACCGAAAAAAATCCAAAATGGATTAAATCGGTTACAAGAAGAATAAAATGAAACAGTTTTTTCCGTTTTTTCTAGAATGTAGTATAAAAGAGACTGACGCAAATAAAAAAAGACATCTTGAGCTTCTTGCATTTGGAAAAACAGGTGTTTTTCGTGAATCTGTTTACGTCACTGAAAACGGAGATTTTAATATTCCAAAAGAGTATAGTGATGAAGAGAGAGACAAGCTTTACCGACTTGTATGGAGTGGTGAGACAGAATATTCACGAATGGAAAAGAAAATCAAAGAGCATCTCAGCACTTGGAAAAGTTTGGCTAAAGAAGAAAAGCTAAGAATGATTGACAAGTATGTGCTTGATTTGGATTGCGATTTCGAGGAGAAAAAAAAGATTTCTGGAAATCTAAAAAGCGCGATTTTAAATCATTCACTCGGTTCCAAAGACATTGTGTATGAAAACTTTAAAATACTTTGTATCCATGAAAATTCTTTGAATTTTTAAGATTCTTCAGATGTTAGAAATGAAAAAATCGAATTTGATTTAAATAAAATCTTAGCATAATAAAAGATGTCTTACACAAGAAAGCTTTTGAAAAAATTACTGAAAGAAAACGGTGTTTCCAAAACGTCTGACAATAAAATGTTGCTCATGATGCTTGCGGTTGAAAACAACTTGATTAGTAAAGATGCATTTTTGGAAAACTCGAAAGAGGTGAAGCCTGTTGGAAGACCTAGAAAAAATGAGAAAAAAGAAAAGAAACCTTTTGATCCTAAATATGCGAGACTTGGTTTAATTAGAAATAATCCTTTAGGTTTGAGAATAACTCATGTTGATACTGGTGATGTGGTAGAATACAAGTCTGCTTATGAATCGAAGAAAAAGACGGGACATGGCTGGCAGTACTTTGCGAGACGAAATGGAAAAGTAGATGATGGATACAAATATGAGATTTTTAGCGCGAGAAGTTTTTAAATTCAATATTGAATTTAAAAATTTGAAAATGATATAAATAAAAATCTTACTATATAAAAATGGAAAACAAAACGGTGAAAGAATTAAAAGAAATTGCTAAAGAGCAAAAAATAAAAGGGTACTATAAAATGAGAAAGGAGGAACTTATAACAGCTTTGCAGCATGCTACTCGTAGACGAACGACTGAGGCACGACCGTTACCTGCTCCGAAACCAGCGATCATTCCACCAAGACCTGCTGTTGTGAAACCTCCTATTGCTCCGAAACCAATTCATTTGCAAAGACCAATTCACATCCTTGATGCGCCTGTTTCAGATTTAACACCTGTTATTATGCCAAAACCAGTCATTCCACAGAGACCTTCATTTTTTTCAAGTCTGACGGCAGTTGCAAAAAGTGTGACGTCATATGTTACAACTAAGTTTAATGATATTAAAGAATGGATAGAACCCTACGTTCCTGAAGTAGTCAAGAAGAAGGTAAGTGAATCAGTGGAACAAATCGATGAAAAGATAAAGTCTATCAAGTCACTTGTATTAAAAACAGTGTATAAACATCCCGCATCAAAACCTTTTACAGTAAAGTTTAATATGACTAAGCATTCAGCAGAGCGCTCCACCAGACTGTTTCCATACGAGCCGTCTTCTCGTTATCAAGACATTGTTTCTTTCTTAAACTTGGTGAGAGAGTCTGTTATTCAGACCATGCAAGGAGAAATCAACACAAAGGTGAGAATGACTCTTGTCTGTGAAATGACTCGCGTAAGCATCTTGACTGGTGAGGAAACTACTCAGACAGCTAACTTTTCATCCAACACGAAAAGATTATTGGAGGGTGATGATGTGAGAGCGCTCATGACTGAAATGGAAGAAAAAATCTTGGAAAGTAGTGCTAATTACAACAAGATGGGATCCAATTGCGTCTTGTCTAAGATTTTAAGAATGGATATTATCTTTGCTGATTATGAACCTTTCAGAGGCTATTCCTACATGAAGCTGTCTCCCGAGTTGGAAAGTAAAAAAGCCATCATCAACATGGTAAACAAGGACAATGAATGCTTTAAATGGTCTGTCACCAGAGCTCTTAACATGAAAAATAAAAACAACGAAAGAATTGATAATGAGTTGATTGAAAAATCTAAAGAGCTTAATTGGAATGGAATGGAATTTCCTGTAAAGACAACTCAAATCGAAAAGTTTGAAGTGAATAATCCTGACATCAGCGTGAACGTCTTTCACTACGAAATGAATAAACCTCAACCTATGCAAATATCCAAATTTCATGATCGAAAGCACTGTGTTGATTTGTTGTATATTTCAAACGAAGACAACAGCCATTATTGCCTTATTAAAAATTTCAGTCGGTTTGCTCGTTCTTCAGCATCAAAACATCAACATAAACAATACTTTTGCAGAAATTGTATGCAAGGTTTCAACCAAGAAGAAAAGCTTCAAATCCATCAAGAATACTGCTATGATAACGCTCCAATGAGAATCGATCTTCCTGAAAAAGGAACAACTGTTCAGTTTAAAAACTATAACAAGACCATGAGAGTTCCGTTTGTGGTAACTGCTGACTTTGAAAGTTTCATCAAACCCATCAACACTTGCACCCCTGACTTAAAACAGTCATACACCAAACAATATCAAAAGCATGTTCCATGCTCGTTCAGCTACCATATCAAATGCTTTGACGAAACCATTTATAAAGAAAAACCAGTCAAGTACACAGCAGAAAGCGAAGAGGATGATGTGGCTCAAAAGTTTATCACCAGTCTTGAAGAAGACTCTAAAAAGATTTTCGATAAGATTGATTCACTGCAAAAAGAATGAAAGAATAAGCCAATAAAGACTGATGTGGATAAAAAGAAGTTTGAAGCTGAAACCAAATGTCACATTTGCAAAAAAGATCTTAATGGCGACAAAGTGTGGAATCACTGTCATTTGACTGGAAAGTACCGTGGTGCTGCTCATGATGCTTGCAATAAAAAATATCGAATTCCAAAATTTATTCCCGTATTTATACATTGCTTGTCCGCCTATGACAGTCATTTGTTTATTAAAAAATTAGGTGGAAAGCTCAATTGCATACCAAACAATGATGAGAAATATATTAGCTTCTCTAAAAAAATCAAACTGAGAGACACTGTCGATAAGAAAGGCGAACCAAAAGAAGTATTAAGAGAACTGAGGTTTCTTGACAGCTATAGGTTCATGTCTGACACTTTAGACAAACTCTCTAAAAATCTAACCGATGAACAATGCATAAACGCTAGGGAATATTATCCTGAAAAGGAAAAGTTCGACTTGATAAGAAAAAAAGGTATTTTCCCTTACGAATGGATGAAATCGATTGAAAAATTAACTGAAACGCAATTGCCTCCAAAAGAAGACTTTTATTCCAGACTAGACGATAAAGACATCACTGATGAAGAATACACGCATGCGAAAAACGTTTGGAAAGTATTTGGATGCAAAACATTTAGAGATTACCTAGAAATTTATAACGTGTCTGATGTCTTAATTCTAGAAGACGCTATTGAAAATTTCAGAAACGCTTGCATGCTAAATTACGATCTTGATCCTGCTTGGTATTACACCTCTCCTGGTTTGGCTTGGGACGCTATGTTAAAGAAAACTGAAGTCGTGATAGAACTTCTAACCGATATTGATATGCTCATTATGATAAAAAAAGGTGTACGTGGCGGAATCAGCATGATCTCCAATAGATATGGAACTGCTAATGACAAATACATGGGTAAAGATTATAAACCTTCAGAACCCTCAAAATTCCTCATGTATTTAGACGCTAACAATCTTTACGGATGGGCTATGAGTCAACCTCTTCCTGTTAGAGGATTCAAATGGATGACTGAAGATGAACTCAACAATTGGCGCAGCATGCCATGCATACTTGAAGTCGATTTAGATTACCCTGAAGAGCTTCACGATTTACACAACGACTACCCTTTGGCTCCTGAAAGATTAACCATTGGAAAAGTAGCCAAACTCGTTCCAAATTTAAACAACAAAGAAAAATACGTCGTTCATCATGAAAACTTAAAACTGTATGAACGAATGGGATTAGTCATCACCAAAATTCATCGAGGAATCACCTTTAGAGAAGAACCTTGGATGAAATCGTACATCGATGGCAACACCCAAAAGAGAGCAGAACCAGGTCGAAACGAATCTGAAAAAGAATTTTTTAAACTCATGAACAATGCCGTCTTTGGGAAAACTATGGAAAACATCGAAAAACATGTTGATATTAAATTTGTCACTACAAGAAAAGAAGTCTTAAAATTAACTAAACAAACTCGATATGAACGACACGTCATTTTTGATGAAAACCTAGCCGCGATTCATATCAAGAAAACACAAGTCACTTATGACAAACCCGTTTTTTTAGGAATGTGCATCCTCGACATCAGCAAAACTCTCATGTATGAATTCTATTACGACTACATCAAGCCTAAATATGGTGATAAAGCCAAGCTGCTCATGACCGACACTGACTCGCTCTTTTTTGAAATTGAAACAGAAGATTTTTACAAAGACATTGCTGACGATGTTGAAGCCAAATTTGACACAAGCGAATTTCCTAAAGACCATCCTGCCATTGAAAACGTTGGTTTCAAAGTAGGCTTAAATAAAAAGGTTATTGGCATGTTCAAAGATGAGGCTGCTGGTAAACAAATTAAAGAGTTTGTTGGACTTAGACCAAAGCTCTACTCTTACAAAATCACTAAAGATGAACACAAAAAATGCAAAGGGGTCAAAAAGAAAGTCGTTGAAAAGAAAATAAGGCATCAACATTTTAAAGACTGCTTAATGAACGGAAATGAACAACTTGCAACCATGAACGTTTTCCGATCTCATCTTCACGACGTTTACACTGAAGAAATTAACAAAGTCGCACTCAGCGCTAACGACGACAAAAGAATTATCTTAGATGACGGAATTCACACACTTGCCATCGGTCACTACAAAACACGACCTATCGCTGAGGTTTGAAAAAGGTAAGAAATTTTTTGAATGATAAGAATTAGATCTTTAGGGGTACCTCATCCCTCAAGATAACATATTTTTTGAAGAAAAGTTAACTCATCGCATCAACGTTACCATCCTTAACTATGGAAAAGTGTTCATGAGCCAGAACCGCCTATTCCTTATATATTTTGTTGGTGTAAATAAAATTTCCTTTATAACGTTAGACGCGTCACTGTTCCGTGCAGCACCTGACTCATTTGAGCAGCATACATCAACTGCTCACAAGGCATATGTTCCCTTAAAACCCTTGTTTTTCGCCTTCTCGTTGGTGAATTCCATTCACAAAATTCTTTTGACGGTCGGCCGGGTATTGTCATCGTCCAAGTTGGTAGAGCTATGGTGGTATTGAGCCATTGTTTGTTATTTTTTAAAAAACGCTCTCTTTTACGGCTAGCGTCTTCCCATTTTTGTTTAAATTAGAACTTAAAAGGTGAAAAAATGGTTTTTAGTGCACTTTCTTCATTTGCAGGGTATTTAGTTATGTTTTTAAGGTGTTCTAATAAAAACACGAATTTGTCGTCAATTTTTTTCTCGGAACTTTGCTCCAAGTCTTCCTAAAGTGGTCGTCTAGTCATCTCTATTGTGATAGCTTGAGATTCTACAATAAAAATATGAATTAAATAAAATTAAAGTTTTAATCACAAAAAAAATGTTTTTGCCTTATTGACTAAAAAAAATTAAAAAAATCTTAGGGCGCGTACATGCGCAACTTTTTTTTTTTTTAATGGTAAATAGAATATCTAAGCTTCATGTGAAGCACAAGCTCGTAGCTTAATAAGGCTTAATTGATATTCAAAAACACTTTTTAATATCGTGTATATAAAAAAAAACGTTAAATTTTTTACATCAAATATAATTGATGAGAAATGTGACAGTAACATATAAAATAGAGAAAATAAATATACCAAAAGTATGAGCTTACCTTCTTTTTCAATATCCATTGTGATTTTTAAAATTTGTCACTAACCACAAACTCAAAAAACGATTTGTAATAATGCTCGTCAACAGGAACGTTGAAAAACAATTGAATTCATTACCACAATTACTCGACTTTTAAAGCTGCCCCAATAAGGTGGGAGGGAGATGGGTAACCGAAATGACCAATTAAGGATGTAACCTTTATTAAGGTTTAACAATGCACCAATGAAAACAGAATTTGATAAAATTTTGAAAATCGACTTTTGATCAACTTTTTCGTATAAATACTCCACTGTGCGTTGGTTTGACAAGGTTCTAACTGACATTTTTGCCAAAATTGACTTAATCATTTTATTAGGCTATTTAAATCATGATGAACAAAATAAACTGAAATTTACAGCGATATAGCGCAAAACAACCAAACTGCTAAAGTGCCAAAGTTCTATCTATAACTTTATTTAACTAATATTTAGTTTGACAAGGTTCTAACTAACAATAACTTCATAATCTCTTGCTGGTTTTTATTAACTAACTATTGTGATAGAGAATTTTATACCCAACAAAAATCATATAAAAAAATTGGTCTGAAAGTAGAATAAAATGCCATTATGCTATTATTTGAAAATAAAAAAAAAAAATTTTTAAAACGTGATTACAAAGTAGCTTATTTTAACTTGTTAAATCAAAGATATCAGTAATATTAAAATTTAAACAACTTGTAATAACACGTTTTTGTAGCAGTAATAAAAACCAGGCTGCGTAGTTAAAGAGAAACCACGAGGAAAACAATTGTAGTGAAAATACAAATAAAAACTGATGACACGCTGAAAAACAAATTTTTTTAAAAAGGAATTACGTCAATAGATATTTTTTTCATGTAAAAGAAGAAAAAGTCAGAGTTTGAAAAACATTTTATCTTACTACACAGTTGATTTCACAAAAGCTAGTTTACACAGCTCACAACGTCAAATATGTTAAAACAATTACTCCTGCACAAGATTTACGAGGTAAAATCATGAAAGGCAAACGTACACCGCACAGTCCACTAAAACATGCACCAACTAGGGATCACATAAAATCTTTTCCAACAGTCGAGACATATTGTCGTGTAAGTACCAATAGAGAATATCTTGAGTCACACCTTAATATTTCAAAAATGTGTAATCTTTACAAAGAGAAATGTATAAACGAAAATGTTGAGCCAGTAAAAAAATCTATGTACTACCATGTTTTCTCCACCAAATTCAATCTTGGTTTTCACATTCCCAAAAAGGATAGATGCAACCTTTGTGAGAAGTTTAAAGTTGCTGAAAACACTGATACTATGTCTGAAAAATTGAGAGAAGACTTTGAAAGACATCAAGTTTTTTTTAAAAAAAAAGAGAGATATACGTGCTAAAGGAAAAAAAGATAAAAATGTTCCGGTTTTACTTTTTGACCTTCAAAATGTTATATTGACTCCGGATGCAAAAATTAGTTCCCTCTTTTATCTGAGAAAGCAAAGCGTGTATAATTTGACTACTTATTTTTCAACAACCAAAAAAGTATACTGTGCATTATAGACTGAATCAATGGTGGGAAGAAGCGGCAATGCTCTTGCCAGTGCCTTTTGCAAAATTTTAAGTGATGTGGCAGAGGAAAACGACTTAAGGGGCTTAATTACTTTGTGTTACTCCTGCGTTCCTTAAAATTGGAATAGTTTATTATCAAATGCTGTGTTACATTTTTTAAGAGACAATCCTAACATTAACTCAATCACTATGAAATATTCCCTTCAGGTCATTCATTCGTCCAGGAGGTGGATTATGCCCATAGCGAAATTGAAAAGCTCATGTGGAAAACTGATTTTTATAGTCCGATTGGATTGATAAGGATGTTGAAACAAGTTAACAGAAAAAATCCTTGTCGTATCATTCAAATGAAACACATGACTTCAAGGATTATTCAGTAACAGGAAAGCTATTTAATTACAATTCAGTTTCTTTTTCTAACATTGCTGTTCTAATATTTACTTAAATATCTCACATTATACATTTTAAATCTAGCCATGATCGCAATGGACCTATGAACTGTGCGTATGTCAAGTTCAATGAAAAAACTAACAGAAAGAATGCAGTAACAAGTCCATCAACTTCCACTGTTTTGAATGTAAAACCAAAGATTCAAAATTGTACAAAGGAACTTGCAGACTTAAAAAAAAAAGATATTAAAGCTGCATTTCCGTTTACGCCTCTCGAGGACAGAGATTACTATCGAGTCGTTCTTCCCCTATAAAACCTTTAAGGGTTGTACTTAATGTAATGGTTTTAAAATGTACCAAAAAATGTAGTACAAAAAAAAAAAAATGAGTAAGCAAAATGTTGTAACCTTGTTTTGTGACTGAAACAATAATCTAATTTATAAAAATTAGCTTTTTATCATATTATTGTTTCAGTTACAAAATTTAAAGTAACTAACTGCCTCAGTCACAAAATTTCAAAATAACTAACATGTTTCTAACTACCGTTAAACAGCAGTTAGAAACTTGTCATGGTGAGAATATGATTATTTCACTATGACAAAGTTCTAACTGCATTTTTGGGGTATTCATTTTTCTATGAAGAGTGAAACATTTTTTTATAAAAAATAGTAATACTTATAGTAAATGCTTATGTTATCATGAGTAAATATTATTATCGATGGATTTTTATAATTTTTGATGGTAGGAACATAATAATTTTTAACATTGATTTACTCAAAACAAGCGATTCCACGGCTCAACGAAAAACATTTGACGTTTGACAAAAAACACGAAACTTTCATGAACTTTACTCTCTTATATCTTTTTGTATGCTTAAGCAAACACCTTGAGGTTTTTTGAATCAATTAGTGTTACTCAACCTCTTTCCAGCCAAATATAGAAAGTACTATAGATTATATGGCTTCATTTAAATTTTATCCATATCTTAAGACCACTTTTAAGAAAAAAGCTCGAATCGGGAACGTTTTTTTAAAACGAAGCTTTTGGAGGTTAGGATTCCTTAGTACCAAAACACATCCAATTTTTATAAAACTTTCCGTATATATTAAAAAAGGGATGAGGAATCTAATGGAATGTGTTTTAACATTTATACATAAGTTTTTAGTTCTTAGCGTTTCAAAACTTCAAGGTTAATTTTTTTTAAAAAAAAAAGTTTTTTTTTAAAGTGTCCAGGTGGAAATTGCAAGTTTAGTCTTTCCTCTTTTTATAACAAGTATTTATTTATGTTTTCTTGAAGAATAGATTCTAAGGATTTGTGTATATATATATATATATATATATATATATATATATATATATATATATATATATATATATATATATATATATATATATATATATATATATATATATATATATATATATATATATATATATATATATATATATATATATATTCCTTCGCATATTTTATGACGTTTTTTGTTTTGATTTTCGCGACGTAAGAATCGTTTTATTCTATCTCCAAGTTTTAACGTTGGGAGAAAGTTTTTGATTTATTCTAAAAGTAAAAAATGTTTAAAGTTTTAGCTTTAATTTTTAAAGAAATAATAACTTTTGCTTTAAATAATTTATGTTTAAGCAAATTATTTGAAAAAAAAATTATAAAATAATGCGTATTTTAAAAGTTATTATTACTAACTAAAATTAATAACTCATTTTCTCCCAACTTTTAAAATGGAAGATAGAACAAAATAATTCTTACTTCGCGTTTTGCGTAAAATAGATGAACTTGGGCAGTCCGCACAGATTAAAATAAAAATTGTGGTATTTTATTTGCTTATAGTTGTTGGATCACTATAAAAAATTTAAAGTCAAATGTAATAATGGTTTAAAAGTTATTCAAGAGTCAATATGACACCAAAACTAAGTAAATAAGTTAAAACCCACAGTCTGTAAAATAAACGATTCTGGGCAATCCCAACAGAATTAAAATTTTTTTGTTGTTGGTATTTTGTTGTTTTATAGTTGTTGAATCAATATGGAAAATATCAAGTCAAATGTAATAACGGTTCAAAAGTTATTCAAAAGTCAATATGATCCAAAAATATTCTCTTTTTCGGTGCCATAAAATTGCAAATTTTCCATACTTAAGCCCTTTACCTTTCGTCAAAAAATCATCAATTTTTGCACTACAAAAAGTTCAATAACTTTAGATCCGCTTAACTTCAAAGGCCGAATGACCCCTCATTATTTAAGTCAAGTCAAGCTCTATACAAGGATATAAATTGTATATGTTTATTTGAATTATAAAAAAATCGTCTGGAATGGCTATCAAAACTACTCGCGGATCAGTTAGAACCTTGTCAAACCAACGCGATCAGTTGGAACCTTGTCAAACCAACGAATTACAAAACAATAAAAAAGAAAATTTTATTAACACTTTGTAAGTGGGTAGCGAAATAGACTAAACAGGTGTGCGTAGCGGGCAAAAATTCGCATAAAACTACGCGTTTGAAATCTAATATGCGGTTCATAAAATAGATGAACCGATGTATACAAAAACATGTTTTAATTAAAATTAATAAAACTGCAACAATTTTTTATAATAATATAATATATTGTTTTAAAATATTTACAATTTATATAAACAAATGAATTTCTAAAAATTGTTTTTTAAACTAATTAACTTATTTAAAACTAATATTTTTGTACTGTGTGGTACTTAAAAAAACATTCTCCTTTATGAAGAAGCACTTTGCAAAACTCGCACATAAAGCACGTTAAACTTTTTTTTTAATGTGTAGCACAGACCCGGCATTGTTTTTGAGGGTGCTTTTTTAGGCCACCAATTGTAACTATTTTCACAATTTTATGTTTTTTGGCATCCAATAGTCTATGTGGTAAATCACTTCTTGTAGGTGTAGATGCAGACGTACTTGGTACTGGATCATCCGAATTATCAATAGCTTTACCACTTATCTAATCTTTGGCAACATCGAGTAGAAAGTTTTTATAACTTTTTTTTGAGTTGTTATTTAAAGTTTTGAATACTCTGAATGCATTAAATAGAGCGCCATTTAGCATGAACATGACTGTCCTCTTTGTCCATTTTTTTGTGCGCCTTATGATTGAGTAATATGACAAGTTTTGGTCAGCGCGGTCGTCACTTTTCATATACTTATTGTAATCGACAACACATATCGGCTTCCAAATTTTCTGCTTGGTATTCCAGCCAACATTTGCACTTTCGACAATTCTTGCGGAATGAATTGTTATCATTCTTACGGATCTTTTTGATTGCCAACATGGATTAGCCTTTTTTTAAATTTGCATTTTTTAGGCATTCAGGAAGGCCTCTATTCTTGCGTATCGTACCGCAGCTTCGAAATTTGTTTTGCAACAAGACATCGCTTGTTTTGACACTATTATAGTAATTGTCCATGTAGACATGGTGCCACAAGTTTTCGTATGGCCGCAAAAGTTGCAGAACTGTCTCTTGAGACGACTGCCATCACCAGCATATATTTTGAAATTTCAAATATATTCACTCTTTGCTTCACAGACCATTCGTATGGGCAGCCCATATATGTGGATTTTAGATGCGTTTTACACTTTGAATGATAATCGACCTCGCCACGGCATAATACTTTCGTCTAATGATAATTCTCGTTGCGGCTTATAAACATTCTCAAATTTGGGTAAGAGATATTCTATAATTGGACGACTTTTTCTAAGCCGGTCTCTTTCATTTTGATTGTTTGAATTGTTGGAAAAATGCCAAGAATACCATATTTGGCGAAAACGATCAAGACTCGTTACTTCCGCAAAAATTGGGGTTGCAATTGCTCTTTCTGTTGACCAATATTCATCCCTGGTATCTTTGCGAACTTTGCCCATAAGAAGAAGTAATCCCAAAAATTTTTTTAATTCTACCGTAGAAATGTCTTTCCATTTTATACTTTTTGCTCTGTCCTTAAACCTGTCAATATTTTGTAGATGGTAACGATTAGTTTCTTCGGCCATGTAATCGAATAAATCATCTCCTATAAAAAGTTGAACAACTTCAGCTACACTTTTTGAATCACTTGGCATCACAACAACGCCACTTTGTCCTAAAAATTGTTCTATAACTGGAGGATTGTCATATTCTGACCACTCCACTTCTTCATTCTCACTTTCTTCAGAATCGCTTGGCGGTATGGGTAAAGTCCTACGTCTTCTAGGATGAAAAAAGTCCTCATCACTTTCACACTCGCTTTCAACTTCTGCAATATCGGCATCACTTGCAATTTGCTATAAATTGTCTGCGTAAACTTCACTGTCACTACCACTATCAAAATCCATTTTTTGCGACAAAAATTTTTGTAATAAAAAAATATTTAAAAAAAGATGTTCGATCGTCAAAAGCTCAATAAAAACTGTCTGAAATATTTTTAAAATATCCGTTTAACATTCCTTAATTAATGTTTAAATAAAAGAGAAAACGATTAGAGATTGCTTAGTCTATGCATATAAATTATGAGCAATCGGAATGTAAACAATAACATAACAAAATTGATGATTTTTTCATTATCTTTATTATATAAACAAATGTTAAAGAAATTACGTTGAAGAGTCTGAAGAGTCTAAACAAAAAAGTACGAGCTAGTCTTATCAGTTTCATAAGTAAACCAATCGAGTAAAATTACTTTTTGCCGCTTTTAAAGTAAATTCATTCAAACGGGTAAAAATACTCGACCCACTAATAGACAGCAGTCCGCAAATTAGGTATTTTTACCCGCCCCACTTGTAATGTGTTAACAGTATCTCTATGTATTCAACAAAACAAATTTAAGTTCCTGTGACAAAATGACTTTAAAATTTCCTTTAAAACTTACAAAAACTAATCTCGCTCGTAAAACTTCATTTTGTAAAACAAATAAAATTATTTAGAATACACCACTTACAGAGCGATTGGACAAAGGTAGTCAAACTTTTATTCAAATAACTTTACAAAATTAAAAAAACACGATTTAATTTTTTTTCATAAATAAAGTACATAGTTATACATTGCAATATCTCTAATTCGAATCTCCTTAATTCGAAAACCTTCGTAATTCGACTAAAAGTAAAGCCAATGTGAAATGCGCTTAAGAAACTCTTTTGTTTAACTTTCTAAAATTCGAACCTCTATAATTCGAAAACCTCCATAATTACGAAAAAAAAAAAAGACAAGTTATTTTTCGATGTAATCTCCTTTAGATTTTACCACATGCCTTAATCTTTCATAAACCTAATTACATGAAGCACGGATCCTTGATGATGTTTTGTCCCACCAATGCCTTAATTTACCTTTTAGCCAAGTTATACTTTGGCGAGAGGATGAGCATGCATCGCTTTCCAAAATACTCCTAAAAGCAAAATTCACTGGATTCAAATCCAATAAGTTTAAATCCAATCAATTGAGAGAAATCCTATTGAAGAGGGAGACCATAAATCCTTTACCTAGAATCCTGCCATTTTGTCTTTGCACCATTCTGGAACTACGTTTGCGGTAATAGATATGGCTCCCTCTTGTTGGAAAGTGATACCAGTTTCTTTAAACGTCTAATTGATCCAAGGAACTATTTGCTTCTTTAAAAATTTAAAGAAACCATGTTGGTTGTTTTATACACCCTCTTTAATAAAGATATTGGGTATTTTATGACTTTTTAAAGTTACACTCGCTCAAACTATATTAGATGCTTGTTTTTTTCGCCGATAAGCTATTTGCTCATTCACTAGGGTGTCTTTTTTTGCTGTGCGTAAATCCAATCGTTCTGATCATTGAGTATTGCTTGTACTGTTAGCAATTTCTCAACTTTCCACAGCACTGGAGGTTGCACTCCATCTTTAGGCTTATCCAAAAGTACCCTGCTGATTCCGAGACAGTTAGAAGTGATACTTTAACGCAAGAGGAGGCTGCGAGTGTGTTTTCTATGGCATCTTTCTGAAAAACCTTTTTAACAGCGTACTCACTTGGTATTGCTAAAATTAAATAGGATTTGAGCTTTTGCAATTTTAGTTATAATATTTTACATTTTTGATACTATTTTTTACTTCCACACTTATCCACATGGTTTACCAGATTTTCCACTAGAAGATGGTAATAAAAACTAAGATAGCGACATTTGATTTATAGTTTTTGTTATTGTCCATTGCTGGCATTTATTCAACTAAAACCGATAAAACCATTCAACCCTTCAAGACATTGAACTGCTATTAGTTTAAAACAGTTAAAACCTATTTCTATAATAAACTAGCTGGAGTACCCAGTGCAATGCGCCGGGTTTTCTAGCTATTAATTATAAAACTTTACTTTTCCAAAATTATCCCTCAGAAATTTTCAAAAAAACCGCTAACATATTTGCAATTATTTTGTTTTCACTGGTAAATACTATTAAAATTATTAGCTCCGTAATCATCTCCTCGCCGGGGCAAGTAGTGTTTGGAGGCGGCTGGAACTTACTTAATGCCATAAGCACCCTAAATATGGAGTCCGGGGTGGTCTAAACTTGACCTAAAACTTTTCCGGGGAAAAACTAGATTTGTGTGCAAAATTTGATGTGGATCGAATCAAAACTTTGGATTTGTATAAAGAACACACCTACATACACACACATACGCTCATAAACACATACACACATACAAACTTTGGGCTTTGTGTATTAGATTTTAAAAGACAAAGTTATGTATTAATATATACTTGTCATGCCAAAAAAAATACTATTTTAAATGCATTAGGAGTTCTATTTTAACAAATTTTAGAAAATTTAATTTTTCCTAAATGGCTGATAAAGAAGTTGCTAATTTATTTGTAAATATCTGTTAAATACCGAAAACTAAACCCCGATACTTAATTAGTAGAGTTAAGATCAGTGAAATGCAAAGTTTTCGTAAATGTTTAAGGTAAGGTTGGTTAAGAATCATTAAAATTCTTTTTATGTAAGTTTCAAATCTTTCCTAAAAATTTAAATGATTAAAATGTTTACTTTACTTTTTTCGGTGAACGATTTATTTACATCAGCAGTTGCATGACAGCTGAATGGATTGGTTCTGGAAAAACTTCGTAGCTTTTTTGCCGACAAGCGGCGCCAATTGCACGAAACAGATCCTGGCAACACCACTAAGCCTTGGTAGAAAAAGGTGAGAGTTGGAATGTCACTTTACATGTCTGTATATTAAAATTTTCCCCAAAGTTGTTTGCATTTGAAAATGGAGAAATAAAACAAAAATTTGAGCCATATTTCTCAACATTATTTCGACAAAAGAATGAACTTTGGCAGGCTAGTGAAGAAAATTGTTTAAAAAGTTAAGCATATCAGAAGTGGCGATATTGGTATTGAGCTAGGCATTACCATAAAACTGTTTTGAACCATTTACAGAGAGCTGGCTACAAAAAAGACGTTTGATGTATAGCTTCCTCATGAATTGAGAGTGAAAAACCTAATAAACTGCATTAACATTTGAAATGAAAAATTTTGTTGAATTCACTGTCCAGACACAACTCCCTCTAACTAATACCTATTCCAATCTCTGCAGAATTCGCCTATTAAAATTAAGCTGATTTCAAAAGAGGCTTCTGAAAACCACTTGGTTCAGTTTTTCAACCAGAATCCACAAAAGTTCATGACTGATGGCATCATACTTCTGCCCAAAAAATTCGATTATAATACAGCATATGTTAATAATGTAACATTTAAATAAATTCATTTTAACCTTCCAAAAAAAACCCAGCTAAATTTTACTGAAAAAAGCCACGAGCTTTTCCTAGACTCTAATACATCAGGTCCATAGTTACGGACGTAGGTCCGTGTTACTTTATACTGCGTTGATATCAGAAATTGATCGTTTCAGTAAAAACTATGCAGAGTATTTTGAAAACAATTTGCGAAACTAAGTATAACTGATTATACAGAGCATCGAAGATTGCAGAGGAACCGACAAAAGAAGCAGGCGAAAATCGAATAAACGGTCATCAAGTCTTCTTAATGACCGCTCTAAATATAATATAACTTTACATAACGAATTTTACGGAAGAAAAAAGTATTAAAACTTTTGTAGATTATCAAATTATTTTCATTTCATAAAATGTTTTTTCCGTAGTAAATGAAATGATTATTATTTATAGGAATATGCAATATACATTAATTTCGAATCCTGGTAGGAGATTCTAATATTTTGCATTCCTATTTCATTCAGTTTCGCTGTAAAATATAACAAAAATCATCATAACAAGAAAATATTTTCAACTGCAGAGGGAGTATTCTGATGCTTCCCTCATTATGGAGGGCTCAGCAGCAAAAAAGCATCTTTAAATGTTTTTCAATATATCTTAAAGCTCAATTTAAAAATATAAAGTGAACTTTAATTTGTTTTTTCTAATAATATTTAGACTTATCCAATTACCTAAACTCATACAGTTAACTATTTTTTATTCGCTCATTCGTTTTCTTATCAAAAGTTATTAAAATGAATAATCAAATCTTATGAAAAATTATTAACATCTGAGACAAAGTGGATAATTACAAATACGAATATGACGAAGTATCAAGGTTTGGATCAACTGCGTTTTGGATTGATTATACCGTTAAATAGAGAATAAGCTCTTTACTAACATTCTAGAATGATTTTGTTTTAAAATTGACCTTTATATTTTTTAGATTTAAAGTCAAAAGAAACACTTAAACAATTTTTGACATCGGCACCGGAACAGGCAATTCTTATCGATGCAGTCATTTAATGAACAAGCTATGGCACCATTGATGATTTGGAGAGATTAATCTCCATCTTGTTTGTTGGATTACTACAGTCTGAACAGAAAAATTTCATACAAATGAAAACTTCAGACGAGAAAATTTCAAATCGTAAAATGTTAGAATTAGCTTTTACATAACGATAAGTCGAAATCGATCAAAAATGCGGTTCTTACGATTATTCGAATCACGAGTTCGATTTTCAGTTTCAAAATCGTTTGCAAAAACACGACTGTACTCGATCAAGATCGTGAAGCGGTCGGTTACTTACGACTTTGGCTATTGCTTACTGTAAAAATTGGTTTTTCACGGTGGTAATGACATGAGGTATTTTATGAGTAATACAATATTAGAAATATTAGAAGTTTTTTTTACTCGCTCTTTTTTTCCTCGGATTTGTGAAATGTTTTTCAACCAAAACTATGCAAAATGACGCATGCATTTCTTTTAATATTTATTTCTTGTGAATTTTAAAGTTTTGTTGATGCAATAAATCAAAAAGCAATAAAACTAAAGTAGGTGAAACTGTAACTGAACTCATAAACGTCACTGGGAAAAAGTTTTTTATCTATCACTGTCAGTCAATCAGAAACGAGACTTAACTTGGATCCCAGAATTATGAAGATACTTTTTTGTCTAAACTATGAGATGAAAAAATGAGAATATGGCTTTGATGACGGATTGCCGCACAAGAGGAATAGAAAGCATTGCTGATGAGGCTAAGGCTTTATCATTCACTTTGCGCTGAGCAGGCAGTTAAGCAAATCTGAGTCGAACACAACTATTGGAAGTGAATTAAGAGGATGAATTTGCTACCCCATTAAGAGCACCAGCCAGAATAAGGCCTCGCAGGCAAAAACACCTGGGAAGAAAAAGAAGAAGACTCTAAGAAAAACCAATGAACTGAAAGATCACAATAAGTAACAGGGTTGGCATTAAAAAACCCACCCAAAAAAACCCACCCAAAAAAACCCAGTTAAAAAAACCCAAAAAAACTCGGGTTTTTTTAGGTTTTTTTAAAATAATATTTTATCTAAAGGATTCTTTTTGCTTGGTTTTTTTCTGTGATTTATTTATTTTAGAAAACATTTAAACATAATTATGACTAATTAAAAGGTAATTATTATTGAAAAGAGGATATGGATATGATCAGAATATAGTATTTAATAAGAATCAAAATTTTTGAAAGGCATGATTTTTTTGAAATATTTCTGAAAAAATAGTTTTAGTATTTTTTACAATATACTTTCAGTGATCTCAGTGGCTTTCATCAACCATATCAAAGTCAGGCTTGTGTTCTATCTTACAAATTACTCAAGAAACTTTTATTCAAACAGTATTATTATTTGTGTAGCTTTAAGTATATTTAACTTGCATATTTCGATGCAATGTGTATTTTTCAGAAAAAAATCTTTATAAGAATGCCATTCAGAAGTGGAAGGAAGAAAGGATGGGAGTGGAAGGAGGTCAGTGAGATAGAAGGGGACAAAAATAGTGTTCAGTGTGACCATTGTTCAGAGAAGATTAGTGGAAAAACTGAAAGAGTTCGTATTCATTTGGAGAAGTGTAAAGAGAGAAAGAAGGACATTGATGAACAAGAACCAAGACCTGGAAGCTCAATGAGCAATATTAGCCTCTTGTCAAATGAGTCAGATACTTCAATTTCCGAAGGATCTATTATGTCCACTCCACACCAGAAAAAAGGTTTAAAAGTAGTAACTTCCATAACTTTGTAGTTAGAACATCAAATGATCAGAAAGATGCCATAGACATGCAAGTTGCCCGGTTTTTTTTTCAGCTCTAACATGTCTTTTAATTCAGTGGAAAATTGTGAGTTTCAGAAACTTTGCTCTCTTCTTCGTCCTGGGTGTGTCCCACCAAGCCGAAAGAAACTGGGTGGAGATCTATTAAATGAAGTCTATGATGATCTGTCAGCTGGGATAAAGAACGAACTGGAAACCAAAGACACGTTGGTAACTTGTCAAAATGGATGGTCTAGTATTCAGAATGACCCAATAATTGCTCACTCATTTTATGATGGAAAAAAGAGTTATCTGTACAACATAGTTGACTCAGAATCAGAAAAAAAAACTGCAGAATACTGCTTCAAAATTATCAATGAAGCTATAGTTAGCATAAAAAATGATTATAATAAGTTTGTATTTGCTGTCTGCACTGACAATGAAGCTAAGATGAAAAAAATGAAAGAGCTGATCAAACAAAAGTATCCTGTTATGTTAACATATGGCTGTAATGCACACTATATAACTTTGCTACAGAAAGACATTTGCAATTCTTTTTCAACAATTCTAAAACAGGTTGTGGAAGTTCAGAAATATTTTAGAAATGTGCATATGGTCCATGGTTTGTTAAAGGAAAAAGGTGAATGTATGCCTCAGCTACCAAATGAAACACGCTGGAACTCTCAAGTTGCCTGCATTGAGACATACCAAAAAATTTATAACTTCTACGTGGAGATCTATGGAGAGAAGATTGAAGATTTTCCAGCCAATATTGGAAGAATAATTGAGAATATATTCTTAGTGAAATAAAAAAATAGGGGATTGCCTTAGACAAGATGCAGAGTGATTCTTGTCATCTCTCTGACGCATTTCATATCTGGTATTCATTGATAAAGGATGAAGAGCTATCCATATACTATAATGCAAGAAAGAAGAGATATTAAGATGCTGTACAACCCTTTCATATTTTGGCCTATATAACTGACCATTGCTATGTAGATGATTACAAAAGCTTCATTGATAATGATAATGAAAACATTGCAGAACAATGGTTAGAGGACAGGAACCCTGATTTCTTGTGTTTACTATACAAGTTTAACTTGAAGGACAGGGAGGTGTTCGCCAAGCAAATCTTCTCAGAATCACTGAAGGTTATCTCTCCATCAGAATGGTGGAACATCATGAAAGGAAAGGTTATTAGATGTCAAATCAGGGATAAAGAAGTTTCTGCCAATTTCTGCAGCTTTCTAGCTTCTCTACACTCCTGTCCTGCTAGCTCAGCCTCAATTGAGACATGGTTTTCGACCTTTGGATTTGTCTGGTCAAAGATCAGTAATCGTCTTGGTGCAGATAAGGCAATGAAACTTGTGAAGATTTACAAATTATTTCACAATAGCTCAGCAGCTGACAGCAGTTCCTGTGATGATATCGAATCTGATCAATAAGTAGGTAAGTAGTAGGAAAGATCGTTTTTAACTTCAGAATAACCATCTAAATTCTGAAAAAAATTCTATTTCTATTATTTAAGTGTAATTTATATTTGTTTTAGTTTATTCTTGATGATCCCAGAGGAAGTGTTTAACTGAAAATTTTTCAAAAACATCTGAAAAGCTGACAAGAATTGAAAATTATTGTAATAATCAAACAAAGTAAAATTATGTAAGAAGAATTTTATTTACAGTTCTTCAATTTATTAAATTTTCCTTATAAAAGCTTTTTTCAATAAATAAATATAACTATTACCATGTGTTTTTAATTATTATTTTGAAAAAATTAAATGTATAAAGATAGTTTGAATGCAAAACAGGTATTATGTCTTTCATTTTTTAAGCAAAAAAAGCTATTTTTAAAAAAACCCAAAAAAACCCAAAAAACCCACTGGGCTGGGTTTTTTAAAAAAAACCCGGGTTTTTTCCAACCCTGATAAGTAAGACATGTTTAGTGAATCCTTTCCAGATGAGAGCTTAAAGTAATCTAAATCACACCTTGAGACCCTTGAAAAATGATTGAACAATTAGACTTTAGATTTTAATATTATAATCTTATGATTTTAACTAGTAACAGCTTAAAGTAAACCGTACAGGATCGCAAGTTCAAATTTTGAACGATAGTTGAAAATTGAAAGTTCTATTTTGAGTTTTAAGATCAAATAGAACAGTATCGTTTAGAACCGAAACGCCAACGCCGATGTGTAAAAATAAAATGTTAAAATAAAAATTTGTCAGAGTAGGAAAAAATCAAAAAGTAAAAATGTTGTGATAAGAAGTTAAGGCTGAAAGATGCCTGAGCGGAAAAAAACGATAGATTTTCAGAAATGAAGATAATAAATATGTACGTTAAAACAGAAAATTATTAGAGCAGTATATTTCTTTTGTAAATTTAAAACTTGTTGAAGTTGTAGATGGGTACAGTTTTCCATTCTAATTTGTTACTTTTAGGCAAACGTTTGAAAGCAATGGAAATTATTCAGAAACTGGGAAATAACAAGGTAAGAGAACTTCAAAAGTTATCAAAAGATTTTCCTAATTCTAAGCCTTAAGCAAATCTTTGTTGTTATAACAAAGTATAAAGATGATGTAATGATGCAGAAACAACTAGTTAAAAAGATGATGTAATGATGCAAAAGTAAAAAAATAAAAAGATGATTACAGTGCGTTTTTTTATTGCCAAGTCCTTAAACAAGACTTCGGGGAAAACGCTACTAGCTCTAAAGAAATTTTAGAGCTAGTAGCGTTTAGACAAGATTGAAGATCTAAAAATTTCTTGAAGATCAGGAAGGTGAAACAAGTTTGTTATTGGTTCAGAGGATATTAAGTATAGAAAAAAGGTATTCATTGCTTTTAATTAACTTCTTTATCTCTGGTTCAACTTCTATTAATTCTCTTTTCCACTAATTCTAAAATTAAAAAACTGAAACTACAATTTTTATGTAAATTAGGCAAAAGAAAGCATCAGGAAGAAAAATCGTTCACAGCCTAAGATTTTGAGAGATGATGTACCCAACGTTGAACTTATAGACACAATTCTAAGCGATGATTCTTCAATTGAGTCTGATTTCGATCCAGGTGATTGGTATCATATAGAAGTCTCTGAAAACCCAGACACAGTAATTGCAAAAATTCCAAAAGATATTTTTGCTGGTAATGTTTCGCTTACTGCTACAGCCTGTGATATATCACCTAATGTTTTACAGAAGGTAACAAATGCAATTCTATATCAATCAGGTGTTGATCTTAAAGAAATTAAAAGCAGTCAGTCTACCACATATAGAAAAATGAAAAAAGAAAATGATAACATGGCAACCATTTCAAAAGAAGATGTTAAAGCAGCCATAGACGCATCTCCATATCCATATATAATTCATTTTGATGGCAAGACCTTGTTTGAGCTAAACAAAGGAAAAATATTAAAGAGGGATAGAATGGCTGTTTTAGTTAACATTAATGGAGAGACTTACCTACTTGGAGTACCTCCACTAGCGTAATCCACTGGTGAAGATCAGTTCTTAGGTGTAATGAACTTAATTAAGGAGTATCAACTTACGTCAAAAACTAGAGGAATAAGCTTTGATACAACATCATCCAACATTGGGACGAATAAAGGATCAGTTTCCAGAATATCTAAAGAACTGGATAAATATCTCCTCCAAATAGCTTGTAGGCATCATGTGACTGAATTAAGAATGCTTCACTTTTGGAAATTAGTGACTAATGAAGAAACTAATGGACCTGATAATCCTCTTTTCAAAAAGCTAAAAAATATTTTTTAAGAACTTAATTTTAACTATAATTCAGTTCTACTGTTACGGTTTGATTGGAATAAGGTTAAAAGCAGTCTTTTAAAGAAGGCAGCTATGAAGTCATTAACATTTTGCAAAGCATACGTTGGTAAACCAGGTATTATGAGATGATAGAAGTGAGCTTGCAGAATTAGTTGTCACTTACTTATCCCCTATAACATATAAAGTAAGAAAAACTGGTGCTATTCATTGTGCAAGATTTTTAGGAAAAGCAATTTATTATCTAAAGCTTCGGCTTTTATCCAATCAACTTAGATTTGTTCAGGAAAATGATAAACTGAAAATTGAAATTAAGCTTATTACAGAATTTATTGTTTGCTTTTATGCAAAATGGTATCTACAATCTGAGGATGTCATCAAAGCTCCTTTTCTTGACATTACAGCCATACATCAAATGCATCTGTACAAGAAGGTATGTACAAACCAATTAGCTGTCGATGCTGTATTAGAGTCTCAGTATAAACATTGCTGGTATTTGGATTCAACAATGATACCTCTAGCTTTGCTAGATGACGAGTAGCAACTCTGTTATTTGATATGCCTAGCTTTGACTTTATAAACCTGAGAATAAAGTAAAGTAAGATATCAAGGAAATTTATAAAATGAATACAAATATTGGGAAAAAACCACTAGCCTTGTCTGCCTTGGTTGATGTCTTTTCTTACCTGATTTTTGACATGATTGGGTTTGATAAGCAACAAGTTCAAGACTGGCTCTCACTTCCACCAAACAATTGGCATACTCAGTCATGCTTCAAGAGTTTTCAAAAATATGCTTAAACTTTGATTTTTGTTAATGACCATTCAGAACGGTCAATAGGTATGATGGGGCAGTATATTCATAGATATTCTGATGAAACTGAAAAGCACAACAGATTTCTCACTGTGGACAAATTTCGATCTGTATTCAGATCACCAGAACAAAAATCCGGTACAATTTCAAAGACTAAGTTTAATGATGGGCTTGGTGTGATGCGGAAAAAGATAAAGATTTAAACTTGATTATTAAATTTTCAAATGTTTTTTCTGTTATAAAAACTTGAATAGAAATTTATCTTTTTATTTATTCTTGCTCATTTTGAATTTTCAATATAGATAAATAATAGTTTTTTTAATATAGATAAACGACATTGCTGAGGTCACAACCAATCACTGTTCATTCTTTCTGGCAAAGTGAAGTTGGTTGCCCCCTCCAGCATGTCTTGGGAATAGTCATGAGACCCTGTGTGTGTATATATATATACACACAAGGCTTATTAATTTGGTTATATATATATATATATATATATATATATATATATATATATACATATAAACCTAACCTAACTACAAAAATACTAATTCTCATGATTTTCAATACCACCAAACATAGATTTTTGAGAAGTAAAAAAAAAACCATATATTTTTAAACAAAAATATAGGCCTATATACATATAACAGAAAAAAAAAAATTTGAAAAAAAAAAAAAAAAAAGCCCCTCCCTCAAGACGCCCAAAAATGACCACTATTTGGTCATTTTTCCCCTAAATTATTAGCTTGAGGGGGGGGGGGGGGGGGAAGGAGGGGGGGTCAAAAGTGATCCGATAGCGCTCAAACTTTTTGAAGTTCATTTTTTATACATTTGCCTCAAATTCAGGGGGTATGGTTTTTTAGATTTGAAAATTTACTTTTTTTGAATACCCCTACGCTTTATCCATTTATTTGTAAAATGTAACTTGCGTTCTAAATATTAATTTCATCGAATACAAATATTTTCGGACGCAAAATCAATAAAACTAAATAAATTGTAACGATGTTTAAGGATCCAAACAGACAATTTTTTAAAATGACGCTTTATACATCAATTTATTTGTAAAATGTAACTTGCGTCCGAAATGTTTCATCAAACAAAAATATTTCGGACGCAAAATCAATAAAACTAATTTTATTGTAACGACGCATTAGGATTCAAATAAACAATATGACTTTTATAACTTTTGTTGTAAGAACGATGGCAGATGCTCCAGCTGTGTCTGCTCAACGCTCATACTGACACCCTCAGGGATATTTCGTTGAATATATTCCAGGTAAATATCTGCAGTATCTCCAGTAAGTTCACGAAGCTGCAAAGAAAAATGTTTTAAAAATTATCTGAAATGGAAAAAATAAACTGAATTTAAAATTAAGAGCGTGTAATTCGCCATCATACCTGGAACATTCGTGCGTGGGTGCGCAATTCATACTGCACTCTATGCTTTTTGTTAATGTGTGGTGATTTAAGCAAGGTCCTTTTCTCGACATGCATAGGAAGTACAATTCTAAATAGGTTATTAGAAATATTACTAAATCGCGGAGATTGAAAATTTAATTAATAAAGCAATTTCTATTCCGGAAGATACAGTGTTGATCACAGAAATAGTAAACCGAATATTTTCTTCAATTAGAGTTAATATTATTTCTTTCTTTATTATGGAAAATATATATTAATTTCTATTTAATAGCTATAAATCATTAGAAAAAAATATATTTTTTACTGAAGTATACCGATAATTATTGAAAAGTTCACAAAACACAACGAAAAGTTGTGATCATAGAAATAACACGTTAAACAAAAAAAATGCTGTTTGAAAGTTTACATCAAAACATAACTAACATTAATATCTCGTTGAGTAGCCTTTATTATTTATAAAAGCACCACAACTTGATGACTGTTAAGAAGCCCTTGACATCGTTCAACATTGGGTTCGCCATTCTAGAACATTAATTTCATTTTTCTTTAGCCAATATGTTAAAGATATCCCAGTATGCTTTGGGTCGTTGTTGTGCATTAAAACCCAAGTAACAGGTATGTTTTCATCAGCATACAGCTCCATTACGTTTTGTGATATATCTTTGTGTTTGTATTAATCCAAATTTTTATTAACTTTGACCAGAAGACCGATACCATACCTGGACATAGCTCCCCAAAGCTTAGTATTATCCTACCGTGCTTCACAGTCTTAAGAGTATACAATAGGTTTTTTCCTTGCTTCATAGGATTCTTAACATGCTTTCACATTGGACTGAAAGTTGAAAGTGATTTAACTTGGATTCAACAGTCCATAAAACATTTTTCCAAATGGAAACATTTATACTTAGAAATATTTTTGGAAACCTTAATCATTTTAGTTGATTTTGTTTTGAAAGAAGGGTTTTCTTCTTTGCTCTAGAGCCTCAGAGGCTGGTTTCGAGTAAACAACGATGAATGGCTGGGGCTGACTCAACTATATAATACTGTTCATCATTTTTGGTTCCTACTTAAAGTTAAAAAAGAATCTTTTTTAGACGTCCTAATAAATTTGGTTGTCCATATTGGTTGAAATTTTTCTTGGTGATTGCTTTTGACTTTTATCATTAGTGGTAGTGTATTTTTCAATGTTTATGACAGTTTTTTGACTATTTTCATTTTTTCTACAGAGCATTTTTTGTTTCTACGCACGCTCAGTGACTAAAAGAAAATTAAATGTACATTACAAATATTATTTACCCTACTGAAAATGTTACTGGAAAATTCTACTATGCATAGAAACAAGCCATAAAATGTTATTAAAAAAATATTGCGTGGTGTGCTATTTCTATGATCACCACTGTAAGTTTCAGATTCAGATTTACAATGTATAGTTTGAAGGTTTTTAAATAAAGTTATTTGGTTATCAGGTCATTGTGATATCAAGATTAAAACCAGCTGATCCGTAAAAATAGATAATACCAACTATTTAGACAAGCATAAATTTTCCTAACCATAACTTTATGACAGAAAAATTATTGAAAAAAATTTAGAAGATTCAATGACAAACTTAGTTACTGCCTTATAAAAAAATCCTTAAAAAAATACCAAAAAAGAAAATTCCAAAATACCTTTGTAAACACAAGGTAATATGGCAGTAGAAGACCTATTACCTGTAACATGATCTGAGTTAGGAATAAAATAACTAGAATATTACTTACTTTCCAGATGTGTCAAGCTGAAGAACTTTAGCTGCCCTCTGTGCAAACTGTGTATAACTATCAAGAACCGCTTCATCCGCACCGCGGACTTTAACTGTCAGCAAAGAAACTAAACGCTCTTTATCCTATAATCAAGAAAATAAAGCACATCACAAGCCTCTACAAAGATCGGTGTGAGCCTTTCTAGCACGCTTCAAAAAAACAAAATATATCTTTACTTTTAAAATAGTTTGAAAATTTTAATTATATTTTTAAGATGTGTAACTTTTTGTATTAAATTATTTTAAGTTATTTGTAGCTGAGTCATGAACAAGCATTAGAGCAAGCATTAGCATTTCATGTCTTGTTACTTTCATAACATAAAAACTATTTAAAAATAAACCAACTAAAGAGCCACTTTTTGATGAGATTTTTTGTATTAAAACATATTTTGAATAAAATCATTTAATCAAAATTCTGATTTCCAGGCTATTTGTAACATCAAACAAGCAAGTGCAAAGGAGTGCAACAATTGCTTAAAAAAAAAAAAGTGAATGCCCTACAAAAAGACATTCACTTTATCTTTTTTTTTTTTTCTTTTTTTTCTTGAGGATTTCTTGAGTTGAGTTGAATGTCAAAATCTGGACCTTAACTTCATTGAGAAATTATCAGAATTTTAGCAAACAAAATGAAATTTTTAATGAAACTTGGAATCCTTTTGATGTTATGTCAATTCTTGTAAGTTGTATGCTAGGACTTTTAAAAGCAGTAATAAAAGCAAGGGGTGATGTAACAAAAAATTGAACTGAGAATCAGACATAACATATTTGTATTTTTAGTAATTTTAGTTTAATCTTTAGTGTTTCTTACTATTTCTACTTTAGTGCCAATATCTCTAAGTAAATACAAGTTATAGCTGATTAAACCTGTTTAAATTTAATAGAAAAAATCATTATAAACTACTTAAAGATTTTATTAAAGTTTCCTTTTTCTATCAGATAAGGTCCTTTAGAAAAGAAAGTTTTCTTAATGAGTTTTGCATACAAAAAAATTTGCAATACAAGTTACTTGGACCAAAGAATACATGAATTAAGAACAATTTTTTTTTATTAGTAGTGATTAATCAAAAAATTTTGTTGGATTTTATTCATAATAACATTCAACAAATTGATTTTGCAGAGACATTCAACAAATTGATTTTGCAGAATAAAGTTCTGAAATAATTACTTTTGGTTTGGTTTATACTTGAAGTAATATCAAATTTATTATTATTTTTTTAATTTCATAATTATGTTAAAATAAAATTACATGTAATAATTACACCCTGCTTATTCTTTAGGTGAATAAAAAATAAGTTTAAATGACTTGCATTAGTGGGTATGCAACTAGGAGATGGTGCATTACTGTCTTAAACAGGTGAAAACAAGGAGGCTCCCACCTAGCTAGATCACTAGGCTCTTCAGCCAATTTGGTCTAGTGCAGCAAACAAAAAGTAAAATTTTCATCAAAATTTTACCTCATCTTCAAAGATTTCTTGTTGTGAACCTGAAGCAAAACTTCTAATCAACCATGCTGATCTATGCAATACTGGTTAGAAGTAATAAAAATAAGTTATATGGTCATTTCAAACAAAACAGAAACAATTTTATTTTTAGTCTGAATTAAAAAGCACAATGAAAAAAAAAAAATATTTTTATTTTTTTTTGTCAATTTAGGATAAATATTGTTTACTTATTTCATAAAAAATGTTTAGAGAAAGATTTACCAATACTTAAAAAAGAAAATAAAAAAAAAACTAAATAATTTTTTTCCTAAGCCTTACATGCTACTGATGATGGCTTAAGTGCACGTAACTGACAGGTAAGGGACATTCTAAAGTAAAAAAGTATATATTTTAACATTTTATTTCTATAAAATAAGATGAATAAAAAAGTATATATGTATTGCTGGGAGCTAAATTTGCCTTTAACAACACTATCAAGTGCTCAATCATACTTGTTCATTAAAATAGTGAACATACAACATTATTCAAAAAATAAAAAGTTTTTATTCTTATCAACTTCACATAAATATAATAAAATGTTGGTAAAGTGAAAATGTTTGTAAATTCCCTTTTTCAAACCATCATTAAAAAGAATTTTTTTCATGGCAGGAAAATTATTTCTTCACTAATGTCACAAACCAATTTACTAGCTCATTACCTTTTTTATTACTTCAGTTCTTTTAAATGCATGTAAAACAGCATATTCAAAAACGTTATTAAAAAAAAAAAAAATTTTCTTCTCAAAATAGAAATTTATTATTCATATGTATTTATTCATTTATTTTAGTTTTATCATTTTTTATAAAAGGTTGCAAAATCTCCTAATGGTGACTAGCTAAGTCACATCTAAGATTTTTTTTGAGATTTTGATAAGATCCAAAAGATAAGATATGGATCAAAAAGCACCAAACAAACCAGAAAGAAGCAGATGATAGGTAAGAAAGATTGCCTCAAAGATCAGCAGCAAGTAGATTATATTTTATGGTAATTTAAATCAGCTTTAAAGAAAAATCTTAAAACCTTAAAAAGAAACAAATTTTGTCAGCTTTATCAATTATTAAATGTTACCTAAAGAATATAGTTTTCACTTCTTTCAAACTACAATATGACAGGAATTTTGATATTGATTTAAAATTAGAATATCAAATGGATTTGGTAACTTCGTTGAGTTTGAAACTTTGGAGTTACATCACCTGCAAACTCTGCAAACCTCATTTATTGGGACATAAATTATTTGTATAAAAAAAAAGAAGTTGCAAAATTTAGACAATATATCCATGATGGTTCCCTTTTTCTGGGTCACAAAAAAAAGCAAAGTGAAAAATCCTATTCAAGCAGTGATTGAAACAGATAAAAGGTACAGTTTTTTTAAGTCTATGAAATAAAACACGCGACAAAAACTTTTTGATCATATTTTGTTTTGTTTTTCTAATGTACCATTTATTTTCCCATAATTTTAATGAACTTCCAAAGACCTTGGGAACCAATAACTTAAAGCTAGTTACTATCCAATTGAGCTGAAACTTATTTTGTACTTACGGACTCAATTTGATGGGGGGAGGGGCAAAATTTAAATAAAAGAAAGAGTAAGTATATCTCTGCAGATAAAATTTAAATAAAAAATTGAACCCATCCAAGAATGCAATTTGCTTAAAAGAAAATAACATCTGTATAAGTGGGGACATAGCAGAAGGAGAATAATTTAAAAAAACTTCTTAAAAAGCTGTTAAAAATGTATTTTTAAAAAATTTGGAAAAATAAATTTAAAATATTTTCAATTAACTTTTTTTGAAAAAAATAACAATGTAAAAAAAAAATATTAATTTTAAAAGATATTTAATTTTGTTTTAAGACAACAGATACTTAATGTTTGTGGTGTAATTAAGAATTTTAAGTACCACAACTACATGTAGAATTCTAAATTTTGTAACAGCTGCACTTTATGTCTTAACAGCTGCATTTTTTATAGCCTCTAATTGCCATATTTATGCAGAAACTATTTCTGAATAAAAATTAAAAAATAAATATTAAAATTGAATTTCTTTATTACAAAATAGTTATTACAAATTGTAACTATAATTACAAGTTATAAATATAGTTTAGAACAATTTTAAAAGTTAATAAACTATTGTAAATCAAAAAATAATGAGGAAAAATAGACATTTGACATTTCTCCCTATTTTTTTGTTTATTATTCTCTACCTCAGTGCAGTTTGTTCAGAATGGTGTAATTTAATGCCTCAATGCCAAAAAAAAAAAAAAAAAAAAGTAATTTGTAAATGCATGAAGTTTAAAAAAAATATGTTCAATTACATTTGGTAATTCATTTCCACCCAACCGTTTGTATCTCCCCTAATATCCCCGACACTTTTATCTTTGAATTTCAATGTATACACTATTTCTTTTTTTTTTTTTTTTTTTTTTAAATATATTAATAATAACTTTAATTTAAAAATTTACATAAATTATTTTTAAAACACCATAAATAAATTTGAAAATAAAAAATAAAACTGAAATGTGTTTTTTTAAAAACTTCATTTTTACTAAAAGTATGTTGTATCTTTAAAAAATTTATTTACTACAGGAAGTACTATTCAACTAGTATATTCTTACCTTTTTAAGTGTCAAAATCACGTACTTTAAACTCACTTTATTATCTGACTGAGACAGCCATAAGAGGCACTGCTGCCGCCATTAACATCTTTTTTTTTTATGGGACAACTTAATGCAAGCGAAGAATAATAACGAATTCCGAAGAAATGGCGTTTTTACCGAGAACTCGATAATTTGAAAAAAGTTTTTTGCCATGTTATGACAACTATAGAGCTGTAAATCAGTGGTTCCTAAACTTGTTTTTAATTATCTTAATAATGAAAAGGGGTTACAACTCTTTTACTTTATGTTATAGAATTTGTGACAGAACCCAAAAGTGGCGTCAAGGACCCCTGGTTGTCCGTGGGAACCGCTTTTAGAATCATACATACATACATATATATATATATATATATATATATATATATATATATATATATATATATATATATATATATATATATATATATATATATATATATATATATATATATATATATATATTTATATTTATATTTATATATATGTGTGTGTTAAAATTTTGAGCATAAACTTTAAACTTAAATATGATTTTAGCTTTTAAATTATAATTTAGCAATAAATCTTTAAGATTAAGCATAACTTATCTAGTAAATTTGAACAAAAATTTAATTTTTAATAATAAAAAATGACCAGTTTTGAGCCTTCAAAAGATCATTTGCGGCATGCGCTGCTTTTACTCTTTAATCAAAAGAAATCTGCTGATAAAAGTCATTGTTTGTTAGCAGAAACTTATAAAGAGCATGCACCATTTGTTAAAACATGTGAAAACTGGTTTAGACGATTTAAAGGTGGTGATTTTGATCTAAATGACAAAGAACGCCCTGGTCAGACAAAAAAGTTCGAAGATCTGCAAAAATTATTGGACGAAGATTCAGCTCAAGCTCTAAATCGATTGTCCGACGCGTTAGGAGTTACTGAAGCTGCAGTTAATAAGCGTTTACAATTGATGGGAAAGATCCAAAAGGAAGGTAAATGGGTGCCATATGCAATAAAAGAAAGAGATTTGGAAAGGAGATTGGTAACGAGTGAAAACCTCAGAAGATGTAAAAGAAAATCCTTTTTGGATTGAATTGTTACAGGTGATGCCAAAAGCGTTACAGGTGATGCCATCGAATTATTACAAATGACGCCAAAAGACACGATAAAGTAATTTTTCAGCACGGTAACGCCGTCCAATGTTGCAAAATGTGTAAAAGAAACGCTTAAAGAATTAAGATGTGATATTTTACCCCACTTGCATATTCTCCAGACATTGCTCCATCAGATTATCATTTATTTCGGTCGATGCAGCATTCACTTGGAGAGCACCATTTTAATTGCTTAGAAGAAGTCAAAAGTTGGCTTGAATGCTGGATAGCTCAAAAACCAGAAAATTTTTTTTTACAATGGAATTCATATGTTGCCAAAAAGATGGGAAAAGGCTGCTGCAAACGATGGAAATTATTTTGATTAAATACATATTTTATTACTTAGAAACAAATATATTTTTTATGAAAAACCTTCAAAGTTAAGTTAACCTCATTACATTATATATATATATATATATATATATATATATATATATATATATATATATATATACACACGTTTTTATTTTTAATAGGAAACTAGTACTAGAAGCCCAAAAATGTTAAGAAACTATAAGTATTGAGTTACTTTTCGATAAGAAATTCATTTTATTAAGAGTTTGAGAAATATTTTCATAACTTGTGTTCTGTTCAGGGGTAAATCTGAGGATTATATAACATTGAACTGATGGAATTTAAATAATTTTAGTTGACTAACCGTAAAACATTTTATCTTAATTATAAACATGTTTTTAAATTGTGTTTTATTTATTTTTTCTCTCTTGATATTCTGAAATTTAAGCTCTTAAAAAGTGTCCTTAAAATAAACTTTCTAGTACAACCCCATTTGCTTGGTTTCTTAAAAATAAAAACGTATATATATATATGTTTATCAAAGATTCCAAATTATTAGCATTGCAATTTATTAGCATTGCAGAGTATTTATTCAGTTACCTTTTTATTAATCTTAAACATGTGCTGGAATCGACTTGTAACAGGAGGCTTTTGACAATATTTTTATATGAGTTAGCATAAAGACGGCTAAGATATGGCGCCAAAAAATTTTTTTTGTAGTGTGAAGAAAAAAGTCCTCGCTAATTTTTAATTTTATAAAGGTAAAAACTTAATAAATGATTAAGAGCATTCTTTATTGTTTTATGCATGAAAACAATGTTGATGTGATTAAATGTTAATCGACAGAAATTCTTTCTATGAATAGGTGGAGTATTTTTCCATCAGTCAACCAGGATGTTGTAAATATTTACATGTTCTTGCACAACTCCTACAAATAAGCTTACTAAAAACAAGTTCGAAGAATGCGGAATTGACATAATTATCATAATTACATTTAAAAATACTATGTATCTTTAACAATTCAATGTATACTGTTTTAACTTATAACTTAAAATAAATTGCATTCTTAAACTCTCTACACATTTTGTAAAAAGAAGGTTAATGCAATTATTTGATTAATGAATTTAATTCAGTCAAAACTTCTAGAACAAATTTTTACAAAAAATGTTATTATGTAACATGTTTCTTGCACACCTTACTAACGAAAAAGAAAACGTTAATTGAATGGTAAATATGTACAACGCATTTTCAATGCCAATATTTTTTCTTAATGGTTAACACTTTAATTTTTTTTTTAAATTCCATTACTATTTTTAAGTATTCTTAATTGTATCACTCAGTGTCTGTCTAAATTTAAACATAAAAATGTACTTCATATCTGAAATTCGTTATGATAACGTATACGTAGAAAAAGTGCAACCAGTTTCACACAAATCGAAATGTATTATGTGCAAAATTGATTATATTATGCAATACATATTGTGCAAAATTGCATTACACAAGACAAATTTATTACTCATTAAATAGTTCATCAGTTTTGCAACTTCTTGAAAAGATATTCAGTGGAACAAGGAAATATTAACAGATATTTGTCTCGACAAATTTTAAAATGTTGCGAGATTTATAATACCATATCAGAAATAGGTACAGTCAGTAATAAGACAAGGAAACTGTAAAAACTATTCAGCTAATAAAAATGTCTGTTGGTCGTATTTAGCTAATTATTGCGTCCATTTGTCTAACCTTTTGGAAATAGTACTAAGTTAAAAATAGCTCAAAACACGAATTATGATGCTAGTAACATTTTAAAAGTGTAAGAAGTTACGTATTTTTATTAACTTATCTGGTTTAATGCATGAAACTCAAATATATTTAAAGCGTTCTTAACAATGGGTTGGTTTAACAAAAAGTCAAAAGAAAAATCAAGTGGCGCTCAATTAAATGCACATTCTCACTCTGGTAATGATAAAAAGTTCAGTTCGTTTTCTTTAGACCCTTTCGTCTACAAAAACGATGTGACATTTGATAAAGGTCAGAATTCTTTCAGAAAATCAGTAAATCGAAACAAGAATTCCAAGTCAAACCGAAAAAATGAGCTGAAACGACAAAAGAGATCGGAAGAGCCAGGTGAAAAACCGTTTGGATTAAATGCGAACTACATGGTTTTTGAAAGTCTTCCCCCGAAAAGGGCGAATATGGTGAGTTTAAATTCACTGGTTATCGATGGTAATTCAGCTTACAATATACAATCACTTGATGTTAAAGATAGTTTGCTTCAAAAAGAAGAATTTGATTTAAAAAGGGATCTCATCCAAAACGGAAAATTTAAGGAGCCAGTTTTAATGTTGGAAAACACTTCAGATGAAATTAAATTCAGTGGTAAAGTAATAAAAAAGCAGCCCGGGTGGGCAACCAAAGGCATTGGTGTGAGACGTCGGGAAACGGGATTCAAAAGCAAAGCTGCTTACAAAAATGTGAGATCGAGGCGGCAAGGATATAGAGAAACACAACAAATCTCTCAAAACATAAAAACAATTAATTTGCGCACACCAGATCGGCAGGTACAAAAATCCAGGTAATAAATAATTATGCAAACTTTTGTTGTTTTGTTAAATACATTACATACATACATACATACATACATACATACATACATACATACATACATACATACATACATACATACATACATACATACATACATACATACATACATACATACATACATACATACATACATACATACATACATACATACATACATACATACATACATACATACATACATACATACATACATACATACATACATACATACATACATACATACATACATACATACATACATACATACATACATACATACATACATACATACATACATACACACACATACATACATACACACACATACATACATACATATATATATATATATATATATATATATATATATATATATATATATATATATATATATATATATATATATATATATATACAAATTTTTTTTTATAGACCTGTTTCATCTCGGTTTTCTACATTAGAAAATCTGGGCAAAAGTTCGAGTGAATCAAATTTATACAAGCTAAAAAATTCCGCTATGAGTAGATCCGCATTAAGCTTACCTGACTTTTATCAGCAGGATCTAGTAAAGGAGATGCACCAAAATGAAAATAATCCAAAAAAATTTGCTATTGTCCTCGATGTGAGTGGTTTTTCTCTTGATGAAATTGTTATCGCTTTAAAAGAAGGAAAGTTAATTGTGAACGCAAAACACTTTTTTAAAACAGATTACGGTTTCGAATCTTTCCAGTTGCATCGAAGTTATCCATTACCAGCTGGAGTGCGAAAATCGGATATCTTTACAAAGATCAGTAAAGAAGGAATGCTGGAAATAAAATGTTTCCCAGAAAATACTGCAGTAGTGACGGGTCAAGAGTTCAGATACATCGGAGGAGACACATATGAAATGTTCGTTGATTGTCAACAATACTCTCTCAAGGATGTTAAAATCCGTTGTGAAAACGAAATAACTTTGGTCGTTTATGAAGAAATTCATCAACAGTCAACGGAGGAAAATAAAAATGCATTTGAACGAATCATTGGAAAGTATAACCTACCTCCAGACGCCGACTGTAACTCGACCACAACAAGAATTAGAGAAGACACACTGCAAATTCTTTTGAAGAGAAAACTAACATAACACTAATGTTTTTTAATATTTTAAAATTAATTTGTATTTCAATTGGATAAACTAAAATGAATAAACAACAAACGTTTTATTTATTAGTTTATCCAATTTTAACGTTTTTCCGAATAGATTTTCTACCCAGTATAAAGTGTAGAATAGTCCCGTGGAACAATAATCAATAATAGTCACTTGTATTTAGTTATAATGACCAAATAATCTCTGCTTTGAACAGGTCTGATTATTATCTCATCACTAGTGAGATATCACAAAGTAAACCCTCTGGAAAAAATTCTCTATTATAGGTTAGTATTTACAGCAAAGAGTAGCTTATAATATTGAGGTATATATTTTCAATCTCTGATTCAAATTTTTTCATAGTATTGTTGCGTTAAGAGCTGCATTTCAACAGTTTTTGGTTTCGAACTGAGTCTGTGATTGATCACAATAATTTCAGCTTCACTTAAAAATTCGTGCCTTCGTCAAGCAATACCTTTCACAGGCACTGCTCGATACTCAATACCTTGCACTGCACGCAATAAAAATCCCTTGTCAAGTTGTTAGAGTTAAGAGCTCTTATTTGGGGTCCTTTAAACACTGTGTTGCATTAACCTAAAACTTTTTTGACCCCTTACTGTAATCAAACAATTTTTTCCATAACTGTCAGAAGCATGTTACAGACTCCTTCTATTAATGAAATTAGGATACTGTTAATTTATCTTGTTTATGGGTGAGAATATCAGCTCTTACCCATTATTTGATAATCAAAACATTCGAAAAATATTTTTAAATGTAATGCCATTCAGTTTGAAGTTTTCTTTTTTGATAGCCTGTTGCGAAAGATTTGATTATTTGGATTGTAACCATACTTTTGCAGCTTTATCAATAAAGGTATAAAGATATGGTTTTAATCTCTTGCTCCCAACTCACGAGTACTGCTTTTAATATTAAATTTGGAATTATTTATTAGGATGGTTCAGGTGGGCGATTGCCCATCTGTTGAAGATGTTAAGGGCAGTTTTTCTCCTGAAAAGGCTGACCTTATAAAAACGAGTTCGTGATTTTTCCTTGAAACAACAAAAATCTTACGGATTCTGTGGTGACAATGAGCCAGTTAATAAACTGTTCGTAAAGATCTGCGTTTTAACTCTAATTAAAATGAATTAAAAAATCATTAACTGGTCACGGTGATTTAGTAATGGACATTTATCATGCGCATGCGTTATATTTTGCTCAAATGTTGGTAAACAACAATGTTCGCAAGTAAACAAAGAACAACTTATAAAATTGCCTAAACTTCAAATTAGATTTATTTGTAGATATTTCTAAAAAGTCCATAAGAAATGATATCAAAACAATACTTTAGGTATGGTATGTGTCATTAAAGCTGTCATTTAAATAATTGTACAAAGAGAATAGAAGTGGGACTAAAGTGAAACTTAGCTGTTTTTTAGGCGGAGTTTAACCTGTGCTTACATTATAGTCTATATTCTGAAGTTTTAAATTTTTTAGTGACTATCTTGATTTTTTTTGAAAATGTAAAAGTTTGTGAATCATTTAAAGCAAAAATCGAAAACCGGTTACTTTTTTTTGTGATAGTATAATGCTTTTAAAGATTGGTAAGTTTTCTTTTTATTTGAAAGGTTAAAAATACTGACAAAAATATTATGCAGGCTTTAATGCTGCCATTTATTTTCTTTAAATCATTTTGCAGTATTTTATCGGATTATTTTTAGTATCTACAATTTTTCTTTTTCTTGGCTGAGCTTTTTTTTGGTACTTTTTTACAGTTGGGTTGTTTTTTATGAAATGCTCATTCATTATGCTTTTTAATCTACGTAGTCCTTTCATATGGCAGTAGGTACTCTTCATGCGGTTGATTTCAGCATGAATACTTTCTCCACCTCGCTCTCCATAAGTACCTAGTCCTACTCCCCATTTTCTAATGAAAGGTAATGCATGGTATTCCAGCATATGAAGCTTGGGTGTGATTGAAGCGTTTGGCCAGTTTTCAGGAAAGTACTTCATGAAATCTTTGATTCGATTTTCTGTAACCAATAATATATATATATATATATATATATATATATATATATATATATATATATATATATATATATATATATATATAACACAATGATTTCAAAAAACAAAGATAAAGATCAAATAACAAAAACGATTTTCTCTATTAATTGTGTTTTGCCAAATTATAAATTATTTGTTATCTTCATTGAACTGATTGCAGGAGTTAATAAGCTTGTGACATATTCCAAATTTAGAGAAGAGTACCTCAAAGTTTTTACAAATTTCAACAGTTTCTCTGTGTATATCAGTGTCATTAAACCCAAGTTCAACTACAAGGTTTGATATGGAGTTGCAAAGTTCAAGGATACTTTTCTCCTAATTTAATATATAAAATAATTGTGAAATATGTATTATATGTAGTAACTGTTGTTAATTATGTATCTAGTTATGTCTAATAATGTTAGTATTAGCCATCTATTCCACTTACACACATACACACACACACACATATATACATATATTTATATTGTATTGTAAATTTAAATTTATGTAAACTTTGTTTTTAGTAAAGAGTAGATTTTATAAATTTAGGAAATATATATTAGATATTATTTTACCTTTAACATTTTGTGAACATGATTACCAACAAAACTTTTCCCGTGATATGCTTGTCTTTGTACTCCTAATGAGTTAAGTACGTTATCAAGTTTGTTTACAAGTGGCCCAAATGATTTCTTTATATGATTTGCTTCAAGGAGTATTTTCAGTTCTGAGATCTATGATTAAATATGTTTTTAAGATAAATTCAAAAAAATCTAATCAATAAAATGAAACTTAAATATTCCAATGTATAAAATTCTCAGCTGAGTCATTCCGGGTTTAATTACCAATCTAAATTAAATATTTTTAGTAGATAATAAAATTTAAAGTAGTTACCTGTTCTTTCTTTTTCTTACCAAAGTGCATCAGGTGAGGTTCAAATACTAATTTAATTTTTTCTTCGTTTTCAGGGTTAAAAAGTATTTGCATTTCAAGTGCTTCTGTTATAACACGAGTTTTATCTTCAAGTTCTTGAATACTTATTTGAAGTTGATTTATTTGGTGCTGGTGCTCTATATATGCATTAAATTCCTCACAGTCAAGCGTTCGGTTGGTTACTGCCATTCGACCTGCAATTTTTATGTCAATTGTGTGACAAGAGTCTTCTAACATGTTGAAAAACTTTAAGTATATACCAAGTGAGATATGTAAAGCAGGAACTCCTATCTAATAGTACAAGAGAGTTTATATTATCATTTACCACCATTTATATTTACCATACACCACCATTTATATTTAGCCCACCAATAACTGTATAAGTCGTAAACAATATTGTATTACATTGTTTACGGTTATTCATGTGAATTTGCGAATAATGCCTAATAAATAAAATCAAAATAATGTGAATAATGAATAAAAGCAAAGCACCTGATCAAGTGGCACATTGAACAACCGTTGGTCAATAACATTGTCGCATAACTTGGCAAACTTGGGATCTGCACCATGGTTGTTAAATTTTGCTAGAGATAAGTCCAGTGTCTTAAGTGATCGCATTTCAATGTTATCATTAATTGGATTTGACATTCCTTGACTTGTGATGTTGCAAAACAGGCATGAGTGTCTACCTAAAGTAATTGAACAAGTTTGTGTTAAGAAAACAAAATAAATCATGCTGCATTTATCTAGCCCAGATGAGTTTTTTTAAAGAAATCTGTATTAAGTATGTACACACCAGTTGCACCAGTTATTCCATAAATTGCACACAAGAATTCATAATCACCGAATACAAATACGCGAATCTGTTTTTCTCTAAAATTGAACAGAATTAAATTATTACACATTTCTTTAAAAAGAAACTGTAATCTATCATAATCCTGACAATTGTGGTAAGAAATGAATAGTTGATGATTTTGTTTATGTCAAATATTGGTTGGATGTTTTTGAATAATTGAATTATCTTTTGTAATATGTTCTTACTTCCAAATCATTTTTTGCAACAAATCAATTTCTGATGTAAATCTTGCCAATGAAATTTTCAAATTTGTGCTATAATCCTTTGCCTCAAATATATTAAATATTGTTGTATTAGTTTTGGCATTAGGCTTTTCCACATTCGCTACTTGATAAAACATTTTGAATGAATCACCTCCATAGTCACCTCCTATTTTTATATGGATTTCATTGTCTTTAATCTTGTTGTATAATAAGAGGTTGTTGCTAAAATTAAAACAAGAAAAATTAGTTTTTGTTTTTATAGTATTGCATTTAATTTATTGTAGTATGTTAAAGTATTTTTTAAAAAAGATTTGTTTGTACCTATCTAGTCTATCTAGTACATTTATTATATGTCCTTGTAGATTTTTGATATATGCACATGGCAATTCCTTGATTTCATAAGAACCTTTTGAATCTTTTTTTTCAACCATAAAGCGTTTTTAACAATAAGATCATCACATGACCATTTCTTAGCCACATTTCTTTGTTTTGCATTAGAAGCACATATTACATTGTTGTTTTTCAACCACCTAAAATAATGTGTTTTTTTTTTATTATCAATAACTATTAAAAGTATTGAATTTGTCTTTTCAAGATTTCTATATAATAATTGCAATCTTGTGTACCTAGATAATATTTTCATGTTGACATAAGTACTGTTCATGTTTGCTTTTAAACTGATCATTTCTTCAGCAGATATTCTGGCTTTGGAAATATTTGATTTGCTCAGAATATATTCTTTTTCATTTTCATTAAAAGATTTCAAAAGAGTAGCAGTTTGCTTGATTGTAGAACTGATGCTTTCTCCACATGTTTTGCTCATATTATGTTTTAGCTGTAATTGTCTTCTGCGAATTGTGCGTAAACATACATCTGAACTTTCTTTATAGGCTATTGGTGTTGATGTAAAGCATAAGGGCTAAAATTTTGTGTAATTTAGTTAAAATGTTCAAAAAATCATACTATAGTTTCCTATTATAAAATTAAAAGCATTTTTGTTTTGTTATAGTAATTTTACAGTCTCTGTTTTTGTAAAGATAGTCTTACCCTTGGTCCATCTGTCGGAAATTCAATTACATTGGATGTTGTTTGAGACATTTTTTGTTTTATTACATGCAGAGCAGCATCTTCAATAATTCTTGGTATAATACTTGTTAAATCCAATGCAAATATATCTGAAAAGTTTATTTGTGAAGTTGATGACGATGATATTGATAATGTTGTTGAATTTGATATCGGAGTTGTCTGACAAGTTTTTTGATGACTCTTTCGTTCTGACAGTTGTGTGACTTTAAACAACCTACCACAACCTTGCTTGCATACTTCTTGCAAATTTTCTATCATTTCAATTACATTGGTTGATGAAATTAACCCATCACTTGGAATTGAAAAGGAACATTTAGGGCATTTTGTTTTTGATATTAGTTTGCCAATGATAAGTGGTAATAGACATGTTGAGCAGAATGAATGAAGACAGTTTTTTATAATAATCGGTTTATGCATAATGTCATTGCAAATAGTACACACACAAAGATGCACATGAGGGTTTAAGATGCAGTTAATATCTTGCAGTTTAAGATTAAATTTTGCTTGAGGTAAAAGCTTAGATTGTATGTTATTTATTTTATGTCTAGTCCAAATATTTTCACTATAACTAATACTTAAAGGTCTTCCACTTATCTTTTTCTTTTTTTTTCTTCCTTTATTGGCTTTAAAGCAAACACATTCAGTTGCATGGCAATTTTCAGGCCAAGATCTTAATTTTAGTTCAGTGTTTGAACCTTTTTCAATATTTCTTAATATTGAAAAGCATCTATAACACATTTTTTGAGGATGCATATTTGGGTGGTCCTTATCGATTCGGATAAAAAAACAAAACTCTATTCTAAAAATATGTTTTGTTAAAAGAACACTATCATTATCTAGACTTTCTCCACATATTCTGCATAATTTTTTTAGTTTGGTTTCATGAGACTCAGTCATTTTTACGTGTTTTTTTATTGCTAAAATAAAAGATTTGATGTACAAAATTTTTAAACTTAAAAAAGTAACCGGACTCTGATTTCTTTTTTATTATAAAGTTAAAACCATCTTTTTTTTAAATATATATAGCTTTAAAGCATAAAAATTCTAATAAACGCTTAATTATTATGTTTTAGTAGTAAAGATGACCATAAAATAATTTCCGACTTTACTGCGTATTTTATCACATAAAAATTAATAAATTTGAGTATTTCAAATAAAATATGTTTTCCTTGGCCACACATTTTATCAGTTTATAAATTTATATTTAGTATATACATCTTCAAAGCAATGATATGACCTTTTTTATTAGGTTACGGTAAAAGACCATTGCAAAAAAAAAATCAAAATTTCGATGTTGTTGTTGTTTTTAAAGTAGCGCATGCGCATCATAAATGTCCGCAAATGTTTAAAATTAAACCACCGTGTATTCGGAATATTTTAATTGCAATATTACATCACTTAATGTCATGATAAAAAATTCAAATTTTTTAAAACATCGAAATCAAACATCGAGGTTTTGATTTTATTAAAAAAGGTTTGCTTAGTCTCATCGTACGGTAACCTGTGCGTTTAAAATAGTTAAAAGTGCTCTCTTTTTCTAAATCCTTAAGATTTAACAGTTTTAGGCCCAAATGTTTCACGGCTTGTGACATATTGAGGTTTAAATGTTAATCTGGTGTGTCAAAAATATCCGGGTCTTTAAATTTCAAAACCTTTTAATTAATTACGAAAATAATACGCATTTAGAATGTTTCCAGTACGTCGAATAAGAAAATCGCTTTTAAAATAACTAAAAATCGCAGAAAAGCATGAAAGAAGCAGGTCAAAGTTAATAACCAAATGTTCTAGAAGGAGTTGTTTTTATGTATTGGGACCGAAGTTGTGCTTTATAAAATAATAGACTTCATTGTTTTTAAAGATTTAATTTCATTTTTAGTTATTTTAAGAAATTTAAAATAATATTAATAACTTCGTTGCTTTCAGAAACTTGTTCGATATTTACACCAATTCTAAAGAACAATCAATTAATAAATAATATTTATTAATAATAATAATAATAATAATAATAGTATTAATCAAATAATAATTAATAAAGAACCATTAAACATTTATATGAAAATTATAGTATTCATTTCTTGTAATAGAATAAATTTATAAAAGAAAATTCAGGAAAATCTGACGACTGCAATTCCCAATAGGCGTTTTGGCGAGGAATGACCTTTTAGTCGTTTAATTATGAGAAACACAAAAAAAATAAACATATGATTGTTTACTTTCTGTAAATGGCAAAGATGAATCGGTTCTGCTTTTTACTGATCTCTGTAGAGTAAAAATTTTAATAAGTAAAATTAACCTTAGGAGAATCGATACGATTAATCGCTGATCAATCCCTCTCGTTACTGATCGATATCGAATACTCTGGGGTTATTGCAATAATATTCCTTTACAAAACTTACATATAAAATTTTTTATGTAAACCCGCTCCAAAAATATTTATGGTTGCTAAAAAAAATATTTATGGTCGCTCCAAAAATATTTATGGTTTAGCTTGTTAACATTATAAGTAAATTAAATATGACCTTTAAAAAACTGCTGCAAGAAATGATCTTTCTTGCAGCAGTTTTTTAAAGGTCATATTTAATTTACTTATAATGTTAACAAGCTAAAACAAGACTAAATTGTTCCATTAACCTAAATACTCTGCAATAACCTTTTTATTATTAACCTTTTGATACTTAAAATGTTTCAAAGTTATAATATAAAATATGCTTTTTTATAGCTGATGGTTAAAGGTCCTGTAGTGTGTATTGAACTAGTATTATTACTTGCACGAATCACTTATAAACTTCTTCTGTTACGCTAAATAAAGATTATTTAGCGATGATTCCAAACAAATGTAAAAACAAACACAATGACCACAAACAAATTTGTAAACACGATGACTCCAAAAAAAACAAACAAGTTTGCATCTTTATTCAACAAAGTGTTGTTTAGAATAAAAAATAAGAAGAAAAAACTTAAAGGTGAAGAATTTTAAACTTTCTTTTTTAAAATCATTCTTTGCAAAAGAGAACTTTATAGAACAACTTCAATTTGGTTATGTTCCTCCAGCTCTAGAGAGCTGCTATCAAACCATGCTATGCCTTATTACTAAATGCTCCCCATGTTCAACATGCCGTTTTCTTTTTTTACTTCTTCCACAACCCCACACAGCGACCCCACATCATCAACAATATTATCCCATCCACTTGTCAAACAAAACATTCTGCTAAAGTCACAATTGTCTTTATGATGCAAATCCTGAAATAAACAGAAGGAAAAGTCTGCAATCGCCATCTTGTCAGTACAAAATCCACTGAAGGACTTTTTTAAAAATGTTTTGAAGTGCAAATAAATTTCTTTTTTAAAGATATTTTAAAGTACAAAAATTAAAAATCATTTAAACTGTATTTTTTTTAATATTCTTTTTACAAATAATTTTCTACAGTTCGTTTAAAATTTTTTATATTTTTGCAATTTGTTATAGGGTTTTTAAAACTGTTTGCAATACCTATTAGATTTTTTTTAAAACATTTTTACAGTTCTTTAGAAAAAGCTCCACATTATTGGCATAAAGAACGTTAAAGGTAGCAATCCGATTGTTAGTGGTTGACCTTATTTCTAAACTTGTTAACTCAGCAACGACAAATATTTAGTCATTTAAAAAAATGTTTTACAAAATATATGACTATTTTACAAAGTTTCGAAAACTCACCGTAAAACTAATGATTTGCTAATTACTTTTATTTTTGTTTTAAGGTAAAAAGGTTGTTTTTTTGAATGAAACCTTTTAGTGTAAGTGTCTTGTAACATTTGTTTACTGAAAACGCTCAAGGTACAACGATCTAAATCTCTGAAAATTAATCTTAAAAACAATTTTTTTTTTTTTTGGTTCGCACTTAAAGTTCATAAAAAAAACTCATCAACATGATCAATATAAAATTTAAATCCTTCAGTGTTAGGAATTATAGAATTTTAAAAAATGTAAGAATAGCAATTACGGGCAGTATTCTTCTTTACCAAGGGTAAAAGCGCTTAGCAATGAAAACAAATTTAATCTTTGGTTGACTTTCATGAAAGAGTGTGCAATGAATAACAACACTTGGTTAGTGAGTAATGAGAGGTCTGAATATGTTAGATTTATAGCAATGCTTAATGAGATTTTAATGAGATTCATTGACACGTAATATAACAAAATAGAAGATTTATTTTTAAACGTTATTTAAATGATTTGACTTTATTACAAAAGACTCGTTTTGAAGGAAGGACCTAGCGTTCTAAAATAGATTCTCCTTTTTAAAGTAAAACTTTCACGTAAAAAGGAGGATTTACTTTAGAAAAATCTCGTACTAAAAGAGCCTTACTTTCAATACAGCACAAGCCTTGGATTTTTAAATAGAAAATTAGTAATTTTATTTTTATAAGTATCATTTCATATAATAAAAAGACAATACGATTATTTATACTACGAGGTCAACGAAAACCAAGCTTTTAATAGTTAAAAACATTAGCGCAGAGAATAGGAGAATTAAAAAACATTATACTTCCATAAAAAAAACTGGTAGATTCCAGTTCGTAACCAGTCACAAACTAGTATCTACCAGTTTTTTATATGTCATATTTCGTGATGTCACGTTTATGCCATCTGTGAAATAAAGGAAACAGGAATCAAGAAATATATTTTTGAGGCAACTGATTAGTAACACCTAAATTAACATGATGATTATTTATAATTAAACCATTGGTTACTTGCTTTCCATTTAATTATATAGGAAAGTTTTTTTCCTTCAACAAGAATTGCAAAAAATACAGTTCCTCAAAAAAAAGTTAAATTTTACTTTGGTTTACAGAACTAATTTGACTGACAAGTTCAAAATCTGTTTCACGATTGAGAGGTTTATTTGTTTCTGGTGGAAAAAAAAAATTGAAAAAAAAATGATCTAATTGTTGTTCGAAAAACTATTTTATGTAAGATCATTACTTTAAGCTCCAAAAGTCAACCTCAAGACAATCAAAAAACCTCCAAACAAAGTTGAATAGTGCGCAGATTTGATTTTATAAGTAAAATGGCATTTGTTGAGAAAGATGCATAATAAACGCATTACAAATGATACTTTATTGATTCTAAATTAAAATGAATACTGTGAAAAGTAAACTAGATGGCTTGCTAACTTTGTCCAGCATAATTCTTGTAATTTGGCCTAGCATAAATCTTAAATGATGTCATGCAACTATCAAAAAAAGATAATCCTCTTTGATTTCTTGTTACTATTGGAATAGAAACAAGAAATCAAAGAGGAAGTGTAGAGATCATCATTCAACTACAATTTATAGCATTAGAGATTTGATGATTATTCATTTGTTAACATTTTGCACCTGAGAATTAAACGAGCAGCTTGTGAAAGATTTCTGTTAATCAAGCTGAAAGATCTTTTGATTTATAAAAACGCGTACATATAAAAATAGCTATTATTTTAAAAGCCGCCATCATTTCTGTTTCTTTAATTCGTTTGAGTTCAAATTTATAAATTATACTTTTGATTTCTGCTCCATATTTGTTGTATACCATCTTTTTTTCTTTAGATAATAAAAAAACAACTGGAATACTTGAACCGTTATTTATTTACTTCGATAACAATAATCTATAATTTTTCACTTTACAGAAACGACGTCTTACAAAATAATTTATTTGTGTTTCTTTTAATGTTCTAGAGAATATATAATTGTTCACAACTTTGCGGCTCTTCCGAATCGTCCTCTTAGATGTGGTTTATAAGATTCTCTTGAAAACCGAGGAAGATATCGTCCACCCATTTCCCTTCCGAACCTTCCGTTAAACCACTGGTTAGCAGCTTCTCGGCCAAAACGTCCACCATACCATTGATCCTCATTGCTAGAATCTTGTCCATTGATTTGTCTACCGTTATTTTCTCTTCCAAATCGTCCTCGAAGTAACTGTCTTCCATATCTTCCATTAGCGAGACCTTGGCTTTCTGAAATGTCATCTAAAAAGTTTAATAAAAAAAAGTATAAAGTTTTTGCAGTTTGAATCTTATGCACTATTTTATATAATAATAACTATAACTATAACTAATTTATAATAAATGAAAATTGAAATATACCATAAATACTATAAACAAATCTTTAAAGGCAAAAGAAAAATCTATTTCATTAACAACCTTCGACATCTTCGTCATATCCATTACTCTCTTCTTCATTTTCAGCTCCGTTTTCCTCGTCCGTTTCTCTTTTTCCGAATCTTCCTGTCATAAGTTGTTTATCTGCTTCTCCATTTTTTCCTTCCAAATAATCTTTAACAATCCTCTTTACCTCTTTACTATCTTCTAGTGCAAGATTCTTCTCGTCAGATTTTACAAGTGCTACAGCAATAAATGCCAAAGCGAAAAATAACTCAACTTTTCTTTGGTTCACCATTTTAAACCTGCAAAAGAAAAAAAAATTTTGTTATTGTCAGTCGTACATCATCAAGATCACATTCTTAACGATTTTGTTTAGAATGTATGTCAATCCGAATCACTCTTCCACATCTAAATTTGTTTTTCAGCCTAAGAATATTTAACAAACAATTTTTAATAAACAGTGATATGTAACCTTTTTCACAAGTTAAAGAAGCTTGATCGAGTGCCTGCACTCTGTTACTTGATGGCTTGTTTGTGTTTTTTTTTTTGTGTTGATCAGTTATTTAAGCTAACAAAGCGGAAACGGCATATTTTCAAAAAAGAAATTCATTGTAGTTCTTCTTAATTTATTTAATGAACACAAAACAATTGAATGATACAACGACTAAAGGTTTCTTTAGAAAGAGAAGAAAAGTAACATGGTTGCAGATGTCTCGGACTTGATCCGTTTAGGTGCTGTGATGAGATTAGGTTGCATTAGATTCCTGCTAATTCTCTTATTTCTTTTGTTTCTTTAAGAGGAAAAAAATATCCGCCGTGTTGTATAATTTAATCCGCTCTGGAAATGCGTAATTTAATTTAATTTTCTTTTTACGAAATCTTGGATTCCTTGTTTGTACAGTTAATTTCATTTGAGAAAGCAAAATAGAAGTAACTAACAAAATAGGGGTGTCACTTTTTCAGGATATGTCTCTCTATAGATCAATTATTTATACAAGTCTTTAGAAGTTTTTAAAAAATTTAAACTTTAAAAGGAAAACATTTTTCTGTTGGTTCGTAGAAGATCCATTTCCATTTTAATAATAAACATAAAATATCAGAAGACGTGGGCATGCCTTGCAATAAATAAAATATTCTTTTATTTATCACTTTTAGTCGGGAGGACAGACGAGAGTAAAGAAATATTAAAAATCGAAGAAAAAAGAGGTTAAAACTATAGGTGAACTTATTAAAAACAAGGCCAAAATTTAGAAGTGATTCTGCTTGTTAGTGTGGAATAAGTTATATTCACATCATTTTTAGGTAAATACTGATTCCATACGTAAAGTATATAGGACATTTCAAAGATTTAGTAATTTTATATTGAATAATATATGTATATACTAATTTATTATTATCTTTATTACTAAACATCTTTTTTTATCTCTTTATGAACCATTGTAAGTTTTTACAAATTTAATAAAAAATTCAATTGTGAATATAACTAAGAAAATAGGAAATACAATTTTTAACTAATTTATGAGAAAATCACAGAAATCCGAGGTGTAAACTGAATCATGTAAAAAATTTTATTTTTTTTTAAGTTGCTGAACATCAAATGTTGGATATATTATTTTCAAGTTTTAACTTTAGTAGTTATGGTAACCAGGTATAAGTAAATCCTCATGTAAAATTAAGAATTTAAAAGTTGAACGAGTTTTAGTTAAATTTATTTCCGTGAACTTCTTTCGTCGAAAGAATTTAAATCGTAAATATTATTTGTTTGTCATTAATTTCTAATTTTTGCCAAAACTTGTGAATTTAAATTTGCAGACCGTACAACTGTATTACGTGATATTATAAAAGTTAAAATGATTTCTTCCGTCAGATTTGCTAAAAACGGTTCATATTCTCAATGCACTATTTAACAGTTAAGTTTTTTTTTTTTTTTAAAAGAAAAAAAAAAAAAAGAAAATTATTTCTTTACAATGAATATTTTATAAATATATTCTTCAGTAAATAAACTTGAAACATCAGCGTCATGACAACAAAGCCAAGCTAATTAGATTAAAAAACTTTAGGCAGAAAAACAGAAAAGAAAAATGTTTTTCAAGCTCTTTTAATGAAACTTTTATCTGTATCTCTACTTTGCTTGTGCTATCATCGTAATGAGGTTCAGAGCCACCTTACCGAGATGAAAACAGGTCAAAAATTTAAAAAAATTTAGATGTATGCTCGCTACAATAGAAACGTTTTTTTCAAGTATGCGTAATTCGAGTAGAAATAAGAACGAGTCGATCATATTTATATCTTTTAAGAAATGTATTTTTCATTAATAAAATATAAATACTATTTAATATATAGGATTATCTACAAAAATAATGAAAAAGCCAAAATTAAAAATACAAAATTTGGAATTGACGGCTAAGGTTAATCGTGCATTTTTTTTTTATAAAGATAAAAAAAAAAAAAAAAACGATTAAAAATGACTGAAAATACTGTTCGAGTTTTTTTTGACGTCTAAACAACGATCAACTTTAATTCTTTTTGCAGGAGGGATGACTTTATGGTTGAGGCTGTCTTTCTGAAGATGAAAAGGAAAAAGAAATGAACTTAAATTTATCAAAGATTATACCAAAAAATGGACTATGATTAAAAAGAAAATTGCACTCTACCATTATAACATCTTGAGCAGATTCTTTACATTCTTCTGTCATATAGACAAATGATTTGGTGGTGGATTTAGTTTTTTTCCCCGCTACAACATGTGAAAGGCGAGACAAGTCACTACTCCTTGCCAGGAAAGAACCCTAATCAATAGAGACGACCTTTACCAAACTATTGATAAATGTTATTAATTTGATAAAAAAAAAAAAAAAAAATCACTACTATAAATTTTTGTTTCTGTGTGAAACTGAGAAACCTTTAAAATTTAAAGATCTTACAGACGCTTTCTTAGAGACAGATTTACTCTGAGGTTGGGATGATATCCTTTCAAGTATTCGCGACTGAGACAAAACTAAAGAAAAAGAAGCAAACAAAATGATTTCATTTACCATAAATATTTTTTGTAGAACTATTATAGTTAGCGCGTTTTAGTTTACAATAATTCGGTTATTTATTTAACTTATTCGGTCATTTAGTTTAATTGCTCAGTTAAATTACTTAACAATAAATCGGTCAAAAACATAACCGTATGCGAACTTTCACTAAAAAAGATGATCAACAAAAAGCATTTTATAAAGAACCCTAAATGTAGAATAATATGTAATTGACAACTGAAACAATGATTTTTCTTAAGTTGCGTCGATAGAATTCTCAAGTACATAATAAACACACTGCAAAATGTAATCATCAAAGTAATGCATAGGATTAAGTAGAAGAAATGAGATTACCTGGTGGAGTAAAGTAACTGGAATCTTTAATCATATTTAAGATAGACTGACTATTCTCATCGAGATGAGCGTTTTCCGATTGCTTAAAAATATACATATTTAGGTAGGTTAATGAGAATATTTCTATGCGAAAAACGTTCTCAATATTTCTATTAAAACGTAATACCTGCAGTTCTTGCAAAAACTTTTCTTTCTGCAATCTAACGATTTTCTTATCAACATCAGCGTCCATAGGGAATTCTTCTTCGCCATCAGAGTATATATGAGAAGACTGATCTTCAAACCCAGTATTATCAATATTTTGCCACCGAAAGTTTCGTTTACGCTTCGCCCCTCCGCCTAAATCACCGTCTTCAAGGTAAAGCTCTTGTAACAAACGTAGCTCTCGCTTATCTTCATCGAGAACTTTTCGTCTAAAGTAAATGAAATATTAAATAGCAATTTATATAAAACATCAATGTTGACATTACTTAACACTGATGTTTTATATAAATTGTCATATGTTGATGTTTTATATAAATTGTCATATCATGAAGTGATAGTGAAATATTGAAAATTATCTGAATAAAAAAAAAAGATCATTTAAGTCTACTAACTGATGAATTCTGTGAACTTGTCTTTTTAGCTTTTCCTCAGTTGGAAGATCTTCATCAATAGAGTCTTCCTCATACTCATCATATTCACTACCTAAATCTTCATCATCTGAACCTACATCACTGCCTGAGAGTTCAGCTTCATGTTCATAAAATGCTTTCTTGTTCAGCCGTTTTTTCCTTGAAAACAAAAAATTACAATCTCATACTTTGAAAGAATATTAAACAATTAAAAAAAATAAAATAAAATTTGAAAATTACCCATTTGTTTGAGATTCTTTCCATTCAATTGCTTCTTCATTTTCAGAATCATTATACTCTTCTTCATTATCATTTACAACAGAGTTATCTTCAGATTCATCAACATCTTCTTCATTTGTTTTGTCATGAAATTCATACTCCTCGCTGCTGTCAACATTATTTTGTCCTGAGTCATCAGCTTAAACAGTAAATTATGCAATATACCTTTAATGAAAAATAATTCAAATAAGATATTTCTGTAGAAAAATTTCATATATGAGTAATTAGAATCTTATAAAATAGTACTTATTACCAACATAAATGATTATTAAAAAAAAAAACCTTTTAAGAAATCCTCTTGTGATTTGGAAAGCTCAACAGAGAAATCAACTGCATTGTCTGAACCATCTACATCAGATTGTTCTGATGTTACAAATTTACCTGAACACAATTCTATCAGGCCAGCATTCTGGGATTGCAGATTATTGTCAAATAATGCAGTTGCTGATTCCTTTTTAATATCACTAGTGGTGTGAAAAGAAGAATTATCTGAGCACAAACTTAGTAAGCTACTTTCTTTTGAATTATCATTTATTGGTTTGAACATAGAACTTGCATCACTGGTTTCAGCATCAGAAGCAACTACAATTATACTTGAACACAAACTGTATGCATCTGTTCCATTATTTTTGTTCATAGACAAGTTATAGCTTGGACCATTATAGTTACATGGTGACTTAAAAGTTTCAGAAATGTGTGTACTTGTCTCATTACTTTGAAATTTCCCAGAACATAAACCTAACACTTGTGACATAGACATTTCATATGGTTCTGGAGAAAATTCTTTTTCAAATAATTTTTTTCCACGCATTTTTTCAACTTTATTACTTTGCAAGAAACTGAAGAACAAAAACAAATAAAAATATCAGCATTAACCTTCTTAGTATGAAATACTATAAACAAATTAAATATCAACTATGCTTTGTAGTATCACAATTATGGATTAAACTTAATACTTTTATGAAATGATTTTTTTAAGAATAAAAGATTTGCTTAATGAAAATAAATTTAATTGTATACCCTTGAGAATCAAGTATTTGATCAAATTGGGAATCTTCATCAAGAGAGAAAGAAAACGGACGCCTTTGTAAATCTTCTTTCATGATAATTGGTTCGCTTGTTTTATACAAATCCTAGTTGAAAAATGAAATCCTACTTTTTAAAACTTCTTTGAATGAAATAATTATAATTTTTTTATAATTATTTCATTTTTGTAATTACTTCATAATTTTTTTAAGGAAAGGAAAATCCATGATACCAACGATATCCTGATAAACATAAATAAAACCATCAATATTTTTTTTTTTAAAAAAAAGGTTTTTATTGATTTCGTTAAAGGAATTAAAAGTACAATCCTGGCCACATTAAAAGTAATGATGCATGTGCTTATTTGCAAATGAATAACCTTAGTTTTAACAATTTAAAAGAAAACTACCACAAATAAAGAGAAAGCAATTTGAAAAAATATTCTTTTATTCATTTACTGTAGATTTTGAGCACACTCTAACTAATGGTTACTAATGAAATGCAAAATTGTGATAATACCATATTAATTTCAGGTTAAATAGAGAATTACATCCTCTTCATTTTCTTTTTTCTTATTCACTTAATTTAACATGATTTATCATTTTCTAGAAAAATTCAATTTACATTAAAATTTAGAAAAATTTTCCAACTTTGTTTTCTACTAACCTGTGTGTCTTCACAGGGCAAATTGAGGAATGTTGCCTATTATGAATGAAAGAATTTTATTTTTAAATAAAAAGTTTAGTCAAAATACATGCATAAACAAATTTATATTTTACATAATTTTAAGAAGGTATATTTACTTCATTTTCCTTCATTGCTTCACTATTACAGCTTGTTCTACTAGCTGAATCTAGTAGACCAGACTTCAACAACTTTGTAGAAGGGGTTATCCTTCCATCCAAATGAGTTATTACTTTTGGGTCAGTTGGTTCTCCTTGACCAGCCGGAAGAATACTTGACAAAGTGCTGGAAGAATCATCCCAACGAGAGAAATCTTCCTTACAGGGTGTCAGATTATTGTCAAATTTTTCTTGATCTTCTTTTATTTTTTTTTTATCAAGATCATTCATAACATCTTCTATTTGTTTACGCTCATCTTCAACATTCCATTTTTCTATTTCCTCGTCAGAAGAAGCTAAATAAACCAATAGGATATGAATTTATTACATCTCTTGTAAATGCAAACAGGTTTTTTTAAATGGTTATTTTTTAAAATTATTGATTAACGAATATAACTATAACTTCTATTTCTTAACAAATATGTTTAGTCAATGAAATCAATCTAAAAAAAAGACAATCTGGTGTTCTTTTGCTCTTTATTATGTAATCGATACATTACAAAGAGTAAAAGGACACCAGTAATTTTTGTTGCAAAAAATATTGTTTTTAATGAGTAGATTTATGTGATTAAAAAGTTACAATTATTTGTTCAATTTATAGCTGCTTTGAAAGAATGTATAGTAAATTGACTTCATGATAGTTTTCCAGGACATATTCTTGAAGGAAATTGGCTAATATTTTTGTTGTGAAGTACATATTCATTAAAAAATAGCATAAATACTGTAAATAAATGAAAACCTATTTTTTAAAAAGTTTAATTGTGGTTTAGTTTTATCATTATTTTTAATGTATAATAAAAAACTATAATTGAGGCACTTTTAAGTGTAGAACCTGTTTAAAAAGAAAGGACATATTTTTACACACTAAATCACATCTAAAAATATATAAATTTTAGGTTAAAGTTTAAATAAATATTTTAAGAAATTTATCTAATAAATAATAATTTGAAAAAACAAAAAATAAAAAAAGTCAAAACTACCTATCTTATTGTCTTTTTCTTCATCTTCACTCTCATTAGAAGACACACCTTCATCTATGTATTCCTCTTCAGAATCCTCATTTGATATCTCCAACTGCTTCTTTACTTCAAGGTGATTTTGATAGCGTTCATTTCGAATCTTTTCCTTCAACTGCTTTTTCAAAATCAATCGACTTTCTCCTGAGCATCACATATATGAATTAAAAATGAGATGTTACAATATAATACAACTTTATAATTTATGATACAAATATAAAAGAAATATAAAAGAAATAAGAGAATTGTTTTAATAGAAAAAAAAAACAAAACTTAAAATTAAGAGTGTAGCATTCAGATTAAGCATTTAGGAGTCTCTATCTGTAAATAATGTTCAATCTAATTTTTAGTCTAGTAACTTTAATTGGCTTATATACTTTTAATTGGTTATATAGTATAGCATTTTTAAAACACATAAATATAAAAATGTAAATATAATTATAAAAAGAAGCAGATACCTGGAACTTTAGAACTTTTTGAGTTTGTGATTGTAAATTGGGTGTTCTTATTTTCATAAGGGACAGCTTGTGAAGCTACAGAAATAACCTTTTTTTGGTTACTTGCTTTCATGGCAACTTTCTTTAAATAAAAGTACAAACATAACAATGTAAATAAACCAGAGATAAAAACAAGGATATGAAAATAAAAATCATTTTGAGGTTTACTGACTTATTTTTAAATCTTTCTCCAGCAGAGTTTTACAGAATTCAAAAATGTGACTTGCACCTATTTAAATAAGTTTACTTTATGCAAAAACAGAAATTTATTTACAAAAGTATCAGATTTTGCTGATTTTCCCAAAAGAATACCTCCAAAAAAGAATCCAATGACACAGTTTTTTTGTGGCCTGTTACTTTTTTATGTTCTGCATCAAGATCAAACTCAATAGAACCAGTTGAAACTTCAATCTTTGGTTTCTTTTTTAAAATCTGTGAGTTTGGTGATTCCATATTTATCTTTTCATTTACTTGACTAAAAATGCAACAAAATTTTCAAATCAAATTTTCAATTTGATAATACTAATCCAAAGAATTTTAGGATGTTACAAATATTAGTTTACAGTTTGAGATTATTTGAAATTAAAGATTTTGTTTAAAGGTTCAAATTATTTAAACCCCTTTTTTTAAACAATTTTTTTTTGTAAAATCCAACAATTTTCTGAGTTTCCTTGGGAAAAAATGATTTAAATATTAGGAAAAAAAAACTTATTTAAAATTTTATACAATTAGAACTAAGTAACAATATTTTAAATTAAACTAAATGTTTAAAAATATTTAAAACACTTACCCATAACTTTTGAGCTTGGGAACACGCTTGAGAAAATCTTGTATTGGTCTTACTGCTGGCACATGAGACGGAATTTTGAATGTCTGTTCTAAAAGAAAATATTGTACATACTATTTAATGGGATTTTTCTGAAATTGCTAAAGGAAAAAATAATGTGATTGCATTTTTAGAGTAAATCTAACTAATAAACTTTATTTAGATTTTTGGAACAATCCTAAAGCTTATGACCTTTTATTATTCTTCCTATCTTTTAAAGATTAAAGATTTAAGATTTACTTCATTAACAAAGGATGTGTATTTTGAGTTTATTAGCACAGTAAAATCTTGTGTGTGCCTTCATATCACTCTTATCCATACAACATCATTTTTAGAAAATGAATTTAGTCTAACCTCTGCACATTCTCTGTTGCTCACTTTTAATTTCTTGAATGTCACTTTTACAGATTCGCTTCACTTTAGCCTTTAATGATTTGAACAATAAAATTACATTTAGCAAAGTTTTCTTTTTTTCTCTTAAGAAGTGAAAATCAATAAGCTAAACAATTATTCACTTCAAATACATAACGGGCTTAGGAAGTAATTTAAAAATTATCAACAACATACTTTAGTTTTTCTTTTTTCTTTTTTGGTATCTGACTTTCTATCTTTTAGAAGCTCTTCATGATCACTGTCTTCTGATGATTTATTATCGTCAGATGAATTATCTTGTGTATATATGTCTTTATTATCTAAAGCATTGTTTATAACTGTTTCTGTTTCATCAAAACTGCCAGTTAGTTCATTGCTGTTAACATTGTTAGACTTCATACTTTTCTTCTCCCTAATTTTGGTTAATAAATTACTTTTCTTTTCTTTTTTAATTCGAGACCTTTCAGAGTATTTGCGATTAGGTAAAGTTTTACAGCTTTTAAAAGTTTCATCTTCGCTACTACTATCATGAAAAAAAAATTTTTTTCTAGCAGAACTTGATGTATTGAAAGAATTATCATCATTATTAATTGAATAGAATTCATCTGTTAGTTTTTGATTAGATAGACCTTCAGAGTGTTTAGATTTGTTTAAAAAAGGCCTTTTGAAGCCAATTTGTTCATCTTCAGAATCACTAGATAAATTGTTTTTTAAGCTAGATAAAGATTTACTGTTAAGAATATTTTCTATATTGTTAGAGATGACTTCAGATTCCTGGACACATTCTTCCCGTTTTTTTTTGTTTTTTTTTAAATTTTCATCTTCTGAATCATGATTTTCATCACCAGTATCCAAAGTTATTTCTTTATTTGAAAAATTTGCAACTGACTTGTTCTCAGTTAGAACCTCTAAGTCACCACCGTCATATATAGGTTTGCCAGAACTTAAAGTTTCTCCTTCTATTACAGGAATAAGTTTTAAATCAGGATTTATCACTTGAACAACTCCATTTGTTGGACTTTGAAAAAAGTCTTCCATATTTGCATCAACTATTTTTTTCTTCTTCAACAATTGTTTATGATTTTTTTATTGGATTATTTCATATATTTAGATAAGGGTTTTTTGTATAACTTTCAACACCAAACTTTGTACTGATACTTGCAGTTACTAAGACGACTAAAGATTACTTACAAAAAAATTAAAAAGGTTTTCAAATTTTCTATACTTAAAATGGTTAAAAACCATTTTCAAAAATGAAGTTAATATTCTTAAACTTGATGTTGTGAAAATAACTAGTCAGATACATCACCAAGTTTAACCAAGCCGCGTAACGTCCTAATTTTTCGCGCTCAAATTTTTGCATCCTAAATATTTGTCCAACACACATTTCAACCAAGTGTGCAAGATGCCAAACTTTCGAACCGAGTCCGACAGAGGAGTATTTTTCATACTTTTTCATATTTTTTTTTTTAACAAGTAAGAGCAATAGTGGAGATTATTACACCAATATACAAACCTAGTAAATTAAACCTGATAGGTTTAATAGTCATTAAAAAGTCACCTCGTGTTCCTCATTTTCAAACTACTGCACTTCTTTTTGAATTTTCGTCGAAAACGTCTCTCATTGAATGGGGATCCTCGGTTAATTTTCTTTTTTATAGTGCTATTGAGCTCGTCTTAAATATTAAAAAGTTCTTTTAGAGCAGATTATAGAGATTCAAATGAAGACTCAGGAGAAATATATACAACTTTAAGAGGTACCTCATTTGAAACAGAAAGTTTAACATTGGGGTTATAAGCTGTTTGTGATGTAGCTGATCTTTAAGCGCCTAATCAATTGAGTGGATCCACTATTAATTTGCAGCATTTTATTTAAGAAGGAAGTGTTATGAGCCTTTCTTCAGATTCTGCCCAAACATCGGTAGTCCCAAAATACAGATACTTAAGGATCCCACTCTTACTTATTCTCCTTTGTTGCATTCGAAGAATGTGAGCTGAAAGTAATTTTTGACAAAAAAAGTAAACAAAATCTTTAGGGTTTTTTTACATAAAAGTTAACGTTGGTGGTGATCAAATTTGCATCCGAATACAAAGGGACTCGACAGAATGTTATATTGTGAAGAGAGTTTTGATAATGGCTAATATCATTCTAATTTTATTATCAGAAAAAGAAAAAGATTCACCTTCAGATAGACTGATATCTATTAATGCCTTTTGTACACAACATTTTAACAAATAAACGTGTTGAAGTATTAATAAAAAGCTGTTCCATTTAGTTTTACAGACTTTTATTAAAGATTTGCTTCTCGAACTTAGCCACAGAATACTTATGCAAGATATTGTTTTTTGCTGACGATCCTCTGAACAGTTATTACCAATTTTTTCACTGGATCACAACTTACCTTAGTAATATCATATTGATGACCTCGATATCCATACTATCTTTAAAATAATGCAATTTTTTTGTTATCAGAAAAATCTCTATCCTCGCAAGTGTACTCTCTGAAAAATCGCCTTTTTCTTTTAATTGTTCGTCTACGCCGAGTTTCTGATTTTTGTTTTTTTATATATATCCTGCTTTTGATGTAATACTTCAATAAAAACCGAATGCACGATTCTAACAATTTTGATATACATATCCGGAGACATTGATCTTGTTCCAGAACTGATAGATTATTGCATGCAAATTATTATACAAATATCGACAGTTTCTTAATGATGTCCAAATCCTGCAGCTATAAGATCTGCACATAAATGAATTGAACGGCATGCAACATTGAACGAAGTTTCATCAAGAGTTGCCATCATTGCGGCAAGAGCAAAAAGTAATTTTTCGTATTGGAAAATAATTGGTTAACATTTCGTTATTTATTTTTGTTTATAGTTTGCTTACCGAAGTAGTACCTATTACCAGGTTAATTTTATGGGTGGAAAGTAAATGCTTATAAGACCTTTTCCCCGTATTCTTTTCGCAAAAAAATTTTCTAAACATCAGATTTACTTTTATTTTCATAGTGCATGTAAGGAGCCATTATATTTTCAGAAAGTTTACTGTTTAAAAACAAATAACTACTGCATAAAATAAAAATCGAAAGAACTCAGTATAATTACAAAAAGAAATATTTTCATATATTAAGAAATAAAATTTAAATATCGAACTATTTATGAAAAAATAAATATTAAACACTCTAAGCGGTTATTCATATATATAATTGACAACTTAAACATAATTGTTGATGCTGTTAAGAGACAACCAGCCGGCAATTTGAACAAGTCAGAAACTTTTTTAACCAAACAAATTTTCGTAACAAGGTTTTCGAAGTAAAAAAATTCAAGGCATTTTATTTTGAAAAAAATTTTTTTTATAACTATTTTCATTCAAAACATTCAAATCTCAAATGAAGAAATTTAAGTTTAAAATTGTTCAACCGCCTAAGGTTATAAGATAAAAATTATCAAAACTGTAAGCTATTTTAGATTGTATTCTTAAAAAAAGTCTAATCCTAGGATTGTAAAGAAAACCCCAATCCTACTGTAAAAATACATATTCTTCTATAGACGTAAAAATCGTAATTTGTCGAGCAAATCAAAAACGTGTCATTTCACAGCACAATCCTTGAATTAACTAACTGTGATAATTGACGCAGATACTTATTTAATATTTTAGCATAATTAATGAGCACATGTTCAAATTACGGCGCCAGCAATGACGATATATTCTAAGCACACTTAATTAAGCAATTAAAAACAAACATGTTATAATTTAACATCTTTTATTTCAAATAGTTGTAATATATAATGAACACAAGATAGAAAATAATATAAATATTTCCTCCAAAAAAAAACATTGAAATCGATAAGAAATTTATATAAAGTATATATACATCAATATGACGAGCTGATTTATGATTAGTCTAATAAAGTTATTAGTAAAACATAAAATTTAAATTCTCCATTTTTAAAGAAAAAAATTAAGTATATACAAATAAAAAATAAATTTAGAGGGAAATATCAATTAAAAAAAATTGAAATTCAGCTTGTTTATTATAAATAAGAAAAGCAAGAAATTTATACAGATTTTAGCATGAAAACTTTAACAACTTCAGTTTTTTTTAATTGAGAATAAAAATTAAGATTAACTGCTGGTACTGTATATACATATTAGTTAGAACAAAAGTTTTAGTAAGAAATAAAAAATAAAAAATAAAAAAAAAAAAACTAGATCTGAGTATATATTTCAAAAATTGAACTTATAGACTAAGCAACAATAGCAGAGAAAATGATAAATATTTTTACAAAACATGTTTCATTTTTCATTGAATACAATTGTAAACCATGCAGCCAATACTAAAAGTCATTGAATATGATAATTTATGATTCTTTAGTTATATATAAGCTGGTGACTGAGTTATGAATGTTTCAACAGAAACCAAATTTTGAACAAGTTCTTTATACAAACTATCAAACTCCATTGTAAATGAACCAATATCATAATTAGAGACAAGTGAGGTTAGACAATCAACTGTATCACTTTTTTTGCACAAAGATTCTGAAGTTTCTGCAGATTTATTATTATTATTACTATCAGCTGTTCCTTGAGATAAAAACTCTTTAACATCGTCTTTACTATTCCATATATTTGAGGAATTGGAAAAAAGTTCCTTTTCATCAATCATTGAGCATATGTCAGAACATTGTATATCAATGCTTTCATTTAAAATATCAGATATGTTTTCATCTCCAATGTACTTTTGTTTTGTATGCTTTGCTACAGCTTCATCATCTGCCTTTAGTCTTTCCTTACTTTGTTGTTTCCTTTCATTTCTCAGCCTCTTGCAAGTACACTCCAATAAAACATCAATTCGCATGCAAGGTTCAGGTTTTGTTTTATTTTTTACTTTCTTTTGAAGGGCAGATTTTAAGAAACCATCTCTACTCATTAGTTTTGTGTAAGGTATATTTACGCTGTGATATAAAATACTGCCATTGCTTTTGGTCTGTTTAAAATACATATTTTTTGACTTTCAATAGTTTAAAAAAAAGTTTAATAAAGTATAGAAATAAAAAGAGAATTAAAATAAAAGCAAATACCAACCAATAATATTTTTTAGTAAAAAAATGAAATGAGAACTCAGCCAAATTTGTATTTTCTGATTTATAGCTAGGAGACTAATATCAAACGAGCAGTTGCTGCCAAATAAAAAACATTGAATGGTGAACTTTCGCTATTTTTTTTTTCACTGTGGCTTGTTTGGTGTGTTTTTTCTTTCCTTTTCGGAATAAAGAATTTCCGAATGAAAGTTCAACCAATGATTTAAATGAGAAGGAAAAAACAGTATCGTTTGTTAAATTGTTCTCCGCCGTCTGGTTGGTCAAATAAAAAGTTCTCAAAGTATTCAATGTTTTTATTGTATATTGGCTAATATTTAAAAAAGAAGTGATATTACTAGTTATTTTTATATTGAAAAAAAAGTTCTGAGACTTATTTAACAACTTATTCAAACAAAAAAACAGCAAAAAAAATACAAAAATATTTTTTATCGCTCAAAAAAAGAAAATTTTTACAAAAAGGGAGAGCATTATTAATTATTATGCTTTTCTACCGTAACCGAATATTTTAAGCTGATTTAGCATGGAGAAAAAAAAAAAAAGTTTTAAAGTAGAATTAGTTTTGTTCTCTGAACTTTAGCAATAATGATGAAATTAAAATGATAAAAAATGATTAAAACCGTATAATTAATATTACATAACGTGTTTAAAGAAGATTTAAAGGTTATTTATAACGTATTTACTTCATAAAGTAGATTCGACTAGAAAGGAATAGTAGCTAATATAGAATATTTACATAATGCTATGCTAAGTGATTATTTTGTTGTGTATATACATATATATGCGAATGTATATAAATATATATATAAAATGGTTTAAATTTCTAAAAACTTTAAATATAGAAACATAAAAACAGGAAATGGTTGTAAATACAAGATCAGATTTAAATTTTTGTATAAAACTATTATTACTTGATATGCAATCAAGAAGGAATTTTTATCATTTGACTATTTTTAAAGGATGGAGTTAAATAATCAAATATTTACATACATAATAGTTTCAATATGTATATATATGTATATATATATATATATATATATATATATATATATATATATATATATATACATATATTTATATGTATATATATATATTATACATATAAATATATGTATATATATATATATATATATATATATATACATATATTTATATGTATAATATATATATTTTTCATTTTCCAATAACAGATAAACTATTGAGAGACTATAAGAATGTATTTCGTTTTTTTCATTTATTTAGAAATTTATAAAGATAAAAAAAGCAAGTATCCAACTTATATGACCATTGGAAAAACACAATTAGGAGCAAACTGCTGAGTTAATCAATGTGTTATACTACCAACAATTGCAGTAGAAGAAACAAGCCTGCAAAACTAATGCAAATTAAGTAAAATAAAAGATCTCCTTGTCTATTACAAATTCAGTTGTGTAAACACAATATAGGTATATACCCTTAAGTACAAAATATTACACAAATAGATTTTAACAATTCAATTATAGAAGTACCAACAATCATAATTCTTTTTTAAAGCAGTCCTCATAAATTTGTTATCATGCAAATAACACTATCAACAAAAAAAAACTCTGCTTTCTTTTACAAATTAAAAAAAAATAAATAAAAAGTTAAGAACTCCTGATAATGGTTTTATATAGCTTTTAATATTGTTCTAGAATGTATGTAAATTATTTATTGAATATTTGTACTTAAGCTTTTACCATCAAGTTTTAAAAAATGTCTCTGAAACCAAATGAAAGCAGTTCTTCAAGTAGCGAACTTCACTCACACTCAGAAAAATCTTCTTCATCCAGTGACCCCTCTTCAATAGCTTCAACATTACCAATTTCATCATCAGAAGAATTAGAAGTTGAAAGCCAAGAAGATTTAACAGCGTGGGGAATTTTATTTCCATTTAAGCCATGTTATAAAACATTTAAACTAGTTAAGGATGACCCAATTACTTTTGGACGCCTCCCTAGTTGTTCGTATGTTTTCTTAGAGAATGATGTGTCTGAATATTTTTTACATATTTCTAAAAAACACTTTATCATTTTCAAAGAGTATGATGCAAGATCAGAAACTGGTTATGTAGTTTATTTACAAGACAATAGTTTTTGTGGAACATTTATAAACAAAGATCTAGTTGGTAACAAGAAGAAAAGAGTTTTGTCATCTGGTGATCAGATTTCTTTAGCAGTGGCCGGAAACAAAGTCTTCCATTATTATGATATTTTGTTAGAAAAACAGAGATTACCAAGAGCCTTTTGTGCTAAGTATATTCTTAATCCATTCGTTGTTCTTGGAGAGGGAGGTTATGGAATTGTTAAGCAGGCATCCAATAAAAGGACTCACGAACAAGTTGCAGTCAAATTGCTTAAGAAGTGTGCGTCTAACAAAGATCTGGCATATGAAGGTAATCTTCTTAGTTGTGTGAACCATCCTGGTATTGTACAAGTTAAAGATATTTATGAGAATGACAAAGTTGTAGCAATTGTAATGGAGTATGTTTCTGGAGGTGATCTTTTAACATATATTTCAGAGAAAGGTGCTATGTCGGAGTTAAAGTGTAAAGCATTGTTTTTAAAATTGCTGGAAGCTTTACAGCATTTGCATGCTAATAATATTGTCCACAGAGACATTAAGCCAGAAAACATTCTACTGAGTTCTCAGAATCTAGATGATTGCATCTTGAAAATTACAGATTTTGGACTTAGTAGGTTTGTTTCAGAGCAATCTATTATGCACACTGCAGTTGGTACCATAAATTACTGTGCTCCTGAACTACTAAATAATATTCAAGAAGGCTACACATCTGCTGTAGATTTGTGGTCTATGGGCTGTGTTCTGTATATAATGCTTTGTGCAAAACCTCCTTTTCAAAAGACTGCTCTTAAAACAATTGATCATCAAATTAGGAAGGGTAACTTTGAAATTTCAGAAAACATCTGGAAAAACATTTCTGATGATGCAAAAGATCTTGTTAAAAGACTTTTAACTGTCAATTGTTTAGAAAGAATTACAATAAATGATGCATTGTGTCATCCTTGGTTTACTGGGAAGGCAATAAAGCCTCCATCAAAAAGAGTAAAATATTCTAGCTAGAAAAATTTAATAAGACAAATAGCTATTTTTATGAATTATTTTTCTAATTTAAAAAAATATACATTTTGGTTTTTAGTTTATTTGAGTAGCTCGTTTTATGTTTTTCAAAAAGTACTTTCTCTTAAAAAAAAGCTATGAGGTTCCTGTGTCTATATAAGTAAAAAGCTTAATGTTTCATTTGGTATCCATATATATATATATATATATATATATATATATATATATATATATATATATATATATATATATATATATATATATGTATATATATGTAGCCTCCTTTTTATTACATGACTTCTTCATTTTTTTTTTTTTTTTAAATGTTTTGTTATAGTATTTTGTTAGGTTTATATTGTATGTAGTAATATATAGCAAAATGCTTAAAAATGTTTTTATTATTGTTTATTAATTGATACATGATGTGTGCATGTATATATATACACATACATACATACGTACATACACACATACATACATACATACATACATACATACATACATACATACATACATACATACATACATACATACATACATACATACATACATACATACATACATATATACATATATACATACATACATACATACATACATACATACATACATACATACATACATACATACATACATACATACATACATACATACATACATACATACATACATACATACATACATACATACATACATACATACATACAAATAAACTTTAAACATGTATATTATTTGTTTAAAGTTTCAATAGTTTCAACCCATAATTTACTTGCCATATATATAAAAAACTTTTTAAAAAAAATCCCTAGTAGAATGAGAATGAAGCTAAGTGTTTAAGAGATAGCTGAACATGGTCGAAGTTTTTTAATATTGAAAAAAAACTTTTTTTTATAAATAATCAGCATTTCAGGAGATGAAACTACTTTTTTCAGTCATTTTGTGTAGATTGTATATCTACTCATTTCAGTGTTTTGAGACATGAACTCTAATTAGCGTGTATCAGTCTGTTTTTTACTTTTACTTTTATTTTATTTGCCTATTCCTGATAAATATTCTAATGATTATAATAATCTAATATTTATATCAATATTTTATTCTTATTTGATATTTATATCTATTGACATTTTTTCAAAAGTACTTAGTTTGTTTCTTATTTTCTTAGTAATCAGAAAACTTTACAACTATTGAAGTACAAATAACAAAAGAATATTAAATGTTTTAATCAACTGGTTGAAATGTCAGAGATTGATCCTGAGATATTATTGGAGTGGCTATCCACAGGAAGTGGTGATGAGCGGGATATGCAAATAATTGCTCTGGAACAACTTTGTATGCTGCTGTTAATGTCTGATAATGTTGATCGATGTTTTGAAAGGTAGTTTTAAATATTAATTTTGTCTTAAAAGGTAGTTTTGATTATGTGTGTGTGTGTGTGTGTGTGTGTGTGTGTGTTTTGTGTGTGTGTGTGTGTGTGCAGTTTTTATTATTTATTAGGGCTAAACTGTTTTCTTTTTATTTAGTTGCCCTCCTCGTTCATTTTTACCTGCACTATGCCATATTTTCATGGATGATACTTCACCTGATAGTATTTTAGAAGTAACTGCTCGAGCAATAACATATTATCTTGATGTATCTGCTGAATGTTCTCGACGCATTGTTACAGTGGATGGAGCTGTAAAAGCATTATGTGCAAGACTTGTTTTGGTAGACATATCTTCTCGGACAAGTAAAGATCTTGCTGAACAATGCGTTAAAGTTAGTCTTTCTCTACTTGTTTTCCTATAGTTATAAAATGCTTGTCTTTCTCTACTTGTTATCTTATAGTTATAAAATGCTTGTCTTTCTCTTCTTGTTGTCTTATAGTTATAAAATGTTTGTCTTTTATTTTATTTGCCTATTCCTAGAAGGCAGTTTTTTCTGTAAAACTATTTCAAAAGACAAATTACTGAATGCTAGAAGAGGACCAAAAGTTTTTTTGATTCAACTTTTTTTTTTTTTTAGTTAACAGAAAAGCTTTACAAATATGCAGAGAAGTTATAATAAAATATTGCTAAATATACTAAAATATACATTTTAATATATTTAGCAATATTTTATTATAAGATAATATTTAACATTTTATCCAAAGCTTTTTGCTGAAAATGACTATTCGCACTTTTGAAAGGCTTTTTAATCCAATTCATAAAACACAGTATGACTGGTTTTGTAATTAAATGTTACACTTATTAATGTAATTTTTTTCAGCTATATAGTGCTGAATGCATAATGGAAACACTGTGCATTTTTAAAAATAGACTATTCCTTCATAATTTTTTTATTATTTTTTGATATTTCATTAGGTAGATTATTAGTTTGATTAGTTAATGAGATTTTGTTACTGGGGTTCAAGTAAGGTGAGAATATTATTCAGTCATATTGACAATAGCAAACATTTCTTTTGCTCTTCAAAAATATTCATTTTGTTTACTTTATTGTATTTTCAGTGCCATTTCCTCTCAGGTGATAAACTTACTTTTTGAATTTTAAGTCTTATGGAGAAAGCATTGAATTCTATGGAAGTTTTATATTTTTGCTAAAAAACATATTTAGATATATTTTTTAAAATATTTATAAATATATAGATATACTTTTTGTAATAAATTTAGGCAAATTGTGGGGCATATTGTCTTGTTGGAAAATCTTTATACTTGTAATAAAATCAGGATCTCATGCATTAAGCTTTCTTTAAATATGTTTCTGTACTGCATAGGAAATGTTTTGGGGTTGTCTCAACAGTTTAAAAACTAGAGTTAACAATAATTAATTAAAAAACTTAAGACTAAACATAAAGTTTTTTGTTTTTTTAAACCATCCATTGACTTTTGGCATTCCATCAGAAACATTTTTTCTAAATTAAATGCTAGTTTATTTGATGCTTAAAACTTAGTAGTTTAACATTTAATGCCAAATCAAAACATAACGCAAAATGTTAGAGTGCTTTTTTATTTATCATTAAAGTCAAATATCCAGATTCAAAACATGGGTTTAAATTCATTCTTTTAAACTTTATGTTTAAATCCAGCAAAATGGCATATTTGTATTATTTAAGTATATTTTATTGGTCCTTGAATGATGATTGTATGACCTTGACAAAAAGTTTCAAAATTTCAAAAATTTTCTAAAAATTATGTTCATTTTAAATATGAAAGAAATGAAAAAGTTAAAAAAAAAATTAGTTCATGATCAATTGAATTTACATGGATTGAAGCTATGAATGGTAAAAAATTTATGTAACAACAAAATCATTAAAAAAATAATAATCATTTTTCTAAAGCAATTCGTTTTGGCCTTTAAGCAACAAATTTGTTTGTATTTTTAAGTTATCCAAAATTTTTTTGTAAATTTTTGGTTCTTACATTTTTAAAACACAAATAAAATTTAGTAAAAATGTTCTCAAAATTGTTTTAAATACAATTTAAAATATTCTTTTATTCTATTCTAAAATTTTACTGCTTTGAGTTTTTTTTATTCTGACATTTATAACATCAAGGTTACAATTTTCAATTATTAAATATTTTTACAATTAACAGAAGGTATTATATTTTTTGTCAATAGTCAATATTTAGATGGAAATAGTTTATAATATAAAAGCCATCCCAAATATTTTATAATGTGCTATTGGTTGAATCAGAGCTTTTTACTAGTATAGAGCAGAGAGTTTTCAGAGAAAAACAATCCTGCACTATGCAAGATATTCCATATGCCAGTTCAAGCAAAGTGATTTTTTTTCTCTATATATGTTTATATATTTTCTAGCATTTTACACTTTTGAAATTCTCTTTTTTAGCATTTATGTCTATTTTCATTTTAGTGTTGTACCTATTTAAATATTTTAAAATATTTTATAAGATGCACTTGAAATGTGGTGTTTTAGGTACTGGAACTAATGTGTACAAGAGAAGCTGGTGCCATTTATGAGGCTGGTGGTTTGAGCAGCATGCTGACATTTATTCGTGAGTACAGCACTCAGATCCATAAAGACACACTTCATTCTGCTATGTCAGTTGTAGCACGGCTGTGTGGAAAAATGGAAACAACTGATGAAACTCTAGAATCATGCATGGACTCATTATCCAAACTGCTGCATCACGATGACAACTATGTATGCTTATTTTTATATATATTTTATTTATAACATTTACTTTAATAAAAGAATAGTTATATTTTGTATTAGTTTATCAGTTTTGATAAATTTGACCTGGTTCTTCCAGACTTAGTATTAAACAGTCAGACCTTAGTAACTCGCCTGATTTAGACTTTAATAATTTAGTTTTTTTCTTCTTCTTGGCTAAAAATTGTATTGTGAAAAAAAAATGCAACTAAAAAAGTTTAATAATTTTTTATTCTGGACATGGGAGGCAGTAAGTTTTTACAATGTACACTTAGTAGTGTATTACAAATAAATACTTTTTGTGATTATTAAAAATATCATGTTTCATGCTATGCTTTTCTGGTTTTATTACTCAATTTGTCAGGAAGTGAATTTTTTTGCAAATCCTTTCAAGGTCTCAGTTTGTTTGTTTTTATTTAATATTATATCTTTTGCCTTTTGCAATCTTAACACTCTTAGGACCAAAAAAGAGATGCTTGGCGATTTGCAAAAAGGTTTTACAAAAATCCTCAAAGGAAGAAATCTTTGGACAAAGCAATCAGTTTTACAATAACTAGTTTTAGTGGATTGTGAATTACTTAAACAAACAATATTTAGGCAATTCATAATTCACCAAGATATGCTGTTTTATGAGCTCTATTCTACAAGTGTCCCCTAAAGTTCAGCAGCAGTTTAAATCATTTGTGTTTTCTATAGTTGTTTTGAAATCAGGTTAGGTTCATACTTTTTAAAAAATGTTTTCTTTTCTTGCTAAACACGTAACTTCCACCATGTTAAAAAAATTTATTTTTAAATATTTGGTGATGGTTTAAATTTTTTAAGTTTACTAAATCCATTAAGCTTAAGTGTTTGGTTTTTCCATCAATAAAGATAATAATGAGCAAATTCCAAATTTCTGTATTAATTTTTTTTTCAATAAATCAAGTTAACTAAAATTTGTTAAAATTTAACTCTTTGTACCTTTAAAACAGCAAAAGTTTATGGTCTGACATGTTTATATTCATACTAAGCATTAAGCATCAGCATTTGCAAAAAAAATTATTTCTAGATTAATTTCAAGACTTTTTTTATTCTTTTCTTGATTTGTTTAAGAAATATCAAGAAAACTTTCTTTTTATTTTCAATTTTTCAAGATTTTTTTGAAAATATCTTGAATATTTCAATAAAGAAAAAAACCGTTCAGTCCTAGAAAAAATGACAAGACTGAGCCTTGTTATTTCTTGTTAAAAAATTTATTTCAAGACGCAGAGGCTTACAATTCATCAAGCATTTTTGATGTAAGCCTCTGCATGAAATTTTGAAGTGTTGTTTGACCTGTTTTTAAAGATTTACATCAATAAGTAAACTATGTTTGGTTTAGGTTGCTGATTCATCACTAAAATGCTTTGCATGTGTCACTGATCGTTTTATTAGACGTGGTGTTGACCCAGCACCTCTAGCCAAGCATGGACTTACTGAAGAACTGCTTAAAAAGCTAATAAGTGCTGCAGCTTCTTGTAGTTCAAATTCATCCAATAATCTCAATACTGGCATATCAGAGTTGCGGAATAGCTCTGGAAATGTTTCAATAATAGTCAGTGTTCTGTTGATGCTCTGCCGTGGCTCACCTGGTGTAACTCATGTATGTAATTATTCTATTTTTGATTTTTGATCTTCAATCATTTAGTTTATTAAGTGTACTTTCAGAGGTTCAAATAGGATGATTTCCTATATACTTCCATGAGAATGTTTGGATGGGTTTTCATTCTTGAGAATGCTGAAAGATTAGTTGTTGTTTTTTTTGTTTTGTTTTTTTTTAAAGAAGGAAAAAAAAAAAAAAAAGCTTTTTAAATAAAATTTTAATGAAATATTTTTACATACTATTAACTTTAATTTAAAAAAGATTTTTGATACCTTTTTATTTCAATTTTTAGAGGTAAAATGATCATAAATTTACACTTCTTTATTTGTTGAAAAAAAAAGAGAAATTAGCAAATTTTAATTGGTGGCAAACTTTCTTTTTCAGGATTTGTTACGATCAAATCTACTTGAAGCAATTGAAACTGCAATGAAAGGAGATGAGCGTTGTGTACTTGATATAATGAGACTTGTAGATTTTCTTCTGATTCTCCTCTTTGAAGGCAGAGATGCTCTACCCAAGTCCTATCCCACTACGACTCGAAGTCAATTATCTAGTTCAAGAAAAAATGATACAGCTGGTGAAAAATCTCATCGCCACTTGATTGATTGTATACGCAGCAAAGATACTGATGCTCTTATTGAAGCTGTGGAATCCAGTAAATAAGACTTCTTTTCTCATTCTTAAGTTATTATTGTTATTTTAGCTTAAATATTTTTATAATATTATCTATTTAGAAGTTGTAAGAAAAAAAATATTTTCCATTTTAAAATATTATTTCCCTAAGTTAAGTGAACTTAGATTAAGAATTAATTTGAGTTTGAGCTCAAAAGAATTCTACATAACTTTCAAAAGTTACAAGAACTTATAAAAATTGTTTAAAAAACAAAACAAAACAAAAGTAAAACAAGCTTCTATATAATTTAAAGAAAATATGCAATAAATTCTTTAGTGACTCCTTTAATACAAATGCTTTATTTGCTAACAATCTTTTACATTAATAGTTTATAGTATTATTTTCTACTAATAATATAATTTTTTATATTTAAATGTTGGTAAAATTTACTTTCAAAAATAAATATATATATATTTTTTAATTATCAAGATTCATTTGATGTAAATTTCATGGATGATGTTGGGCAGACCTTACTTAACTGGGCATCTGCTTTTGGAACCTTGCAAATGGTAACAGTAATCTTTATTTGTTAATTTTTAAAATATAGATTTTTAAAAAAAAGTTTCAAAAATTCTAATGATTATGTTAATATATTAGTAATGTGTAAAATAGTATTTATTAAGTTTTGATAATATATAAAATTATGTTAACAAAGTTCAAAAACAAATGTTAAAGTTTTTTAACTTTTTATAAAATAGTTGAGCAATTATTTGTTAAATTAGTTGGTATTTGGTTTTTAACATTGTAGTTGGTACATGAGTTTTTGTTTTGATAGGTAGAGTATCTTTGTGAGAAGGGATCTGATGTAAATCGTGGTCAAAGATCATCTTCATTACATTATGCTGCCTGTTTTGGAAGACCTGCAGTAGCCAAGGTACATTAGTTCTACAAAAAATGACTTTATATGCAACACTTTACATTTCATTTATTAGCATAGTTGTTGCATATAATTGGTTGTAATCTTAATTTATTTCATTTGTTCCATAATACTTTTAATAAATCTTACATCACATTTCATATGCTAATCCCCTTTACTAATCAAACAAATTGAAGGATGGAAGTTCTTTAATGTTAAAAGCTCAAAACATTTCAATGTTCATGTGTATAGCTTTGGTATTTTATATATCTTGTCTTATAAACTCTTTGGATACAGGTTCTTCTTCATTATGGTGCTAATCCTGAACTGCGTGATGAAGATGGAAAGACTCCTTTGGATAAAGCCCGTGAAAGAAGTGATGAAGGTCATAAGGAAGTTGTGAAAATACTTCAAACTCCTGGTGTGTAGTTTATAATAACATCTCTTAAAAAAATTTGTTTCCTAAATTTAACTGTTGATCTACCTTAACACTAGAACTACGGGCAAAAATTTATACCTACTTTTACCAAAACCAGTCAAAATGACTGGTTGACAAGTACCAAGTAATTGATTTTGCTAAACATTTTTTTTATGGATTGTCTCTATAAAAATTATTATATCATCAACTTTTTAAAATAAAATATCATTAATTTGGAATATCATTTTTTTTTCTAATAATTTCGCAATATTATTTGGAATATCCATTGGCTGGAATTGATACTAAAATAAAAATTAATCATGAAAATGGGGAGAACTCTAAGGAGACAACTAATAACCGATAGAAAACTGTATATTTTTCTTATCTCACAGATAAAATGAAGTTTTAATCCACAAAACAGTAATATAAACTGAAAAACAAAAATTTTTCACAAAATTGCACAAAGTTCCACATCGAAGATGCACATCGAATGAACATCAACGAATAAATGAGAAGTGTTTATGTAAAGAAAATCAGTAGGTAGAAAAGAAATCGTAAAATTGTTTTGTCTTTATGTTCACTTTTATGTCTATAACTTTGATATAGACCCATCTTTGATATAGTCTAGACTTTGAGGCAGCAGTCATTTGACTGGTGCCGGTATAAATAGGTATAGCACTAAATAATTGTAATAGGAATGCATATTAAAAAAAAAACAATTTACAAAATTTATTACTATCAAATATCTAGAAAAGTCATGCAGTTGTTGTAAAAAAATGTTTATTTGTAATGGGTAATTTTCTTGCTTGAAAATTGAAACCAGTCATTTTGACTGGCTTGGTAGTTCTAGTGTTAATTATGTAATTATTTGGTTTTAAGAAGCAAGTTAAAGCATAATGTAAAAACAGTAAAAAATGATAAATTACAAAAAACAAAAAGAAGTACAAGAAACATGTGTTAAATATTATTTCAAATTTACAAAAAATCTTTTACAACCAAGTATAAGTACTTATATGTGTAATATCTTCTAGACATTTAGATATTTAAATGGATTTAACATTTTTATTTCAAGGTGAGTGGATAGAATCATCAAATAGTATCCAAAACAAAACTAAAGATTCTAATGAAGAAAAAATATCAGTAGTTGAGACTTCAGAAAAAGATGATAAGTTAAAAGGTGATCCAGAAATGGTTCCTGTTTATATGAAGCGATTGGTTCCTGTGTTTGCTTCAACTTATCAGAATTCTCTAGTAATATCAATAAAAAAAGCCACATTGTCAGAATTAAAAAAGATGATTAATTTTATTCCTGCATCTTTAATGGCAGAGTTAGCCTCAGGAAGTGTAGCTGCTCAATTAGCTGATGTAGTAGCAACAGCACTCGCTACAGAAGTAATTCTAGAAAACTTTTTTTGATCTCTATTTTTCCCTTGATCATTGTTTTATCCAATTTAAATCATTTAAATTAAGTTTCTTTATCTCTTCTTTTTTTGTTGATATTTTTTTATTTAATGTTATTTAAAGGGAGATGATGAAGGACACTTTACTGCTTTTCACTGTGTTCAAGATATGATGAGCAAAGGGGAAGGAATATTTCTTATTCATTTTGTGAGGCTTGGAGTGTTGCAAAAAATAACTGAAATGGCAAGCGAAGTAGATCATCAAAATCAAGAGCAGTTAATTGATGCAAATGTGTCCAAAATGGTATGTATAAATACTTTATTTTATTTAGAGTTTTTTTTATGAGAACAAAACATAATCAGAACATGTAAAAAAGATGAAAGTGTGGTATTAATGTTTTGATCTAGAAAAATATTATTTGAAAGTTAATTTAAAGTGATCATTTTATTTTTTAATGTTTGTCTTTTGAATACATGTCTACTATTAGAAGTTTTCTCTTTAAAGGTTGAACCTACTATTCCACTTGAAGATGCAGTTAAGCTACTACATAGTCATGCATATCACTGGCATGAATGGTGCATAGCCAGAGGTCGTGATTGTCTTTATTTATGGAGTGATTTTTGTGCAATAGAGTTATCTAACGGTAGTAATGGGTGGTTTCGTTTTGTTCTTGATAATAAGCTCGCAACAATGTATTCCAGTGGTAGTCCGGAAGTTGGCTCCAGCACTTCAGAAAGTAGAACTGAATTTTTAGATAAATTGCAAAGAGTTAGAAGTGCTATACCATCAACAGTTGTTAGCCAGCCGATACTTTCTTCTGTAGGAGGGTCAACTATAACAGTTGGAAACTGGGCATTAAGTTGTCAGCTGGAAAATCAGTTAAGTATTGTAAATACTGATGGTCAGCAAACTACTATTTTAAAAGAAGAACTTCCAGGATTTTTGTTTGAGTCTAATCGTGGAACAAAACATACTTTTACTGCTGAAACATCATTGGGTATTAAATTTTTATTATATGTTTTCATTTAGGTTTAACAAAATTTTCACAAGTTTTAAATTTATTTTATCAGTAAATTTGTGGTGTTTTGTAGTAGCTTACTTTTAGGTCCTGATTTTGCTTATTCATGGAGTAATAAATCTGGAAAAAAGTTTCAGTCTAAAAAAGATCAAGTTCGCATGAAATTGGCACTAATGGCTCATAATATCTACTGCAAATACTTCAAAAATGCTGATATGACACCACATGGTTCAATAGCAACACTCCATAAGATCAGCAAGAATCTAAACAAATCTTTATTGTTAAATGAAGTAAGTCTGAAAAAGATGCTCTTTTTTTATGGACTGATTGATATTTAGAAGCATTTAATTATTATAGTTTCTTAAAGGAATTAGGTAAAACAGATTTATATAATTTTATATATATATATATATATATATATATATATATATATATATATATATATATATATATATATATATATATATATATATATATATATATATATATATATATATATAGAAAAAGTTATTTAAGAAAAACTAACTTTTAAAAATTTATTTTAAATGTTTTTTCTGTGTCTTTAAGGATTCAAATGATAATTACAAAGAGATGCTTCAAAAATCCTTGCAAGAGCTCTCCATATTACTTCAGGAAGAACCCATGCTTTCAGCTTACGAGATTCAAACTAGTGGCTTAGTCACTGCTCTAAATAATTGCTTAAATAAGGTTTGTAATTTCTTACACTTGACTAAAATTGAAGCTTGTAAAAGAAATAGCTATCTTTTTGTTGTTGTTGTTGTTGGTGTTATTTGTTTTTTTTTTGTTTTTTAGTTTTACACATTTTCTGGTCTTAGAGATATTCAAACCATTTTTTAGTTCAAAAAATATTTTCTATAGGCTTTTTCTTCATCTACATTTTTAAAAGAAAATCCAAGTGTGGTTGATACTTTTAAAAAAAATTTCTTTGATTTTCCTGCTGTTTTAAAGGATAGAGACAGGTAAAGATATATATTGGTTTTGCTTAGATTTACCAAAGAGTTGCTTCTCTTGTGAAATTTTAAAATGCAATTTGTGTTTTATAATTTTAACTGTTGATTGTTTTATGGTATTCATTCTTAAAACCTTTTAGAACAAGTTTGGTTAGCCCTGCTGTGATCTTTGTTCAGAAGCTAATTATGGTATTGGAGTCCTCTGAAAAGCTGCCTGTAATAACATATGAAAGCATTGGTGGTGGTTCAGGTTTGCAGGTGAGTAGTTATCTGGTCTTTTTTCTCACTCTATAGCTGTATAAATAGTGTTTTATATCATTTTTGGTCTTTTTTGGTCCTAATTAATACTATCATTACAAAAAGAAACATTTGCATTTTCATAATAAGAGGGTTTATAAGTAAAGAGTTTTTTAAATATATTTTGTGAAAATGATTTTCTTTATATCTTGCTAGATTTTATTACGACGACTTCGATTTAAACTTGATTGTGGAAGCCAGTCAATAAATTTGATTGATAAATCAGGGAGATATATCAAAATGGAACCACTAACAACTGTGAAAGAAGTGGAGAAGTTTCTGACAAAAATGGTATAAAATCATTATTTGTAGCTTGTCATAATATTTTATGTTTATATTCCCTACTACTTGAATTAATCATTCTGTAATAGGTTGCAAAACAGTGGTTTGACTTTGAAAGGCAGTCCTTTTCATTTGTTAAGCAGTTTAAAGAAAACCCTTCACCTATTGTCTTTGAATATGAGAGTGATTTTGATGAAAATGGAATTATTTTTTGGTTAGGAACAAATGGAAAGTATGATGCTTATTCTGTTTATTTGATTGAGAGAATTTATTTCAGTAGAAATTTAAAAAAATGATTAAAATAAATTTCCCTAACTTTGTAGGTCAGTGAAAGATTGGGTCAATCCAGGATCTCATAACATTGTATTAATCAACTCATCAGAAGGCAAAGATCTCCCATATGGTCATCTAGAAGAGATAATTGGTAGAGAGTCCACACCAGTCAACTGCCATACAAATGATGACAAGTACTTATCATATTCCTTTATTTGTGACCTTTTATTATATAAAAATTTTTTTTACTAATTTTTAATTTTTATAATAGGTCAGCATGGTTTTCTATTGAACTTGGAGTTTATGTTATCCCAACAGCATATACTTTGCGCCATGCTCGAGGATATGGAAGGTACTTAATGCTTTGAGCTGAACTAGCTAGCTATTTTAAATATTTTTAAAAGTTTTTATGGTGACTTAAAATAATAAATTTGGATTGTGGATGGAGTTTAAAATTCTATAGTCAATATTTGAAATCAAGCTCTGTTGTATAAGATATATTGATAAAAAGTTTTCTTCTACATTTTTAATAGTTTATTGATTGCATAATTATGTAGGTCTGCTCTTCGTAATTGGTTATTTCAAGCCTCGAAGGATGGTGTTGACTGGTTGACTTTCAAAGTGCATGAAAATGATGAAAGCCTAAAAGAACCAGGGTATATTTTTTTCATTTATACTAAAAATTTGAAAAGTATTAAATCTAGGAGTTTATTTTTAAAAAACTTGAAACAATTTTTAATAAAAATTTGATATTCTATTTAAAGAAATTTCTAACTTTTTTAAATTTTCCTTTTTTTTCCTTATACTTTAAAAATACAAATGTTTCTCATACTTTCCAGTTCTACTGCTACTTGGCATCTTCAGTTACCAGAATCAGTATCTAATGAAATGGAAGGCTGGCATCTTTTCCGTTTGCAACAAAATGGGCCTAATGCAAGTGGGCAAACACACTACTTATCAGTTTCTGGATTTGAAATCTATGGCAAAGTTACAGGAGTGTTGGATAAATTACAAGGCATGTACCTGTCATTTAGTTTTCAAGTTGATTTACCTTGTTTTTCACTTTATAGAAGAGAAATTTATCTAAATTTTTATGTTGATCAGTTGATACTAAAGTTTTTTCTTGCTGTTTTTGTTTTAATCTTAAATATAATTTATCAGTAAGTTTTTTAAATTGCTGTTGTGATTTTCAGCATCTTCAGAATTTGTGTTGCTTGTTTTTTTTTAAAATTTTTTCAATACCTGTTCAACTTTTAAACTTTAAAAAAATCCTGTCTATAAGTCTTCATTTTTATATTTATTAGATTTCTTAAAAGGTAGTAAGTTTTAAACCATAAATATTGATAAACATCTAATAACATTGGTGTTTATTGTTTTTTTATTTAGGTTTATCTCATGAAAGCGTTAATCAAAAGCGACATCGATCTGTTTACCGTACACAAATCCTACGGAATATGGCTCTTAGTAATAAGGAAAGTTCTGATTGGAAATCACTAAGGGAACGTTCCTGTTTTAAATCTAAAGCAAACAAAAATGATACTGGTAAGTTTTTTATAATTTGTATTTATTTTTAGCAAAAGTTCGTTTTGTAAAAGTATAGTAGGTTCAGTATCTTATTGAAAAACAAATTTATAGAAAAAAACTATATTTTTTTGCATTAATCAAAAGCCTATTTATTATTGAACTGATAAAATTATTTCTGTATTCATTTTTCTTTAAGTCAGCACTTTATGTTGATTAGCTTATATCTTTACTCAAAAAGAAAACTAGGAAAAGTTTATTTATATTTTTTATTGTTTTCTGTTTCAGTATTGGTGTTTGTATGTTTTTTTTTGTTGATAGCAAATAATAACAAATAAGATAAATCAAGTTTTCTGAAATTTAATTAAATAGAAAACTTCATGTGTTTAAAACAACAAAATTTTGTAGTTTGACTTAAGCTTATATGCATGCATAATTTGTTATTCTTGTAAAAAAAAGTTAGTAAATTAATTGCATAGCAATTTTCTTCAAATTTTTGCAATGTCTTGAAGGGTTGAAATGAAGGCATGTAAGGTAACACAAATTTTTTTCTCTAATCTTATAACTTTGTATATCTAAATATATAAATAATTATAAATTAGATTAATTTCAAATGACTAATATAGAAGTTACTACTTTATTCATTATTATCTCAAATCTTATAACTTTGTATATCTAAATATATAAATTGTTATAAATTAGATTAATTTCAAATGACTAATATAGAAGTTGCTACTTTATTCATTATTATTAGCTATTACCTGAAAAACAAAATGCTGGTGCTTAACAATTTGAAGATGGGAGACATGAATTCCTGTCTGTTATTTTTCTAAATGTTGGCAAAGGATGACAAAAATCTACATTATTAACAAATATTTACAAAAAATATTAATACTTTAATATTTTTTGTAAATATTTGTAAATAACGTAATACTTAATACTTTTACTGCTTAATTTTACAGCTTAACATTTTTCACTGCGTAATCTTCAATGTGTAAATGTTAGTAGTCAACTGTAAATAAATATACTTTTTAGATTGGGTTGATGTTTCTTGGGCTGAAAATTTCACATCAAAAACTAATATTGAGAATAACTTAAATGTCAAAGTTGTAGATATCTCTGACCCAAATGTTCAAGTTGCCATGTTGGAAGCAGAAAAAAGACATAAAAATGAAAGTAATAAATATCGACAAACAACTTTGGATAGTGCTTTGCGTCAGGTGGTGATGTCATTTGGGAAGCGTTCTTCAAGTGACAATCAATTAGCAGGAAAAAAAGACATTTTGCAATCTAAAAGTACATCTAACAGAAATGAAGATCAGCAACAAGTACAGATAGGGTCCCGCTTGGATATAGCAAATTTACAGTTTTTAATGGCTGTAGAAGATCTACTTGATTCATCTTCTTCTGATGTTGTTGCCAATGCATTAGTAGAAGCTGCCTGCTTGCGTGTTGATCAGCTTAAGACTGCCACAAAACCCTTCCGAAGTAACTTATATTTATCAAAAGGCCAACCTACACCTACAGCTGAAGGTTCAAGGGAAAACTCATTACCAGATACTGGTGGAAATACTCCTTCTCCAAACACACCACCAAATGGGAACATATCTGAATCAATTGTAGAAAATCTTGATAATTCTGTGGTGAAATCAGCAACAGTTCAACATTGGACAGATATTATTCAAAAGCAAGAAATTAACTCAGTTTCTAATGAATGCCTCACACAAATACAAAAGATGACAGCATCCATGTCAAATGTTTTGGATTCAATGAGGTTAAGTGATGCTTCTAAAACTGCTGGAGATATGGCGGATGTATTTGGTACTGAACGTGGTGCTGACTCATTTTCAGTTGCTGAGAATAATTTTTTAAATGATAATCAACACCCTTTAGACTCAAGTGTCTTAGATCTTTTAGCTGAAGCAAATGAGGCTAATTCTGAGACTGATGAGGAGGCAGAAGTTGATGAAGAGGCAGAAGTTGATAAAGAAGGTAGTAATGAAAATATTGTTGAAGTTCATAACAATGAATACAATATCCATGATAGGGAAATTATATCTGATAGAAAAATAAATGAAGTTATTAATAAAAACGCTCACCAAGATGATTCTGGTAGTGATGAAAAAAATGTATACCTTGTAGATGAAATGTCTGAAGAAAACATTAAATCTGTTTTGCAGCTTCTTACTAGTGAGCCAACAAATGAGGATGGTAATAGAAGGATAACAAATTTGCTCAACGATGGTATGAAGAACTCACAAGAAAAGCAATATGCTCAGTTAACCATTCAAACTTCTTCTGAGAATGAAAAACTCAATACGAATGTTTCAAATTTAGTTGAAGAGACTTCTGTCAATGATGAACCTCAAGTAAATGCTGATGAAAATGGAAGCAAAGAAATAAAACAGCGTTCAATTAAAGTATCAGAAAAGATTAATGAAATTGTCAAAGAGTTTGAAAATAAAAAAACTGCCATGTCGATAAAAGTAAGTCCAAAGGTTTCTAAACAGAATCTAGAATCATGTAATACAAATAAAATTCAGCTGAAATCTGTAACTAAACAAAAGCCAAGTGAGGTAGAAAAAGGAGAAGATCTATGTACTTTAGAGGAAATGCTGCATGACCATTCAGAAAAAATAAATCCAAAGAAAACAATTAAGGAAAATGAACCAAGTGTTGCAGAAAAAGAAAAGGATGAACAAGATGAAAATGACATGTAAATTTTAGTTCTTTTTGTATAAATGTTTTTGTTTTTTACATTTGTATTTTATTAGTTTGTTATTAGCTTCAATGAAATAGTTTTTCTTATGATGTGGCTATTTATGTTGAAAAAATTCAAGTAATATTGATAATTTATTATGTACAGTGTTGAAGATATGGAGATGGATGATGATAATGAAGAAGATGAAGATGAAGAGTTTGATGAGGATGACATTGAAAATGAAGATGATCAAGAAGAAGTCTATGAGCCAATGCATGTGAGATTTTTAGTAAATCTGTTTACTAAATCATCTATTTACTAAATCATTATTTGCTAAAAAAATCTCCTAATATTCAAAAATCTGAATTTATATTTTACTTCTGTCAATGATTTGAATATGTTACAATCATTTAAATGTTACAATCGTTTAAATATGTTACAGTAATTTATAACTAAACTTAGTTAATTGTCTGTTATGATTTTCTCTTTACAACTCTTAAGGGTGGACGATTAGAGCGTCATTATGATCATCAACGAAGAATGTGGGACAATGATCTTGTTATAAAATGTCATCATAATGCGTTGGTCCCTGCATTTGACCCACGCCCAGGTCGAGTCAATGTTCAGCAAACTCAAGATATTCAAATCCCTGATAATGGTAACAGTTTCTGCTAATGTTTTCTTAGACTAACTAGAAAAATTAACTAGAAAAATTAACTAGAAAAATATATATATTTAAAAACAAAAGGCTAAAACTTCAGTTATAAACCTTTTTAAGCCTCTAGGCATGTTGTTTTTTAAGCCCCTAGGCAAGCCTTGCTAAACTGAGTTCAGAAATTGTATTTTGCTATGCAACAATCTAAAGATGGTTTTAAAAGGAGAAAGAAATAATAAGAAAATATAAAATTTAAACCTTTTTTTTCTCTCTATTTTTAGTGGATGAATGTAGAAAATCTTTAGCGAACGAAAGTTCTGACATCAGGCTGTTTCTTCGTGGTTTATCCAGTGCAAGTGGTCAAGAAATTGAAATTCCTCTTGACAATCCAGATGCTACAGTGTTTTCATACTTACAGACATTAGTCTTACATGGAGTTACAGGATCAAACATCAATGATAAATTAAGAAAAGTGTGGGAACCAATATACACGTCAGCTACTTTTAACATTCATTTCCTTTCTTCTACATTTTTTAAAAAGAATTTTTTTTTCTTTACATAACTATGTTTTTGTTGTTTATAGAATAATATACAAACCAAGGGATCTAGGAAGCAATTTAACAGATGACAACAGTATTGAAAGAGATTCAGTAATTATTTTTAAAACTTATTATCTTTCAACATTATTAGTTTGTTTAATTAAAACAATATCTTAAAGTTGCACATTTAATTTAGATTATTTCATATATAACCATTAATATTCTAGTGTGTTTATTCTTCAAATATAAAGTGGACAGTTGATTATGTAAAAGGGAATATTGGTAGCTTGGAGCTGCCTAAAAGTGATGTCATTAATTATTTGCAACAAAATGGTTGTCATGAATTCTTAAAAAAATGGAAACTTGTTGGTAGTACAAGAATTTGTCGAAGACAACGAAACTGTGCAGCACTATATGCAGCTTATAAGGTAGTTTTAATGTTAGTTTGCTGGTCATCAGAGATGATTAGTTAGTCTTTTATAAATGTTTTTTGATATTATTGTAACATTCAAGAGCAACCTAATTGTAGTTGATACTCCATGTCGTTATTAATTATTTGTAGGATTATGCCAAAAATAAGCTTTATGAAGAATTTGAGAATCCTGGTACAGAAGATAGTAGTATTAAAATCAAGCCGTCTGGTCAAAAATCACTTGAAGACATAGCTACTATTCATCATGTTCTTGATGTTATCAAGTCAATGTTTCGATTGTCTGAAGAGATGGAGTATGCTGGTAGGTTTTATTATTTATTATTATTACTTGACCTAGTTAGCTGCTTAAAAAGTTATTATCCTTTAGTATTTAGTTACAATACTAAGTTTTAAATCAAAGTTTTTTATCTTTTTTTGGTTTTTATGTCTTATTTTATATTTATATTTTTATGAAGATTTTAAAAAAACTGTTTTAAGAATTATCTTCTCTTTCAGAAGAAGAGCGTAATGATGCAATCGCTGAAAATTATCTTTCTAAAAAGCTCACAAACAAGTTGATGCAACAGATTCAGGTTCAAATGAATTGAGTTATTGTTGGTAATCATAAGGATTTGGTTAGAAAAAATTTTTACAAACATTTTTCTTTCATGTAGGATCCTCTTGCTTTAACAACAGGTTCTTTTCCACTATGGTGCGAATATCTAGTAATCAATTATCCAATGTTGTTTCCATTTGAAACAAGAAAACTCTTTTTTAGGGCAACTGCATTTGGATGTTCAAGGTTGAAACTCTGTCTTTTACCTATTTTTTTTTATTTCAAACTTTGAATTTTATTTTTTTAAAGTGTAACCATTTTTATAAAAACAGATCTATCGTGTGGCTTCAGAATATGCAAGATGCTGCCCTTGAGAGGTCACGAGGACATCCGACTCGTAGACTTGAAACACAGGAATTTAGGCTTGGCAGGTTAAAGCATGAGCGTGTAACTGTACCACGAGGAGAAAAGGTATAATTTTTATGTAAAGAATAGTGTAATAAATGTTTGTCTTTAATTGGTACTTTTTTGATTAGATGATTTACTGCATTTCTATTATATTAAGGGCAAGTTTAAGGATGCTTGAATTCTAATCCAAATATTAAATTATTCTTTTCAGCTCCTAGAAACTGCTATTAAGTTGATGGACTTTCATGCAGAACGTAAAGCCATCTTAGAGGTGAATTAATTATTTTGGTTGACTTACATCTTAATTGTGATCTGTATTTTTTTGAAAATTAACTTTCTGTCATTTCTTTAAATGTAAAGTGCTTGTTTTTCAATTGACTTTTCTATATTGAAATTAAAAATGTTTGATTTGTTTTTGAGAATGTAGCCAATTTTTTAGGTTGAGTTTGAAGGAGAAGAAGGCACTGGCCTTGGTCCAAGTTTAGAATTTTATGCCCTGGTTGCATTATCAATGCAACTTAATGATCTATCACTTTGGGTGACAACAGATCAGTTATCTTTGCATATAGATGTACGTTATTAAATTTGTGTTTTATTTATGTTTATGTCGTATGAATTACTACTTTTTATTGTTATTATTGTTATTATTTTTACTATTGTTGTTGTTGTTGTTGTTGTTGTTGTTGTTGTTGTTGTTGTTGTTAACATTTATTATTATTATTATTATTATTATTATTATTATTATTATTATTATTATTATTATTATTATTATTATTATTATTATTATTATTATTATTATTATTATTATTATTATTATTATTAATTATTATTATTATTATTATTATTATTATTATTATTATTATTATTATTATTATTATTATTATTATTATTATTATTATTATTATTAACATTAATTTTCAATTATTATTATTAATTGTTGTTGTTGCAGTTTATTAGATGCTGTTTTTTCTTTTTCTCAAGTGTTTTGAGTTAGGGGTTTAAAACTTTATTTTTAAGGATTCGGAAAGGCTAGTAGAAGTTAATAGATATTGCTTACATCCTCATGGTTTGTTCCCTGCCCCGTACCCTCAAAATTCTGAAAGAATGAAAGAGATATGCAAATTGTTTGCATTTTTTGGAATTTTTCTTGCAAAATGTTTGCAAGATAATCGTCTTGTGGATCTGCCTCTTTCTCAGCCTTTCTTTAAAATGCTTTGTGCTGGTAAAGGAAAATATTCCCATATGTCCAGAACCTTATCAAATGCATCTGACTTAAGTGACAGCATATATACTGATGGTCTTCAAAGTATTGATGAATCTTCTGATGATATTTTTGATACAAAAACTGAATATGTTGAAAAGCTAGACTCTCACTATTTTAGTGATGTTCTCACAGAAAATGACTTTGAACTAATCCATCCAGATAAGGGTGGCTTTATAAAAGTTCTTCGCACCTTTATAAAAAAACGAAATGCAATATTAAGCGAGAAAGATTTAACTAGTGCACAAAAAAGTGAGTTGCTAGAAAAGCTAATGATTGTTACTGAGCATGGACACGAATGTAAACTTGATGATCTTGGGTAAATATAATTTATTGTGTTTTACTCATGAAGTTTACATAAAACAACTTAACATTTGATTTTTAATTCTTTTAACAATTCTTTTTTCTTCCTAAGCCTTACATTTGAATATGTTCCATCCTCTACGGTATATGGATTTCATTCTATAGAGCTAAAACCAGGTGGTGCAAATGAGGTAATATACTAATTTTCAAAACAGTCCCTTATCTAAAGGTGTTTACTTTTTTTATTCTTTATAGTTTAATTCTTTATAGCCCGTTACTGAAGAAAATGCGGAGGAGTACATAAGATTACTTATAGATTTGGCAATGCATCGTGGGATTGCTCAGCAGCTTGAAGCTTTTAGAGGTTTTTAACCATATTTAAAAGTTTTTAACCATATTTTAACGTTTTGTTCATCACTTCACTTACCATTAACATTTTGTCTTTAGCTGGTTTTAATAGAGTGTTTTCAATGGAAAAGTTGCATACTTTTAAACCAAATGAACTCCAATTGATGCTATGTGGAGAGCAAAATCCTAAATGGACGCGCGAGGAGTTAATGAATTTTACGGAACCAAAATATGGGTATCATAAGGAAAGTCCTGGTTTCTTGCGCTTTATAAACGTGTTATTGGACATGAACGGAAAAGAACGTAAGGTATAAAAAAATGAGACTAGTTTACATTCTATTATTATTATTATTATTATCATTATTATTATTATTATTATAATTATTATTATTATTATTATTATTATTATTATTATTATTATTATTATTATTATTATTATTTTTATTATTATTATTATTATTATTATTATTATTATTATTATTATTATTATTAATTATCATTATTATTATTATTATTATTATTATTATTATTATTATTATTATTATTATTATTATTATTATTATTATTATTATTATTATTATTATTATTAATTATCATTATCATTATCATTATTATTATTATAATTATTATTATAATTATTATTATTATTATTATTATTATTATTATTATTATTATTATTATTATTATTATTAATTATCATTATTATTTTTATTAATTATTATTATTATTACTATTAATTATCATTATTATTACTATTAATTATTATTCAATTAAAATACCACGTAAAATCAATTTTCTTTTTGCAGGATTTTTTACAATTCGCTACCGGTTGCTCTTCACTTCCTCCAGGAGGAATATCTAATCTTCATCCTCGGTTGACGGTTGTTAAAAAAGAAGATGAAGGCGATGGTAGCTTTCCTTCTGTAAATACTTGTGTTCATTATTTAAAATTACCAGAATATTCTTCAGAACAATTATTAAAAGAAAGACTCCTCGCTGCTACCAAAGAGAAAGGTTTTCATCTTAACTGAGCTTAAAAAATAGCAATTAATAGCGAGTTTGTACGCCTGGTCCGAATTTTCTCGAAGAATGTAACTACTAATCCATTACTAACTATGTATGACGCTTATTGTATATTTTGTGTTTTTTGATAAAACAAAACTGAACATATTTTTATTATTTGATGATTATTCGTTTTCGAGCTTTATTCAGAACAGTTCAAGATAAATATTTGAATTATGTTTAGTACCTTCAAGAATATTATTAGGTAGTGAAGTGCGATGCAATTTTTTCTAAATAACAAATATTAAAGTTGTTAATATTGGTAGAAGCAGCAATGGTGGTGCATTTGGAATTTTTAGTATGGAAATAGTTTTTGAACCAAACATTTTGAATATTCCTGAACCCAAAAAGCCATCAGGTGTAAGCGTAAATTTTTTTTATGGTGGTGAAGCCATTCCTCTTAAAAACTATTTAATGAAACCATATCCACAAAACAACCTAAGAAGTAACCTTAAAAGTTAGAATACATAAATATCTTCTGTTGTGTGCACGTTGAATAATATAAAATACACATAATCTTGCAGCTGGATGGATTTATGTAGTAAATCACATTTAGTGAAATAGTTACCTTCAGTAGCCAATAAAACAGAAGTAGGCCTCGTTGCTCTTATCTCCTTAAATGAAGGTGAGGTATCCTAGAGACACCAATAACTACTGACATCTTCGATTGAATCAGCATCTAAAATTTTTTAAATATTTTAGACTCAAAAATTTTATCTCCATTTTACTTGAAGACAAGATCATCATAAAAATTTTAATCATCAATTAAGTCAACATTTACTTTTGTAAAATATTCATTTCGAAAAATGTTCTTGAATAATGTAGCACTTAAGAATTCAAAGCACGTGTATCAAACATGGTGTCCATTAGAATTTATTGTTTTCAAATTCATTGCCGCAGAGTTAGTAGTTTAGAATTGGTAGTTTTTTTTTTATGTAAAGCATTTATTTATAAGACCAATCTTTAAAGATGAATTTTTATCTTTAGACATGAATAGTAGATTTGGAAAAGTTTCATGTTTTGAAGTTGCTAAGAATAATCACAGTAAAGTAATACAAATTTCAGGAAATGTATGCGACAAATTATTTGTGTGAATTGTATGGCATTTGCGTCAGTGTTCATTACTTCACAGTGGAGAAATAAAACGTTGTTGTAATTGATACAAGTAAAAATAGCACACATTTAAATCCTACATATTTCGTAGTTGAAGTTTTAAACTTTTTTGTTAAATTCAACTTTTCCAAGTTAAAAATAATACCGAAAAAGTAAATGAGACCAATCTATGGTCAATTGCTCAGCATTATAATTATTGCCATTTCAATAAAATTAGATTTAATTTTTTGGGGTCTTAAGGGTTTAAATTAGAAAATGTCTGATTCAATTGATTAAAATTTAAAGATAAATACAGTGATTTCGATAACTGACGAAGATAACTACTGGGGCAGTTTTTAGAGCATCACCCTTCATTCCCTATTGATACTGTACCTGAAAGAACATCGCTTCCGTAGTTATTTCCAACTGTATCACTCACAATAGTTTATTTATAAAAATTCTCGTGAGTTTTTATAACTAATTGTAACTTAACTCGTTTGCAGTTATTTTGCTTAAAAGTGGTTTCAAGATTCCGTAATATTTAAAGCATGGCTTGGTTTGTAAATGCGTTGTGAATTTCCCTGTGGTAAATTTTAAGTAAAAATGAATTAAGTTGCTAAGCAACAATGCTACTGTCAAAATTTTGTCCCAAGTTTATAACATTAAATTAACCATAATTAGCTGGACAGTTCTTTAAATGTTTTTGAATTTTCGGATTAGATTAGATTCTTTAGAAAATGAACAAGGTTAGTTATTTGATTTTTGATAAATTGGGGAATTTTTTTGACTATTGCTTTACAATCTTGATGTTCCTCTTTTTTTGTGTAGTTCTTCTTGGTATTGTGGGTATTTAACGTGTACTTATCGACCTGCGATTATGTCAGGGTTTGTTACTACACTAATTGGGCTCAATACAGACCGTCACCGATGAAATTTTTTCCAGAAGATATAGATGTATCGCTTTGTACACATATTATTTATGCTTTCAGTCGAATAGAAAGTGGTTAGCACAATTATTATATTAACTTTTATTTTAAACGGCGCTTTAAAGAGATTGATAGCATGACGTAGTCTCTACATTATTACAGGGTCCACAAAGGAGTTAGGGGGTGAGGGCCTGGAAGGCCATGGGCCTGTAACTTTTAGTAAAGTAAATTTTGTTTACAGTAGCAATTGATCGTTTTTCACCTGCTTTTTAAAATTATCAAAATCAAAAATAATTAAACCACTGCAGTGCATACAATTTTCACCATTTCAAGTATTCGATAACGTGGCCCCCTTACTTAAAAAAGTGTTGCGTTGTTCTTGTATTACAATTCTTATCTCAAAGTTTTAAATAAAAATCTACTTTAGAAAAGAAGCTTGATATGTTTGAATGGAACGACGAGAAAATGTATGCTCGCATTATGGACTTAAAAAAAGTTAACCCAAAACTAATCATATTATTAGCTGTTGGAGGATGGAGCCACGAGTCTGGTTGTACGTAAATTATTTAATCATATGTTTTTGAAACTTGAGGAGCACAAAACTGTTTTCTTTTACAGAAAATAGTTCTAAATTTTATTTTTTAAGCGACCTCGCCATTTTCCATCATGGTCAACAATAATCAAAACCGTATAAAATTCGTTAAATCAGTGGTGAAGTTGCTCCGAAAAAATAATTTTGATGGTTTTGATCTGGACTGGGAATTCCCGGGTGGAAGAGGTAACTCACCGGCAAAAGACAAGGAAATGTAAGTATGTTAACTACAATTGAGATAACACAAATCAAAATTACTTTTTCTAATTATATAGAATTAATTACCCAAATATTTTTAAAATTACTTATTTAGGTTTACGGTTCTTGTGAAAGAGCTTGCAACGGCCTTTGAAAAAGATGCGGCTGAAAGCGGAAAACCTGCCTTGGTACTAACAGCTGCTGTTGCTGCGGCTTATGATGTCGTTGATGCGGGTTATGAAGCTAAGGAGCTTGCTAAATACCTTCATTTGTTACACATTATGGCTTATGATCTACATGGTACTTGGGATAAAGTGACAGGGCATCACGCAGCACTAACCAATGATGGGGGTAAATATTGAAACTCAAATGAAATTCCATTTTAAAATTTATACAAATCTATTTGCTCCAAACTAATTGTAAATGTACAATGAAATATGCTTGCTGATTAATATAGTTCTTTTTAAAATCTTAAAACAATGTAAAGCAAAAAGCGAAGAGTAAATAAATATGATAAATAAAAACTCTTTATTAAAAACCTTTTTTTTTCTTTTGGTTTTAGGAAAGTCTCCTAAACGGAAAGAATACACCGTTACTTATGCAGTTGAGCATTGGATTAGCAAAGGCTTTCCACCAAACAAAATCACTTTGGGTTTAGCAACTTACGGACGCTCTTTCTATTTGGAGGATGCTGATGACCACGGCCTTTCTGCAGACATCGATATATCGAAGAAAGATGATATGGCTCCAAAGGGATCGTTCACAAAAGAAGCAGGACTATTAGCATACTACGAAATTTGCTCAATGGGATTGACTGTTGTTCATGATAACAAAGCAGGAGCTCCCTATGGTTACAAAAATACTGTGTGGGTGGCGTACGATGATGCGAACAGTTTGACAAAAAAAGCCACACTATTGATTAAAGGTAGTCCATTATTCATCTTGGAATTATTTCAATTTCTCATCTTGAAAAGTCTTATTTTCTCATTTCGTCTTGCAATAATCTTATTTTGAGTTCTCAAAGAAGTTCTTAATGTAGGTTCTTCTTAAGTAATAAAGTTTCTTCTCAAGTAAAGTCTTAATGCATGTTCTCTTTTTTTCAGGTAAAAATTTGGCAGGAGCAATGTTCTGGTCGTTAGATATGGATGATTTTAACGGTAAACAATGCGGTAAAGGACGATATCCGTTGTTGAATGCTGTAAAGGATGCTTTAGAAGGTAAATCAAAAACAAATGGTAAAATAAATCCTGAAGAAACATCTTCAGGGGGTATTGTGATACCAAAGGCAATATATAATGGAAAATGCCATGCAGTAGGACTTTGGAAAGGATATCCTGGAATGGATATATGGTGCTTTATCAATTGTCCGAAAGGAATATGTCCAGTGTGCGCGTGTGCTTGTTAATTTCTGTTATTACTATTACGAATTCAAGCATCAAAGTTTTTTATAAAAGTTTGATTAAATATATGGGAAATTGTTTGTACGTAATTTTATCGTAATGAGACGTTTTTAAGCATGTTTTTGTAAAACTAACAAGCGATTTTTTATGCTATGATAAAATCTTAACTGAAGACACCTGTTAATTTGTAAAAATAAAGTAACAGTTTTAAAGTATTCAATGATGTGTTAGATTTTTTTTGATATTGTGGTAATATTGGATATTGGTAATATTAACACTAAAGTTGGTTTTTCCAATTATAATATTATATTAGGTGATAAGGAGTACGAAGGTACTCAAGGTTTTTGGGAATTTTTTATGATGAAAAACCCAAATGAAAGAATATATACAGACGAAGATTATAAAAATTATTCGGAGATTATGAAAAGTACCTATGTACTAAAAAGAAATAATGCAAAAGATGGTACAACAAGACTTGACTTGCTATTAGCAAGTAAAAAGGCTGTTAACACAAGATTAAGGAATGAAATTGTGCCAATATGAGATGAGTTGAAAAGGCAGCAAGTTTTTTATACAAATTCTTACAAACAAATAATGAAAATTTAAAAATAGTATAAGAATTTATATTACTAAAAATAATGTCTACATAATTAAAAATGCAGAAGTTAAAAGAATTGCGAAGTAAAACAAAAGCTTCGGTGTAACTGGCTACTCAAAGCTAATAAAGTCTGAGGTAATTAATTTGTTAAATGAACCATCAGCTCATTCGGAACCACGGTATAAAGCACTATTTAAGAAAGTTTCAAAAAGTAGAGCTAAAAGCATAGATCTAAATGATTTGTTCAAACATTGTTTTCATTTGATAAAATATTGAAAAGCTGGAGCTGATCAATTTATTAACAAATGAAAACAATCCACTAAATAAAGAAGTGGGTGGTTTAATTATATTCGATGATGAATCAGTACACATCGTTACACCTTCAGTGGTGCATAAAATAACAAATACACGACTTGAGAGTTTTTTCTATATTGATAATGAAATTAAAAAAATAAAGAGGAAAGATGTTCACCATGATTTACTAAGCTCAAAAACCAGATTTAAAGAATATATATACAAAAGTAAGACATACGAAAGAAACTTTTAAGAGTACCAATCAAAAAAAAGTTACTGCTTTGAAAAATTTTTCAAATGCTTTTACAATCGATGTTGATGTAGCATAACAAACCGATAGTTAAATTTATTGCGATCTTCAATCTTCAAATCTCTGAGATTAGAAGTAAAACATTGTATTTCTAATAAAACAAAAACAATTATAAAGATTGGTTCTAAAATGTATAATGCAAGTAAAATCATTATCAAAAAAGGTCAAAATTGGTATTGAAGTAGGAGATGCTGAAATTCTTTCTTTTAAAAGAACTAAAAGAACTAAATTTAAGAGCCACTGATTTTGATGAGTTTTATGACACCATGATTGATCGTATTATCGATCATTTTGTGGACTTTGCTGAAAATGGTAGAAGTTGAATGTTACACTCAATAGTATCTTTAAAAATAAATATGTTCCACTAAGAGGTAGTTCATACATACCACTTCCTAGACAATTGGCTTCTAAAAAGACTATGTTTAACATTAGGATAAGGATGAAAAATGTTTCCTGTGGTCTGTATCAAGAGCTAAATATCTTAAAGCACATAATAATGAATGTGAGAGTGAAATAAATATGAGTGGTATAGATTATCTTGTTTCAGTAAAAATATCCTCAATTAGTTTTCATCTTCCTCCTATTCCAAAGAAGGAAGTTTAAGTCATCCACCATTATTTTTTTATTATTTAAATTACAAAAAAAGCAATTAAGGTCATTTCCAAATATTTGAGGAAAGTTCTGAGTTCTCTTAAATAGATAGAAGAGTAGGTTTTTCAGAATTGATAGCAACCCACCCGCATCCTTCAACTTTAACACAATTTTTGATTTCTTAAAGAACTTCTTGAGATTTTTAAGGTCTGTGTTAGAGCTCCGACCTCAAGTAAATTTGAATCATAAAGCAAATGTGAAGTCATATTTACTGAAAAGATTATTGAAACAAAGATGAAGCTTGGAATGGGGTTGTCGAATGAGCGAGACCTAACATCTTCTAAAAAAGCGCGAAAACAAAAGAACAAAAAAATGCAGTGCAAAGCACTATGGCTCCGCAGGAGTTATAGAGGGGTTGCAGTGCGGTCTCGAAAGCTTCACTGCCTCAATTGGATGAACTACATAAACAAGTAAAAAGAAAATATGCTAAAAATTAGGTTATAGTTATAAATAAATTATGGGCTGCTGATGCTAGTCTCTCTTTAGGATTGAAAAGATATTTGAGAAAAACCAATACAAAATCTTTAGTAAAATGGGTTGGTTATCCAGACTTATTCTTGGATCAATAATAAAAATTTGTTCGACATTCCATAATAGTTTCTGATATGTCTTTTGTAAATGTAATATATCACTTTGCAATTACAATGCTTAAAAGTTTAGTACTAGTTGATGATTACTTAATGGTCAGATCCAATAGATCCATGGAACGAAGCTTTTTCGCTAAAAGATGCGGTTATAAGATAAGTATTTGATATTTCTGATGTAATTATAGTGCTCTGCGTCTTGACTCTCTCAGTGCTAATAAATGACTAAATTGCATCCATGTCTTTATGTTTGGTTACGTAACTAAATATAACAATTTCATAATTCTGTTGCAACCACAATAAATGGTTAAAATGTATTAATGTTTTTATGGTTGCTTATATGGTTACAATATAAAAATTTGACAGTTTTGTTGCAATAACAAAAAGTAGTGAAATTGTATCCATGTTTTTATGATTGATCACATGGTCAATTATTTAGCCATTTTTTTATTGCATACGTTTAAAAATTCGATGGTCGAATTTTTAACCGCTCAAAAAATTAATTCTGGGGATGGGTTTTTAATGGCAGGTGGATGGTCAAAAAAGAGGTGAGCCAGCTCTTCTATTTTTCTACTCCTTATTTCAGAATGACTTGATTTTTAGAATTCCAAAAGAACTTATTACAACCATAAAAATTATTTCGTAAATCTAATCAATATCTTTACGAACAATTCCTCTGATTAGCTAAAAGTTGGTGACAATGGGAATTTGAGGTCGAGAAATCTTATTAAAAGTGCTTGAATTGTATGGAAGAAATGTAAAGCATGGGATTTTTAGTTTTAATATTTAAACTTAAATTTTACCCAGCGCTTCGTTAATACTATAAAAGCCATTGTTGATTTGAGAAGCAAACACGATTTTCTCTTTTTCAGCAAGCTTACAAAAATGTTCTCAACCGAAACAATATACTTATGAAACCATACATGTGCGGTTAATTTAAATTAACCCTCTTTCAAAACTAATTTCTAATAAGTGTAAGCGGTAAGAATTTTTAATTTTTTAAATTTGGTTACTGAATATTACAAGTTCTAATAATGATCAATCAGTTGCTCAGCGTATTGCGTCATCAATTGCGTTGGATGCAAATATGGATTTATATGGCTAGAAACTCTTTGATGATTGAAGTCAATCAAAAAAGAAGTTCAAGATTATCTGCGTCGAAAGCTGATATTGATGCATCCTCAGCTGAAGAAATGATCTAACTCAGGGATAATGGACCACCGCCAAAAAAAACCTGCGAAGTTATCACTGTTCTCTACATTTACATAAAAAAAACTTTTTTTCATATATCAAAAAAAAAAAAAAAAAAAAAATTATTTTAAATACATTTAAAAGAAAGAGTTGTTCATAGAATGTTTGACCACAGTGAGGATATTTTTTAATAAAATCATAACGATTTTAGGAGAATACCTATACATTTTCCATGTACAAATTCTGCATTTTTAAACCTTTATAAAAAATTTACTAATAATAAACTTCTATATTAATCTCAAACAATAACATTCCCTTTTACAGCTCAAAATACTTTCCAATTACCTTTAACAAAAGTAAATCACCTTTTTATTTAGACCACCATCATAGCTTTGTTGCGAAAAAAACTCGGATCATAGACAAAAGGACGCACCTTCTACCTTACCTCGACGGTATGAAGTCCATTGGTGAATGATTTGTTCATTGTTTATTATAAACAAATTTATTGTCTGATATTTTAAATCCCATATAGTTTACAAGGAACAAACTGAACAAAAAAAACCTCAAACAAGGTTTTGATTTAATGTTTAAACGAATTTAAAAATGAAAAATACTTTTTAACAAATAACGTTTTTAAACAAAAAAAAAAATTCAACACATTTATTTACAAAAGGATGTCGATGCGGCAAGAAATTCTTACGATAGTAGCATCATGAGACATTTTAAAACTCATTTTAAACTTTAATTGCAATAAATATACCGAAGCGGAAATATAATATATTTTGATTAGAATTTTTATAACGAAGTATAAAAATGGTTGTTATTCATGAATAACATAAATAAGTCATAATCCATTATGATTTAATCTAAAGCTATTGCTTAATCATTGCCTGTGCATCCTCGATATTGCTAACACATTGCTTTCATCCAATTAAAGTATCATATATTTCTATACCCTATTTTTTTTATTGATCATGCTACCCGGATGAACATATTTCAGCTACTTGAAGACTCAACTCAACGTAAAACTTTTCTCCTTTTCATTTAGAAACCAACAAACAAATTGGAAAAAGATGGAAAAACCTGTGTTAATAATAATAATTAAAAAAGTTCTAAACTTGTTTTTTTTTTTAAGAAAAAAAGAGTTAAGAACTTTTTAACAAATTTAGAACTATTAAATAGTTTATATTTTTAATTCCAGTAAAACCTAAGTTCCACAAAAAGTAAAAGCGCTCGATTTAACAAAGAATTAAATTGTTTTTTTCTACATTACAGACGTTTAAATGAACTGGCTAGATTGCAACGTCGAACAAGCATCGGGGTTACTTTCGTTCACCATCGTTTGATAACGAAAAACCGATGTGAAATGTTATTTTTCTGATCATTTGGTTACGTTACTAAATTTGATTAATTAACGGTTTAAAACCGTTATGTCCCGAAAATGTCCACATGTTCGTTATCTGTCAGACTAAAATGTTAATAATCAAAAGAAATCTTTTAAAAAGTACTTTCTATTGAAAAGTGATTTCTATTAAAATAGACGAAGAGTTGAACCATCAGAAGCCAGAAGGAAGAAAAATTGCCTCAGAATAGAAGAGTTGAACCATCAGAAGCCAGAAGGAAGAAAAATTGCCTCAGAATAGAGCCCAATCTATAAAAACATCTACATTTGTATCATGTTTATGGTGCTCGATACTTTGTTTTAAATTTAGGAGCAACTACTAAATCCATTTGACGAATTTACATCGATTCATTTGAAGTAAATGTTTTATCGATCAAGTCAATTAGCAGCATATTGCCTCCAGCTGAGTGTAGTTAAGCTTCTTTTATTAACTTTGTTAACTAATTTCTTAGATCAGACAAAAAATACTATATCATAATTTGTGAGAAACAAAGTAAGTTTAATTGATAAGAAAAGTAAAATAATCTGATTAGTTAACAACAGAAATTGAAAAAGAAGATAATGCTATAAGTTCTTAAATTTATGCTAAATTTCCGTCTGTTCCCGAAAAATGGATGCAACCCTACCTGCTGGTCCCGAGAAAACCCTTTGGTGGATTGAAAGGGTACACCTTGCTGACTTCAAAAATGTCTTTCTTTAAATCAGACATTGAAGGAGGCCTGAGAAAAAAACATTTAAAGTTTGACCAGATTCAGAGAGTAAATGAAAGCCTTTCTTTGCATTTTTACAGAATTAAAAATACATTTAATTGTCAAAAAAACTCTTTTATTTGATTCCATAGCCATATTGTTTGAAAGAAAGATACAAACAAGGAGAAAATTAAAATCTAAAAAAATGATAATATGAACAAATCAAAATAAAAAACACAAAATTTAACAGAAATTAAGTTCTCTACTTTAAAAGGAAATCAAAATAAATTATGCAAAAACACGAAACAATTGAACATAATAAAGTTTTTCTACTTTAAAACATTTCAAAATAAATTATGAAAATAAAAAACATACAACAAATAAAAAAGATAAAATTTCTCTACTATAAAAGCAATTCAAACTAAGTAATAAAGATAAACATCCACAAAATAATCAAGCATAATAAAAGTTCTCTAGAGTAAAACCAGAAATTCAAAATAAATTATGAAAATAATAATTTGCATATCTAAAATGGGCCTCACTTTATATTTTTTAAAGGATTTTTGAGTTTATCTCAATCAAACACTTTTTGAAGCTGATTTCTATATTCTGGATGATTCTTGTCTCTTTTGAATTTTTGCCAATGACTAGTGAATATGTGATGCAAACTCTCAGTAGCCTGCTCACTGTAAATGCCAAGAGAGCAGTTTTTTCTTGAATTAAAATGCTTAATGTGATGAAAGACTGTGTGGACCTTTGGTGTTACAGATACATCATTTGAAAGAAAAGAAGCTATGAAATTTTCAATTCTCTTCTTATAATCTGGCTCGAAATCTTTTCCAACACAAAATTCCACAACTGCATTGAACTTTCTCAAAACATCAATTAGAGGAATTGGTTGAAAAGCACTCCTTGCTTCAGCAAATTGTTGAAAGTTTTCAATGTTTTTTAAAATCTTTCTGCAGTTAGGGCCTACAAGCTCCCCTCCATGAAATGGCTGAAGTGAAATGTGGATAGACGCCAACCACTGATTCACTTGAGGCCACCTGTCCTTTAGAGTCTTGATCAGAAGGTTGACAACACCTAACATATGATGGAGTTCCATGGGGGGAATAAAGACAAGGACAAGCAGGCTATCATTGTCTTGGAAAAGAAGAGGACAATTAACAGCATTAAAAAAGTCCTTTGCTCTTTTTAGGTCACATCCAAATTTCTTGAAGGCTTCATTAACTTTTTTGAAAGATCCAATAGCTTTTTGTAGATCCTGACTCTGCAAGATTTTTTGAACTTACATCACACCAACAGCAAGGATGTATGCTTGCATGAGACTGAAATCCACAAATAATGTTAGCTATCTTCATGTCACTAGACACCACAGACTGAACTTCTGATGCTTGAATTAAATCAAGAACTGTTTTGACATTGTCATAAACACTCAGGAACACTTTCTCCAATTGCAATTATCATTTGACATTTTACTCCTGAGTCTTTTGAAGACCTATGATGCAATTTAAGTTTTTTGCTTTGGTTATTTCCTGGATTTCGATTCATGACACCAAGGCTTACTTTTAAAAATCCACCTCCTGCATCTATGCCCAATTTGGTTAGAGGATTGTCAATAGGTAAATGCTTTTTAAGAAGTTTTTCATGAATAAGTTTCAATTTTTTACAATGGGCAATTATTCTCCTGGATATTTCTCCCTTTTCCACTTCACAAAGAACAGATGTTGCAATAAACTAACTTCACATAGAACAGATGTTGCAATAAACTAACTTCACAAAGAACAGATGTTGCAATAAACTAATCTGAAAGGGTCTTGCCATAAATTTGAAATTTAGCAGGAAAATTCTTTTCAACTATTTTTTCACATGCAACAAAATTCAAGGTAGATACCAATTTTATTATTTTGTTATTTGACAACCCTGTATTTGCTTGAACTTGGACTAGGTCTTGAGTTGTTAAGCTTTAAGATGAGGGTGAGGATGATGTCTGATGTGTTTGTGAAGATCCTATTAACAAAATTTTTCAAACCAATTTACATTTTTTTATGAAGAAAAGTTAGCTTATTATTAGTGAAACTTATAAATAGAATATAAATTTCAGATTTGCAGGCAGTCAATATTTTCAACTTTTAAAGAATTACTAAAACTATTATGTACTAAAAACAAAATTGATTTGTGAATCATCTGCAGCAAATACTAAAATAAAAGAAAGTTAAACTTTTTTAGCAAGAAGAACAAGAAATGAATTTCCTCCCTGAGCCTGTTTTAGTTTGATTGTCCCTTTAGGAGAAGGTGGTGATTCACACAGCAATTTCTTTGCAATCAAGCTGTGAGGTTTTCCTCTGGTCACTAAAGAGAAACAGAAGGAGCATCTTTTCTCTTGATGAATGGCTGACTTCACTTTCTAAATTTTTTCATTTAGTTGTTTTGTCAAGGGATGTTTTGATTTCCAATTCACTTTTGCAACCTCACATATTAGGTAATCACATGTAGTTGAAGACCAGGTGGTCTTGCCTATTCTGATTGTTGAAAAGTCATGCAGGTCTGGCATTTTCGTTTGAACTCCTTCAGAGGCCTACCTCATTACTTTTCTGCAGCACTCACAACGAGCAGATGGAACAGACGCATCATCAAAATTTATTGATTTTTGAAGAGTTTCAGTAATTTTTTGCTTCAGAAACTCTGTTAATTGTCTTTCAGCTTTTTTGAAACAAAAGATATAAATTACTTTTCTATTTTCATCATGGTTTCTTGTTGGTGCCATGATGAAATTTGAATGTAAAATTTGTTTTGATTGTTGAAGCTCATTGTTAGACTCCTGAACTAGTTAATTCATTTTTCAAGTATTTTGGTTTTAAAGTATATTCGAAGAAATTTGTCAAAATGTTTTGTACAAATTTTTCTTTTGTTTAGTGTACCTATCTTTGGCAGAAACTTAACAAAGTTTTATTGTCAAAGTACTAAGTCATTCTTAATTAAAATAATCTAGGCTTATAATTATTAGATTATGATTTTTTACCAATCTTATAAGATATTTTTAGAGTAATCTAGACTGTATGTTTACCAAAAGATACGTATCACAATGACAGAAAATTTGGGCGTAGCCAGTTATAGGCCTTTTAAAGAACAAAGTAAAAAAAGTAGTTTACTGCATTTTCATTCATAGTAATGGTTAATTATGGTTAGGGGTGGGAGTTAAGGTTAGTTTTAGTCTAACTAAAATAAGCCGACTACGTTTTAGTCAAACTAAATTTAGCCGACTAACTTTTAAGCCTAACTAAAATTAGTTGACTAAAACAAGGTTTAGTGCTATAAAAGACTTAGTAAACTATACCATGAAATTATATGAACATAATATGAATTATGACAAATAAATCAATTTAAAGACATTCATCAAAATTTATTGTTTTTAAGAAATTTAAAATACGAAATGTAATTTGTAACAATTAGGTAATAAAAATGTTTTGTTTGTACCTAGTATTGCCCCAAATTTTCTTTTATTGAACTAAATAAAAATTGGTTTGTTAGTAGAACAACTCCGTCAATAACAGCTGATATTTTATACCGAAAACATGATTAGTTATTAGAATTTTAATAATAATTTTTAAAAGAAAAACAAAACTGAGAGTTGAACAAGATATACATTCAATTACACAGTATAGAAATAATAAAAAACATTAATTGCCTAACTGTTTCAATCTCATTGTTGTCAATGTAAATATTTGCGTTTTTATGAGTGTAGAAAGAAATAAATTACGCATTATTACCTCAAAAAATCATTGCAGGTATTATATAAATGAAACCCCAAAATGCTTCTGCACATGACACACCTTTCAATAACATGGCACCATCTTATTTTATAAATTGATTTCACATGTATTTTACAATTTGTAATTCACTTTAATTAGAAATTGAAAAAATCCAGATCTGAACCAATTTTCGTTGATACTTACCGTCGCAACTACATTTGAAGGGCCCTAAAAGAAACTGTTAGGAAGATCGCATCTCCGTGTAGACTTTTCCAGCTGCAAATCTTATAGCTATTGAAACTTTAACGTCAAATATTTACCAAGACTGATGAAAATCAAAAATATTTTGCAACAATGGTTCAGACGGACAAACTGGTGGATTTCAAAACAAACGGATTTTATAACATTTGTAACCATGGCTGAATGTCTTACTGCGATAGTTCAGTCAAAACTGCATCAATATATTACACAGCCATGAAAAATAAAAATGGATATGACTTTTTCCACTTCTTTTTTGTAATTTATATAAATTGATTCAGTAGTCTAAAACTAACGTTTCAGTACATTACCTTCTTTTGAAGAAACGTGAAGGTAACTTCGGCTTTCAGTTACGAAGCTTGAAAATAGTACAAATGAGTTATTCGACTTTATAAAGTTTCTTATACTGAGTAAACCAGCAAAAAATAAAAACTTATCATTTTTTTGAACTAAAATGTTAAGAGTCTTTAATCTCAACTCTTTGGCATTTTAATCTGGAAGCTTTCATTATTAACTTTAAGATGTATATTATTGAAGATAGAATTTTACTTTAAATCACCACGGTTAGACCAAAATAAATATCCGTTATTTAAATATAAATCTTTGAATCTTAACTTAACGATTGTGTACCATTATGCACTAATCTAGTTCAATATTAATTAATTTATAGAGTGCTGAGTATGAGATTATATAAAAGTTTTAAGCTTGTACTAGTTGGACAGTTTTTTAAAAGCTTTTGAGTTTTCGGATTACGTTCTGTAGAAAATTTAGAAAAGCTTATGTTCTATAGAAAATGAACAAGGTCGGTAAATTTTTGAACAAATTAAGGAAGTTTTTTCTTATTGCTTTACAATCGTTTTTTGTTTTTTTTGTTTGTTTTGTGTGTGTAGCTCTTCCTGGCGTTGTGGCTGTTTAACGTGTACTTATCAACCTGCGATTATGTCAGGGTTTGTTACTACACTAATTGGGCTCAATACAGACCGTCACCGATGAAATTTTTTCCAGAAGACATAGATGCATCACTTTGCACACACATCATCTATGCTTTTAGCCGGATAAATAATGGTGAGCTTAGTTTTTACATAACTATCCCTAAAAACGTTGCCATAAAGATTGATATTATTATGTAATCTCTATATAGTAAACTATTAAAATAGGATATTTTTTAACCGAAGAAAATCAAATAAATACGGCCAAAATAGCTTGTTTTACACCAGTCTTTTAAGATATCAAAATCGAAAATAATCAAACCATTGCAGTGTATAAAATTTTCTCCATTTCAAACATTTGATGTGGCCCCCCCCTTCCCCCCCCCCCCACTTTAAAAAATTGTGGCGAGTTTTTTGTATCAAAATTCTTATTTCAAAGTTTTAAATAAAACTTTATTTTAGAAAAAACGATTCTTGATATGTATGAATCAAACGACGAGAAAATGTATGCTCGGGTTATGAACTTAAAGAAAGTTAACCCAAAACTAATCATATTACTAGCTGTTGGAGGATGGAACCACGAGTCCGGTTGTACGTAAATTATTTAATCATGTTTTTTGAAACTTGAGGAGCACAAAACAGTATTATTAGTCTGTTAAAATTTTTTTTTTTTTTTTTTTTTACTGAAAATAATTTCCAATTTTATTTTTAAGCGACCTCGCCATTTTCTATCATGGTTAACAATAATCAAAACCGCGCAAATTTTATTAAATCGGTGGTGAAGTTGCTCCGAAAAAATAATTTTGATGGTTTTGATCTGGACTGGGAGTATCCGGCTGGAAGAGGAAACTCGCCGGCAAAAGACAAGAAAATGTAAGTGTTTATTTCAATTGAGATAACGCAAACCAAAGTTGCTTTTTCTAATTACATTGAATTTAATACCCATCTATTTTTAAAATTACGTATTTAGGTTTACGCTTCTTGTGAAAGAGCTTGCAACGGCCTTTGAAAAAGACGCAGCTGAAAGCGGAAAACCCGCCTTAGTATTAACAGCTGCTGTTGCGGCGGGTTATGACGTCGTTGATGCAGGTTACGAAGCTAAGGAGCTTGCTAAATACCTTTATTTGCTAAACATTATGGCTTATGATCTACATGGTACTTGGGATTTTGTGACAGGACATCACACAGCGCTAAACAATGATGGGGGTAAGTATTGAAATTATGTTTAATTAAGGTAAATTGTTAAATTGGGTTTCTTCTAAGTGGATGTATTAATTTTGATTGACACTATCAAATTATGTTGCATGATTACAATATAAACACAAATGAAACTCAAATGAAATTCCGTTTTAAAACTCATATCAATCTATTTGTTCCAAACTAATTGTAAATGTACAATGAAATATGCTTGCTGACTAATATAGCTTTTTTTTAAATCTTAAATTTATGTCAGCCAAAAAGCTAAGTGTAAATAAATATGATAAATAAAAACTCTTTATTAAAAACCTTTTTTTTCTTTTGGTTTTAGGAAAGTCTCCTAAACGGAAAGAATACACCGTTACTTATGCAGTTGAGTATTGGATTAGCAAAGGCTTTCCACCAAAAAAAATCACTTTAGGTTTAGCAACTTACGGACGCTCTTTCTATTTGAAGAATGCTAATAACCATGGCCTTTCTGCAGACATCGATATCTCAAAGAAAAATAATCTGGCTCCAAAGGGAAAGTTCACAGAAGAAGAAGGATTATTGGCATACTACGAAATTTGCTCAATGGGATTGACTGTTGTTCATGATAACAAAGCAGGAGCTCCCTATGGTTACAAAAATACTGTGTGGGTGGCGTACGATGATGCGAACAGTTTGACAAAAAAAGCCACACTTTTAATTAAAGGTAGCTCATTGCTCATCTCGTATTTATCACATTTTGTGTTTTCTTTATGTAAAAGTTTAATCCATACTGTCCTTTTTTCAGGTAAAAATCTGGCAGGAGCAATGTTTTGGGCTTTAGATCTTGATGATTTTAACGGTAAACAGTGTGGCCAAGGACAATATCCGTTGTTGAATGCTGTAAAGAATGCTTTAGAAGGTAAACCAAAAACAAGTGGTAAAATAAATCCAGAAAAAAATCCTTCTAAGAAAATATGGCACCATGGGCAACATAAAATGAAAAATTTCATGCAGTAGAACTTTGGAAAGGGTATCCTGAAATGTTTATATGGTGCTTTATCAACTGTTTGAAGGGAGTATGCCCATTGTGCGCGTGTGTTTGTAATTTCTGTTATTATGATTACGAATTCAAGCATCAAAGTTTTTTAAGATTTATCGGAAATTGTTTTTGTATAAATTCACTGTTTTTAAGCAGAAGTTTTTAAGCATGTTTTTGTAAAACTAATAAGCGAATTTTTTATGCTATTATAAAATCTTAACTGAAAACACCAGTAAATTTTGAAAAAGTAACATAGTTTTGAAGGCATCAATGATGTTCTGCTGCATTCGTCAAAACCTATAATACCTTTGATGAACTTAACACATTTAATTTTTGATGTGCAAAATCATGTTTAATAACGAACTAACACTAGTCTTATTCTTAAATAAAACGTAAGAAAATCAATTTTTTGATGGTAGTGGAATACATGATCGGAAAGAATAAAAGCTGAGTTTCAATAATTAGCATAGTATTTTCAGCAGCCATTTTTTAAACGAAGATACGATGCTACAAAGTTGGGTAAGCAACTTATTCGGTTCATACATATGTATATGTATATATATATATATATATATGTACATTAGGGTGGGTCAATTTTTTTTTTTTTTATGAAACATGGAAATAAAGTTGCATTTCGTTGTCTCTATTAATGATATGTAAAAGAAATGTAATAAAAATTTTATTTCGTTTTGCCAACTTTAACTTAAATTTTACTATATAAGGTCAAAATGATGCTATTTTACAACAGTCGTATAATTGCAGGATAAAAGCATTAAGATTTAGATTTTTTGATGATTCATGTTAATAATATTATATTAATAGTATACAAACTTTGCAAAAGTTTAGAGCACCCTACGAAATATAAAACAAAAAGCTGTTAGTGTTGTTTGTTGACTTCCGATTAACATGATCCTTCACTTCGTTATAAGATATATACTTACGCTGTTTGTTTTTTTGTTTTAGTGTAATTAGTTAAAATTGAAAATAAAAATGGCTACTGTTAAAACACGAAGTGAAACTGAACATGGTATACTTGGACAACCAAGACCATTTCAAACAAATCAACTGCCAACTTCTGCTGATGTTTTTAAAGCATATGACTATTTACTAAAAAATAACAATTGCACAAGTGTTACTGAAAGAGCAACAGTCATAGCTAATGAAATTAAAGCACTGTACAACAAAGCAAGTATTCCTACCATTGCAGTCAGCAGCTTAGTTATTCGCATAAAGAGACTAATCAACAAAGTACATGAGCTTGGTAAATACTCTGATCGCAAGAAGTCCTCTGCAACATTTAAATCAAGTTTGCAGATGTTAGACCAACTATTCGATATTTGTCTGTGTAAGTGTTTTGATAATGGTGTTCGAGAAAGGTCAGCTTGTTTATGTCCACTGCCAAAAAAAATTCCAACACTTGAATGGGAGTTCTGGATAGATCAAAAAACGGTACGGAAGATGGTAATAGGAAAAGTAGACAAAGAAGAAACAATTAAGCTGCAGAAGAGAGAAAAAAGAGGAAGTAAAACATGCAATTTACCAATTACAGATAAGAAAATGAAATTTGATAAAGAAATTGATCCAAATGAAACATATTGTAGTGATAATGAACAGTCAAAGTCAGATGAAGAATTTTTGCCAATTGAGATGTCAGATGATAAAGTCATGTCAAGTTATGAAGTGATATCAAGTGATAATAAGATGTCAAGTGATGAAGAGATCAAAGTTTACAACACTAAACAATATCCTGAGTTGTGTAAGGCCATGGATAGGTGTAAAATCAGTAACAGAGATGCTTGCTTAATAGCAAATGCAGTACTAAAAGATTTAGATCTTATAACACCAGAGAATGCTATTGATCCAGCAAAACTTCGTCGTCAGAGAAATATGTGGAGGAAAAAAGAAGTTGAAAAGCATGCTGCTGAAGTCCACAATGTACTTTGCATTGGATTTGATGGGAAGCAGGATATCACTTCCGTTAAAGCAAGTGGTGTCCGACGAAATTTCAAAGAAGAACATTATGTGATAGTGTCATTTCCGCAAAACAAATATGTCAATCATGTCATGCCACAAAGTAGTAAAGCTATTCATATTGCACAAGAGATATTATTGAGCATCAACAACATCAAATCATCAGACACTTTAGCAGCAGTTGTTTGCGATGGTTCTGTGAATAACACAGGTCAACACAATGGAATAATCAGAAAATTAGAAGAAGGTCTTGGGAGAACATTGCAATGGTTGGTCTGCTTGTTACATGCAAATGAACTACCTTTTAGAAAATATTTCTCGGTTGTGGATGGTGGACATTCAACAGGTCCAGCTACTTCAACAGGTAAAATAGACATTGCACTAGATTTTGATCCAAAAGATTTAGATACTGTGAACTTTAAACATATACCTGGTAAAGTTGAGGATGTAAGTGTTGATGTCAAGAAAGATTTAAGCTCTGATCAGATATACCTTCTAAAAGCTTGTTTAGCTGTTCAGCAGGGATACACTGCTTGTGATCAAATATTGTTCCTCCAGACTGCTATGCCAGGAAATTTGAACCATGCAAGGTGGCTAACAAAGGCCAATCGTATTTTACGTTTGTATATGTCTAAAGAAAATCCTTCAAAACCATTGCAAAGAATTACAAGATTCATCGTAAATGTTTATGCGCCATCGTGGTTCAACATAAAGCGTCATTCTTCCTGCCTTGACGGAGCAAGAAACTTCTTTTATCTTATGAAGCAGTGCTATGAACTAGGGAAAGAAGAGTGGAAAATTCTTGAACCAGTGTTGCAAAATAACTGCTATTTTGCTCATCCTGAGAACATTCTTCTTGGAAGAGTTACAAATGAAAATGTATCAATTAGTCAGTTTTCGTGTGACAAAATAATTGACGCACGAGCTACATCACAAAGTAGCAAGATACGTGTCTTTGATAAATCAAGCATCAAGCTTAATCCGGAAGCTTCGTCATTCATAAAAATGATCGACTGGTCTGTTGCTATCGCAACCCCACCACCGCTTTTATCAACTGTTTCTAATGATGATCTTGAACATTTCCAGTTCCACTTTGATGTCTTGAGTGGTATTCCATGCCATTCTCAGGCAGTTGAGCGGACTATTAAAGACATCTCTGCTACAACTATGAAAGTTTTTGGGCACAAATCACGACATGGAATGATTTTGCAGTGTCGCAAATCTCGAGCAGAATTACCGAAAATTGACTCTAAATCTGACTTCTTGAGCCATAACAAATAGCAAATAACTGAAACAAATTGCTGTTATGTGTTGCCTACTACACTCTGACTATTTCTCCTTTAACAACTGCTTGCATTTTTAAATTTAATGTAACAAGATTTCGAGTAATGGAATATAGCATTAAACCACATGTATTTACATTATACGATTATAGAGTAAATTTAATTCCCAAAGCTGCGGATCCAAGACACGCTTTAATTTTATTTCAAAAGGAGTTTTTTTCATAAGTAGACTGTAATGCAACATTTTAATAATGTTTCACAGCCCCAACTTAAAATTTACATCATAATGACCCACCCTAATGTACATATATATATATGTGTGTGTGTGTGTGTGTGTGTGTGTGTGTGTGTGTGTGTGTTGTGTGTGTGTGTGTGTGTGTGTGTGTGTGTGTGTGTGTGTGTGTGTGTGTGTGTGTGTGTGTGTGTGTGTGTGAGTGAGTGTGTGTAGTATGATTATAAAGGTCAAAACAGTTCTGGTTAAAGCTAATGCACTAGTCAACAATTTCGTTAGTGTTAGTACAGACAGTGTATGGCTGACAAATATGTTGGGTTTATTGGCTCATTAAAAAGTGATCCTAAAACCCAGCAGAATTTGCTTGCTTGTCCATGTACTTTAGACTTCAGACAGCCCCCCAGAAAAAAGTCCGAAGCTGTTAAGTCTAGTGACCGGGCAGGCCAATTTAAATCACTCTACTTGTTGACGATTCAATCAGAAAATATTTGTTGCAATCAATTGCTTCTCGAGCAGTATGGGCCGTAGCACAGTTCTACTATAAAGAACTATTCTGCACTTGTAATCTATTTATTTCGGGCACCAAAAATTGACTATTGACGGTAGTTGTATTACCTCTGTCATCTTTAAAAAAAAAATTACAAAAATAAGCAATCAGAAAAATATATATATATATTTCTAAGGAATGCCGTGCTCGTGGTCCTGTTTGTAAGTTTTTGGAAGTTGTCGGAGGTTGTCTCTACTTCTTCAAATCCATTAATCGCCGAATTATTTTGTGCATACATCGTTAGTGATACAGAACTGAAACATGAAAATAGTACAACTTTTCAAAAGTTAAAAGTAATAAAAGTAAATGCCATGACTAGGACCAAACTACTGAAACCATTATAAAAAATAAAAAGCTTAAGCAAAAGTACCCAACTTCATCCACAAGTTTATTTGCTAAATTTCCCTGATTCCATAGTCTTGGTCTAAGAATTATGCTGCTTGGTCTAACAATTAAGAATACTTTTATGTAACAGAATAAAAAACTAGTGTAGCACGAGGCTTTAAAAAAAAAAAAAAAAACAACATTTTATCAGTTCTTCAAAATCTTAAACAATGCTAAGAAAAAGTAGGCGATTTTTATCACGATGACGAGTTTACAAGGCAACTGGCCATCAACTTTAAAAGTTGTATATAGTATTCAAAATAAAATTTCCAACTAAAAAGTTAGTTTTTCTAAGGTTTGTAGGTTAAATCCTAAATGGTGTATTAAATTAGGGTCATCTGGAACCCATTCTGTTTGTGTCTGTACCTTATGTTGTTTTACGTGAGAGTGGTATTGTAAAACGAGTTCATTTATTTATTTTAAATATTAATATACAATATAATTAAACACAAAGAAGAGATTGTAGATCACAGCAAGTGATAGAAGAGTTGCTCGAGTCCGTTGTTGTTTCTTCAAGAGAGCGAGGTTTCGAAGATCACGCTATTTATACATATTCCCAAGGGGAAAATAATTGTTTATATAATATTAACCAATCCAAACACAATACGCTTTACGATTTGATTAGCGCAACACCTTACACCAAACCGCACATCAGTTAACAAATGCAATCAAATGAGAATCAAGATCAAAAAACGCGAGAAAAAGTTTTTGTATAAAACGTAAAAATCAAATTTATTCATCCACATAGACCATTTATGCAAATATATTTTCCAATTACATCAGATTTAAACTTTGATTTTAAAAAGAACTTTGATTGTAAAAAATAATTCTTTAGAGAACACCTTTTTAAATTTACATATAACAATTGATAGTAACATTGATAGTGACAATAGGTAGTAACAATGAATAGTAACAGTTGGTAGTGACAATAGATAGCAACAATGAATAGTAACAACTGATAGCAACAATGGGTAGTAACAATTAAAAGTATTAATGGGAAAACCTTTGTCAGCAGTTATATCACTTCTAGCCTTTAAATTGAAAGTTTCGTCTATCCTTCATTATATGATTTAATATCTTAATTTTTATAAATAAATGTTTAATGATATTCGCAAAGTAATTTTGTGTGCTTATCAGTCGATTTTAACTTCTACAGCCTCAGCGAGAGGCCTGGGTAAAATTTAAAATAACGTTAAAAATAAAAATGTTTTTCATCTCTCCTCTCACAGTTTAAGCAATCTTAATTAATATATTCTTCGACCTCAAATTCACTTAGCCACCGACTTTCAGCTCATCAGAGAAATTATTTGTAATGCTATTGATAAATAACGAAATTATTTTTTACGGCAAGGAGGGTCAAGACTGCAATATGAAAAACTTAAACAAACAATATCTATGGAACCATTTGGAATTGAATGCTCAAGTTTTCTGATTTATTTTTTAGTACTTAGATCTTTCAGAATTTTAAAAACAAAGCAATTCTCAAAAAGATGGTGTCGATGCATGGTTAAATTGACGTTTCTCTCTTTACAAAATAAATTTCTTACAAATGCGAGCGATCGAGGTGTTTTTATTTTTTATTCAACTTGCTTTAAATTATTTGCTAATTTAATATCACAAATTCTGATGAATTTATTAAGCAATTAGAATATTTAACTATATACTGCCTTAAAATGTACTTTTTCCAATTCACTAAATAAATGTATCGTGTACCCGTGGCACGCTCAATTTTGGCTAAGAAACCATGTTTTGTAATGTGAATTGGATTTTGTTTTGCTGTCCACATTAAACTCATCGAGCCTTTTCATAACTTCTTCTAATTGAGTTTCAATTAGCGTCGTTGTATAACTTGTAAATAACTAACTGAAAGTTTGAAAATTCCCCTATTTAGTATGAGACTTCTATGGGTAGTCGCTCTAATTAATGGAGCTCTGTTTATTGCTTTATGCTCAGAATTGATGATGAGCCCAGTGTAATGCTTTGGATAAAATACGAATTTTTAAGGCTAAAAAATGTGAAACTCTTTGATGATTAAAGTAGTCGATCAAAAAAGAAATTAAAATTATTTTTATCAAAAGATAATATTGAAGTATCCTCAGCTAAAGAAGCGATCTAATACAGGGACAATGGACCAACGCCAAAAATACCAACGAAGTTATCACTGATCTCTACATTTATATAAAAAAGCTTTTTTTATATACATAAAAGAAAAAAAAAAGGCTTTTTTTATATTATTAAAACAAAGAGTTATTCTTGGAATGTTTGAACACAGTGAGGATTAGAACAAAAAAATAACGATTTTAAGAGATTACCTATACATTTTCCATATACAAATTCTGCATTTTTAAACCTTTATAAAAAATTTACTAATAATAAACTCTATTTTAATCTCAAACAAAAGCATTCCCTTTTACAGCTCAAAATACTTTCCAATTACCTTTAACAAAAGTAAATCACCTTTTTATTTAGACCACCATCATAGCTATTGTTGCGAAAAAAACCCGGATCATAGACAAAATGACTCACCTTCTACCTTACCCTGACGGTATGAAGTCCATCGGTGCATGATTTATTCATTATTCAGTATAAACAAATTTATTGTGTGATATTTTAAATCCCAAATAGTTTACAAGGAACAAACTGAACAAAAAAAACCTCAAACAAGTTGGTTGATTTAATGTTTAAACGAATTTAGAAACGAAAAATACCTTTTCACCAAAAAAAAAACAAAAACTCAACACATTATTTCACAAAAGGATGCCGATTAGCAGAATTGATGAGCGATGCGGCAAGAAAAAAAAATTCTTAAGAACCTACATTAACATTTCAACATGGTCCTTAGGATGGGATATCAAAAAAACTTGAAGTTGAAAATTTCAAAATACCATCTTTTCTCAACCAAGTTACGATTATTCTAAACAAGAAATCATTATTACTAATTTACATCTCAACAATTTATCTCACCCGAGACTAACACTTTTTTTTCAAAAAATTTTGCCCTCTAAAACTAAATAGCGAAGAATGATTTATAATTGCTTCTTTATTACCTTTTCACCTAAATTGTACGAAAAGTTTAAAGCCCCCCCCCCCTTACTCCTCAGGGCTCGAAAAACTCTTAAATTTCATATCCATAAAAAAAAACATTTAAAAAGAAGTTAAAAAGTCACTAATTCGAGACGAAAACTCCTGTAAGCGCGATCATGCATGATATTTTGCTTGTTTAATATACCTTTGAATAAAATCTTTATAATGATTTTAAAATGGTTTAAAATATCCCATGATGCTACTGTGTCCTCAACAGACACCTTCATTACAATAAATATACCGAAGCGGAAATTTAATATATTATGATTAGAATTTTTATAACGAAGTATAAAAATGGTTGTTATTCACGAATAATATAAATAAGCATAATCCATTATGATGCAATCTAAAACTATTGCTTAATCATTGCCTGTGCAACCTCCATATTGCTAACACATTGCTCCCATCCAATTGAAGTATTATATATTTCTTTACCCATTTTTTAAAATTATGCTATCCAAGATGAACATATTTCTTAAAGACACAACTCAACGCAAAACTTTGACTTTTCTCCTTCTCATTTAGAAACCAAAAGCCAAATTGGAAAAAGTTGGACAAACCTGTGAATGATGATAATTAAAAAAAGTGACTATTTTTCGACATTGTAGACGTTTAAATAAACTGGGTAGATTACACCGTTGCAACTACATTTGAAGGGGCCTTAAAAAAAACTGTCAGGAATAGCAGATCTCCGTATAGACTTTTCCAGCTGCAAATCTTTTTGTAACTTTAATGTCAAATATTTACCAAGACTGATGAAAATCAAAAATATTTTGCGACAATGGTTCAGACGGACAAACTGGTGGATTTCAAAACAAACGGATTTTATAACATTTGTAACCATGGCTGAATGTCTTACTGCGATAGTTAAGTCAAAACTGCATTAATATATTACACACTCGTGAAAATAAAAACGGATATGGCATTTTTCACTTCTTTTTGGTAAGTCATATAAATTGGTTCAGTAGTCTAAAACTAACGTTTCAGTACATTACCTTTGAACACAAAGAAGACGCTCGTGATTATGTTTTGATGTTTTTTTTGGGAGTCGCGACAACCGAATAAGTATTTTCTTAAATTTTTTCCTGAGTTGATTTTTTTTTTTTTTTTTTTTGCACAAACGAATCAAAAATTTTTAAAAAACTAACTTCTTTTTAATAAATGTGAAGGTAACTTCGGCTTTCAGTTGCAAACCTCGAAAATAGTGTAAATGGGTGATTCAACTTTATGGTAAAGTTTCTTATAGTAAGTAAACCAGCAAAAAATAAAAACTTATCATTTTTTTGAACTAAAATGTTGAGAATTTTTCTTTAATTTTAACTCTTCGGCACTTTAATCTGAAAGTTTTCGTTATTAACTTTAAAATATACATTATAGTAGATAGAATTTTCTTCTATATCGACACAGATCAAAATAAATATCCAGTATTAAAGTGTAACCATAATTTACTAATTTTGTCTAATACTAATTAGTTTATAGAGTGCTGTGTGCGGGATTTTACATAAGTTTAAAGTTTGTAGGCACCTGTAAAATTCGGGCCCGGAAAATATTTTCCATACCCACACAGCTCTAATACGTATAGTCTTTACGTATTATGATTGTATTAAAATATACATTGTATAAATGCATTAAAATTGTTAATAACGTGTTTAAAATCGCATTAAAAGAAATTCTTAGAAGCAAGTGGTCAATAAAAAACTCTGTTGAAATTAATGAGAAAGAGTTAGCGTAATAAAAAAATTATTTAATTTGCAACTTTTTCATTTCACAGCAATAGTTTTGGGTGACCCATTAGGTGTATATAATTAAAATGAGAGATTTTATGACAGCTTTTGTAAACAAGATTTTGAAATCAATATTTTCTAAAAATTCACTGTTTTCAACTTATAAAATGATTTTTTTTATTACAATAGAAAAAGAAGAACAGATTTTCTTTCCTTTTTTTTAAAAAAAAGATTTTATAACCAAGCGTTTCAAATGTGACTTTAAAAACCATTGCTCATCCAAAAATTTTATTGAAACTAATACTTTAAATTGAAATTAGTCCCAGCTAATCGATATGCGACGAAACGCTCGCAAACTTTATTACTGTTCAGAGTTGTTTGCTGATTAATTGCTGTGTACTTTTAAACAATGATCAAAAATTGCAAATCTTTACAATATACTTATGGAAAGATGAAAACATTTTAGAGAAATTAGTCATTTCAATAATCAATTTCTAGCCCCTATAAAAAACGCATGATATAGAAACCACATCCACTTAAAGCTGCTCAAGATTTTATAAGATAGAATGTGAATTTTATAAAGATTTCATAAATTATAACACAAGACGTTGAGTTTTAAACAGCCCCTAAAAAGTGATTCATTATGGCGAAATTCATTATGGCGCAGTTAAAAATGATGGGATTTTTCGTTCGACACAAAATTATTAAGTATAATGGGGTTTTATTTCCCAAGGATTATTGATATAATAAAATAATCCTCAATTAATTTTTCCATCAGAACTTTGATTGCTGCTTTACAAATGTTATTAAGGTTATGAGATAAGAAATGTAAGTTTATATAACAATTAATACAATTAGTCGTCAGGTAATACATTTATTATGGCAACTTTTATTTACAAATTAAGAAAACACATCCAATTAAATAATTATGATACACAAATGTTTTATACTTAAGCTAAATGTGTCTGGAATTGAGAACCAATTTTGAAACAACTATTTCCTAAGAAATTAAAGGGAAGATTTACTTTCACATAAAATAAAGATAAGATTTGTTTTACTTACATAGCAGTAAACTAAGAAAATAAATTCATGACATGTAGAGAGAACAAGGTTTCAGGTAGACAACGTGCAGGCTCATATTGAATGAATGACATAATTCAAGTAATTTTAAGTTGATAGACGATGCTATCTTGATATATATAAATTAAGTTTTCGTCTTTAGTTTTACGCACAGAGTGCAAGAATAAGGATTAACTTCTTTATAATTTTTACAACTTTTCAAAGTTCACGCAAAATTTTGTTTTCCGTGTTTAAATTCAAAATTAGATTCTTAGAGGAATTCAAATGAAAGTAAAGAAATGAAAGAAAAAAATGGAAGTAAAGAAATGTATATATCTATTCATTTCTTTATTACCCTTTTCAGCAAATAATTTGAGGATTAGTTATTTTAAAAAATTATTCTTTAATAATTTATTTTTTCACCTACTTTCCCCTCGTTCTGACATTTAGATAATGTGTTGCTGTTTAGTTTTAATCAGATCATTATGTTAAGCATAGTTTGACATGCTTTTTTTCACCGTATTTAACTTTGGGACTTTGTTTAAACTTATGAATTCCAATTTTTTTTGAGCAGTCGAATATTTAAAACAATTCTTCAAAACCTTTTCGCATTTTGTTGATCTAAAAGCATTCGCTTTTTGTACTAACCGCTTTACTGAACAGCTTACCAATTAATCTTTTCTGTCACTTCATTGGAATTTAGTCCCTTGTTAAAATAATTCTTCTTCGTTAAATGTGACTCCAAGTTTACAACGATGACTTGCTGCCAATCTGCTGACTCGCATTTTAATAGATTTTAGATATAATAACAAAAAATTTATAATTCTTTTCAAATGCGTTCAACTGCTTTTTTATATCCGGCTAATTAATTTAAATTCATCGCAAATTAATTTAGCAGAGAATAAAGAAATTTAAAAAATATTGGCACAAAACAAACAAAAAAAACTATAAAAAAGCGTCCAACAGCTGCTTCCAGATAAATTCATGAATCACCTAAAATATCCTTCAGTTTCACCAACAGTGCAGAGAGAGGAATAATCTTACAAACTACTGATAGATTACATAGACGTTAAAAGTAATGACTTATTTTAGTATATTTTTATTTTTAGCACAGTTAAAAAATTGACTAGAAACTTTATTTAACGTTTTAGGCATAAAAATGAATGGCCGAACGATATTGATGTTCATTTCCTTCATTGCTGCATCAGGCGAGCTGTTAGTGAAAGCCGAAGAAAAAAACCTGGACATTGGAAAATACGATGAGTTATTAGAATCCTTGAAGGAATTTTTACAAGTTTATATTCAGAACAGCGGCATTAAAAGCAACAGTGAAAAAACCAATGGATATGAAAATGTTGGTAAGCTTTCACATAAATACACACTTGAAATCTTAAAATAAAGACACTTTCGGAAAAAATTAGCAAATTTGAGTGAAAAAATATTTTTATTATGACATGAAATTAATTTAGATCTAAAAATCCAAATCCCAACGGAATCAACAACAGAACAAAAAGTGCCAGCAAACGGAAGAGAAATATTTAATGGCTTTAATGAAGTACATGAAAAAAAAGAAACAAAAAACGAAAAGCGTTCCGACAAAGAAGCTGCTGAGCAATGGATGAATGGACGATTTGGAAGAGGAGCATATAATGTATGGCTATCACGTGTTTTGGAGAAGCAAAAAAAACGATAATAAATATTTTGAAAAAAGTCTTAAACTTACTATCTCGTTAGAAATCGTGTATGAAAAAAAAAAAAAAGAAGTTATTCCAAATGTTTTATAATGCAATAATATTAGAAAAAGATTTATTTACGTGAAACTTTTTTAAAAAAAAAATTCCTAAAACCAAAACAATTAGAACTTAAGCCAGCAAATGGAAAAACATTTGAAAAGTTATAGGACGGCTGCGATATTTGAAAGCAAAAAAAAAAAAAAAAAAAAAATCTGATATAGCCCTATTTAAATAACCTAAATTTACATTTCCGTTGAATTAGCGTACTACGCCTAATTGCGCCATTCGGAAGGGATTATCTATCATTTTTTTATCCTTGGACTAGTTAATCGTTTGCTTTTTTTAAATGCATGTTTGCAAATAAATGTAAGTGTTTAACATATTAAAATGTATTGACTTATGACATTAAATTTATTAGTATATATTAGTATTCTGTAAAATTCATCCATTAAACTACAAATTAATCTTCAGAGAAAGAGATGGGGAATTAAATTCGACAGATTTCTTTTTATTTTAATGATTTTTGGTGTTATGTGCGTTATAAATTAGTTGAGAACCGTAGCTTGATTTTTTGAAACGACGAAACAAAAATTTAAATCGACGTATAATATTTACAGCAAAAAAGAATCTCTGATATATTTTATAAATAAATATCTCTTAACATCAAAATGAATGCCTAAAAAAAAAAAGTAAAGTCTGGTCAATAAGTTTTTCCGAATTGGTGAAAAAGTTCAATGAAACAAAGTTTAGAACTCAAATTTTTTTTAGTGTTTTGGCGTGGTGTGACGTAACAAAGTCCTATGCTTTAAGAAAGTCCTAGTTTAAGAAATGACAAATTTCGTATAAATAAAATAAATGCTTGGGGAAAATAACGTTATTTTAACTATATATCTAGTTAGTTAACTAAATTCTTTTCTCTCAACGTTTACTTTATGTATATGAAGTTTGTCATTTCTTAAATTAGGACTTTCTTAAAGCATAGGACTTTGTTAGGTCAACCACGGTAAGCTCTTTAGTTTTTAAACAGTCATGAAAAAATTTTTTTAATGATGAAAATCGTCATTCAATTAATTAATTAGCCTAATAGGACTTCGTTTTTATCGTGCACATCGTATTAATGTTTAAATATCACAGATCTACAAAAAAAAGTATTTCAAAAGATAATCCATACCATTTTAAAGATAATCCATACTATTTTTTTTTGGCTTTAGTTTTTATTACAAATTTTCTGAGTAGATTACGTAATAGTCATCCACTGTTTTAACATCTCCCTTATTAATTTCCTTCCGAAATTTTAATGTTCTGGTGAGATCGCAAACCTTCTCCGTCACTAGTGGCACCACAATTAAAACTCAATTTTGGATTCATATTAGTGAAGATATTGAAAAAGCTTTCTAGCGTGTTTTTAACAATCAGATTTGAAAATGACAACTCCTTTAATTCCTATATTCAGTATTTCAATATTTAGGCCTTAAGAAATTTACAGATGTAATGCCAAGCGCCACATAAAATTAAACAGTTTTTGGAACGCAATGTTTCAATAATAAATAAATAATAGATATTTAATAGTAAGTAAAATAAATAGTAAGTAAAAAAAAACAAAACAGTTAACAATAAATTGAAAAAACATATTCATAAAAATGATAACATTAAAATAGATGGTAATAAAAATAGATAATAGGAATTAAGTCATAATAAAAAGAGTTGATTTAAAAAAAATTAACGATGAAAAGTTTTGTTGCAGAAAAAGTTCATAATGGACTTCAACTCAATTCTTTTTATTTTCTGAATTTTATCTGCAGTAATTAGTCGATCTACATTGTTTAGTAGAATTTGGAGAAGCAATTTTAACTAACTTTAAAACTGAAAACGAGTTCTCGCCGGGGGAAAAAAAAAAGAAGAGTGATAATCAAACTTTACACCCTAAATACTATTAGATAAAGCTTATCCAATCCTGAATGAAAATAAATAATAAAATGTAGATTTACAAAAAAACAATGACAATATTATAAAATTTATGTTATTATTACAGAAGATATTCTATTTGCAGATTTATTTCATTGAGGTCACCCATGTTAAAAGTACGCAGATTCCTCGGTTTAAGCGAGTTTATTGTTGAATTTGTCGATTTATTGAAGAAGACACCATTTGAACTTTAAATAAACCAAATGAAAGATTTTTTTTCTTTCTATTTTATAACTCCATTTTTAAAGGTTTTAAATAAGCACAGCGGGTAAAATACTCAAATACTAAAACATGAAACAAATCTTTGAACATTTCAATTTTCTTTTCTTTTCTTCAAATATTCAATTAAATAAACAGCATTCAAGTGTTTTCCAATAAAGATGTTTACGCACGCCAACATTTATATAAATTTCTTTATATATATACATATATTTATATATATATATATATATATATATATATATATATATATATATATATATATATATATATATATATATATATATGTATATATATATATATATATATATATATATATATATATATAGAGAGAGAGAGAGAGAGAGAGAGAGAGAGAGAGAGAGTCGAAAAATTATTCGTCTACCCACTGTACTTGTTTTTATTTTCTCCTCTTTTTTTCCCTTTAGAAGAAGAGTTGAAAACTTTGATTGACGGGACACGATAGTACATGGTGTATAGTACATATATTTATACTTTCAGCTTTATATCTGTTTTCTTCTCTTGTTATCGAAAACTCTATGAATATATAACGTTTTTTAGTAAAGAGGCGTGATGGAGTGGGATGTCATTCCGACATCTTTTTAAAAAAAACTCAAATCATCTCTTTTACTTTTTTTGAATAATTAAAATGCAAGAAAACTAATCCACATTAAACAACGCTATAAATGAAATCTTCCTCTAAAAAACTTTAAATACTTCTGCTGTCATTATTGATATTTGCCAAAGAGTTCTGACAATCAGTTCGTTACTTTATTTCCGTGATTCTTATGAAACTATTTAAAAATATGAAAAGGCCGAAACGTTATTTTATTTCGAAATCACGTTTCGGCCATTCTTATAAAATAACAGCTCATCTTTGCAATAACCCATTAATCGATGAAAGTACAGTTAAGTTCGCCTGTATCTAAATTAAAGTCGATGCTTATACATTTTATTTCGCCCAATTTTCCGCGTGAATAAATGTGGGATTTAGTACCTGATAACAAAAACTTCTAATTTAGAACTTCATTTTCGTTTTTTACAAAATAATAATTTATAAAATACCAATTGCCAACTAAAAAGATGGATAAGTGGCGAGCAAGTGCAAAGAAAAGCAAATCAAGCAGTGAAAGTCAGAAACCAGATGATGACGCATAGATTATAAAGAAATTTTTCGAGTAATAAACGAAGCAGCTTTTCTAGAGTACTATTCGGAGATGCGGTTGAAAGAAAAATTAATGATAATTGAATAGTTGACTATTTCGAAAACTGTCCGAGGTCGCTCTGTTTGCAAATCCAAAAACTTATTTAAGCTTAAAAAAACTCATTGAAATTGGTGAGTGAATGAACAATAGGCAATCTTAGAGAGTGCGGGAAAACAAAAGAAAAGAAGCAGCGATCCGTAAGGAAGAAGCTATCATCTTAATAGTTATCAGCTGCGCATATAAAAGCTTATGAAATAACTTTTAAGAAATATATTTAAACAAAAACCATAAAGATGTTTAGTTCTTAAATGGTGATTAATTAGTATGAAACAATGTATTATATATTTTTGGTTGCATTTCACATAGCAAAAACGAATTGTCTACTTTCTGATTTGAAATAAATGATATCTTTGCAAAGAATGGGTTAGGCATGAGCTGCCTTTTACAATCAGATCATGGAAATACGTAAAAAGCTACTAAACTACGTGATGGAGAGCGATTTGAAAGTTCGCTTTATGATTAATGAATCTAAACAAGTAGTCTGCTCCATTAATCTGCTTGCTAGTAAAAATTCCAGAATCAAATGTTTTAGTAGTTAATTTTTTGACTACATTGAATTGACGAGCATAAAAACCCCCCTTCTATCGCAAATTCATTTTTATATGTTTTGTATAGCCGTGGTCTTAACAAAATTTTTTATTACGCATTTGGTTTTCTTTTGCTTGTGATGGTGCTTACAATATGTTCGGCAAAACTACAATACTTATAATATATACAGTATTGGACAAAACATTTGCAACCAACATCGAACAATGCTAAAAAGTGTTCCTAATTTTACATGTCTTAAAAACGAACCAAACTATACTACCACAGCAAACAGTTCAGGAGTCTGGAGTCATAGCATGCCATGACATGAGCAATCAGCTGACAGGTGACAGCACAGAGGCAGAATATCGTTGACAATTGCCATTTTGCAGCGGACAAAACAAGTGCAACTTTTTTGGTTTGTTTCATTTTCTTAAGTCTGGTCCGTGTCAACGTCACGGAAGTTTTTTAATAGTTAAAGGAAGTATCCAGAAGTTTCCAGAAGTTTCCAGAAGCATGCAGAAGCTTCCAGAAGTTTCAAGAAGAAGTATCTGGAAGCATCCAGTAGCATCCAGAAATATTTATCATTTTTATGACTTCAAGTGCAAAAATGGCTCCCGACAGTCTTGGATTGGAACTAAGAAAGAAAATTATTGGCGATTACGTAAGTGGAATGTCACAAAAAAGTATTTGTGATAAATATCGCGTGAAAAAATGGACTGTATCAAGACTATGTTCCAAATATCATTCTACGGGGAAGTTGGCAGCAGATAACAAAGGTGGAAGACCGCGTTCCACCACTTCTAGAGAGGATTCTATGATCGTCAGATCCGTCAAGAAGGATCCCTGGATATCATCAGTCGAGATACAAAAGCAATTAGAGCTGCCTGTATCGGACCGAACAATCAGACAACGTGCTGTTGAAGCCGGATTGTTTTCTCGACGCCCTGCAAAGAAACCGCTGATTTTACTAAAAAACTAGAAGAAAAGACTCCTGTTTGCTACATCTCATATTGATTGGAATGTGCAGAAATGGCAAACTGTCCTGTTCAGTGATGAATCGAAGTTCAACATCATTGGGAGCGATGGCATTTGCGGTGTATGTCGACCGGCCGGAAATTGCCTCGATTTACATTACTGCCATAAGACCGTGAAGCATGGTGGAGGCAATGTAATGGTCTAGGGGTGTTTTTTTGCTAACGGTCTAGATCCAATACATCGAAGCGATGGAATAATGGACCGTTTCATGTATAAAAATATCCTGAAAGAGGTTATGTTACCTCATGCTGAATGGAATATGCAACTAAAATGGGTTTTTCAGCAAGACAACGATCCGAAACACACTGCAAAAGTAGTCAAGCAGTGGTTTCAAGATAACCACCTATCGGTGATGGATTGTCCGCCTCAATCTCCGGATCTCAACCCTATCGAGAACCTGTGGGAGATATTCAACTGCAGAATTAATCGTGAAGGTGTTCGTAATAAGGATCAACTGTTTGAACAAATCCAAAAGGCCTGGGCAGCGACTCCACAAAGTTTCATTGATCACCTGATCGAATCTATGCCTCGAAGATGCAAAGCTGTGATCGACAACAAAGGATTCACCACGAAATATTGATAGCGAAATACAGCTTGGTCAACATTTTGTCGAGTTGCACTTGTTTGTCCAGAAGGAAATCAACTTTTTTTAATACTTTTGATTAATTTATTAATTTTCGTGTACAAATAATGAACTTTGTGATGAATAAATCTTTGTGATGTCTCTAAACAGTTGCATAGTTATTTCTCTAAATTAAAAAAATGCAGCACTTTTATATAAAGAAACTAAATTAGCATTATTTGGTTGCAAATGTTTTGTCCAATACTGTACTTACAATATGTTCGGCAAAACGTATCTCCTTCATTATTAGTTAACTTTCGTAAGTTTCTTAATTTACTTATTTGACATTGTTTTAATCATCATTTAGAATAAGTTGTGAATGATGTTTTACCTCCATATTCCACCAGTTTGTCACGTGAAAAAATTTTTTGAGAAGCTATATTAAAAACATGCAGGCCTCAAAAAGAAGTTGTAAAGTCAATTTTATATATTTCAATCAATAAAAGATAATCCTGGTGAATGTTAGTGTTGTAACCAAAACTAGAAATTGCAACTAACTGAAAAAACTAAATTTATCCAAAAACCTGAAAAACTCTGAAAATTGAACCTTGAAATGCCCTGCAGAAAAAAATTGTAACTTGCAGCAATTTAAAATTAAAAACATGGCGCCCAAACCATTTCAGAACTAAAGATAACAAAATTTTTAAAAAGTATTTTTTGGGTAACATTTCGCAAATTAAAAATTTAGTCGACTAAATTTAGTTACACTAGAAAGTTAGTCGACTAAATTCAGTTAGACTACAAAGTTAGTTGACTAATATTAGTTACGTTAAAATGTTAGTTGACTAACTTAAGTTATACTAAAAATGTAGTGGATTAATATGAATTATAGTATAGTGAATTATAATATAGTGAATTATAAATTAAATTGACATAAGATTTCATGGTATAAATTATTCAGTTTTTTTTAGCACTAAATCTTGCTTTAGTCAACTAATTTTAGTTAAACTAAAAAGTTAGTCGACTAAATTTAGTTAGCCTAAAAAATCGGCTAATTTTAGTTAGACTAAAACCAACCTTAACTCTAATCTCTAGTGAATATTACGCGCAAACATAGAGTGCAGTAGAAGAATTTGAACTTAAAGATCTGATATTACAAGTCGGTAAAGTCCCTGTAATCAGATGAAAGTTTTTTTCACAAGCTAAATGAAAATAAATGTTCTCGAATATTTACAGCTGGAGCTGCTCGTAAATCTTTTGCAGAAAAAGGAAATTAGAGGAAGGAAAAGATATATATATATATTGCTATTATTATAAAGAGTAACAAATCAAGAGAAGAATTCATCAAATGACACCGAGAAAAATATCATAAATGGAACAAAAACAATATGGAACAAAAAAAGTTATCCATGCTTTGGAGACATTCTTATTCGAAAATTGGCTAGCACCTTTAACATCTATGCAAGTACATCAGAGCAAGGGTTTTGAAAATATATTAGCAGTGGGGAGTAGATTAAATTTCTAATAAAATTTTCAGCATGTAAATGCTGTCACAAATACCTTAATTAAATTGACGGCTGAAAGTGAGCGGTCATTTTCTGCAACGAATATTACACAAAATAACAAAGGTTTTGACAACTTTATTTTTTTTTTGTCACTGAATTCAAAAATCACATTCGTTTTGATGTAACATGATAGTTTTTTTATTTATGCTTAATTTCATATTTTCTTGATATAAGCGAAACTTTTCTCTATCTAGTTAGTATGTTACATCAATCATATGGCACTTTTTCATATATTGAAAGGTATTGAGGAAGTACGATATTATTGAAAACAAAAAGAAACATTACAATTCTTTACTATTAAACCTTTCCTCAAGATTAGAAGTGCTTTGATGATCGAGATTTTCTTAAGTACATACTTTCATCTTTTCTGACTAGATATTTAATCTCCCGTTATAGCAGTTTGTAATATCCGTTTATAATCTCCAATCATAGCAGTATCCCATCGTCTTTAATATCTACTTTCCATTTTTGCAATACCCTGATGAAATTTCTCATCTTGCTCCTCACTGAAAACACCGATGTTTTTGGGAAAGAAATCTAGATATGAACGCAACATATGAATCTTTATGGACATACGACAATCCAGTTTCATAAATATTTCAATAAGGTTTGCAACCAGATGTTTGTAATTAGAGTCATTGCGATTACCTAGAAATCATAGAACTACTTCACAAAATGCACACCAAGCTTCTCTTTCAACTTTTGTTATCGCCCTTTCGAGTTTCTCTGATTTCAACATTGCTTTTATGTGGGGTTCAACGAATATGCCACCTTTGATCTTCGCCTCAGATAGCTTTGGAAACGTGAGACGAATTTCTTTAAAACTTTTTCTCCAAAATCTAAGGCTGTTTTACCAATCCTAGCTTGATATGAAGTGGGGGTAATAAAACTTAATTAGAATCTACTAAAGGCTGCTTTAGAACATTGAATAATCCTGGCTCCAGTTCCACTCGTAGGGGTCAATGAACTTTCTTGTAATGATCATCATCAGCACTGCTGTTGCATAAGCAAAGGAATTTGTATTCCCCTTGCAAGCCAAGCAAGAAAGCAAGTATCTTAAAATTACAGCAAACATCCCACTTGAATTTAAAATAACTAATTTTGTCAAGAAGTTCTTTGACATTATCATTGTCTTCTTTCTTCTGTACCGAGTGTGCAAGAGGCAAAGATGGGTATTTATTTCTATCGTGGAGCAACAATGCTTTGAGACTCCGTTTTGAGCAATCTATGAACAGTCGCCATTGTGCAGGATCATGCTCGAGTCTTAGAGAAGTAAACACGTCAGTCACATCTTTACAATACCATTGCACAAATTCTTTATGCTGTTTCCAGTACACACATGTCCTGCAGTCTTCGCCTAGTAGATTCCATTCCATCACCCTTGATGAGAGAAGTTCCGCTCCTGATTTAGTAAAACCTAAATATCTGATTAAATAATCGAGCTCACTCTGATTTTGAAAGTGAGGCAGAAAAGTTGTTATTGGCACAAAAGCTTTCTCCATGTCTTCACTACTATTACTTGCTGACTCTTGAGATGTTAATTGCATCTTCCTTTGTAAAAGAACGAGAAAACAATATATAGCAACTTCAACATAGTCATAAACAATAGTAGCGTTCAGAACTTGATTAAAAAATAAATGCATAGTAAATACTTGATGTTTAATTAATTTAAATGTAAGACTTTTGGAGAGTATGATGAAAAGTATACCAACATTTATTGGTGGTTGCGGTACTGGTAGGCTGTCATCATGTGAAACAGGTGCTGTCGATGATTGTATGTCTGGATATTGAAGAGCTTTTCTTCCTTTAGCTTTTCTGTACTTCTTTATATCAATCATAAAAAAGAAACAGCCATCATGATTGTTCTTCTCCTCTCTCCATGCTCTAGGAACGGCAAAAGGCATTGCTTTTGTTCTACCTCGTAGCTATTCTGCTAGAGTAGTTCGAAAGGTTCCACATAGGTTCCACAAGGTTCGCACGATGTGTCCATGGTTTGTCCTGATCAACCATAAGCATTCCAAAATATTTTTCGTACGTCATCCACGATATGGTGCCTTTTACGATCTTATTTAATACCTGCTTTTTTCCGACATAATATCCACATACATAGCAAAACATATCAGGAGCATTTCGACGTTTTCTAGTAAGCTATTAATCAGAACAAATTTGCTAGTAATGCGTGTTAGGTACGCATTTGGAGTAGCTTAAGATGTTTTAAAAAAAAACTTTTTTGATCTTGAGCTCAAACTTTAAATGCATATTTGATAACAGGCATACAAAACGTTTTTTATAATTTTTATGAAATACTTTACGACGCGGAACAGAAAACCTCGTATTCAAAGTACCTATTAATGACATATTTTTCCGTCTACAATATGCGTATTATTAATTGTAACCGAATACTTTTCTTTCCTAATCCAAGTCTAGACTGCGAGAGAAGCACGCTAACAACCTTCCATGAAATGTTTTGTGAGGCACTGACGATGTATGGGCGCTCAGTTGCCGGTTGGCGCTAAAAACGTTGACTTTGAAACGGTTGATATAGAAAAAAGTTTTACATTTTAGGAATTAGTAGAGAGAATTAATAAACAATAAAAAAATTACAGTGGGCAAAAAATTTGTAAAAATGTGTATCACTGTGTTATCATCTCTTCGATTCGAAACTTGATGATGAAAGCAGATCTTGATGAAAACAGCATCCTGATGAAAGTAGCATCTTGATGAAAGCAGCATCTTGATGAAAGCGGCATCTTAATGTTTATATTATTGGTAGGCACACCCATGAACAAATTTGGTCCAAAAGCTTACGTCATGAAGTAGTTTAGAAAAGGACATCACGATGCAGATTTCATTAATTGCGAAACTGGCTCTATTTCATCAATGTAAACGAAATACTTTGGAAGATTTTTACATTTTTTCGGAAAACATTTTGACATTTTTATTTTTCTACATTTTGACATTTTTATATTTCTACAACTTTGACATTTTTACTTTTTCTTAACATTCAATAGGAGTTATTTATCCCGGGATCCCGTTTTCTCGGGATCTCGGAGGTAAAAAGCCATCCCGTTATCCCGGGATTTCAATGAAATTTCCCGGGAATCCCGGTAATTTTTTGAAACATATTTCAATTATTTATAAAGATATTAAAAATATTATTACTCAAAAGTACAAATTACTTCCTTTTCCCTTTTGTTAAGTTTCTATAAAAATTAGGAAGATCTATTACAGAGGGCAATAAAATCACCAATATTTTGCAGTTTTGGTTTGTGTCTAAGATAGATAAAATATAATTATTGAATTTGATTTATAAATAGATTTGATTTACTTATTTAAATCTTATATGTTGTAAGTTACAGCATATAAAGGTTAAATAAACAAACCAAATCAATTTATAGATCAAGTTCAATAAGAATATTTTATCTATCTTAGACACAAACCAAAACAGCAAAATATTGGTGACTAATCTAATAAATAATCACAATTGCAAGAAATTACAATGAATAAAGGGGAGTCCCTGATATGTTAAATATAAAATAACTACGGACAAGTTACAAATACTTGTACGTTCAAAAAAAGTAATTAGTCACGCATAAAAGTTGGTAGTTAGAAAGTAAAGTAATTAGTTACGTTAAGAATGTAGTTTGTATGTAAATAGTGAAATAAGTGAAAAACCAAGTAAGTGAAGTTTAAGGGCCTGCTTATATGGAAAGCGGGCTGGCTCGGCTCACGAGCCAGCCCGTTTTCCATATAAACAGGCCCTTAAACTTCACTTACGCCGAGATCTCGACGTCATCAATATTTTAACTTAATTTTATTTTGCGTTTATATGAATAAACGAGCTGGCCCGGATAGCGATCCGGGCTAGTTCGTTTATTCATATAAACGCAAAATAAAGTTAAGTTGCAATAAGGACGACGTCGAGATCTTGGCAAACGGACTGGCTCGGCTTTCCATATAAACAGGTCCTAAAATATATGTTTAGTAATTAAAACTAATTTAAAATAATTTATCTACAATCAACATACTATTTCGGGATTTTTATTGTAGGTAATATAGTTTTATATTTTAGTATATTTTTATCTATTTAATTAATAGGATAATAAATATACCTCATCATATCAAGTGGATCTAAGGGCCTGTTTATATGGAAAGCGGGCTGGCTCGTTTGCCGAGCGAGCCCGTTTGCCGAGATGTCGACGTCGTCAATATTTTAACTTAGGGTCTGTTTATATGGAGAGCGGGCTGGCTCGGAAAGCGAGCTAGCCCGCTTTCTATATAAACAGGCCCTAAATTTTATTTTGCGTTTATATGAATAAACGAGCTAGCCCGGATAGCGAGATCTCACGTTTTTTGCCGAGATTTCGGCAAACGGGCTGGTTGATTTCTTTAATATATTTGTACGCATGCGTACAAATTCTTACATTTTTTAAATTTGAAAGCTTCTTTTTTTAAATTTGAAAGCTTAATAATAAATTTAATAATAAAACTGGTAACTTCCGTGTACTTAAAATTTTAGTTGTTTTCCTTTTATAACTTACCAAAGATCCAGCATCTTTTAAGTAATATAAAGTAATAGCTACTTTTTTATCTGCTGATAGAGCTCTAGAGTTAGGCGAAAAAGGTTCAGGAGATAAATAAGGGTTTAACTCTGAAACCAAATTCATGAAAAGAAACCCTGAAAGCCTAAAATTTGTTTTCCATACATCAATGGGAGCTACACCAGTTATTATATTATGCCACCATAAATCAGTTCTGCCATTATTAAACCAGCAACTACGATTTTTTCTTTAAGGCGCCTCTCTCTTGCTTGTTTCATCTTTTGAAGTGATTATTATCGTTTTCGTAAAAGAATAATATTTAAAAAATTATCAAACTTAAACTTGTGAAGCTTATAAAACACAATTAGGCTTTTAAGAAGCATTATTTGTGTTATAGTACCAGTTAAAGATATTGTTAAAACGCAATGTGTTTTTTTGTCGCTAGCCGCCATCTTTAAAGTTATTATTTTACCGATAAAGAGGCCAAATCCTGCCAGAAAAAGCCAGGCTGACCTCGATATCTTTTTTTATTTTTTTTGGCAAAAAATTGATATAAACGCAATTTTAAAACTGGCTCGTTTTCCGGGCTAGCTCTGCAAACGGGCTAGCCCTTGTCCATATAAACAGGCCCTAAGGCATGGGAAAATTTTACCAAAGAAAAAAACGAAGAATCTGCCACATATAATATATGGAAAAAAACAATAATGTGTAAAGGACTTTCAACAAGTGGTTTTCTTCGTCATTTAAAAAATCTTCACAAGGAAGTTGAAATTGAAGTAAAGAAAAAAAAGGTAAAACGAAGAAACAAATTTTGAAGTTAGAAATGCTCCTAAAATTACATCATTTATGAAAAAGGAATCTATAGAAGAAGTTGTTTCAAAATTGGCGGCTGTAGATGGCTTTTCTATTAATGCTATTGCAAAATCTGAATTTATAAGAAAATCTTTATCTGATAAAGGAATGATATTGCCAAAAAACACTTCACATGTAATGAATTTGGTAAAAAGTCAATACCATCTAGCAAAATAAGGAGCGCTTAAGGAAATTACGATGCAAATTCAAGGTGGCTCAAGGTTCTCTATTTCGATGGACAAATATACATCTCTAAAAAATTGTCGCTATTTGAACTTAAATGTGCATTCATTAACTAGGGCATGATTCGAATAGTTGGGTCGCTTCCAGCTGAAAAAATTAGAAGCATATAATTTCTAGTGTAACTGAAGCTACATCAGCTATGAAAAATTATGGAAGATTAAGCGGGATCGAACATCAACTTTGTTATGCACATGGGCTACATTTAGCAGTTTGTGATGTTCTCTACAAAAAGTCAGTGATTTCAAATTCATCGGGCAGTAAGTGTAATGCATCAGACAGCCAGATTCTGATGAAAATAATAGTAAAGATTATGAGTCTGAAGAAATCGATTTTACAACTTCAAAGGATTTACATTCAAGCCAAAACAACGATTTATTAAATTTGCGAGACGTTGCGATCACTGACGAATTATTAGGCCACATAAGTATTGCACAAACAATTCAAAAGGTCCGAATGTTTGGTAAATCATCACTCAAAAAAGAAATTTTCCAAAAATACGTAAAAACTACATACAAAAAAGAACTCAAGTTAATACTGGATGTAAAGACAAGGTGGAATAGCCTTCATGCAATGTTGGAGCGATTTACTGCATTAAAAGCATGTATATTAAAAGCATTGGTAGATTTTAAACACAACAATATTAACAGTATTTCCGAAGATGAGTATTTAGTGGTGCAGACTGTAGTAACAGCGTTACAACCAATTAAATTGGGAATTGAAAGACTTGGCCGACGCAATACATCCCTACTTGAATTGGCCGACGCAATACATCTCTACTTGATGCAGAGGGTGTATTAGTGTTTATATTAGATGTTTTGCCCAAAAATAAAGATTGTTTGGCTAAAATGCTGCATTATGTGCAACAGAGAATTGTTGAAAAACGGAATAAAAATTTAGTTGGCTTGCTAAAATATTTAGATAATCCATCAAATTATAAACACGAATCGGACATAGATTCCGTATTACTATTGCCTTCCAAATCAGTCCTTCAAGCTACGGCTAAAAAATTATTTTCAAAGCTATTTATTGAGGATATTGATGATGGTGGAAATTCCGCGGAAATTAAGGAATTAGAATGCAGTAATGATAAGACTGAAATGTCGCTTATGGCCGAACCAAATTTGAAGTCAATATCTGAATTAACACTTCATCAAAAATTGGATGCTGCCATTACGAACGTTAGTCGAATTGAGAGTCCAGAAGATGTATTATATGACCTTAAAAAATATTACAAGAGAAATGGATATTTTGATGCAACGAAGAAGCGTACAAATAATTTTAAAAAATTATATAATACTCTACTAACTATCCCACCGACATCAATCGATTCAGAAAGAGCATTTTCGGCGGCAGGTCTTTTTGTTACGAAAATTCGATCATCGTTAAGTGATAGCGCTATTGACAATTTATGTTTTTTAAAAAATTATTTTAAAAATTAACCTATATAAAAAATGTTATTGAGGTTTATATTTGGTTTGTTTCAAGAGTCTTAGTTTCTAATAATTATTTTGTATTTATTTGAATTTACACATTTCCCCCACCTAATTGAATAAATTCTTGCTTGTTAACTAATCCCGGGAATTAGATTTTTACGGGAAATGAGAAGCCGTAGTAATGGCGTAGCCCAAACGAAAGCGAGCCGGTAATAAAAAAATATTCAAAATCTTTTCATTAATTTTTTTTTCCACTTCGAGCGCTTGATGGGAGACAAAAAACGCAAAACTAATAAAAAGTTTTATACTAAAGTACATATTTGTAATTGCCAGAGCTGTTTCGTTTATATATATATATATATATATATATATATATATATATATATATATATATATATATATATATATATATATATATATATATATATATATATATATATATATATATATATATACGCACAACGCTATAATAAATAAAGCTGAAGTTGAAAGAGAAGTCAATAAAAAACAGCGCAATGATTTACGTTAATAAATCATTTATGTAAAGAGAGTGACACAGTCACGGAAACTTTTACCGCCGTGATAATTAACAAATTCCGTTACCGCATCACTCTCTCTTTAGGACATCTTGGTTTGAAAAGTCTTGTTTCCAAACAAACTCTTCCATATACGCATCATTCGCACAATTTTTTTGACATGTGTAAACAATAAGAGTCCCCCAGTCAATACTCTCTTCAGTCGTTTCAACACCCAAATAGTTTAACATTTGCGGTAGAATCTAAAATTGAATGTCAAGACTAAGGAATATCAAACTGTTTAACTTTTAAAACAAATAATCAAACTAATAACAAACTTATAAATACAGGGTACGTGCGCTATTTAAAAATCAAATCATGGTTTTTAAAAAATACAATTCTCTCGGGAAACATTGATCGGATTTGAATAAAACTAACTGCATTTTAAAACTGGATTAATCTTCTTAACTTTTACTCAACGAATTCATCATGCATATCAACCATTTTTGCAATTTCCTTGATTTATGGCATGGTGCTGTGTCATGCTGCCACACATATGGCCATCCAGCAGCAATCTTTCGTATTTATGGTAATATATGTTCTTTTAGGATATTCAAATAATCTTCTGTATTCACCCTCAAGCCCTTGGGGAAGAAATAGGGTGGCATGACATTACCCTCTGAGATAACTCCAAAGACCAGGGCATTAGCTGGAAACTTTCTTTGGATGACATTAAGTGCATTCTTAAGGCACATAGCAATCCAATAGTTGTACTGGTTGTTATTTTTTTGGTACTGGCAGAAATTCTTTTGATTAGAAAAGAACCAGATCATGCCCAGTTTCAACTTAATGAGCAGTTTAAATGAATTCTAAAATCCTCTGCCACACAGGTTCTAAGTATTGACTCAGAGATTGCCAAGCCACAAGCAATTGACCTTATCTACTGACTAGGGTCATCGTTAATCACTTCTTGGACTTTTGCTACAAATTCAGGAGTTCTGACAAAATTAGACTGTTGCTTGTGAGATTATTTCTCAGCTATGGCATCATAGCCACCTTCAGACTTAAGCTCTTTTCTCACCCTCTGAATCCAACCTTTGTCCACTTTTTAGGAATTTGCAGTATTTTAATTGTTTGGCGTTAGTTGCAGCTAACACACTTTTTCTTTTACATGATTGTGGTATTGAAAACACATTTTTTTAAGCCATTTTAAAAAAATGATTTTGTAAACAAAATTTTAAAACTACTTCAAAAAAGAAAATTTTTTAAAATTTGTTATGCAGGCTGCAAGCAGCATGTTTGATTTTGTTAAATACTGTGCGCACCCTCTATATGTATATAAAGTATAAAAGATATATTATAAAAAATATTAGAGATCCCTGATTTAAAAGAAAATGAGTGAGCATATAGACAGAAAACAAGCACACTTGGAATTCAAAATGTCGTTTGCTTCCGCATTTGCACAACGGGATATCATTTTCAGTGGGAATATTTTCACTTGAGACCCATAATGGTTCACCATTTAAATCATACCTCACAATCTAAAAAACAAAACAAATTACTCTTTTAGATTAACATTCATACCAGGCTAAGCTATGAGAAATTAATGATGTGATAAGTTCAATTTTTAATGATACATTAGCTGTATTATAACCAATGAGTGCAATTGAATTGGGGGGGGGGGGGGGGTTAAGAATTAATATCTTTTTCTTTCTTTTTTTCAGATATCATTTTAAAGGTTTTACTCTTTTAAAAAGTTAAAAAGAAAATACATCTTAATGTAGGATCTTCTTACTTGTTCAGGTTCACACTCAATTCTCTCTTTAAAATTAAAAAACATTTTATCTCCTTTTGTTTGGCTCATCCTTTTCAAGTCATTTTCCAATTGACTATCCAAAGGTGTATCTTTATTTTCAGTCATATAGTTTTCATATTTCTTATACTTTTCTTGTATTATCTTTAATCTTTCTTCTTTGGAAGGTTCAGTCTCAATCACAATTTCATACTCATCAAACAGAAATGGATTTCTTTGTCTCTCTAATAAGATTAAGAGAGTCATTTAAAAGTGTGTGTGTATATATATATATATATATATATATATATATATATATATATATATATATATATATATATATATATATATATATATATATATATATATATATATATATATATATATATATATATATATATATAAATTTTTCAAAATGAAATGTAACAAATATAGTTTGATGATATTTTTAATTTAAAATATATGTATAACATTTTTATAACAAAAAAAAGCAGAACCCAATTGACACCATAGAACATTGACTATTTATTATAGCAGAAACTATATGATAAATTTTAAACGTGAAACAAATTTTGAAAAGATTATTACTTTATACTTAAAAATCACTTTAAACGTCTTGAAATAAAGTAAAAGCAATGTGAAAGAAAAATGCAATAAAACATTTTTTTAAATTACTTTGTTGTCATACATTAAACAACAAAACTTTAAAAAATAATTCAAGCCACATGGGGAAGAATAATAAAAATATGGAAACAAAAAATCTACAGGCTTTACAGATACAAAAAAAAGCAAATCTTTTAATTATGGCTACACATTTTCTTTGCATGATTCAAGGTAACTTGTAAAATGTAAAACAACAAAATGCAAAACACCAATCTAATTAAAGAAACTACACCAAAGTTATTAAGCCCAATTTATGCCATACTAGCATAGCACCAGCCCATTAAGCTTGTATGGTATGGTATCACTACTTGTTAAGTACGCCTTAAGTTAAATGATCTGCTTAAGCAAACAACTTCCTTTAAAACTTTATAACACATACTTTTATTGGTTTCAAAGTTTCAATTTATAAATTGACTTGCAAAATTTTTTAAAATTGTAACCCAAATTTAAATTAAAATGGTTTTTTTATTAAAATCATCCAAAGATTTGAGGCATCTTAAAATAATCAGATAATAAAAATACCACTTAAACTGTAAAAAAATAATAAAAAATTTTAGTGATGTTTTTCAATAATTTTCAATAAAAATGTGTTATTTTGGCATTATGTTTTTAATGCTCAATAAACAATTAAAAGAACTAAAAGTAAAGATTAATTGAATAAGAGCTATCTGCATGGCATGGTTAGTAAAAAAAAAAAAAGGAAGAATAATCAAACACATAAACCCATCAAATTCAGGTTTTTGGAAAGGATGAAAATGAAAGTATAATAAATATAACAAGTTCAAAAATCACTGCAAATAGTTAACGTTACATATAGCATATCAAATAGTTAACGTTACATATAGCATATCAAATAGTTAACGTTACATATAGCATATCAAATAGTTAACGTTACATATAGCATATCTAAATTTATATACCTGAGACCTTCTGGACTTTAGTTTGATAAGTTTGTTTATTTTGATTAAGATTCTGTTGACCACAATTTCTTTTGTGCAAAAACTTCCAATCAATAACTTGGTGCTCTTTGCAGCAGTAAGATACCTGGTTACAACTTGAACATTTCTTATCACCAAAACAACCACAAACATTACATAAACCTTTTGTGTCATTGAGATGGCTGATAACTGAGCTGCCATCATCCTTACATGGGAACCTTAAGGCTTTTACACAAAACTTACTAGAATAACATTTTCCATTATTGCAGCAAAACAGATAAAACATTTTATTGATTAACAGTTCTTCTTCATAAGTATTATTATCGATGTTAACCAATTCATTATCACCAGGAACATAAAGCTGACATAGAAACGTCATTTGTCTAAAGCAGTTACCACATTGTACATCCGTCCCTCTAGGAATTTTAGTTGTAGAAATCCAGAAGGGCTTTCCACCAAGTTTACTAACATATGAGCCCTTTTTTAAAAATTCTTCGTCCTCTGATTTTTCAGCAAATCCTAAATCAACGCTGGATTCAATGTCTAAATTACTCATTCTCTGGTCTTAGATGCCATCAAGAGTAAGACCAAACCACGTGTTTTAACACCCTCTTGAGAGGGAGCATTTTTAATGGAGTTTTTCCGCAGATTTATTCCGTTACCAATGGCAATTTTACCATGTGCCCACATTCATGAAGTTAAAAAACAGTAAAACAGAAAAACCAGGCTTTAACAGCAGGGGGTTAATGGACTTTTGGTAAATAATCTTTAACAACCACATAATGTTGTAAGTCACGGTACATAGAAACATGCTCTAAGACCATGCAACATATCCCCAGAATTTTTTTTTTTTTTGATAATCGTCAGAAAACATTTCCTCATTCAATAAAATGTGAACGACAACTTTTTTTAGTGGGGGCCTGGGGATAAATCATATATTTTAGGGGAGCGGCAAGGAATTTCGTTGTTCAAGATAGGTAACTAAGAGGCATGGGGTATACTCAAATTTCTAGTATGTTGATACTGGTGTCGAATGAGGATGACTTGCAAAAAAAGGGCAACTGGAGCTAAACCAACCCCGTCCCGACCCATAACTGCTCTCTTTCATAAAACTACGTCTCCTTTAATTATAAAATTTATTTTTTTGTTCTATCATAAACTAGATCAAAATTCATCGACAGATTTCAAGTTTCATCAAAAAATCTCTTTTCGTTTAAAATTTGTAACCATACAAAGCTTAAAATATAACTTTAAATGGTCTTAATTTTTGAAACGAAAAGTTTTTTTGATGTAGTTTGAAATCTGTCGATGAATTTTTATCTAGTTTAATATAAAACAAGCAAAAAATTGAAAAGGGTTTTCAGGAACCATACTCTAGGGGAGGGCTATTTGGGGTCGAGTAGGGTTTGCTACAATCACTTATTACATTAAAAAAAAAAAAAACTCTGATGTTTATGGTTCACATTTTTTGAATTAGCAAATGTTTTCTGATTTTCATCAAAAAAAAAAAATTCTGGGGATGTGTTGAAAGGTCTTAGAGCATGTTCCTATGCACCGTGAAGTAGTGATGACATTTTATCCTTTTAGCAATTCTCCAAAACTCCGTAAAGTAATACATATATTGATCATTCGACCAAAAAAGCAACTAACGTGGCACATTCAGCTCCATTTTCAAGCAGTTCTTGACCGAGAACTACACAGAACAATAATAATCCGCGAGCTTCTTCCTAATTTTGCGAGAAATTGTTGAACTTCCATAGTTTTGTTACTGATTTTATTTTGAAAATAAAACTTTTTTGTCTTTAGCTAAATTATAGCAGATTATGAAAATAGTAAAGGATTTAAGGGGGTGGCGATTAAGTTGATAGCTGTCCTCCGAAGGTTAATTAAAAAAAAAGAATGGAAAAAAATGAAAAAAAATAAATAAATAAATAAAAACCTTACAACAAAGCAACAATCTAAGTCATTAAAAATCAAGATAAATTATATTTTTCGGCTGAATTTATCAAACAACTTTTGAACTATTACAATTTATAGAAGAATATTAATTCTCGTGAGCTAGTTTCCTTTAAATCTCACATACATACATTATCCCACCCCCTTGTCCCCCCTAACCAACTTTATACATCCACTTATGCCGATAATTCCTCGACATGAATCAAACGACAACAAAAATGAAATCCGATTTTATAATTTGTGTTTTCGAAGAATTTTTAATTTTTGTTATTCTATATTTATTTCAATAAATAAATATGAATAAAACTGATTTCATCATTTTTGGAATCGTGCAACATATTTAAAGTATAATTTAAAATTACTATTGATATTATTATGCATAAAAAAAAATTACGTAATAGAATTTGTTTTCTATTCATTTTTGCCAATGTTCTACGATTTCTAGAATTGTTTGAACCGTCAGTTTGGGTATCCGTTTCGGCTTCAAACGAAGTTTATGGTAAGAGCCGAATTCGGCTTCAACAAAAACAGACCGTTAATTAAATACTAACTACTATAGAGTTTGGAATCTCTTTCTTCGACTGCCCGTGAATGCCGCTTGCCGTCATTATCATGGTTGCCTCGCCATCGGTGCAAAGCCAATTATATAAAAAAGCGAATATCATGAATATCTAGCAACTTCTTAGCAGCCTTAATAAAATTAAGACCTCTCCCATTATCTACCTCAATAATGTCGAGTAAAGAACCAACAATTGTGTATTGACTAGAGTTAACAAACTGCTACCAATATTAAAATAATAGTGCTCTTATCAGAGTTAATGTTAATTATTTAACTTTTTCACGTTAATACTATTTCAAGTTATTCAAGGTACTCCATGTTTTATAACCTAAGAAGCTTTACAACCCTTCAATGAGATTTTTATAGGATTTTGCTGAGAAAATCTGCGTGCAAGCTTCAGTCAATTTTTTATAAAGGATTATTATGTTTGTATTATGTTTGGCCATGAAAGCATACATTTTTTTGAGTTTTATGACTTTAAGTCATTTCGAGCTTCTATAAATGCACAATAAATCATCTTTATACAGAACCCAAGTAGAAGAAAGATCTATAATTTGAAACAAAAAATTAAAAATACTGCAAACGATAAAGATTAAATGGAATTCCCTCAGTTTTTTGAATGATCTAAAACCATTTGGTATTTTCCCTCTTAGCAAAAATATCAATGGCACGCTTATTAAGCCGTACTTTACACAAGTATCAAAATGTCACATATAACATTACGTACGCATGTAATATTATAATGTTACATGCATACATAATATTACATGTCTGCATAATGTTACATGTCTGCATAATGTTTCTAAACAAGTCTGTTATGCTATTCACGAAAAAAAGTCATTTTTTTGCATTGATATACGTCACAAGCCTTTATCACGATTTTTTAGTTTTATTCGGGTGTTATAAACTGTTATGTGTTATTATGGTGCTAAATTTTTCTAAAATGTATACTTTTACTTATAAATTGTTAATGATGGTTTCACTTCATTAATGCATTTTATCTGGATATCTATGAGTATATATATTATTAAGAAAACTCATCTGTTTTGACATGGATTATAGGTGTCTGTAATTTAAAATTCATTTTATGAAGTTTGTATTGATTGTTTAGAAAATACCAATAAAATTTATTTAGGTGTCTCGATTTCCCCAATTTACCCAATATAAATAAATGTTGATAAATTTTATGTAACTATAGAGAAATAACTTTGCTTAAAAAAAAAAATTAAGCGGCCTCCTCAAGCCTTTCTCATGGGATTTTTTTCCTAATTTAGGGAAATTAAAAGGTGGAATTAAAAATACCGAAGCGGACGTCACAAAAACTATAGAAAGATAAACAAAATTGCATCAGGAATGATTGATAGATTGTGAAAGTTTAGATCATGTAGATTTAAAATCGAAAAGTTTGAAAACCATATTATGAAACAGAGAAAAATGTGTAAAACGTGCTTGATTTTAGAGAGCTCTATATTATGTCAAGATTGCGTGACATTTAAAGGAGAATTACATTAAAATTTTATAGTTGAGAAAACATTTCAATAAAGGAAGAACGAAATAATAAGAGACAACAGGTTAACCACTTACAACCTTTCACTCAACTTTCTATTACTTTCTATCGCTATAGCAATGTTTGAACTGCAAATATTGGTTACTCCCTAAATAGCATTTAATTGAAACCTAAATTTGCTTATGACGTATTGTTCTGTGTATTTAACAAACAAAACTTGTGTGCTATGAACAGGATAAGCAGCATACAAACATATCTTTTGCAACTTATATTATTTTCTGCACATATTAGTTTGATAAATGACGCAGCTACTTTGTTTTTATTAGTTTATTTCTTTAGTTTTTCTTTGTGAAGACATTACCTAAAACGTTAAACTTTGACGAATATTGCAAAAAAAGAACCCAACAAACATCCAGTCTAAAAAAGACGTCTTTTAGATGTATAAAAAATGTCTAATACGTCTAAAAGACATATATTTAAGACGTCTTTTTTAGACTAAATGTTTGCTGGGAATATTTATTGTGATTTGAATTAGTGAAAGTAGTAATGAAAGTGTTCGATAGGATACCGGGGCAAGTTAGCTACAGAAGTAAGTAGGCACTATCAATTTACTTTGGAATTTTTCGCAATAAAGCAATTTTTCGCATCAATCACATGAGGCCTTCCTTCTTCGTTATTTTATTTGCCAATATTGTCTTAGACCAGTTTGTGTGTACGCTAATAGCTATTGGGATTAGAGTCAACTTATCTCGCGGATATAAGCAGCTTCTCTTGACTTAGGGATGTTGGCATACTTTTCTCTTTTGAGACACAATTCTTAATTTCTGCTTAAATATTTCAAAATTTTAATTACCATGATTTAAAAATTAAAACTGCAACTAACATTGTTTCCTGAAGACAAAAAATGACCAATACGCAAGATTTAAGATGAATTTGTCTTTTCAAAGCTCAGCTGAGTTAATTAAGGACTCAGATCTATTGTTCATTTAATTTGGGGCTTTGGTACTGATACTTACGAGATATAGTTCTTTAAGAGAAAGAACTTCTGAAACCTTAAAGCATTATGGTCAACCAAGTCAAGCATTAGGCTCTGTAAACTGTTATCAAAAGAAGTAGCTAAAGTTTTTTATTAAGCTGTTTCAACATATCGCGAGGTTAGAATTATTTTGTTCTATCTCCAATTTTAAAAGTTGGGAGAAAATGAGTTATTAATTTTAGTTAGTAATAATAACTTTTAAAATACGCTTTATTTTATAATTTTTTTTCTAAATAATTTGCTTAAACATAAATTGATTAAAGCATAAGTTATTATTTCTTTAAAAATAAAAGCTAAAACTTTAAACAATTTTTACTTTTAGAAAAAATCAAAAACTTTCTCCCAACATTTAAATTTGGAGATAGAACAAAATAATTCTAACCTCGCGATATGTAGAATATGTGTCAATTTTCAAAATGCTTTGATTTTGCTTACATTTACTTTTTAAATTTACTTTTTCGCTCAGTTAAATAAATATGTTTTAAGTACTCTAAAAAAAGAAATTCAAGATTTATAGTTTACTTTTGAAGTCATTAAATATCGTTTTTTGATTCCTCACTCCTTAAAATCCACTGGTACCAATTTTCCTATTTATTGGTTATGTAAATCTAAAGAAATAAAGAAAAGACCATACGTTATGAGAAAACGGTCTGGGTCAAAGTAGCCAATAAGGGTCGCGATAAAGTAATTAGATACAATACTTTTGTTTTTAAAAATTAATAAAAAACAATTTTATTTCAATAAAATACAGCACAATTACATTTGAAAACATTATTGCAAAATATATATATATAAAAAATAAAAAGTTTTACATAATATTTTTGGGTAAGCAGGATCTCCTCAATCCCTCCACCAAATAAGCCCCTGAAATGGCTAAAGTATCTCTAGATTAAGAATGTTAAAGACAAATGGTCAGCACTGCATTTATTCTGACTTTACTTAAGTTTATAACTTAACACTTTGAATTATAAATAGATCAGTTTAAAATATCTTAGAACAAACTTTAACTAGATCGTAGCATTCCATATTCAGACAATGAATCTTTAAGAGTACTTCACACATTTAGCCGAATTTCAGTTGTAAATATTTTTCATAAAAAACATTCAAAATTTCACAATGCTTCTTCAGGCTTGGACTGGGCCGCCGGGATACCGGGAGATTCCCGGTGGGCCGGTTGGTATAAAAATTGTATTATATTTTTAGTTAGGCTACATTATATTATCCAAATAAAATGTAAATTAAAGTTCAGACTGGTTTGAAAGAGAAAAGAATCAGAGCAAATCAACTACTTGAAAGTGCAAAAGATAAATTTCGTATCAATGTTCACAACATGGTAATGAATTAAGTAATCAGAAGTTTAAAATAGAGATTCTCAGAGCATGGTAGTCTATATGCTGATTTATCTTGTTTAGATCCAAGAAATTTTGCAAAAATTTTGAAAAAAATGCCTAGTAGCAGATTGCAGCATCTGAGTGGGTTGCTCAGAAAGTTTGATGCTAGTGTAACAAAAGATCAGCTTTAAACGGAATTATCGGACTTTGCAAGGAAATGGGAAAGTTTCGAAATAACTCTTGAAGATGAATATAACTTGATATTTGACACGGAAGTATCTCACTGTGCCTCGGACAACATGTAACAATGTAAATCCGAAGAATCTGAAACTGTCTTTACAATCCCAGAAGTGGAAAACAGTGACAGCCACAGAAATAAATGCAAATCTTGCAAAAAATGTATTTTTTGTTGTTATTTTGTCCTCCAGAAGTTTAACTTGCATAGTCTTGCGTATTCAAATTTGTTTCTGGCTTAAAAAGTTGTGCTGACATAATCCTCATCACAAGTTGCTTGCGAAAGGTCATTTTCGAAATTGAAACATATTTTGAACAGATTAAGAAATTTGATGAGCCAGTCAAGTTTACAGTCAATCATGCTGATGTCTTGTGAAAAAGACGTTCTTCCGAGAATTAATAACGATGCAATAATTGATGTCTTGGCATCGACTAGTCAAACGATGAAAAAGTTGCTATACTAGTTAATATTGAATAGCGATGGTGTCTACTATTTCTAGACTCCAACTAACAGCAGTGTTTTAGAAATATTTATTTTTATCAATATTTAGGCAGAGAAGATTAAATTTTTTTTTTTATACTTTAAATAATAATAAACAATAATTTTATAAAACGCTAATTATCACGTTGATGGGCTCAGTGACGCAACAGCATTTAAACTACTACTATAAGTTAATATAATGTTTTTTGGCCCACTTTTTTTTAGTAATGATGAAAAGTTTACATTAAAATATATAATTTCTAAAAAAATCTCGCCTTAAAGCCTATTTTTATTGTGATAATTAAACTTTTTTAGCTTTTAGTTCAGTGACGCAACCTAATTTTTACAGATGTGTATGTGATAAAAAAACACTTGAATTATTTTTAAAGACTAAAGGTGTTTTCACTCAAGACATATATAATGTCAAAGATTCTTTCTAAACAAAAATATGGATATGTTTTGTTTAAAATATTGCAATAACTTGCCCTCAAATTTTACTCACTTTTTCGAATAATAAAAAGAAAAAACAGTTGCTAACATTCATCAAATTTATCTACTCGGTTCAAATATTTTCTACTCAAAATATATTTTAACAATAATTTTAAGGTGTTTAAACTACAATTAAAGAAAAAAAATCTGCCCAAAACAGAGTATCATTACATTTAAGATTTACTATTTTTTCTGATTTATCAATTTATCTTTAAAAATTAAAGTATTTACAAAATAGGAAATTCTTGTCAATATTTACAGATATTTTTTAAACATTTAAAAAATGAGCTTAAATACTTTTCCTTGGATTAAAAATTCGGATTTCGGAGCCAGATGACAAAGATAATAAGGTATGAAACATAAACAAATAAAACGCAAATAGAAAGTAAAAATGTTTGTTTTCTAATTTTTTAAAAATGATAATGTTCCAAATATCTTGACAGGCTTCTTATTCTTATTTTATATATATATATATATATATATATATATATATATATATATATATATATATATATATATATATATATATATATATATATATATATATATATATATATATATATATATATATATATATGTTTATTATTGAATAAATTATTCGATAGCCTGTGGCTGCCTAATGGTTGAATTTTGGCTTTTGATAGAAATACAAAGGCCTTATGTAAGGTTTTTTTATTTACATTTGCACCAATTTTTAACTTGCAGACAGCAACCGGGGGAAAATCCTATAAAGCTGAAAATACGTTATTTCCGCAAAAAAAACAGATTGCAGTTTACAAAAATTTACTTTGCGTAAGAAAAATCCTGTTTTTTTTTTTTGCGTAAATTACGCATTTTTCAGCTTTAAAGGTTGACCCCGGGTTTTTACTAACAAGTTTATCTCACGTCATTAAATGCAAATTAGTTAAAGTGGACAAAGTGTCAAGAAACAAACAAATTTTTTAAATGCATATTTATATATCACTCGGCGTTTTGAGCACTTCAGCTAATTTTGATTTAAAAAAAAATTTTAATGAAGTCGAACATATTTATACCTAAAGCAAACTTAACATAAAATTTCATGGAATATAGATAACAGGCGTAAAGATAGTTAAAGGGTTTTACCTCATATCCGAGAGAAAGCGGCGATTTACTCGAAGCCTGGGTTTTAAACAGCGAGCCAAGTTTTTAAGTAATTAAAAGATGCTTTTGATTAGGTATTTCCTAAAGTGTATTTCTTAAGAAATAGATTTTTAAGAATAATGTAGTGTGGTCAAAGCTTTATTTAATATCCTTTATTTAATCTCCTGTATATTAACAGAAAAGTTTTTATGTTTCAATAAATACCATATCTTTCTTATTGACAAACTGAAAACAAATGGTATTATTTTATAGCTTTTTTAAAACCGTTTCTAGCAATGTAATGCAATGATTATAGTACAATTGTTGTCAGATATATTCAACTTTTTTTAACTACATACTTGTACTGGTTGCTTCATTGATTTATTTTTCATAAGATGGATAATGATAAGCTACATTTTAAAACATTGGCAACAGATGAACTACTCCCCTTATCAAATGTATTTGATGAAAGGGTGGGCAAAGTACTGTCAATGGTATGTATGAATACACACACACACACACACACACACACACACACACACACACACACACACACACACACACACACACACACACACACACACACACACACACACACACACACACACACACACACAGATATATATATATATATATATATATATATATATATATATATATATATATATATATATATATATATATATATATATTTCAGCCTTTGCTAACCAAAGATCACAAAAAATTTATACAACCTCCTCCTCTTCTTCCTGCGGAAACATTGATATTGCAACAAGACAGAGTTACATGCATTAATACATTGAATCATGTTGCGACTGGTGCTATTCATTTAACTAACTATAGAATTATATTTGCAGGAAAATATATCCTGGTTAGTGTGAATTTCCTAAAAAATTTTCTGCTGCTCTGTAGCATAATAATTTTTAATAATTTATAAAAAGAAATTTTATGTTGAGTTTTAAGGAATTTTTTTTTTTAGAATAAGAACCATAAATACCTGAATCAATTGAATGCTAGTGATCTTGCAAAGCTAGGCTGCCAATATCGTGAAAAAAACAGTTTACTCAGAAGAGTTCCAAGTGGACTAATGAAACTGGTTTCAAAATCTGGAAGGTAATTATTAAAATGGAATAATCTATATTTATAATGTATACTTTTTTTCAGCTTTTTACATTTGAATAAATATTAAATCATTATTTTCTGCTATAGTTAGAAAGAACATCAAGCGTTACATATTCTAGCAGTTTATTTCAGGTCTTTTAGGGGTCATCATAAGGAAAATTCTTCTATCACAGCTGAAAATTTTACTTTCTGGAAAGGTGTATCATTGGAAGATGAGGATTGCTCATTAAGTGATGATCAGTTAAGATTGCCTGTAAATGATGGTAAGTAGCTTAATTTTCTTAAATCACTTTTAGTAATGACTGTAATAAAAATGAAAATGATGATAATAATAAAAGTCAGCATGATCATCATCATCGTCAGCATGATGATCATCATCATCAGCATGATCATCATCATTGTATGATGATGATGAGGAGGAGGAGGAGGAGGAGGTGGTGGTGGTGGTGGTGGTGGTGGTGGTGGTGGTGGTGGTGGTGGTGGTGGTGGATGATGATGATGATGATGATGATGATGATGATGATGATGATGATGATGATGATGATGATGATGATGATGATGATGATGATGATGATGAAGATGATGATGATGATGATGACGACTTTTAAAAAAACTATTAACCCTCCCAAACTTACTAGCTAAAATCTAAATGGTGCTCCTGATGTCATTATTTCAAATCATTATTATCATCAGTAATTTCTATATGAAATAACTGAAATTGCTATGTATATGAACATCAATTTGTGAAAATGAATCAGTGAGGATTTGAAGATAAGAAAAAATATGCTGTGTCATTTGACAGTAAAAGTTAGGTCAATAAAAATCACTGCTAAGTACAACTACTTTATAAAAGCATTTTCTTGTTACTTTACCATTTTATTCTTCAGCTGTTTTATTGTAATCTAATTCAATTCTCTATTTAAATATAAATTTACATAAATGCTTTATTTATATTATAGTTTATTATTTGTTTAATGTTTGATAATTTTTATTACAATTTATTATCTGTTAAACTGGTTCAAAATAACCCATAAAAACTTAAATCTTTAAATTTTTATTGCTTAACCTCTAAAATGGTATTACTGAAATAACTTACTTTTATAGAAAAATGCAGATGCCACAGAGTCTTTTTTTTGTCTGAATCTTGAAATTGTATATAGTTTTAACCATCCATCTTTCATGAAAAATAAATTTCACTTTGATTGAACAAAAACAAACAAGAAAAACATCACTTCAAGAAACTCTTTGTAATCAGCTCTGAGTTGGGGATCTTGAAGCTGAGCAGCACCAAACATAATAATACTGGGTGTATTGCATAATCCTGGAATTTCTAAACAATCCTTTTAATCATTATTTAGAATTAGTTATATTGATGTTGTGCATCATATTCTACCAGGTTCTAGCATGAAAAGAATATGATCACAACATCAATATAACTAATTATATTGATATGCCATTTACAGTGCATCTCCTAAGAACAAAGCATAACTAGAAAATCTTACAATTGCTTTAAGTGTAAAGTTAAATTCAATTGAGTGAATTCTAGGTGCTAGATGGTTGTGTCCAGAGCACATCAAAATATTTTTTCAATAACTGTTTAAATTTGCAATAACTATGTCTCCTAAAGAAAAATTTTGCATGATTATGAAAATAATATATTTAGATGTATTACAGATAAAAAGCATAAGTTAAAGAAAGCAGATATAAATTTTTTTAATCAGCACAAGTGTTCAAATGTATGCCTGCTTTTATCCAAAAATTGCTGATAATTCAAAGCAATTAAATTGGTAAATGTACATGCACTTGAAATTAATAATTTTTTATTATCAATTTTAGTTTTAAACCTCTTAGTGTTTTATGAGCAAAATAATTTCAAATAAAATAAACTTCTTAGATAATGAAGTAATGATATCGTTACCTATTCTCAGTCTTTACAAAGTCAAAAGGTTTCATAAGCAATATTTCCGCCATGAGAAGTTAAATATGTTAAATGATGGCATCAAAATACTAACCACCAATTTTCATTCAGTCAAGGTAAATTTAAATATATTCTACTGTGAGTTTTTCTTATTTAATTTTTCATTATAAACTTATTTGTTTTTATTCAATAAACTTTAATATTTAAAATGAACAGAAAAAATTCAATCTTAGATAATATTTCTCTGTTCTTATTAAATATCTTTTTTTGTTATTTTTGTTTGTTTATTTTTAGTTGTGTCTATCTGACCAAGGTTCATATGATGCTGATGAACTTATCAAGATTATAGGAAGACATGCATTAGTAAAGGTTTGTTAGTATGTGCTTTTATTTTTAAAAAGTTTTGCAGATGATCTGCTCAAATGTAAATACCGTGCCCAAATATAAAAACTCTTATATAGGTAAATGATATATTCATCAAAAGTAAGTATTTAAACTACAAAAGTTAAAAATGAAAGTTGAAATTCATGATAAATTACTAAAAGATGTAAAAGGAAAGATTAAGCAACAGAAAAAAAAAGTGTAAGAAACAGTTAACATTAGTTTCCATATTTTTTCAGCAAATTTATAACTAACAAAGAATACTTTATATGTTTTCCAAGCCGATATTGCAGAAGTTCGATGAAAAGATGTTTTTCTCTTTTTTAAGTCTATGTTTACTTTTTACTCATCAGTTACTAAGAAAACTTTTTTTTGACAAGTTCAAGTTTTGAAATAGAAGGGCAAAGAAATTTACTTTTAACGTTTTTATAGGAATATTATTAAGAATTTTACCTCCCTCATTGGTGATCAATTTTTTTAACACAGAATCACATAGTTAATAAGAGTTAACTTTTTTATATTTAGAGTCACTCTTCAATCTTTGCATATTGTTATGCAAAAGCACTAGTTTTGCCGCAAAACCGCCAAATTCTAGAAGATAGATCTGCATGTAATTTCTATAAGCTGGAAAGTATGTTTTGTACTTTGATATATCAGTTGAAATTTTTTGGTAGTACGCAAAGTCAAATTTTGGCACTATTGATTATGAAGTACAATATAAATTTATAGGTTGTATTATGAATTACAATATAAATAAGTGGTTTGCAAAAAGCAATATTAAAATGTTCGTTTCAGATCTGGGATTTTACTAATTTATAGCTTCTATAGTAATTGAACAAAGTTTGTAATAAAAAATGAATCATTTTTAAAAAGTGATATTTTCAGTTTTCTTTAATCTCTGTTAAAATCATTAAAAAAGCATCACATTTTTTATTCTCTTGATATAATTATGGTAATATTTTCTAAAACTATAAAGAAACTCTTGAGGTTTTATGCTATCGATCCAAGCCAATCTGAAATAAATGTCGTTTATTGATTGATTAAGAATCATCTAAATATGCTTTTGGTTTTGTAGATGAAGTTCAAAGGCTCTGTCTCACTAAAGATCAATGGAACCTTATTGGTATGTTTTGATTTTTTATATGCTTACAGTAAGTCATTCTTTGATAAGGTAGTTAATTTTTGCTATATTTTAAAAATAAAAAATGTTAAAAGAAAAATATAAACTTTCTAAATTAATCTAAATTTTCCTTTTTCTTTCACTTCTTGATGATTTTCTGCTTGTTTACATTTTATTTCTGTGACATTTTATTTCTGTGACACATTTTATTTCTGCAACACATTTTATTTCTGTGACATTTTATTTCTGTGACACATTTGGTATGAACTTTAAAATAGAGCAAACATCTTGTGCTTATTATCCAAACATTGTAATAACCCACCTGCTTGCATGCTCAAATGAAAAATTGGCAGCATGGTCTAAATACCACATGTAAGACTTTTTTTGTAAATAATACATATATACATATATATACAATAATACATATATAGTATAAGCATTTTTAATTTATCTGAAGAAGTTTTTAAATAAGTTTAATAACTAAAAATAACAGGTTTTTGAACTTACTGTTTGTGGTATTGTGTTTATGTTCAAAAACTCTTGAATCAAACTTTTGTAGTTGTGTATTCAGTAGGATTTTATATTATTAATAATCAAGATTGCTTATTTTAAGTTAAATAACTCACTTTGACTTTCCTTAGAAATGGCTGTTTTCCAATTTTGGTATGGAAAGACAAAGTATTGAATAACTTTTTACTCCGAGCTGCCACCACAGTAGCACCAAGGTTTGTTTTTAGATGGTATATACAGTTTTTGTATTTCTACATTCTACTTGTAATTAAATTTAAAATTAAATATATATAGGAAGAGTAAAATAGTAAATAGGAATATTTTTAAGTTGGTTTCTTATCTAGAAAAAATTGATCACCTGCTTATTGTTTGTTTCATACATTTGTTATTGTAGAGGTTATATGGATTTTCGATGTCATCTAGATGAAGAAATAATGAAAAGCTTGAACTCTGAAAATTGTCATATTAAAATATTTTCTGATTGGTAAGAATATTTCATATGTTAAATAGATTTTTTCTTTGGGAATTGAGTCTCGTTCTCTTTTCTCTCTCTCATTAATTATCATATTACAAAACTGTCTAAAGTGATTGACACAAAAAACTCCCATAACTTTTCAATCTGAAAAAAGAGCTAAAATTGTAAAAAGGAACATAATGCAATACATCATACAATATACATAAGAAGATGCCATCATAATTTTGTCCTAATACTGTTTCATTCTTCAAGATAAGTTTGAACATTTATAAAAATAACATAACCATATTATTTCTGTAAATGCAGTGTAATTTATGTAAATGCATTGAATTTCTATAAAAACAGTGGATCAAAAATGTTAATATTGACCCTATTTTGTTAAGTTTACTTTGCACCATTTGCAATCTTTCACGCAATTTTATTTTACAAATTGTCTACTTTAAGTGGATCTAAATATAGATAAAGATTCTTATCAGATTTTTTACAGCTCCTCTTTTTTCTTTTGTTTTTTTGATTGAGCTGATTTTAAAATCACAGTTAGGCTGTCCTCATTTTTTCATCATAATGCTCCAGAATAGTACATTTAGTATGATGGACAATTTATGACATTAGCTTTATTCAGGCTATTGTAAATAAGGAATTCTTATTGTAAAAGTGAGTATACCTTAAGCTGCAAAAGCTTCAGCTGGGTAAATTTCAAGCTAGGTTTGTTATTGCTTTTTCATATTCAGGTTAGAATAGTAAAAAAGTTTTTCTTTTTCAAAAATTGTAGCTGTCCCTTAAGTGTTTTGCTCCCTAATGGGTTGTCAGTGAAAGAAGGAGGAAGATGTATGTGTTATTGGATTTATGTTTTCCTTTTTTAAAATGTTCTTGTAGTTAGCTGACGAATTTTCTTTGAATTTATTAAGTTAACAATAGTTGTAATTGCTGAAGAAATGGATACTTCTACAAAATAGTGAAAAAAAGCTTTTTTATTTTCTAATTCAAATTTTATTCCAAAGCATATTATCCTCAATGTGGATTTGTGAATCTTAATAATTTACCAGAGTTATGCTCGACCCAAGCAAGTGCCATGAAATTGTTGATTGCTCTAGACAAGAGGTGAGTTTTTTTTCCAAAATGATTTGTTATATAATTATTTCTCTTTTATTTGACTGTATTTACTATTCCTCTCAGTGATGACTCACACTTTTTGAGTAAGATTGAAGATAGTGGATGGCTTCAGGAGATTGAAATAATTCTTAGTTATTCTAATCGTGCTGCCTCAGCTTTGACTAAGGGTAGTTCTGTACTTCTTGCAATAGGATCTGGAACAGAGCGTGTTGCGCAGGTGTGTTTTATCAATACATTTTTTCTGAGATTTGTGCCCTATTCATAATATGGCACATGTATTTAACATATATCTTTTTTTTCCTAAATCTCCTGCCTTAATTTAGATATCATGTTTGGTACAAATATTAGTAGATCCATATTATCGTACAATGGATGGTTTCCAGGTACAAAGTATTAATATTACTTTTTCCCAATTTTTTTTTCATTTACTTTACTAATTCTATTTTGTTCCTTCTATTCACACTGTGATATGTTAGTTAAATAATAACTTACATAAGAATCATTGAGTAAAAGTTTTTACTGCCAGGGTGTGTTGCAATTTCATTTAGCAATATATATTTTGCAAAGAGTGTTTTATTGAAATGATTTTAAGGTTTTAGTACAAAAAGAGTGGATTTCGATTCAACACCCGTTTCTGAAGCGAAATCAATTGAGTTTCAGTAATGAAGATAATTTGTCACCATTATTTTTACAGTTCTTGGATTGTGTCTGGCAGGTAAATAAGTGACTTTATTTAAGTTTTATCATATTTTTGAAAAACAGTAGTTATACTGCTACATTACAGTAATCATTTTTCAAAGTAAATTATGTAGGTGATAAATGTTATGGAGAATCCAGTTTAATTTATCAAAAATCATTGTTAAGTTTATGATTTAATAAATCCTATTGAAGTACACTATTATATTGTACTTATTCTTTTCAATAGAAGTAAACTATATTTTGCGTTCATATATCTTTCAGATATTTTTTAAAAATAAAAAACTATAGTTTTCCAGAAAATAATAAAAAAAAAATTAGAAAAATTTTTTATGTATTGCTCTTACTAATAAAGATATTGTCTTCATTGATGCTACTTTTGCTACCTAAAAAGTCTTCCATTTGCTCATCATAAATGTTGCTATGATTGGAAGCAGAAGTGTTTGATCTACCCAAATAATCCTAAATGCTATCAAGTACATTGTAATAGAATATTTTAAACATAACCTTACAGTTGTTAAATAGTTATTATAGTTTTTTCTGACGTTTTATTTCATCCTTCTTTTACCAAAGAAAAATTACTGATAAAGAGAAGGCTCTCATGATACATCCAGTTATAAATGGTTTTTCTCTTAGATGTCTTTATTTGTTGCAGTTTTAGCAATCATCAAATGGTGAAACAACTCTAATGAGGCTCCTTAATATTAATCATGATATATTAGTGTTGTAATCATCTTTTAGGATTGCTTTTATAGATTCACTCAGACATTAAAAGAATCTCACATTAGCAGATTTAGTTGTTTTCTTTAATTGCTGACAAATTTTTCATGCACTTGAAATTTCCCTCCAACTGCTGATTATACATCTGGTATTTGAGTTCCTGATTTTAAAAGAAACATTAAAAGTTTGTTACTGCAATTAGAAGATGCTTGCATTTTTCATTTCACTCATTTATAATTGATGGAAACTGTTATCACTTTCCATTTTGTTCATTTATATTTAATTTTGTATGAATCATTAAATTTACCAGGGAAATGTTATTGTGTTTAAACTGTTAATGTAAGTAATTCCTATTTTGTTTTCATCTAAAAAGTTTGATTAAAAAAACTTCACTTTTTTGTACCTTTTTTTAACAGCCTAACATCTTGGCTTATGTATATATTACTCAGCAGATATAAATATTATCATTACATATTGTATATTATAAATAAGGAATATCCTAATTATATTTGAAAATGGTAATAAAACGATTTTACATACAAATATACATACACCTTTTTTTTCTTTCACTATAAACAGATTAATTGATAGAACTAAAAAAAAATTAAGCTAAGTTATTCTTTTTTGCAAATTTATCTAAAGGTTTTTATTTTTTTGAATTACTAATTGGCTTCTAATGATTAAATACGTTTAGAGTATTATTTTGTTTAGATAACTGATCAGTTTCAAATGTCATTTGAGTTCAATACTAAGTTACTGGAGGTAGATCACCCTAAACTCTGAACAATGAAAATATTAAGCTAAGGAATTGAATTGATTGTTGCGTTAAATTTAATTTAATTTTTTTTTTTTTATGGTTGAGTTTCTTTCTTTAAAATGTTCTTTATCATTATAGTTCTTAGCTGTGCATTCTTAAAATGTTCTTTATCATTATAGTTCTTAGCTGTGCATTCTTACAGTGGCTGCTTTGGTACCTTCCTAGAGAAAGAGGTATAGTGCTTAGTAGATCATAATCTGTCTAGAAAAGAAATATTTAAGGGCTTGAGTAAATATTTAATTTAACAAAAATATTTTTATTACAAATTTTACAGTAGAAATTCAGATTTTAAAATTACAATTACATGTATGCATAGCAAGAAAATATATACATAACAAGTTTGCTCTTGTTTGTTTGATTTTTGTAATGGATATTTCAGAGTAATAGCAGCAATTCTGTATCTTTATGGACTTATGTTAAAGTAATGAATGAAAGAAATCAAACATTTTTAAGCAGCGTCTATGATCAGAATCAAAACTATAGGTTTGAAATTTCTTTTTTTTTTTTTTTATTTTGAAAAATGAAAGTTATTTAAAAAGTTGTGACAAATATTTTTCTTTCAAGTGTACTTCAACCAAGGGTCAGTCTTCCTCATCTGAATGTTTGGTCCTGGTTTACAAGGCTTAAAAAGGAGGTACTGTTTTGAAATGTTTTAGATAAATAATTGTTTTAGATTAATATTTTTTTCCTCCCATATTGATTAAAAATTATGTTTAAATTAAAAAAAAAAAGTTGCAATGTTACTTTCAGGAGTCTTTACTTTTTGCATCAATGGTTGCTGAAATCGAAGTGGAAAAACTGCAACATGAATATAAGGTGATTTTCTTTTAACTGATTTCCTATTTTTTATATACATAGTGTATATGCAGTTGATGGATGTTGTAGGTGTGTTATTTACTTTATTTGTTATGATGAAAATTTGCAAAGTTTGTAGCGCATATCGATCATACTTTTTAAAAAGTAAATTTTATTTAAATTTAACACCTGAGTATTTTTCATTCTCTTCCTTAAAATGCAAACTTAACAGCTGGCTGATTCTATTAGAATGTTGGTTGATTCTATTAGATTCGTACTTGATGTGTTAGATTTTTGAAAAATGCATTAAAGGATTTTAATGTATTTTAAAAAACTTATTTGCATTTTAATGAAATACGAAATGAACCATGCAACTAAAACAGAAATAATATAGTAATAATTTTTTTTTGTTGGTCACATGATTGCTAGATCTATATGAGAGTTGACTATGATGATATACTAAATATTGTTTTAGGACCTGATGCAGAAGCATTTAGTATTACTAAAACAGTTGTCAAGAGCAGATGAATGTTCAAGCGCAGTTGCCTTTAATTCCTCGGCATTGAAAGCAGGTTATGTAGCTGCGCCTCCTTCAGCTGCTTCTTGTAACTCTCAGATCAATTTTGGCAATGCCAACACTTTTGTTAAAGGAAAATCAAGCTTCTGGAAACCATACTCCCAATCCAATTCGAGTAAAGAGCCGATAAGCAGTTTCTTTTTTACAGATCACGAATTTGTTGGTACGTAGTGTTATTTTTCAAGCCACGTGAAAAACGCCTTGTTATTGATAAATACAGCATAAGAACGTTTTATAAAAATACACGTGTGTATATATATATATATATATATATATATATATATATATATATATATATATATATATATATATATATATATATATATATATATATATATATATATAATATCTATTCAAGATGCAGAATATTTGAGTCTTACAATTGTATAAAATTACATAGTGTATGTGTATTGTTTTTCATTTTGATGAAGGTTTTCTTGTTTTATATTTTAGCCGCTGATATTTTGAACACTCCATTTACATCTAATAATATAAATCTTCCTGCGTTTGGCAGTTTGGTTGAATATCTCAAAACTAAAGGTTTGTTAGATGAACTTGCTAAACTCTTTTTCTTTTTTTAAATCGAAACCATATAAAAAAACCGTTTGCGACAATCTTACTAAAAAACGGTGTTACTAAAATATAAATTTTTTGTGACGTTTTTTTAATATTTTAATTTTCGTGGCATTTTTTAGAAAAAAAACAAACAAATATAGGTTTCGCGACAGTTTCATCTCACACATTATCATAAAGATTGTATTTTGTAGAACATCACCAATGTTTTTTGTTTTTTTTTTAAATATTTTAATAACTTCATAAAAAATTATTTTGAAATGAAAGAAAGAGAAATGATAACCAAAAGTCAATCTATCGGTCAATTTTAAGAGTTCTATGTTTAAAAAAATGATTTTTGAACCGAAATTTCGGTTCAGTAAAACCGTAACCGAAATTTGAGAAAAAACTTTAGTATCCCGGTTCACTTTTGCTTCATAAAAATGTTTTATACTAGAACAATACAAATTGCATTATTTGATAGGTATCCGAGTTGGTGATTCTATTCTTGTCAAATTTTCGAGATATGGATGTAGCGGATACTTAGTTAAACGCGGCTGTAAGTTTTATGTTTAATTTTTGTTAGTGCGCATGTGTGTTCCTTTTGTATCAAGTTTGATAAGTAAAAGTTAAGGTGTGTTTGGTATATGTAATGTCAACTTATTGCATATGTATTAACGTTTTCTTCAATGATTGGCTAATTTTATAACTAAACTTTCATTTAATCTTCAGATAATGTAAAAAGTTGGAAGAAGCGTTGGTTTGTTTTGGATCTTGCTCAAAAGTGTGTTGCTTATTTTGAGTCACCTACGGTATGGTACTCGATTAAATTTTTATTAAATTCTTGTTAATTGTGATTAAATTTTTATTAAATTCTTGTTAATTGTGATTAAATTTTTATTAAATTCTTATTAAATTCTTGTTAATTAAGATTAAATTTTTATTAAATTCTCATTAAATTCTTATTAAATTCTTATTAAATTCTTGTTAATTGAAATTAAATTTTTGTTAAATTCCTGTTAATTGAGCTTAAATTTTTATTAAATTCTTATTAAATTCTTATTAATTGAGATTAAATTTTTATTAAATTCTTATTAAATTTGTGTTTAAGTATTCTTTTTTAATTATACGGTTTTTAGTCGTAATAAGTTATTTACTTGTATGCTTAGAGTGCCACACCAAAAGGTGTGTTCAGTTACTCAAGTATAAAAGCTGTACGATCGGACGAGACTCAAAAACAAAACAAGCATGCGTTCATCATAGAAACATTTGAGCGCACATACTTTGCCAAAGCTCCAAGCGATAGTGCCATGCATCTTTGGATGACTTGCTTATGTGTTCCTCTCTCCTGCTTTTCTATGTAGCAAAGTGTGAATGTGTGCGCGTGTGTAAATACGTATATATAACTTTCTAAACCACTATTTATACAATTAATATATATTTTCTAAAATTTATAAATTTTCCAAAAAAAAAAAAAAAATTTTCTTTATGACGTTAACTTATTTTTTTTTTTTTCCCGGCATTTTGAAATTGGCACCTTCCATAATCGGCTGAAAAACAATAAAAAGATTTCTTATTTTCCAGCCGATTATGGTACGTGGGAAGAAATGTGCCACCATACGAAATCATGTCAAAAAAATCTGTTTTTAACATTTATGAAAATGAAATTTTTCTGTCCAATTTTGAACTTAAAAACAATTATACTTAAACATTACGATTTTTTTTTTTTTTAATACAAAATTTATTCTCTGAATAACTAGGTAGGGAAAGATGGCCATAGCGAGAAAGAAATGCTTGAATGTAAAACCATTAAAACGAAAATAGTTTGTGTCAAAACAAGTCAGATGAATAATTAAAACCAATTCAGATTTTATACTCTGTTGAATATAATTAGTCAGCTTCATGGACACTTCCATATAAAACAAAGTTTTCTGTCGAAATTTTACATGAGTGGTAGGTTCGCAATTACTGAATATTTAACGGGGAAAATATGTTAAGGGAGCTATGTTAATGCATGTATTACGAACGTATTGATATATTAGGTGTATAACTTTGCTTCCACCGTTTTTAGGTAGACGGCGTCAGAGATAGGTGGTAAATGGAATTGTCGGGTCTAAGGTGTCACTTGGCAACTTTATATACCTGTCGAAAGGACCACTTCCAAACATATATGATTTTGCACTCACTTTATATATTTTTAATTGCTTTAAAATGTCAGTTTACAAGCCAAGTTCTCGTCATTTTTGGGAAGTTTTTCTTTAAGCGTTCAATTCAAAGAAATCTGCGGAGGAGGGTCATTGAATGCTCTCGGATATGTATGGTGACAGAGCGTGTCGTTAATGGTTTCAAGGCTTCAAGAACGGTGATTTCAACGTCGAAGACCGGCATGGCGGTGGAAAGAAAAAAGGTGGTGAGAAATGTTGAACGGCGTTTGTTTGCTTGTGAACAGCTGCTTCAAAGGCAACGACGCACAGTGAAGCGAAGTGGTCAAAAAGTAGCCAAAACTCAAAATTTTGTAAAGTAATAAACGCTTTTATTAAATTATTGTTCCAACTCTCTGACTAGGATAGTAGACATGAGAGAACCAAAATATATATTTTTCTTATCATTCGATATTTTTTCTAATAAGTTGTAAAAAAAAAATAAATGAAAATGGTGTATTAAAAAAATTCCACTTATGGCCACTTTTTGAACTTTTCGCTTCATAGTGCGACGGTAGAGATTTCTCCACCGTGTTGTGACAGGAAACACAAAATGGGTTCACTACAATAATCCCAAACGCAGAAAATCATGGGGTTGGCCCGACCATGTGTCTGTATTGACAGCCTAACCCAATATTAATGGCTCCAAAGTTATGCTCTGTATTTGGTGGGACCAGTTCGGTGAAGTGTACTACGAGCTGCTTAAACCGAGTGAAACCATTACAGGCGAAAAAGTATCGAACTTAACTGATGGATTTGAGATAGGTACTGAAGAAAAAACGGTTGCATTACGAGGAAATGCACGACAAAATGATTATGCTGCATGACAATGCTCGCCTCCATGTGGCGCCACCGGTGAAAACGTACTTGGAAACGCTGAAATGGGAAGTTCTACTAGACCCCCCGTATTTTCCTGATATTGTTCCATTTGATTACCACCTTTTCCAATCAATTTCCAAATCAAAGGCACACGGCCTGGCTAATCAGCATTTCTGTTCCTACGATGACGTGAAAAATTGGATTGATTCGTTGATCGCCTCAAAAGATGATGATTTCTATCGACGTGGGATTCGTTTGCTGTCGGATAGATGAGAAAAAGTAGTGGCCAGTGATGGAAAATACTTTGAATCATTAATGTACCATCAGTTTTTGAAAATAGAGACTTAAGTTTTGATAAAAAAAAAACAAAAACGGCGGAAGCAAAGTTATACACCTAACAGCTCCAAAACATTTGTTAAGATGAACGTCTATGAAAAGGTTTTAATAAAACTGTTGTCGGAAGGACGGTTAAACGTAGTTGCATAATGTGTCATGAAGACATATTAACATGTTTTAAAATATATTTATGGAAATAAATTATATAATGTTATAGTATAACTAAATTTATCGATCATAGTTTTAATAGACTACACACTTCAACTTCATCTGTCTTTTTGTTTGACTTTAAATACCTTTGAAACATCGAATGATTAACTGATCACAGCTAACAAAGGTCCAATAAAAACAAATGAACACAATGAACTAAACAATATAAAAACTGGGCTATCTATTGCTGTGGGACATCTAGTCAGAGCAACATTTCAAGCGTTTAAGAGGTTGAGCGAAATAAAAAGAAGAACGCTTACCCAAAAAACAATCCCCCTGTAAGCTTAACTTTCTTAAAAACCTTTTAAATTTCTGATAGGAAAGTTAGTAGAATGATAATGATCAAATCGGAAACTAACTCTAAATTTCTCTGGGCTAACGAGGTATACATAAAACTAACGATAAAACTAGTGATTGACAAAAGTTCGAACATTTATCCGCCATTTTACAACAAACGACTCACAATACACCCACAGAAAAAAATCCGGCTTCTGATTTAAAGTGTCGCTTGTAAAGATTCTCACCCCAATTCGTTATCAAAATTTGCGTTTTAAAAAATATTCAGCTCAAAATTTAATCTATCATTTTATCAATTCATTTCACACTCGTAAGAAATAAAACTGATGAAGTTGAACTAAAAGGTTCTCGAATAACATCTAAGTCAGTTCTAAGGGGCTATTTATATGAAAAGCGGGCTAGCTCGTTTACCCAGATTTCGATGTACTAAAGTAGTTAAGTAAATGATCTCAATATCTATATCATCATCAGCGTTATTTCTTAAGATGTTAAGAATGTCTAGCTATTTAAAATTAAGCTTAAAACTTGGTTCTATTGCTTTTATCTTTATAACTAAAAGGACGTTGATGTGACTGGTTGGACGAGACCAAAAATTTCCGACGAATCAGACAGACTTTGATATGATTTAATTTCTATTGTTTAAAACAAGAGATTTGTAACAAAGCGCAACGAGCATGGTTCGCAAAAAAAAACAAAATCGTTGCACGTCAATCTCTTATACGTCCACGGTTTTTACAAGTAAACTTATTACGTTCAAATGCCATCTTATTTTTACGGTTTTCCCCTCAACACAAGTATTCAAAATTGTGGTGAGGAGAAAACCATAATAATAAGATAGCAGTTTTTTGCCAGTATATTTAGTCCAACTCGAACTACAGGGTGGGGCCCCAAAAACCGGATTCAATTTGAAATTTCCACCGTTTTATACCACGTGTAGAGCTCGCGATTGGCGTCCAAATAGTTTTTACATACATATTAAATAGTTATAACCTCGAAACAGTCGCCATGCTGAAACCAAATGCGGAGTTTAACCAAAATGGTGCGATTATCAAAAGTGTCGGCGCTGGACGCTCGGTGACAAAAATCATTCGATTTTTCGGGTACCTGAGATCGACTAAGTACGATTTGATAGTGAGAAAAACTAGTCAGAGGAGTTCGCGTTGTCAAGACACCTGACATCATTCAACGGGTTTGGGATCTGATTTTTTAAGGATTTAGGACAGTCGATTTGAAAATTGTTGTCGGTTGTTGGTGGGAGAAAAAACTATATGTCGAATCATTGAGGAGGACCTCTGCTGCAAGCCTGAAAGTAAATACAGTTAAAGTGAAAGATGCTTTCCGAAACCGCGATGAGAAAGCGAGATAAACGCGTTCTGTACGAAACTGTTTTACCGGACGACTCAAATTTTTGCTGTTGATGCAAAAACCAATTGAAGCTGTTTGATTTACCTACGACCCTGAAGATAATGCTATTGTTTCCAGAACAAAATTTCTAGTGACTGTTCATGTGTTAAAAGTTGTGTCCAATGAGGGTGATGCCATGCCAACGCATTTCTTTAAAGAAAAAGAAAATTTCAAAAAAGAAGTTTATTTGCGTGTTATGATAAATGTACTGAAGCCATGGGTGGAAAATACGGTCATGAAGGCAGTATATTTTCCAGCAAGACGGTGCCCCCGCCCAAAAGAGTCATTTGAGCCGAAATTGGTTATCAGACATTGGTTATTGACTTGCCCAGGTTTAAATCCTTTGCACTCTTATGTATGGAGCGTAGCTGAAAGGTTTATCAATAACTCCAAACGTCGCATCATAGAGAGCCGCTATTGAAGCAACATTCGGTGATATGGACCGTAACGCATTTAGACCAAGATTTGATGCGGTCATTCAAGCAAATAGGAGATGTTAAATGTGTTCTTTATGACTTTATAAACAAGTTGTTATAAAAAAAATTTCTAAGTATTTTCATTTTTTCAATAATGTTTGGAAAACATGATATTTTGCAACGGATTTTGGCGCTGCTCCCTGTAAGAGTAGAAAAAGAGGGGAAGTATATCAAAAGTCAGGAGAAACTCATTTTTGCAAAAGACCAAAATTTTGGATAAAAACATTTTAAAGAGATTTTTTTCAGATTTTTTGCGGTGAGAAGAAAAAACAAATTAAAAAGACAAAGTTGATTAAACGATGATGTATTCCACAAGAAAGAAAATAAAAAACAAACAAAAAAACAAACAAAAAAACAACATTCCTAATAGAGATAGTAAAGGAATGATAGAATAGCTGAAAATATACTGGTAACACTTTCTGAAATCAAGTCTATTCACAATCATTTACAAATAAAGCAATAATAAGGGTGTGCCTTTTTATACTATGGACGGGCAAAAGAACAATTCTCGATCTCGACGTTGTATAACCAATTCAAAAACTGTGAATAATGCAAAAAAGAAAGATTTAACGGAATTTTGCATATCGTCCCTCAAATTTGCTACAATAACACCCTGTAAATAAAATTTCGGACAAATTTTAATTGCATTTGTTATGTAATTTATTTCATGCACGTAAAAAACCTTTATACTTATTTGAAAGAGGATTTTATAATCTATTTAAATTCAATTAAGCTAAAAATATCATTTAAATACTGAAAATAAAATGGTCAAAGTAAAGGACCTCGAAAAAATTATGGAAATTTTTTTCCAAAAAAATCGAGAAAAAGGTAACGCGTTTGTTGCTAAGCAGTTTATGGGATGGGGTTTACCCAGATCAACTGCTTACGATAAAATCGTAAAATTGGAGAATGGATCTCTAAGAAGAAAAGTTGGAAGTGGTCGAATCGCTAAGGTTGCTACTAAAAAAAATATTCCAAAGATTGCTGCATTTTTTGAAAATAAGTCAGGGTGCTCCTAAAAGAAAGTAGCTCAAGTTTTTAACCGCAGTCAAACTCGAATTTCCCAAGTATTAAAAACAATGACTAACATTCGAACTTTCAAAAAAAAAAATCGTCCAGATCCATCAGCAGAAGAAAGCTATGCATCCTAAATGTCTTAAATTGTACGAAAATTATAAAAACTTGGATTTTGTTATGGATGATGAAAGCTATTTTACCTTAAACAATAGCACATTAGCTGGTAATGATAGGTTTTATGCCGCTGATCCTTCTCAATGTTCTGACCAAGTAAGATACAATTTGCGTAAAAAGTACGAGGACAAGCTCTTAGTTTCTTGTTGCATCAGCCCCCGTGGAATAAGCCCTCTTTATATTCATCACAGTAAGCAGGCAATCAACCAGTACACTTATAAAGAGATACTAGAAAAAAACTTTACTTCCTCTTGTATCAGAATATTATAAAAAAGACAATAAGTTTATCTTCTGGCCTGATGTGGCTCGATCACATTACGCAATGTCGGTCATCAACTTTTTAAAATTGAAAAAAATCAAAGTTGTACCCAAAGATATAAGCCCAGCTAACGTTCCAGAAGCAAGACCAATTGGAAACTTTTGGGGTGATTTAAAACGGCTAGGGTACGAGAATAATTGGAGAGCTGAGAATTTGGAAGAGCTTGAAGCAAGAATAAGATATTGTTATTCAAAGATGAATAAAGAAATTTTCCTCACTCAAATAAAACATCTTTCAAAAAAACTTTATAATATTGCTCAATATGGTATTTGAAATAATTATTTTAATATATTTATAAACTATGTATACTAACATATTAACAGTTGAAATATTAAATAATAAAACTTATTAGTTCTTAAAATATTAGTTTTTAAATTTTATCCAAAACTTTATTTATGAGGTGTTACATCAAAGACTACTAATGTCGAAACAAAAATTCATTAATAGTTAAGATAAATACATACATTAATACTTACATACGTGTACAGATAGAAATTTACAATAATATACAATAATTTGTTATATGTTATTAATTTACAAAACAAGAATAATCTGCAAATTAAAAATTTCAGTTTAAAATATATAAAATTAAAATTTTTTTTATGAATTGTTTAGTTTATGGGATTGATAAGTTTATAGACTCAATTAAACTCTATCTTCTATTGATTATTTTTAGAACAGAAACTTTGAAATTAAAGTAGTTTATTACCTAATTTTATTTACTTAGTAACTTCTCACCCTTTATCAAAAAAATTAACATTGAATCAATTCAAGAAAATTGAAAACATTAAAAATATTGCCACCTGGTCTTTTTGATAAAATTCACAGTGCGAAATGGATTTGGAAAGCTCAAAGTTTATTTTTAAGACATGCAAATGATTTAAATTCTAGTTACAAAATATTTTAGTACTTCAAATAACCCAAGTAAAAAAAAATAAAAAATTCAAATAAAGTATAATCTAATATAAAATTCTATCATTTAAAATTTTTTGCATTCATATTTTCTAACAAGCATTCTTTTATTTCATTCAAGATTTCCTCACTTATTTTATTTCCTTGTAAGTTTAATTCCAATAGCGTGTTGTTGTGACATTCCAACGAGTCACACAACATCTCTGCACCAGCATCAGAAATTCCACAACCCTCAAAGTCTATGTATTTTAAATATGTTGATGAAGATAATGCAACAGCAAAAAGTCCAGCACCAAAATCACCGATGTCATTGTAATCAAGATAAAGTTTCTGCAGATGTGAACCATGAGCTATTGCCATTGCAAGTGATGCCCAGCCTATTTGTGTCACTCTTCTATTACCTGTTAATGTTAATTCAAGCAAATTTCTTCCATTTGATTTGGATTTTAGTAATGAACACAAACTTGTAATTGCTTCATCTCCTAATTGGCAGTCACCAACATCTAAAGTTTGAAGTTGATGGTGACTTTCAATAGCACTAACTAGTACAGTAAGGCCTTCGTCACCCAATTGGTTTCCATGTAACCTAGAAATATTTTATATATCTTACAAATAAAATAGCAATCAAAAATATGGGGCATGTCTTAATTTTGATACCTTTAAAAAAAAGATTTGGACAAAGAAATAAAACAAATGAAATTGATTAACTTATTTAATTGAAATTATAAAATTTATCCATTTTAAGTTTGAAACAATTATGTTTTTCCCACAAAATAAAATGATATCATATGAATTATCTAGAGTATGTGTTACTTTGTAAGTAATTATAAGTGTTGGCACTTTATTTACTTGCTATGGTGCGGAATAAAGTTAGGATGGAGTAATTGATAAAATGAACCATGACTATGGTAAACTGGAAAAACAAGATATATATCTTTTGAGCTAACTAGTTTTATGCAAATATAGTACAATTTTCTTGATGGTATATATATTGTCTCATATTACCAAGTTGATGAGAAAAATGAGATATATTAATACACTTATCAGTGAGTAAAAAGAGAAAAGTTTAACATTTTTAGTAAAAAATATTATCATTATAAGATGTTATAAAAGAAAACTACATACAAACAAAATATCAATGATTTTTAAACTTTCTTTTGCCAACTTTATTTTTCTTTAACATCTAATTGTAGATGGATAAAATTTACATAGTTCTGTTCAATAACATCTACAATAATATGATAAGAGAGAAGTATGTCTACACAAAATTTAAGTAAATTATTATGAAAACTTTAAATGACTATAAAGTTCACTAGTTCAGTTAATTTTTTGTAACTAGAGAATTAAAAAGTGCAAATAAAACAACAAACCAAAATATGTAATAGAAAAATATAAGTTCACAAATTTTTAATTGATTTAATTTCTTTTATCTTTTAAACTAACTGGCAGTGATGTCTACTTTATTGATTAATGCTAATTTGTTTATTTTTTATAGAAACTGTATAAAGTTTTTAAAATAGAGATATACCAAGAAAAGCCATTATAGACCAATAATGACTCCCAAAAATAGACTCACAAGGTGGTGATAAAACTTTTTGTACTTGAGGCTTTAATTTTAATGGAGTAGGTTTAAGCAATACATATACAGGTTGAAACAATAACAAACCAAAATAGAGATGCTAGAGAACTACATAACTATGTCAACATACATATTTATTAATCAAAATAAATGGTATAAGTTTTAACAAAATGCGGCTCCTACCCACACAGCCTGTACAGTTAAGGAATAAAAGAATTCATCTTTGGTTCTTTTAAATTTAATATATAATTTGAAACAATAACTATAAACTATTCCAAAAAAATTAAAACATACATATTAAAATCAATTCAAATAAGGTGCATAGTTTGAATAAAGCACATGGGAACTATTTTAAGTTCTAACTTTGCGATAAAATTATACTTTGGTATGAAAACTCCTCTGCCTTTTAAAAGCACACATATAAACAACATACATACATACATACATACATACATACATACATACATACATACATACATACATACATACATACATACATACATACATACATACATACATACTTTTATACATGCATACATACATACATACATACATACATACATACATACATACATACATACATACATACATACATACATACATACATACATACATACATACATACATACATACATACATACATACATACATACATACATACATGTATATATATATATATATATATATATATATATATATATATATATATATATATATATATATATATATATATATATATATATATATATATGCAAGTGTGTGTTTGGGTGTCTTATTGTGTTTGTGTAATGTCTTTACCATTCATTGAGTAAAAAGGATATCTACATACGTAAGAGTAGTAATACCAGTGTTTTCTTTTAAACCATCAGCAAGACATCCAACTCTTTCTTTTGTATTAATTAGTCCAAGATTCAAATTTAGGTGAACAAGAGAGGCATTAGCTTTTAAAGACTCCATTAGCTTTTTAAAATTATAATCTTTCATTTTGCACCCTCTCAACGATAATAAACGAATTGAATTGGTTCGAAGAGAATCACACATATCACGAACATCAATATCACCAATATCTTCCCCTAATATTTGAACAGAGCCCAACATTATTTAGCTTTTATTTTTTTAATACTTCTACATAGACAATTAACTTTTTATTTACGTCGGGTGCTGAGTTACCGAAAGAAAATCGGTTGAAAAACTAAGGGGCGCGTAATAGCTTCAGGTTTTCCCAAATATGCGGAATTATTTGAGTTAAACAGATAAAATATTTTACGGTAAAATGGAAAAGGTTTCATTCAACCCATAAAAACAGAAAAAAAAATTTTATGGTTTTTAACAAAGGATTACCTAAAGTTAACTATTCCAGTAAAAAAAAAATTGAGTTTTTTATTTATTAAGAGAAGCAGGAGATATTAAGTTTAACAACGGCGTTTCGTTACGAATGATGACGTCATTATGTGGAATTGAGGGTTTGGGGCCACTTTCATTTTTATGATTACTTTTTTATTGATTAGAGTCATTAATCGATTTTGAGGCCAGTGAACTTTTTTACTTCTTTTAAATATTGACGTCATCCACTATCTCCCTCAAATAAAGGTTGAGTACGTCATCACTTGTGAAAACAAAGGGTAAACCGTTTTTTTGCCATTTGGCGCCTTTGAGTAGACCGGATCTGTAGCCCATCACCAGAGATACGGAACTCTACTCCTCTGCCACGAATATACTCATCTGAAAAAGTTCGACAGTCCATAACTAGGTGTATCCAATTATCAGCTTTTATTTGTAATCACCGTAGATGAGAGAACAAGTCTTGCTGAATATTTTATTCGCCTCAGCAGATACTTCTCTGTAACTACCGGATAGAACTCGGTCTAAGAAACTTACCGTGTGAATAAATTTTTGAAGGAACACCATTTAAATTAATATCAAATTCATCTGTTTGTCTGCAAAACAGAGTAGAACTAGGATACATGGTGAGTACATACTTCAACGATTGACACACATCATTTACATCAAAGATCCAATCAATCTAAGTTGTTCGAAGGGCAAGGATACTTTTCCAATTATTTTCTATAATATGCCAGAAGTAAGTGCACAAGATAAAAGCTTGCTTTATATTGTTTTCATGTTAACTAAACTGTAAAAAGAGTTTCGTGGAATCTCAGAGAATTGTTGTCAGCTGCTTCAAATTTTCATCGATGGAAAAAGAATGTAGACAGTGCAGCACTAGAAAAAACTCAACAAGAGTTTACCGTCAGTTCTGAAGGTGGTTCTCAACCTTTTGATTACGTTCAGTCTTTTAATTACGATCAACGACGCTTCGTACAAGATAGAAAAACTGGTGGCAATTAGTTAACACATTAGTTTGCAGGTGAAACACAAGAGCTAACGAATGGTATCAATGCATCAGGGTTTAAGGCTGTTTTCAAGTTTATTCGTGCATACACTAATTTTGTACTCTCAGGACAGATGTCTGCAAGGAGTACGATTGTAGTTACGAGTACTGCCGCTTTGGATGCGCATACTGATTTTGTGAATGCTCTCGAGGCTGATATCAAGAGACCGATAGATCTTTCTGCTAACATTGCTCAATACCGAAGCATTTTATCAAACGCCTCACCTTAACTTCGTTCTCACCCCCGGGTTCTACCTCATAGTACAAGACACAGCACTGAAGACAGAATCAACTCTTGAGTATAACTTTGAAATACTTCAAGCTCCACCAAGTACATTTGGTTTAAAAATTTTAGCTTTGTTATATATGTTGTAAAGAAATTTCCGGCCTACCTAATTTTAATGAAAGCTTATAAAATCATTTTGTAAGCAATCAAAGTTAACTAAAATAAATCCAAATTATAAATCCTTACAATCTTGGGAATATTCGTGTACCAAGGGTCATTGTGCACCTAAGGCCACCTCCACTATATTTTTAAAATATCAAGCTTTAAGTTATGCAACTTAATCAGCTGATTGGTTTTTACCAATTTTCTTTTTTTTTTAATTCTATTATAAGTGTTGGAGAATGTTGCTGCAGGAAAATTATAATCAGAAAACGTTTTTTGATGGTCTGAAGTAAACTTTTGTTCCTTATCTCTTTTTTTGTTTTACAATTCAAAGTATGGAATTTTATTTTTTAAGTAATTACATTGATACTAATAGAAAGTAACTGGTATGATGTGATCATATCAGAAATTTGGCCCAAAGCTCACGAATTTCCCCTAAATGTGTTTGTAACTTAGAAACCACAACTATTTTTAGTTGCCATGTTTATTTACATATGACGATAATGCTTTTTAAGCATTATCGTCATATGTAAATAAACATGGCAACTAAAAATAGTTGTGTCAGTATCTTACGTTTGATTTTGATTTGAGATCTTTTACTGTGCAGTAATATTATCAATATACTATATTCTTTTTAATTTCGTATTTTTCATCATCTGCATAAAAATATTTATGCAGATGATGAAAAATATTTATAGTCCAGTAAAAGATCTCAAATCAAAATCAAACGTAAGATACTGACGTCTAGACGATCCGTCACCAACAAATGGTGGTAGAACTTTAGTTATGACATCTTCAATTCCACATCAAAATTATTATCTTTTCATAGAAATTTATTTACTCCTACTTTCTTAAGATACTTAGTTTTATAAACTAAATCAACAACTTCAATAAATTCTTCCACATAATGTTGAGAGTAATTCTTTCCACTATTAAATTTCATGAGAAAAATATTATCAGAACTTTAATCATTTAAATTTGAGTAAAACTGTAGATAATGATAAACCTGCTTTGTTTTTTTTTTTTTTTTTTTTTTATTATTTGTTTTGAAAAAGGTTTTTGATATTATTCATTATTAGATTTAAATGTAAAATAATTTTCATTTCAGGTGAATCAGTTAAAGTGCGTGATTTTCGCTCACACCTTTTTGTAATAGTTGTTTTTCTCAATTTAGTTTTTGGGTGAGATTGTATTATTTTACGTGAAACATTAATTGATGTTGATGGTAAATTGCCAGGAGAAGTTTTTTAACTTTAATAATATCATTTAAAACCTAAGTTTTAGTATAAACTATTTTAGGACTTTTTTTATTTGGAGAGAATTTAGTAATCTAATATCTGTGTTCAACAAAACCTGGTTTTTAAAGGTTTTTAATTATTGTAAAAAGACTATTGCTAATACATTTTACCTCACCGCCGTTGTTAGAGCTGATGCATTTTACCTCACCGCTGTTGTTAGAGCTGATGCATTCGTAAATTAAGTCTTAACTTTACGTTCAAAAAAGGAACTTTGAAATGCGGAATGCTGTTTATATTTTCGCTGGAAAGTTCATACTCCATAAAAAGGTGGACATGAGTTGGATACTTGCTTCTCTAATGCCTGAAAAATTCAATAATTGCACGTTTTTATTAGTTTATCAATAAGGATGCAGCTTGCAAGCAAAACAGGTGGTGTCATTGTTATTGCAATAGCATTCACAGGTTTCCAGTTCTCAGCTAGAGCCCTCAGTGGTGATAGAGGCTCACTCGAAAAAAAGAAGAGATATAATGCTGCACTTACAAAATAGCAAAAAGCTTAGACTAAGTATAACCAAAAACGTGCCAATACTATAGATAAGCTCATTGCATAATTGAGTATAAAAGGTACTTCGATAAGACAACTCGATGGCTGTATTGAAGGCAGTCGACTTCCGAAGCGGCTATGTTTGAACACAGCCGCTTCAGAATGGTGTTAGTAACTTTTGTTTTCGATGTATATGACAATGGCTACTTATATAATCACAGAACGTATATGGAGTCAACTTTACAGAACGTATATGAAGCCGTGTATTTAGACATTTTATTTTTAATCATTACGTAACTTTTCTCTGAAATAAGATTTTTATCTTTCTTATTATTCGAAGAGAAAAAATATACATGATTATGCCAAGCGTTACAATAATAATACAACACAATTTTTTCACAAATAAAAAATACATACATTTATATATGTCACGCGTTGTAACATTAGTGTAATATAAATAAACTATGGATTCAATAGCAGTTCAAGTATTGCCTGATTAAAAGGAATTACTTCTAGAAGGAGTGATCACACTCGCCGAGTGGGGTAAAGAAGTTGTCTTGTTAAGAGCAGAACCAGTACAAGTGATTAAACCGAAGTCTATACCTAGACCTGCACCTGAGCCCCAACCTATCGCAGGACCTATGCTTTAATCTATACCAGTAACACCACTGAAAGGATTGTTAGACTGATAAAAATTAGGATGCATTTCTTGATGCATAGACCTGCATACCTTTCCCAAAATGATGATATCGTACAAAGTGGAAAGAAAAAGAGTGAAGAAATAAAACAAGAAAGCATTTATTCAAGCAGCCTTCAATGCTCAAATAATATATACAAAAATGTTATAACAGAACAACTTTGAAATTTAGAATACTGATAATCACATCGGTGAAACAACGGTATGATCAAAAGCCTAGAAAGTTGCGAAGGGTTGTTTGCCACCTATCCAAAGAGTCACTTTTTGGTGACTCTTTGAAGAAGTAGCAAACAATCCTTCACAATTAATTGACCACCATAAGTCCCAGCATCAGAAAAAAAGATAAATACCAAGAGAAGGTGTGCAGAAAACACAAAACACAAAAAGATTCAAGATGTGTAAATTGTGGTGTTGGACTTTGCAGACCGTGCTTTGCCAGTTATTACATTAAGAGTGAATATTGACGAATCATTTTTAAAATTTTGTATTTTTATATGCACAATTACTAATTACTTAAATTCCTAATTACAACTAAGATATTGGAATCTCTGAAGATTCTCAGGTTAAAATTTCATTTTAACCTTAGAATCTTCAGAGACGCCAAGATCCGGTAGGTTTTAGCAACAACTACCCATAGTAATAGAGCATTTTTTAGAAATGTAAGAATTGATCAAAGTGCTAGCTTTAAAGAAACTACTACTTGCTTTAATATTTTGAGGAATAAATCTGTTTGATTAAGTACTGTATGAAGAATATTTGGTATAAAACTGCTGCTATTCCTAAAATTTAAATCCATTTTAAAAGTCATTTCTAAAATTTCTTGATGTAAAAAGGAGATTAAAAAGAGCGTGAAGAACGTAAAAACTGAGAACAACAAAAACTTTGGAACAATTGAAAAAATTTATTTAAAACTATGAAAGTAACTTATGAAATTTTAAATCGAAAATCAATTAAGATAGTCAAAAGAATATCTCACGAAAAGTATGATTTGTGATTCGTTAAACAGGCAGTTCAACAAGAAAGAGGGTCTATATGTGTTTGGGGGTATTTAAACTTTCAAGGTGATAGATAATTCTGTTTATACTCTGGAAATATTAGCTCTGAAATGTCGTAGTACTTGAAAGTAGGTTAATTACATCAGCTTATTGTATTCAAATGAGAGATGAATCCAGGATTTTTCAATAAGATCGAGCAACTGCTCATATTTCAAAGTACAGAGGAGCATGGTTTGCAGAAAATGATATTGAAACGATAACTTGACCACCGCACACTGTGTCATTTTAACAATCTGGAAGAAAAAAATCCGTTTTTTCAACTTATTTAGAAGTTTTTGTTTGTTTTATATTTCGATTGCAGATAGTCCATATTATTTAAAAACCACACCAGATTTTTTTTGTAATTCGATGAAGCTGCCAATGATATATATTAATATTACGGAACTTTTGTGAAGTTAGACATCAATAACTTCACAAAAATTCCGTAAGAAAACTTGGAGCAAGCTTTCAAAGTTTTTAATGCCGGTTGCCGTTTTATCTTAACTGACAATTATTCACTTTTGCTTTGCTTTAATTTATAATTGCGTCATTTCAGGCTGGCAAAACAAACCTGGCTGGCAAAAAAATTTGCTTCACTGCGGTAGCGCAAGTTAGATATCTAGTTAATATATATCATTGGCAGCACTGATCTCTATAATAACTGGATAGCGCAACTCCGAGTAAAACTTCTAATATTTTGACGCCAAAATCGCCATATTGGAAAGCCCCAAAAATTTAAATCCCGTAAGCTTTAAGTTCTGTTTTTCGGCTTAACACTTTAAATTCACATATCAGATTTAAGCGTTCTGGGGCTTTCCAATATGGCGATTTTGGCGTCAATTTTGATATTAGAGATGCGCTATCCAGTTATTATAGAGATCAGTGATTGGCAGCTGCTAATAAATTCTTCTGAGTATGCGCGAATTTTTAAAGTCGTAGAACGTAGCTATGACAACAACAAATTTAATACTTTTAGTTTGTAAACGTTTCACGTCTGAAACGTTTACAATAACTAAAGTATTCATTTTGAATTATTTTATTTCAAAATAAGGATTGTTATAATTGTCTCTTATCGTTTATGTTTTCAGCTTTTAATAAAAATCTTTTGTTGACTCGTAGAATTCTTTTAAAAAGTGAGTAATTTTTTGTCAAACCGTAGTTATTTTACAACTTTTGTGCAACATTGTAATATTGCCGAATATAATTGCATGATTGTATACAAATTAAACCTCGTACCTTTGAGTAACTAAAACAAAAAAAACATTCTGCGAATTTTTGCGTGCTAATTACATTTATACAATTTTTTAAAGTGGCTCGTTCGATTTCCCGAATGGCTTTTTTGATATATGGGTACGAAACCCGAATATTTCGAAGTTTGTTACATTGATGAGATAAAACAAAGATTATCTTTCTTTTTTTTATCACCTCTTTATGCCTAGATTAGAAGATTTGAATGCATTCTTCACATCTCATACCGCATAGAAATTAAAACATAGCAAGTAAGTAGAAATGAAAATAAAGAAAAGTTGGCACGAAAAAAAAAGAAAGTCTAAAAAAGTTTAAACGTGAGTTGGGTTTTTTAATTGATGCACCCAAACAGCAAACTGGTAATACACGTTGAGGAAACTGTTCTCGTAAATTTTTCAGAAGTGCTGAGAAGTTGACTGAGATAACAGAAATGCGCTTAAAATTAATAAAACGCTTAGGAATTATTCTAGAATGCATAAACTCAATTTGAATAAATCAATTTGGATAAATTCGAAACCTACGCAAAAAAAAACCTTGACCTATGCATTTAACAATACGGATGGTATCCTTAGGCAGAAACATTATGGAAACGTAAATTATTCTGAAGAAGCTCAAGTGGCTAGGAACAAACACAACATGCAGTTTAGGGACCATTTTACGAGGAAAACACCACGAATAGACACCAAATAGGGATTTATTAAATAGACTGCTAGTTACTTCAGATCCGGTTATAGCAAGTTAAAACTAAGCATATTAAAATGAATCCTGAATTGTTAAATTTATTAGAAAGTGAGCAAAGTGAAACAGCTTTAGAAAGTGACGATTCTGTAGACACATCTGAGGATTCTGTTGACACATCTGAGGATTCATTAGATGAGCATGTTATAAAAATATTCTGTATGCTTACTCATATATTTTTATTATTTTGGATTTCTATGATTACTAGACCCATAATTGTATTTTAAATGAGCAAAGTAATAGTCTATAGTTTTGTTTTGAATTTCTTTCTTCTCGGTTGTTAAAATGAAACACTGTACATGGTATTCAACTGATTTTTCATCCCAACAGAATTTATTCGGAATTGGATTAATAAAGAATTATTCGAAACAATTTCTTAGTAACTTTAACAAACTAAAATGCGCATCGAGAGAATTATGATATTATGTTCCCGAAACATTTTGCAATAGTTTGGTTATATGCAAGTAGAGTTTATTGAAAACGAGCATCAATAACAATTCCTTTCTTTCTTTTTTTTTAACATATGATTTTGATTATACGAAAGAAATTAATTTATTTTTGTAATTAATGCATATAAAAAATTTCAAAAAGTAAAATTTAAAAAAAATAAAATTTACTAAAAAGTTAGTTTCAATTATCTTTAGATTGATTTTTTTATTTAAAGCGCATGTACCTTAACTTTTGAAAACCACTATTTTGAAATGGGCGAATTATGCGCAACTTGTTTTCATTATCGAAATCATAGGAATTTTTATAAATGAAAAATGGATTATTTTTTAAAAATGAAAAATTGCCTGATTCTTTAATTGTCTTTTTTTTTTTTTAATATATTTTTATATTTATAATTTGAAATATTTCGGCTATTTCACTTTTTCCCAAAGGTTTGACACGTAATAAAATTTGTCGGTAAACGTAGGTTAAGACACTTCGCAGAAAAAATGTAATCATGGCCACCAAAGTGTTGGTGTTGGTGGCACTGATATCACTATTTTGTACTTCTTTTTTTTTTAGAGGTATATTTGATAAAATTTTTTTTTTAAATAAATTTTATGCTACAAACATCTAAATTTTTGTTTGTAAAAGTTTTTGCATAAATAGGTTGATAAAAAGTTTAGCACCAAGCAAGTAAACACATCTCATTTAGAAATCACATTTGATATCTCTTATAATAAATTAACATAGCATAAATCATAAATTGCTAAAATTGGACTAAAATTTATAGATGTAAACAGATATTTTTGAAATTTTTTTCTTTTTTTTTTCTTTTATATAGGAATAAATACACAAGAAGAGTTTTATGATGTAAGTTTTGTTTAAAATTAGTTAGCTTTTATTATATTACTGAGATGTTGGTTTGTATGTTATTAGATAAGACATCCTTTTTGGAAGATTCTGCTTCAAATGGTAAAGCTAGTTGTTTAGCTATAGGAAATTACATTGCTGTCTTGTTCATTGTTTGAAAAGAACAATACTTTTTCAATTAATTAGCTTAAACATAAGTTGAAGTTATAAAAATGGAAATTTAATGTCAGCAGGCTCAAATAATCAATAGCTTAAGGTTTTTTGTTCATATATATACTTTACATTCAACACAATTAACAATCAGTATTTAATTAAATTTTTTATTTTATTTAAATGTTGTTTGTGAATGAAAATTTTTATTAGACTGTTGTGCATAAAATTTGATAAGACAAAATAAATAAATTAGGTTTTGTTAGATACATATATTTATTCTTGGTATTTATATAGTACCAGTTCTTGAAATATTCTGATTATGATATGTAACAGTGTTTATTTAATTATGCACAACCTAGTCTTACCCAAATAAATGAAAGTATTTTTACAACAGTTATATATTTAATTTATTTTTTTAAAATTGGACAATAAAGAAAACTAAATACTAAAAAAAAATCTGAAAATGTTTTCAAAAATAAGTAACATGAAAGAATATATTTCAATAATTTTTTTATTTTTGCACCCAAAAAAGCTCTTAACAAACCTGATGTCACAAAACTTTTTAATCTTGTGTTATTGGAACAATTATTGGATTGTCTTAAACCATATGGTATTAAGTCAAAATAACTTATTTTTGAGAAAACAATTGTTGTACATATGGCTTTGTTGTATAAATACAACAATCACTATGTTTCACATTACTGAAAACCTCCTAATGATTGGTCAAGCAGCTTAGTTTCTCTGATTGATCAACGTTATGATTGGTGACTTGAAGCTCAGAAACTGCAAAAAGTGTGTTAATACACTATAGTTTAAGAGAATCCAATTATATATTAAAACTATTAAACGTTTGGCACCAACTTTATAAATATGTTTTTAAGGTTGGTAATTTACTTAAATTTCATAATTTTTCAGGAAAGGTTTGAACCATATGATCAAAATCACCCAGGTGGTGCACAAAATAGACATAATGAACGAGAAGTAATTGATGAATTTACTTTTGCAAACACTGACCATCCTAATATTCAAAACAGACATGATAGCAAATATAATGGTAAGCTTTGTGTTTTTTTTTTTAGTTTTAGCATCAATTAGTGTTTTTACTTTAAATTATGCTTAAATTTGTGTCTTTAAAGAGCACTGAATAAAAAGGAAAATTTTGTTTACTAAAACAAATAAAGAAAGTTTAAGAATTTTTATGAATTCTTAGGTTTATTTTTTATTGTTGTAATTTTAAATAACTTTTAAAAAAAGATTAATAGAAAAATTCTTTGTCATTGAACTTTTATTCAAAAAGGTTAATGCCAAACAAAGGCTTTGAAAAAGTTAAAGCTATAACAACAGAATAGCAGAACTAAAACATGATAATCCTTGGCAACTAAAAATGCTCTCTTTCATCATAAAGCATAAGTTTTTAGGAAATTTGAGCTTGCACTATAACCTCTCACAAAAAGTTGTAACAGCATGTTTATAAAACAATAAGTTTATAATGTATCATAAAAACAGTTTTATGTAATATTTTACTTTTATGATTTACTTCTAATATTTAAATGTCATATAATGCTTAAATACAAGAAACATTAAAATCTGAAACTATAAATCTTGTAAATTTTTAATATTTTTTACTACTTCTGGAACATAAAAGAGTTAAAATTATCAAACAAAAAAAGGGCTTCTAAAAAATCATGAAAAATAGACAATTAGTATAAAGGAGGTCAGTTAAGAATTTGAATTTGGAGTCTATTTGAGCTTTGTGAAAGACTCTTTTTTTAAAAAATTGTTCCTTTTTTTAAGACTCTAAGGCATTTAGATGTCAGAAAGTGACCTTCACTTTTAGGCCATATCAAGATTTAAAAAAAATTAAAACTAGAAGAGATATGGTTAATTTACTTACACTCCAGATTAACTTATAAACCAGTAAATAGACAATTCATATTTAAGGAAGTTATTTTTAAAAATTTGTAAAAAGAAAAGTTGATTAAAATTGATCATTAAACTGAAAACAAGAGAAGTGGTTACATACTTTGAAATTATGTAGTTTGTTAGTTTATCATGATTGTGTTAAAATTATTCTGTGTTTATCAAAGAGTTCATCACCAAACAATTAAGTTATTTATAAAAAGAAATGGATACTATTGTCAGAGCAATTAACTATGAAAAAAACTTCAATCAGTAACAATTCAAAGTTCTTTTTTTATTATTTACTATAGTGTTTCAAATACTATTGTATTTCAAACAGCATAGATGTATTTTTTTTATTCAATAAAACAACAATTGTGTTACTGAGCTCATCAGCTATGTGGTAACTGTTGTTAACAATCATTTTCAAATATAATTTAAATATTTTAAATTTTAATTTAAAGTAGTCTCAAACATGATTTAATAGCAAGATTAATTGCTAAATTAATTGCAAGAGTTACTTCCAAAAATATTTTAATTGCATAATACCTCAATTTCATAATCATTTAATTGGAAAAGATCATAACATGTTTTGAACTTTAATAATAAATTGTTTCCATAAATTTGAGAAGTAAATTACGCTTGCACAGGTTTCTTCGTGAACTTGCATGTATTTGAATTATTGCATCTGTTTCTGGTTTCAACTAAAGACCATAGTACTTGTAGAATGTTCTGAAATGAGAGCTTTACAGATAGGTTAAGTTTTGCAACAGCAACATTTTTGTCGTGGTTTCTAAATTTATGCTGATCTCTTCCAGCTCTGTAATATAAAGAGTAAGTATTAATATATTTTTTAATCTTTCTAAATGATTGTTTTATGCTAAACAACTTATTTCTACAAATTTTAAGCTTGTCCTGTATAATTATGACATTTTAACTTGACAGTTACATTTTTAAAAAAACAATACCAAATTAAAAATTCATTTTTCTTTTTAATTTGTTATATTATTTGAAGTTCAAATTGCTGGATTTTAAATTTCATTTATTTAGAAAGAACCCCTTCTAGGCAAAAATTGAAGTTAAAAACTTAAAATTGAAGATAAAAAAAATCAAAAGAAGTGTGAAAAAGTTAATCAAGTTTTTATTCCAAAGAAGACCTTTTTTTTAAAGTTGAAAGTGGTGTGCAAATTTTATTATTATAGTCAAAGATTTTTTGTTAATAAACATTAGATACATTTAAAGCTACATAATTCATTCCAGTTCTATTTTTGTTCATTTCATTTTCTAGTCTTATTTTTAAGTTTGAATTTTGTTATAAAGAAGCTAGAAGCTAATTTTTAAGAAATTGTTTTACAATTATATAGAAATAACTGATACAAGTTTAGCATTTATAATTTTTATTGAATGTTACATTATAATGGTATGTAGTTTTCAAAACAGAAGGTGCAAGGAAATCAGCCCCACCCTTCTCCTACACTCACTTTTTTGTCTAATCAAGTTATTTCATCATAGCACCTGTGTTTTGTTTAAAAAAATTGCATAAATCTATGAAGCAAAAAAAAAGTTAAATATAACTTGTTAAATATAACTTGTTAAATATAACTTGTTAAATATAGAATTTTTTGTTTCAACTGCTCTGTTTTATTTGGTAAACTTTGATCTGATCATAGTTCATCATATCAAATAATACTTGTATGAAAATGTTTTTTGATTGGTATTTGATGCCGAGTCTTGCAAATTAAGCAGAAAAAAATTGACAGGCAGAGAATTGTAATTCTTAAACTCTATCTCTTCTCTTGTGCATCTCTTTGCAAATGTACTTAAAAAATCTTGATAATGATAGGTTCTTTTTGTAGTTTCTTTATTGTGTGACTCACACCATTTCTAGCATCATAAATTTGTGTTGTGTTATGAATGTGCTGTTTTATAATCTGCACTTTTTATTACACTGGTCAACAAAAATATTTTCATCAACAAACTGAATAGGTTAATTAGAGTGTATTTTGAACACGAATTTCAAATATCTATTTAGTTTTTCTCCAATTCATTTTTTTTCTGAAATTAGATTATATTTTGTAAGGTCTTAGTTTTAAATATATAGTATGCTAATATTTTTTGTATTAATTTTTTCTTTTTCATTTTCTTCTTCTTTTGTGGATCTTTAGTTCTTTTATATACAATATATTAATCCTACTGTAAAAATGTTAATGTTTTTTGTTTTAGATTTTACTATTTTGTTTCTGTTAACTGTTAGTGGTTATTTTATATATTTAACTGTGTAATGCCATTTGGTCTAGAAATCATCTTGATATTTTACCTATGTTCTTAATGTTTTGGAATGAAGTAGCATTAAAGTTATCTATGTAAAATATATCAGCTGTACTTTGGGTGGCACTCAGGATAAAATTTTAGTACTTCATTATCTGTACTTTTTCCTCAATTGGTCTTTATTACTGTTTGAATGTGCAAAATGCATTAATTCCTTTTATTGTTGCAATAATATACAGAAAACCAGTGAATTACCATGATGATTGCTAGTTAATAGGGATGCATTGAATGTTCAGTTGAACTCCAACAAATGTTTGGCCAAAAATGTTTGGTGCAGTAGAAAGGAAGAATGCATGACTCAATTTTACATAGAAGTACAAAATTCAGAGGTCCAAGGTTCATAGGTTACCTTGGCACTACTTATAGTAAAAGAATAAGCCCTGTATCAATTTTAGTTTATATTTGGTTTTTGTTAAAAGTAGATTTTAATTCAGTGGTGTTTAGTATAAATGTATATTTGAACGTAACTGAATATTTATCTTAAAGTTCGTAACTGAATATTTATCTTTAGAGTTAAACATATATTTTGCATAATTTTCTTCACTGAAGTTAAGTTAAAGCTATCCACCAAAAGCTTTAAAAACCAACTTTCTTTTCATAAGGTTTAAATATAAACAATTTCTGTGCTCCACCCCCCCCCCCCCACCCACCCCCTTCTATCATTTTTAAAATTGAAATAAATTAGAATAAAACATATTACTTATAAGATATAATATAATAACATTATTTTACAACATTTACTATATCTTATACATTATATGCTACATATTAATGTATAATTTATAAGATATAATAACATAATCACAAACTTATATTTTTATAGCTTATAATCATTAAAAAATATCTTTTAATATTTTTAAAGAGAATTCCTAAAATTGTTTTTTTAATTATAGCACAAAAAACTCTCTTACATTAAATTTACCTTTGATTACCTTTTTAAATTCTCTTTCTAAATTCTCAAACAAAATTTATTAACACCAGCTGAAATTTATAAACCCTGTTTTAAAAAACCTTTTTACCTTTTAACAAAAATTATCTAGATTATTCACAGCTTCAAAATCTTTAAGCTTTGCAAGTATTGGTTATATAAATACCTTTAAACTCCATTTTTGAAATATATTTGGAAATATTCTGCAGCTAAACTATTCCTTGTTTAGCAAAAAATTCATGGCCAAAATGTTCAGGCTCAGTGAATACTACTAGTTAAAACCCTATGGGTTTACTGCAAAGAACAAACACAAAGTCATTTATCCTAACCTGCATAATGAGCTCTTAAGTTAGTAGCATATGACAATAAATTTCCAGTCACTGTTTTTCTAAAAAAGAGATTTGAAGCTATCAAATATGAAGTTGACCAGTGGTAAATCTGTTGAGATATTTAAGTGATTGGACATGTTAATGGGTATCCAAGATAGATTTATAAAGCACTGTTGCTTCCTCTGTATTTGGGATAGTTGTGCTGGTTGATGATCATTTTGAGACTTGTCAGAGGCTTTTAAGGACAATCTATGAACACAGCATAGTCAAGATGAAATTTGTTCTGTCAAAGCAGCTGCCATTTTACTTCTATCTTTATACATCAAACTCAGTTTGATTAAAAACTTTGTGAAAAGAATATCTCAAACCAGCTCAAAAGGCTTTCTTATCTGTTTTCCATGTTTCCTAAGACCAGTTTAGCTAAGTTGAAAGAAATTAAATTTTACTAAATGCATACTCTATATAATTGAAAGTTTACTTCCTGCAACACATTTTTCCTATCAACACATTTTTGCACAACATTTAGGTGCAAATAGCAATTAGCAGTATGAAATAATTCACCAAGACAAAGTTAATTAAAAAGGACTTTTAGAGTAAATGTTATGTCTGGAAGTTGTATCATGATATTCCAAACCAAGTGTACATTTGGAAGTTCTCTTCGTATTACTTTTAATGGATAATATTTATATTATATTGAGCTATTTATAACCATAAATTTGTGTTGGATCATTACTGTTAAACATTTAAGTGCACTTGTACATTATATATACTACTAAGAGTGCAGGAGATTCTACCAGCATCTTCCCCTCCCTTATATTATCTGATATAGTTTGTAATTAGTAAGAATTAATTTTTTCAACGAGAAAAAAAGAATTTTCTGTTATTGTTGTTGACCACTACTAAATTTGTTTTGAGTTGTGATCTATTCACTCTTTAGAATCAACACAACTACAGGGTAGCCAGTTAAATATTGAGTCATGTGTAACTTTTAAAAACATTTTTTTTTTCTAACCTAATGGAAACATACTTCCTGATCTTCAACCGCTGAGAGTAGGATGTTTTCAATCATTTTCATGTACAGATTCCCTTTGTATTTTTCTGCCTAATCTTTCTTATTTTCAAGGGAATAGGAACTGATAACACTAGACCCCATAAAGCCACATTAGGCATTTTTGGGCATGCATATTTTTAGGATTGTTGATGTAATTCATTTGGATTTTCACTAGCTCAAAATCTGGAGTTTGTTTGTTAGTGTACCCTTTTAAATGAAGGTGGGCCATTACTTAGTATCAAGTTAAAATCTGCAGTTTGTTTGTTGATGTACCCTTTTAAATGAAGGTGGGCCACTACTTAATATCAAGTTGTTAAAATGTTGTTGTTATCTCTGGCTTGTTGCTGAAATCAAATGGCATACTGCATGCGCTGCTGAGTATTTTTTTCTTTTGTCTAATTTTTCTGAATAAGAGTAAATTTTTACTGGAATAAAAAAATGTAGTGACTTAATTCTTGAACATCATTTGTAGGCATTTTAATCTCCAAAGAATGCTTTTATATCCTTCAAAAAATTGAAAAAATTTAAAGAAGTTAAAATTTAAAAGTTAAAACTTTTTCAAACTCTTCAGTCTTTTAGTGGCCATTCTCTGTAAATCATACATTTATTACGTTTACAAGCAATCTTTTTTTTTCGTCCTTATATACTATATTTCATTATAGAATAACATTTTAATTGCGAGTTGGTTAAGCTAAGTAAACATTCTGAATGCATGGATTTAAATATTATATTCATAGTTAGTATATTTTCTCAGTCAAAAATTTTTTTGATGTACATTACACCACAGTTATTTTTGCTTTTATCTGGATGCTTTGACACGAAATGATATCAGATTAACTTAACACTTCTTAGTAAAAAAGAAAACTTTCTCTTGCATTAAAGTTCTTAATCAACTGAATAATTGTTTAACAAATCTACTGCCAACAAAACTTTAAATTGACATCTTGACAATAATTAAAGTGGTAAATAATAAATGTTTTAGTTTTTTTCTTCCTGCTGCAAGTAATATATTATTAGATAATTTTTTTTAAGGGCATTCACCTCAGATGGAACAATTGCAATCAACTCAGTTGGAAAAATTGCAAAAGAGAATTGGCAAGAAATCCTATAGTTTAATGATCAAATTGCATCCTTTTCTTCAATACAATCAGATGCGAAAATCTGAAGAGCTTAAGAAAAATCAAAGAGCTCAGGAACAGGAAATGTTGAAACAAGCTGAAGAGCTCAAGAGAAAACAAGAAAAAGAGGCAGAAGAAAAAGAGCTTAAGCTAAAACAAGACCAGCTACTACAAGAAGAAGCTGCTTCAAGAGAAAAAGAGAAGCAGCTGGAACTTCAAAGGGCTCATGAACAAGAAATGTTGAAACAAGCTGAAGAGCTCAAGAGAAAACAAGAAAAAGAGGCAGAAGAAAAAGAGCTTAAGCAAAAACAAGACCAGCTACTACAAGAAGAAGCTGCTTCAAGAGAAAAAGAGAAGCAGCTGGAACTTCAAAGGGCTCATGAACAAGAAATGTTGAAACAAGCTGAAGAGCTCAAGAGAAAACAAGAAAAAGAGGCAGAAGAAAAAGAAATCAAGCGAAAACAAGAAGAAGAAGCTGCTGCAAGAGAAAAAGAGAAACAGCTGGAACTTCAAAGGGCTCATGAACAGGAAATGTTGAAGCAAGCTGAAGAGCTCAAGAGAAAACAAGAAAAAGAGGCAGAAGAAAAAGAAATCAAGCGAAAACAAGAAGAAGCTGCTGCAAGAGAAAAAGAGAAACAGCTGGAACTTCAAAGGGCTCATGAACAAGAAATGTTGAAACAAGCTGAAGAGCTCAAGAGAAAACAAGAAAAAGAGGCAGAAGAAAAAGAAATCAAGCGAAAACAAGAAGAAGAAGCTGCTGCAAGAGAAAAAGAGAAACAGCTGGAACTTCAAAGGGCTCATGAACAGGAAATGTTGAAGCAAGCTGAAGAGTTCAAGAGAAAACAAGAAAAAGAGGCAGAAGAAAAAGAAATCAAGCGAAAACAAGAAGAAGCTGCTGCAAGAGAAAAAGAGAAACAGCTGGAACTTCAAAGGGCTCATGAACAGGAAATGTTGAAACAAGCTGAAGAGCTCAAGAGAAAACAAGAAAAAGAGGCAGAAGAAAAAGAAATCAAGCGAAAACAAGAAGAAGCTGCTGCAAGAGAAAAAGAGAAACAGCTGGAACTTCAAAGGGCTCATGAACAGGAAATGTTGAAACAAGCTGAAGAGCTCAAGAGAAAACAAGAAAAAGAGGCAGAAGAAAAAGAAATCAAGCGAAAACAAGAAGAAGCTGCTGCAAGAGAAAAAGAGAAACAGCTGGAACTTCAAAGGGCTCATGAACAGGAAATGTTGAAACAAGCTGAAGAGCTCAAGAGAAAACAAGAAAAAGAGGCAGAAGAAAAAGAAATCAAGCGAAAACAAGAAGAAGCTGCTGCAAGAGAAAAAGAGAAACAGCTGGAACTTCAAAGGGCTCATGAACAGGAAATGTTGAAACAAGCTGAAGAGCTCAAGAGAAAACAAGAAAAAGAGGCAGAAGAAAAAGAAATCAAGCGAAAACAAGAAGAAGCTGCTGCAAGAGAAAAAGAGAAACAGCTGGAACTTCAAAGGGCTCATGAACAAGAAATGTTGAAGCAAGCTGAAGAGCTCAAAATAAAGCAAGAAAACAAAGCAGAAAACAGGGAGCTTAAGCAAATGCAAAATGAGTTACTACCAGAAGAAGTTGCTCCAAAAGAGAAAGAAATGGAGCTTCAAAGAACACTGGAGCAGGAAAAAATGGATGAGGCTGAGGAGTTTGAGAAAAAAGAGATTGTAGAGAACAAAGAGAGAGATGTGCCTATTGAGTATAACTTAATATCCAATGAAAGTAAAGATTTAGAGACTGTGTTTGCTGTAAATAAAAATGAGTTTTCAGGTAATTGAATAAATTATTCTGTTTCATGTTTCTTCTTCATTCCAATCCTGCATCAATATTGTTAGATTGTATTTTTTATCATCCTTTTTATATGCTTTTTGTGTATTACATTCCTAATTCTTATTATATTGAATAGTCAATCCAATTGTCACATTTTTATACAAATTTTATTTTTTAGGATATTTTTATCTGAAAGTAATATGCTGTTTGTCCTTTAATTTTTTTTTATGTTTGCTGTTATTACTAACAAAAGATAAATAAAAATTTGTAGCGTGTGCATTACAAAGTTTTATTAAACTGTTATAACATGAATATATGCTGTATGCACCTAGCTTACTGAATCAACATATATGAATGTACAGTGTTTTTTTCCTTTATTACAAAATATGAAGTTAGATGCTGGAAAAAAAATCCTTTATGACTAATTATTTTTAGGACTGATTTTAAAATATACTTTCTTCTTGTGGAAAATTGTACTAAAATCATTAAGAAATTCTTTTAATTTAAATAAGAAATTATTAATAATTTTTTTTTTTTTCTTTTTTTTTTCAGGTGACTTAAATTCTCAAATTAGACTTTCAAATATATTTGATCCTGACCCAAAAGTAAACAAAATAGTCCAATCTTCAAGTTTCCGACAAGTCAGAGTCATGCAAATTAAAGAATATATCAACAGCCATTTTAAAGGACAAAGGCTTCCACCAGAAATGCTTTCAACGATTGACAATTTGATTACTTCAAACCTTAGGAATGAACTTCGTAGAGAAGATCCTACATTGATGTTACTCTTAGCTGAGAAAGGTCTTTATGATGTTGATGAAGAAAATCTAGTTAAAGATGAGTCAAAGAAAAATCTCAATGATAATAAAGATGGCAAATTGTCAGAAAATATAAATGAAGATGGTATGAAGTTATCAAAAGATTTCAATGAAGAAAATGTTTTATTAAAGACTGCTACCATAGATGGTGAGAGTCTTAAAAGTATAATTGATGATACAAGTTCCTCTCTGGTGCACAAGAACCATGATAATTATGTTCAGAAAATTGATGCTTCAGAAGAGAAGAAAGATGTTCCTCAACAACTTACTTCTCCAGATGAACTTATACTTCTAGTTGATTCTCCTTTGGATCAGGAAAAAAAAAATATTGTAAATGATAATTTGCATAATGAAGAGCAAAAACCTGTGGAAAAATTGCGCAAAAAATTTTCTATAAAAGATGCAGTAAAAGGATTACATCATCACCACCATTTTATTCATAATTCAAATCACCAACATGGTCATGGTGCAGATCACCAACATGGTCATGGTGCAGATAACCAACATGGTCATGGTGCAGATCACCAACATGGTCATGCTGCAGATCATCAACATGTTCATGGTGCAGATCACCAACATGGTCATGCTGCAGATCATCAACATGTTCATGGTGCAGATCATCAACATGGTCATGGTGCAGATCACCAACATGGTCATGGTGCAGATCACCAACATGGTGCAGATAAAAATATTGGAAGTGAAGCTAGTCCGTTAGTGACTTCATCTACAGATGAGGTGATTCATTCTTCTGTCTTTTTAGCCAAAGATAATCATGTGTTAGGCTTTAAACATGAGACAGATGTTAAGACAGTTCTAAAAGATGATAATCTTAACTCAGATGTTTTGAATGATGATAAAGTAATTAATTCTATACATGAGACATTTCATCAAAATGTTATCCAACCATCAGTTCATTTTCCAAATGTAAAAGATGTTGTAGATGATCAGAATGGAAATCGAAATGTTAATAATCAAAACCAAAAATCTGAAGATGTTGAACGTCCAGTATTAATAGTTCTTACTGATGAAATTGCCAATAATGTTAAAGATAACTCATATCAAGAAAGTAAACACACAAACTCATATATCAATGACAGTAAAATTATTTTAGATGAAAGCAGTTTGCATGTTGTTGATAGCAATCAAATGGAGTCTGTAAATGAAAAAATAGACAATAAAGTTATTGATTTAATGCCCTTAGATTCAAAAGAACATTTGAAAACTTTAAGCTCTAATGGCGTTAGCAAAGTCATTGAGCTCTCTCCTAAAAATAAGGAAAGTGATCATCTCCATGTGTCTGACCATCAGGGTATTGATAAAAAAGATGACCAAATATCTCAGCCTAATGGAGAGTTTTTCTATTCAGACAAAGAAAAAATTGATGAAAAACAAAACAGAGAATTAATAAATAGTAAAGATTTAAATGATCAAACAAATGGTATTGATGTGGAGAAGCCCTCAAGTGGATTTTTTGAAGGTTTATTTCAATTTTGGACCGGGACAAGTTTAGATGGGCTTAAAGACAAACCTGTTAATGAGCTTGATTCTTCTTCAAAGATGGAGGAAGATGCTCAAGGTTTTAATGCTCGATTATCTACAGAAATGCTAGTTGAAACGCCGCTTTTAAAAACCTCTATGAATAATCCGAGTACTCCAGCCTTTTTCTCTAAAGATAAAAGTGTAGAAATTCATGATTCCCACATTGTGCTTTCAGATACTAAAATGGTTGGTATAAAATCATCAGAATCTCTTCAAAGTATTATACCAAGTAATGAATTGATAGAAAAAATACCTTTAACTCAACCTTATACTTCTACTCAATCTGATCCACTAAATTTGCAAGATCATATTATGAAAGATTTGGATGTTTCTAGATCATTACCTGATTTGTTAATCTCCAAAACTCAAGTCTCTACCAAACCTGACACTAAGTTTACAGAGGAAACTTTACAAATGTTTGCTGTTGAAACTAAAGAAACTCAATCACAAAACTTTCAAACAATAGAAATACCTCCATTATCAATTATTGAAGAATTGAATTGGAATGTGCAAGATTCTACAAAAAAGAATTGTGAGCATTTATATTGATTTTGTTCTATCAAATATTTTTCATAAATTTTAAACATTTTTTAAACTGGTTGTTTATCTTGAGGTATCTTTTTTTCTTCAGTACCTCAGGTTCCAATAAATGAGGAAAGTTTTTTGCAAGAAAAGATGAGTACAGACCACGAGAAGTCAAAATATACAGACAAAGGTTTAAAAGTTTATGCTTTAAAAGTTTGTTACTTTAGTAATTATTTTTGCAAACACATGCTGTTTAAGTAAATATTTCATTTAGAGTTTAAATAAATCAACTTATCATTAAGCTGGATCAGAGTGTGATTACAACAATAGTTGTCATAGTTACCTGTTAACCTAAACATAATTAATTGAACTTCAATGAACTTCAATTTTTTATAAATAATAAATAGTATGTAATCACCAATTAATCTGTTTAAGTTAAGAATAATTTTGCTCTTTAAAATTTTGAAAAAATCTCTGAAATGATTTAATCTCTGCAATATCCTTATAAAAGCATCTGCTTTAAAAAGTCTTTGCTTTGGGTTAAATTATTGTTTCAAGTTAATATTTTTTTCAGAGAAAATGCTTTCTCTTAACAAGAATAAAAAATATTTTAGAAATAGACATTTAAATTGACCTTATTTTTTATATCTAGGTTATGATCATTTAGCTCCTAAAAGCCTCAAAGATAAATATGTAAAGGCTAGTAGTGGCAATGATGTTTTAAGATCTCTATGTGATAAGCATCCAACCCTAAAAGCATGTGAGAGTTTAAATACTAAAGAAGAAGTTGTCGATGAAGAGATTTCAACATCATCACGAATAAAGACCTTTACTCGTGCAACTAACAGTTTTGTATACAATATTTTCTCTTATGTATTTGGCTGCATAAAACATATGTGCAAACTTTTTCTACAATATTCTGCTGGATTACTGCTTGTTATAATGGGAAAATCCGAGGTAGTTACTTAATTCTGTAAACCTTTGGACTACTATTGATGTTTACATTTAAATAAGCTTTTTAATTTAACAATGATATTGGATTTTTAAACTTCAGCTATTTGAAAAATAATATCTAAAGTAGTATAGTCTCAATTAATTGCACTGGTTGGTACCAAAATACTTTCCTTTACTTTGATAGGTTATTTGTGTTGATTTGAGGATGCTGAATTCAAATCATTCAAACTTTTTATAAGCCTTTAAGGTTTGAACTAAGTACAATTTCGGCCATGCTTGTGGCACTATCACATCAAAACTAGGGCTCTTCTGGTTAAATCTATTGGCTACCCTTGTCATTTGGGCCTTTCTAAATCCAAAAATGGTATCTGGTTTTTTCACCATTTTCTCCAAAGAAGCATTTGAAATTTGTTACGTCAATTTTTTACCTATAGAATTAACACTGTAGCATTGTCAACATGTTTTCCCATTACCAAAATTATAGTTGATATGATTTTTTTTAAATTATAAATTGCTTTCTCAAGTGATTTTCTAAAAGTTTTATATAAGGTTAGGCAGAGGGGATATGAAAGTACCATGGTTTAATTATATTGAAAATTATGAAAAATGCACTAAAATGCTATATTTGTGATTTCACCTATCAAAGTAAAAGGAAGAAAAATAAGTGTACAATTTTGTCAACTAATTTATAGTGTTATCTAATTTTTTAAAATTATTTTTATAACTTTGCATTATTATAAAATGATTAAAAGGAGATAAAGTTCTTGATGACTCTTTTAAATGATACTTCTCAAAGAGAAGAACAAAAGAAGTAATCCTGTTGATCATTAGACTTCATTGTTGCTGTTCTAGGACTCAGAATTGTTGGTGTCTTTATTTGATTCGATTAGCATTGAAAGGTTTTCAGTTTGGTTGGTTGTAGTTATCAACCACATAATGTTTTATTGGTATTATCAAAATGTAAGTTTCCTCTTGCTAAGCTTTTATTAAATTTGTACTTTAATCTATTTTAAATTACCTAATATTTATAAAAGTCAGTTTAGTTTTCAATTTTGTTAAATATTCAAAAAATTTGATCATTAAAGAGTATAAGTTGGTTTTGGTGATTAAAAGTTTTTGTTTTTTTGTTTAGAGTACAACCAGTCCAGTGGTGATGATGCCAATTAGTAAGTCTTTTTCTGTTTTTAGCGTATGCATTTTAATTTCTGTACATGTACAATACTTGCTCTGTGTAAACACCTTTTCAAGTTAAAAATCAAAAAAAAAAAGGGATCTTATGTCTTTATCAAATGGATTAAAATTTTTTTTTAAGGAAGTTCTTTGTCTGCAATTGAATCTACAAGATTGCGAGAACAAGTCTCTGAAATGGAGGAAGAGCTAGATAAATCAAAACAAGAGCTATCTATTCTTTCTGCACAGGTGATGTTCTAATTGGAAGAATTTTTCCTTTTTTGAAGCTAATAATTTTCTTTCTACCATTTTTGTTTTCTATAGCTGACAAGTGTTAAAAATTTAAACAGATTTCTTTGTGTTTTTTGTTGTTTTATATTAAATTTCTTTGTTTTGTTCTGATGTCCAGAGATTTTTTATTTCAACAGGCCAAAATGTTATTACACCATTTTTTTCTATTTCTACAGGCTAATGAAAAGTCTGAAGAAGTTGTAAATCTGAAAAAAGTCGTACAAGATTTAGATCTAAAGTTAATTAATGCACAGGTCAGTATTTGTCTTAACTACTAGATTAAAGATTTGAAATTATTTAATGAGTTTTTGAAAAAAAAGTTTATTTTTTTACTCATAATAAAAATATTAACTACAGATATAACCAATATATTTATTGTTTTTTAAAAAAGTGGAAACCTAAAAATAAAATGCCATGGTCATTTTTTTCATGTTTTTTTGTTTGTTTGTTCATTCGTAATAATGATCTCAAGATTAATGGGAAAAAGAATTGTGCAATTTTGAGCATTTTCTTTTTGAAAGGTATCAAATCAATCATTAGAGAATCAAGTTGAAGATAATAAAGAAATGTTAAAAAAGCTTGAAGAAAAAGTGTCAGAAAAAGAAGCAGAAATACTTCTCAAAAGTGTTACCATTGATGCTTTAAAAAATAGTCTGCATGAATCAAAAGAAGAGTTCAGGACAACAGAGGAAAAGTTCTTCTTTGTAATAATTTAATTTTTTTGTATACTAAATTGAATAGCTGCACTTATTATTTTTTAAATTATTTATAGTTTATCATGTGTGATATACCCCACTCATGGTTTGCTTTTTGTATATTTTTTGCTTTGTACTGTGACTTTTTTTTATCAAAATGATCTTCTGGTGTAAAATCATCTTTGATAAAAATTATGATTCTAGGTTATTAAAGAACTTGATACTAAAGACGAAAATATATCTAAGTTAGAGGAAACAATTGATGATTTAAAAAGGCAGTCAGAAGAGAAAGATAGATTTATATGTGAAGTATGTTATTGGTCATTTTTACCAAATTCACATTTAGATTTTATAAGTGATTGTCATCATCTACAAAATTATCTTTTAAGAGCTGGCTAAAGCTATGTTTTTTTGTTTTTTTTTTTGTTTTTTTTTTGCTATTCCAGAAAGAGGGAGAGATGCAACAGTTGAAAGAGAGGTAAATGAGTACACTTTCTTTTCAAGTAATTTTGTTGTTTGTTTTTAGTAATGCCCTCTTTATTTTTTTTTATCTTTTTATTTTTTATTTTCTTTTAGCATTGAGGAGATAACAAAGTGCAAATATGAAGCAGAAGCATTATTGGCTGTTGAAGAAAACAACATGCACAAACTTCAACATGAGATTGAGGTTTTTTTATTTAGTTTTGTAATTATATATATTGAAGGTAAATGAACACTCAAACTATTACGATACAATATTTTTTTCTTTATAAGCTATGTTTGAAGCATAAAAATGTGTGTGATTACATTCATGTGCCCTTGTTTTACCAGCTCTCCACAATCTTATTTTATTTCTGTTTGCAAAAAAATGTTTAAAACAAAGTTTGCAAAGGATTAATAATAAGATTTTAGTGATCATTACAGTTTGCCAAAATCTTATTTTTAACCTAGAATCTATGAGTACCTATCGATTGGGCTTAAAACTTTCCAGTCAGATGTAATTAGCAATAAATCAAGAAATATATAACAAATTAATTCTTTTTTTAATGATGTTCTATATTTGATTGTATTTGTGTTTTACTAATGCTATCAGTTTATCAGTCCAAAATAAGTAAAAATTTTAATAATCAGAAAAAAGTTTCAGAAATTTTTTCTTTTAAATCCAACCTACTCACATTCAAAAATTGCAAAATTGTCAAAAGTTACTAAATCTTCAGTTGGAGACATATTGAGGAGATACAAGGACACTTGCGCTATCAAAAGAAAAAAATGCAGTGGAAGGAAGATAGGTTTTGTTGATTAGCACAAAGTGAATTCAATCATCCAATTACAATAAATCCATGCCAATCCCAAGCAGATCTTACCAAAAATTATGCAGTCATTTCCTTGTCAAAAAGCACTAAAAAGCAAGGGTTTGAAGGCTTACACCGATATTTCGAAGCAATCAATTGATTTAAAATTAAATTAAAAGCCATTCACTGCGCAAAGAAGTTCATCAAACTTTTCAACCGAGAAATTTATGCATTATTGAGGACAATGAAAAGTACTGTAAAAAGGATTTCTCACAGTTGCTCAGCCATCAATATTATTATCAGTCAAAAGGTGTCTATGTCAGCAACAAATTGAAGTATGCTCAGACAGAAAAGTTTGTTCTGAAGATCCTCATGTGTCAAGAGATTTACTCTTGTGACCTTAAGAGTACTCTATCTGTCACTCAAAAGACTTTGACTTCCGATTTGTTTATCACCGAAAGTCTTCAGAAATGTCTTTAGCCATTCATTAACAAATACAGTAAGGCTGTTATCTTTTAGCCAGATCTGGCAGCAATTCTTTACTTCAAAAAGACAAAGGAGTTGTACAATCAAAATGGCATTAAAATTGTCCCAAAAGATGTGAATCCGTATTTGTAAAAGGAATCTACTCGGTATTTGTAAAAGGAATCTTATTGAAAAGCAACAAATCAGTAAAAGATGGCGATGAATTTAAGCAAAAATGGATAGCAGCATCCTGGCAATGATGGCACCTACTTTCAAAAAAGTTCAATTACTTTCTAAGTGTCCTTTGAAATCTTTACAAACTGATTAAAAACTTTAAATGATAAAATAAACTTCAGTATTAAAAAAATTTGGAATTAATTCATTAAGTTTTTCTTGAGTTAATGCTAATTATATCCAACTGGAATTTATTGAGCCCAATTGCTATAAGGGTATAACTTAGCATAAGTAAAAGTTAAAATATGACAATAGAAAATCACGGTAGTTTTGGTGTAGTAGTGACAGTAAAAGAACAACATTTCAATGTCTATTTGACTCGAAAATTAATAACTGAGACAAGACATTATTTAGGTTCTTCAGGAAGCACTTTTGGAAGTAAACAAGTTACCAGTTGATGACAGTTTAAGTTTTGAAATTTGCAATGAAGATGCTGAAACTGGTGGTAGGTGGTACTTTTTTTTTTTTTTATTTTAGCTCTTCATCCTCTTAATTTAAAATTTGATTTCAAATTTAAATTAGTTTAAATCAGTCCTCCAATTTTTCAAACAGTTTCTCTTCAAGTTGAAAATTATGAAAAGCTTAGGAACGTTTCATAAACTTTTTTTTTTTCTAGTGATAGAAACTAAAGCTGTAAGATTGGCAAAAATAATGGACTCAACAAAGGTAATAAGTCAATAATGGGTTTATGTAAAAAAATTGATATAAGTGGTATAATTAATGTCCCTTAATTAATCATTATCTCATGTACAGGGTGTTTGATAAGTAACGCACGATTTCATTTGTCTGTTACTAATCAGCCAATTTTAATATTTCTAGAATGTTCTCTTTTTAAACATATACAAAGAAGGAATAATATAATGTTGAAGATTGATTTTTGAGAATTGGTCATGAAAAGTATTTCTATGGAAGACAGAATTTTCATCATCAAATGCTATTATGGAAGTGGGGATGAAAGTGCTTCAGCAGCACTACAAAAGTTCAAACAAGCATCAAAAAATTAGTTGATAGATTCAGGTTGTCCATCTTTAGAAGAAGAATGAACACCAGTTGTGATGGAATCACTGCATTGTATTGCTTTGAAGACAGGTTACTGCTCCACTCAACAAATTGCAGATGATACTAAATCCATAAAACATCCATTCATCACATCCTCTGCAAAAAGCTTCAAATGTTCCTTACAAGTTCACCATGCTACAGGAGTTAAAAGCAACAGACTTACCACTTTGACTCTATTTTGCTAATTGGGTGCTTCAAAACAAGGAACCTTTGGACTTAGTAATGTGGACTCTGATGAATGCCACTTCTATATCAATGGCAAAGTAAATAAAAAGAACTGCATTACATGGTCTAAAGAAGAATTAATTAACTGCATTGAGCAAGCAACAGCAAACATTTTGTAAAAAAAAGAAAACAGCTACAGCCTTCATAAATTTGGTGGCCCATTTAGAAACTATTGTGCAAGAAAATGGAGGCCATTTTGAGCATTTATTATAAATTACAAAAAATGTTCTTAATTTAGTTGTGTTTTTGAAATAAAATTTCCTGTAGTTTGATGTTTTTTTTCTTTTTGCTAGCTTATGTTAAAATTGTGCATTACTTTTCAAACACTCTGTATAATAATTCATGTTTTTTTTTTTTATAATCTTTCAACAGCATATCTTTTCATTTATCTGCAGATAAAAGCTGAACTGAAAGAAATGACTAGCAAATACGAAGAATGCCAATCCGAGCTTACAGATATTAATGCAAAAACTTTAGAATTGGAAGGTATGACAATTTTGATATGAAAAAAAATTTTTTTTTTTTTAAATAATGCTACTTTTTTTTAAAAAATTTATAATCCTAAATCGCTTGTGCTTTAGAAAAATATTATGATATTCTGACCAAGTATGAAGAAGTATCTACGCATTCTTTGCAACTTTCAAAAGAATTAGAGAAAAAAGAAATTGAGTTAACTACTATAAATAAGTTCTTTGCCGACAGAGAAAATGAACACAGACTGTAAGGATTTCTTTACATTCACTGTTTTAAACTAGAATTACATTTTAAAAATAAAGATTTAAAGGCGGAGAGGTGTATTTGTAAAACAATACATATCTCTTTTTTTAGATCGACTGCTTCACAATTAGAAGAAATTAAATATCTTAAAAAGAGTTTAAATGCTGTTGGCGATAATGATAAGCAAATCAGTGTTTTGTTGTAAGCCTTATTTTATCAACTATCTTCTAAGGCCTGGAACACAAAAAATAGCTTTCTGAAAGTTTACATCCTTTAACGATCAATTATTTTTTTGTTTTCTTTAATTTTTAGACAGCAAATAGAAGATCTTAAAGAGGAAATTTCCAAAAATGAAAAACAACTTAAAATCCAAATAGTGACAGCAGAGGAGCAGAGCCATAGTAACTATATTAAAATGCGTGCTGCAGTGCGCGAATGCGAGGAGCACAAGCGTGAGAAAGAGATCTATAGAAAAAGAATGCTCGATATTGATATGTCTCCGCAATTCAAAAAATCCTCACGAACTGAAAGTCCTATCAGCAATGATAAATCAAGTTAGTTTATGTTTCAGTCTTTTTAGCTTAATTAGTTGAATTAATTTACTTATTGAACTAATTTGTTGCATTTATTTATTGAATAAATTATTTTTTCGAACGAGTTAAATTTCTGAGTCAATTAACTTATTGATTTAATTGAAGGGCTTTTTGTAAAACAATGATACCGTGGTGTGACCTAACAAAGTCCTATGCTTTAAGAAAGTCCTAATTTAACACATTATAAGCGGGTAGCGAAATAGACTAAACAGGTGTGCGTAGCGGGCAAAAATTCGCATAAAACTACGCGTTTGAAATCTAATATGCGGTTCATAAAATAGATGAACACAAAAGCATATATACAAAAGATGTATACAAAGCGTATTAGATGTATACATATTAGATACGTATAGATCTAATATGCTTTACATCTATACGTATACGTATAGATGTAAAGCATATTAGATGTATACAAAAGCATATTTTGATAAAAATTAATAAAACTGCAACAATTTTTTATAATAATATAATATATTGTTTAAAAATATTTACAATTTATATAAACAAATTAATTTCTAAAAATTGTTTTTAAAACTAATTAACTTATTTAAAACTAATGTTTTTGTACTGTGTGGTACTTAATGAAAGTTTATGTAAAAGAGAAAACGATTAGAGATTGCTTAGTCTATGTATATAAATTATGAGCAATCGGAATGTAAACAATAACATAACAAAATTGATGATTTTTTCGTTATCTTTATTTTAAAAACAAATGTTAAAGAAATTACGTTGAAGAGTCTGAAGGGTCTAAACAAAAAAGTACGAGCTAGTCTTATCAGTTTCATATGTAAACCAATCGAGTAAAATTACTTTGTGCCGCTTTTAAAGTAAATTCATTCAAACGGGTAAAAATACCCGTCCGCAAAGCAGGTATTTTTACCCGCCCCGCTTGTAATGTGTTAAGAAATGACAAATTTCGTATATATAAAAGAAATATTTGCGGAAAATAACTTTGTTGTTTTAACTAGATATCTAGTTAGATAAAGTAACTAAATTTTTTTCTCTAAATGTTTATTTTATGTATACGAAATTTGTCATTTCTTAAATTAGGACTTTCTTAACGCATAGGACTTTGTTAGGTCACACCACGGTAAGTCACAAAAACGAATGATTAAGAAAAATGACTTTTAAGTTTTACCTAAATCTATAAAATCAGTGCTTATCTATTTTTCTCTTAAATTTATATATCATAAAAATAATAATGGATATTTTATATTGATCAAAAAGTAAATAAATAAAAATGCAAAGTAATGTAGAAAAAATAAATTTTATTGAAAAAAAACTGTGGCTCGAAATACTATTGCAAAAAACAAAGCATAACAAATCTAATCTATTTAACAATAAAAATCATTTTGATCTAAATTATTATCAGATTCTTCTTCAGTTTCTTCAATTATGGCTCGTAAATTGTTTTAAAACTGGTGATGTATTGGAGGTATATGCGGTAATAAAGTTTTAACATTCTCAATATTTTTCTTCAATATTTTAAATGTTATGTATTTCTGCTCTAACTCAGCAAGTGGTATCTACAGCGGTCTTCCTTTCTTTGCAATATTTACTTGCTTGTATTCTTCTTCATCAACATAGTCTTTGATATAGAAAACCTTAGTATTTTTGTATTAAAGTGATTAACATCTACAGATTTGATTGGGATGTTACTCTAAAATAAATATGCGATAATCTAACAATCTATAATGATAAACTATTTTTCTTGTATCATAATGTCAAGTGCAATATAACAAGCCACAAAATAAAAATAAATGTTTCAAGGACATAGTTTTTATCAGCATCAATACCATCGAAATCACTACTTGTATCACTATTATCACTGAACATTTTTTTGAAATCAGCAGAAACCGTTTTCACGTGTTGACGTTTCGGCGCCATTTTGTGTGGCATGTCATTGTATAACCTCAAAATATTGTAGTTATCACATTTTGCAATAAGATGATTTTAAGCTGTGGCTCCATATTAAAGAATTATGCTTAAATAGCTTTTTGGCTATTGCGTATACTATTTATGATGATAAAAATGATGAAAAACTCATTATTGAAAAAAATGTGGCTAGTCATTATTTCACAATAAGCCCTTCAATTAATTTATCGAATTAATTATTTTACTGATTGAATATTCGCTTGAATTTTTCCTTTAGTTGATGAAACGGACACAGCGCCGCCTCAGCCAGCAGCGTCTGGGTAAATTTTTTTTTATCAGTCTTGCTAAAAGGTTCTTATTTTCCATTTTTATTGAAGATGAAGTTTGAATACAGCAGTTCAAAGTATTTAAAATGTTCTAAGATGATGATCAGTTGCCAATATGCATTCTTTCTATTTTCATAGATCTACTTTTACTCCTGGAATGTATCCCAGCGTTCCTCCTCGTATACCTTTACAACATTTACCGCCTCATCTGCCCTATGGCATGGCCCCTCGACCGTTTGGAGCCCCTATTCAACCTTTTTTACCGGGAATGAGGCCACCATACAGATCACCTATGCCGCCGATGAGACCTCATTTACCTTCTACTGTAGACGATAAACTTCAGGTTTTAAAATTTTTCTCTCTCTAAAGAATAGGAACAATTCTTAAAAAACTGGTTCTCCCAATTATAATGAACTAATCTTTAATTAACTTTTCTTTTATAGCGGCCGCTAATGACGCATCCTTCATTTTTATCACGTCCTAACGTCGGCGTAGGTTACGCTACACCAATGTTCAATAGTCTACATCCTTCCGCTACAAATAATCAACCTAATGTTATGCAAACTCCTGGTGAAGTTGGTGGACCAATTGTAAATAATATGATGTATACGCCACCTACGACTATCGGGCTGCATACTCCAAATGCTTCGTTTGCATCCACTTCTTCTCCCATAAGTAAAGTGTATTTTTAAATTTTATAAAATCATAAAAATTGTGAAGCAAAAATGATCAAGAAACTTTGCTAGAAAATTAAGCGTATTTAACTAAACATGTTTGATATTTTGCAGATCGATCTATGGATAGAAGTAGTGTGTAATAAACCTCAAAGATGACTGCTTCATATGTACAATTTCAAAATTTGCAAATATCTACGAAAGTCTAGAGTGCAGACAAACTCCGGTGCCGAATTCTCAAGAAACTTAACCGAAGAAATGCGATATTCTAATGATTTTTTGTGAATTATCGCTCAAACGTTTTTTGTGATGGGGCAAACTTTTCTTATAGAAATTATGACCGAAAATTTTGTTATAAATTAAATAGCAAATTATTTATACTAGAATGAAATTTTAGGATTAAATGTGTTCTTTTCTTATTTAATATAAACCATTTGCGTTGATACAATTCTCTGAAAACTTTCACTTTTGTTTTCAGCTTTTATAAATCAAACTTTTTTTTTTTTTTTTTTTTTTTTTTTTACTACTTTATTAAAGCACAAGTTTTTAAAAACGAAAAAATTTTCCCTGCATTTCTCGATTATCGATCGACTTCGGGGAAAATTTACGAAATAATTTGCGATAAACATAGAATAACGGTATTAAAACGCTAGTGTAGCTGATGCCTGTAAAGTTGAGTGTTACCACTGTAACCAAGGCTTTTTCATTGTTACAGATCCGGTAGAAACATCATTTGGTCTAAAAAGGTTTCCGTATTGTTTGGGAAAAACAGAATCAAAACAAACTTATTTTTAGCTGTTTTTGTGTTTCTATATATAAAGAAGGGTGCGCCTTATTTTCCTATGAAGAAATGTTTTTTTAGATTTTTATCAGGAAACCCTCTAAAATCCTTCCAATGAACGAAAAATTACTTCCAATAAATTTTGAGAATAATCGGTTAAAGCGAACTCCTGCTCAACATCCCCTGAATGGGAAGCGCCACTCCTTATGGAAACAATGTTGGTTTTTGTGTCGTATTTTCTGCAATAATTGACTTATAATTATTTTCCTTTTTGAGAGTGTGTGAGTGAGTATTGGTCTTTCTTATTGGTACTTTGTTTGCCTTGTTATATGATTAAATAATTTTAAAAAATGGTTAACATATGGCGATATATATTAGCAAAATCGTAAAGCGCTCAGTTTGTAATCCTTTTAATAACAATCGATCTATAATGTAATCGCCATTATTACCAACAACAATTCTCCATCTACTAAGCTAGTAATGGATCCCATATTCGTAGAAGCTGTCTGGCTGCACCTCGAACAGTTTATGAATATCGATTTCGAGTTGGCAAACATCATCGAAGCTCTTTTCTGACATGTAAAAAAGCAAGGCATGAAAATGGTGATCGCTTGGCGGCTACTGAAATTTTGATCTTCCTGTACTAGCTTGCGCTCTGCTTCAGAATGTATGTATGTATGTATGTATGTATGTATGTATGTATGTATGTATGTATGTATGTATGTGTGTGTGCATGTATGTATGTATGTGTGTATGTCAGAATCACCTTTAACTTTCATTGATTTTGTAGGATAATGTAAGAAATTTTTAGTTTTTCATTTAGATCAAGTAGCAAAAGTGTTTACTTTGCTAATGTTGATTTCTATTTGTGGAAAATTAAAAAAAGACTTTACGATTTCAACCAGTTCATCGAAAAGTTTTTGAATTTGAGGTTTGTTTAACTTTAGTCTTGATCTCTAATCTGGAAACAAAACTTCTAACGCACGTGGACCGACGCAAAACATCACTTCTCGACCTAATGGCCAAGATCAAGTGTCGTACTTCGTAACTTAGTTTTTTAAGTAATGGAAATTATTAGGGGTGGGAGTTAAGGTTAGTTTTAGTATAACTAAATTTAATCGACTAACTTCTTAGTCTAGCTAAATTTAGTCGATTAACTTTTTAGCGTAACTAAAATTAGTCGACTAACTTTTTAGTCTAACTAAAATTAGCCGACTAACTTTTTAGTCTAACTAAAATTAGTTGACTGAAACAAGATTTAGTGCTATAAAAGACTTAGTAAACTATACCATGAAATTATATGAACATAATATGAATTATGACAAATAAATCAATTTAAAGACATTTATCAAAAGCTATAGTTTTTAAGAAATTTAAAATACCTAATATAATTTGTGACAATTAGGTAATAAAAATGTTTTGTTTGTACCTAGTATTGCTCCGAATTTTCTTTTATTGAACTAAATAAAAATTGGTTTGTTAGCAGAACAACTCCGTCAAAAACAGCTGATATTTTTTTACCGAAAACATGATTACTTATTAGCTTTTTCGTAATAATTTTTAAAAGAAAAGCAAAATTGAGAGTTGAACAAGATATATATTCAATTACACAATATAGAAATAATAAAAAACATTACTTACCTAACTGTTTCAATCTTATTGTTGTCACTGTAAATATCTGCGTTATTATGAACTCAGATAAAATACGTATTATTACTTCTCAAAAAATCATTGCAGGTATTATATAAAGGAAATCCGAAAATGCTTCTGCACATAACACAGCTTTCAAAAACATGGCACCATTTTTTTTTTAAAAAAAATTGATTTCACATGGCTTTTATAATTTGTAATTCACTTTAAAAAGAAATTGAAAAAATCCAGATCTGAATCGCTTTTCATTGAAATTTAAAACAAGTACCTTATAATAACGGGGGACTAATTAGATAAGTTTTGTTGCAAAATTCCAAGTGTATATCACAAACCTTTCTCCAAAAACCTGAAAAACTCTGAAAATCAAACGTTGAAACAGATGCCCTTGAGATGTAAATTGTAACTTACAGCAATTTGTAATTAAATACATGGCGCTCAAACCTCTTCACAACTAACGCATAACAAGATTTTAAAAAAGTATTTTTTTGGTAACCGTTAACAATATATTTTTCGCAAATAAAAAATTTAGTCGACTAAATTTAGTTAAACTAAAATGTCAGTCAACTAATTTTAGTTAGAATAAAAAGTTAGTCGACTAAATTTAGTTACGGTTTTTTTAGTTAAGTTAGTTACAATTTTTAGTTTTGGACAAAACACTAAAAAACAATACTGAACCCATACCGCCACTACCAAAACCAAACACAGAAACAAAAAAGAACGACATTACAATTATAGCCGACATATGCAAAGTCTTAGACCCCGGAACCCTCACAGCCGAACAACTGAACATATCATACAAAATGCTAGATTCGATAATTTGCAGAATACCAATAAAATGGAAAAATATTATATACAATAACACGAAACAATACCCGCAAAAAAATAGAAATAAACAACAAACCCTTAGAACTGTCTAAACTGACCACCAAACAAATATACAAGATCCTACTGGACAAAAAAACAAAAACAGAACACAGATACCAAAGATGGGCTACAGAAAAAACAACACAAAGACTGCAAATCAACAAATAGACGTGGGAGAAAAAAATCCACAAAACCATATAAAAGAAACGAAAACAACAAAGCAACAGACATAATCTACAAATATATATACAAAAAACTCTCAACACTCAACAGACTGCACAAATGGAAAAAAAAACACATCACCCATCTGCAAACAATGCAATGTAGGAAACAAGATTAAAAAACACTGGTTCTACAACTGCCCCAACACACAAGACGTACGCAAGTACACTGTAGAAATACTCCACAAAATATACCCCGACAGGACTTGCGAACAAACCTAAGCTGTTCTTCCTTATAGGACTTGAAAAAGACAACCAAGATATAGGCGAAATATGCCTAGAAACATTCTATGACGCCATATACTTCGAACGTAGCGCCATAACAATTGACCGAACAAAAATAATCCCAATACAACACTTCCACCAACTGCTAACAAAAAGAATGTTCATAGAAAAAACAATGACGAAAAAACGAAACAGAAAAACAACAAATACAACAAGTCCTAAAATATGTGCACAGAAAAACATAGAACTGACAAGAGCACAAATCAAAACGGCCACAACAACATTAGTACATCGATCCACTGTTGCAAAAAAAAAAAAAAAAAGTTCAATGTAAATATTTAAATAAGTACATAATAATTTATCACGACACTTGTAAATAAAAATATATATAAACAAAATGCTTTAACATAAAAACCTACTTTCGATAGGTATTGTAACCTATTTTTACGATATATATATATATATATATATATATATATATATATATATATATATATATATATATATATATATATATATATATATATTTAAGAATTTGGGGTTTGTTTAATTTTAGTTTTGGCACTAATCTGAAAACAGCAATATTACTAACGATAAAAAAACAACAGCAAATAACAAAAAAAAAAAAGAAAAACATGTGATCATACTGAAGACGCTATACATATATTTGCTCATTGTCCCCTCTTGATCGAAATATGGAAGCCTTTTAAACACGTCTACAACTCCCTCGTACCGGTTAGGATAATTAAACCGGCAAACTCAATTTCCATGCCGGTCATGGCGCACTTTTCAGAGAAGCACCCTTTGTCACGGCTGCTGATAACAATCACTCAAATCATTAATGAGTGTGCTATGGATGCTATATAATGTGCTTCTCTATTTCCAAACAGCCGTTGCCACTCGCTGTTTGGAAATAGAGAAGTAGTTTCGTGAACTGTTATCAAAACTATAACAAGCAAACTAACTGATAAAATTAAAATAAAATACCATCATCATGCAGGAAGAGGCACACGAAATAGTGAACACTTCTGCTACAACCACATCCTATACAAGCAAGTATGCGAAAAACCTAAAATCAACATCTAAACCTTTTATTAACTCATTTCTTAATTACTCTATTTAGTTTATAGTGCTTTACTTTCTTTTTGTTATTTATCATACTCTTCTTTCCTCTTTCACTAACTTAGATAGAGAATTAGTTATCTAATATGTTAACATTTTAAAGCCATACTTCTTTCTTTCATATTTTAATCTGGTGCTATTATTACATGACAATAATCTCTGTTCTCAGCACTATCAATTCTCCTCTTTCTTGTTCTTCTATTAGCGATTTCACTCAAAAATACTTCTGTAAAAAAAAATAAAACAAAACTGGAAACATTTATGAAAGATCTTTATAAAAACTTTCTTAAAATAAATACGTGTGAAAACTCAATGCTAATATTTGTGTACCTAGCAGCTTTATGACATTTTATTTTTGAATTTTCAAATTTTAATCTATAAATATATGCACTTTTTTTTTCTGTTATATTTAGCAATAAGGAAATCCTTTGATCTGATTCAGAAAAAAAGCATCTGTGAAATCCTGGACCTCTTGTCGAAAATTTGTCGCAAGACCTCATACCAAGCGGATTTTTTCATTATTTTATTCTTCTTTGATAATTTAATTTCTTTTTTAATTATAATTTCATGATAATAGTTTCACTTGCATTGTAATTTTTAAAATTTCTTCAATTTAAAGCTTTACTGCGAGTTTTTCCACAAAACGTTATTTGATGTTTTTAAGTAAAATATTAAAATTTTTAAATTTAAATCTTTTTAGAATGTTACATTAATTCGTTTTATTAGTTAAATAATTCATGCAACATTTATTATCTTAAAATTACCTTCTTCCCAAAATTATCATATGTACTGGGAAGGGTAAGTTAAGGGTGGTTTATAGGCTTGGTAAGGGCGGGCTCAAATGACTATTTATACTAAATTATAAAATTTTTTACAGTAAGCAAAAACCTTAAATTTTTTTGGTTATTAAGTTTACCAGCGCCTGAGTTGATTGGCAGTTGGGTTTGTACTTGGTTAGTAGGTGGGGCCATTTGTTTGATCAAATTACATTAGTGTATTTAACTAAATATATGGGTGTTCCTTAAAGATTATATTACAGATAATTACAAACAAAATAATCTTTCAATTGCTTTTTAAACTATAAATTTATCTTATACATTATTCTTTTATTTCTTTATGAATTTTGCCAAAATGAAAATTAAAACCAAAAAAAATTAAATATTAATTAAGCAAACATAAAAATGCAAATGAAAAAGTTTGTTTTAAGTTGCACCACAACCGAAACTAAAGTTTAATTATATATGAACTCTTTAAATGTTTTACTTATTTAAGCAACATAGCGGAACTGCCACAGAACCAATAGAACTAAAATCAGTCTGGTACTGCCAAGTTACCGCTTAGAGAGCAAAAGATCCAGCAAAAGAAACGAGTTGTCTAATATATATTCAGCCCGTGCCGACCGCTGGAAACATTTTCTTTAAGATCAATGTAAATGCGAGCCAAGTGCAGTAAAGCTCCAAAGTACTTTTAAAACGTAATTAAAGAGTTGAATACTGCAATACTTTGCATAAAGGTGAGTATTTTTTTTTGTGGCATATTTGTACAGATGCTAATTTAATTAAGCTCCGGGTTGTTCCGTGTCTCTACAAAAAAAATTTTAAAATTTAAAACTTGGTAAAAATAAATACGATTTAAACTTAACAATATAAAACATAACATAGTCTAACAAACTTTGAAAATTTTCTTCGTAAACAACTATTGTTTTTTTATGAAACTTTTATGAAAGTATCAAAAAACGATAAGTAACTGCGTGTGAGCGTGTGTGCAAGGATATGCTTTGCTTTTATTTATTTGTTTATATGTACAGCATACTTTTAAAATAACTTTACAAACTTGTTTTTCGAAACGCTAATAAAAAATTGTAAGGAAGATTAAGCGATTAAGTATTCAGTATATGTGGATTTGTATACGTGTGAATTCTTATTATTTTTTTTAACAAATAATCTATAGATTGAGAACGAGTCTGAAAAAGTTATCGTTTCGATTTTGAAATTTATAGACATCAATAGAGCCATTCCGTTTCTACAGAAGGGAATATATAATTAACTATTCTTAATTAAGAACATTTTCTTGTTTAAAAGTATGAGGTAGCAAAGCTATGAAGTCCTACAAAAAAAAGAACCCATCAAAACTGGATGATGTTAGTCTTCTCAAATGGACAGAAAGCTTTTGGATTACGGTTCCTTGTGCTTTTCTTTGACAGTTTTGGTTGGGAATCTAAAAGATAAGTAACTGGAGGAGCACGATGGAATAAATTAGCAAAGGCTTTCTCTAATTTATGAACACGAGTTTGTTCCTCGGAACCTGATTGGGTGATTTGCTGAGAATATTGATGAATATTGAATAATGATGAAGGTTCTCTCAAAGAAACTAACATGTCGTTTCAACTTTTTTGATCTCTAAGAAACAAGCTGTTAAACGTTTTTATAACATGTTTCTTCTAAAGTATGATTGAAGGGTTAATAATTGAAGGATGAATGATTAATTTATTCTGAAACATAAGGCATTAAGACAAAGTTGTAAAAAAAATTTAGAAGAGCTTCGATTTGAGTTATTAAGTTAAAAATAAATTATACAAAAAAAAACAAAAAAACAAAAAAACAAAAAAAAAAACAGAATGCTGTTGTAAATTCAAAGTAGCTGAAAAACAAAAAACCAAAGAAGACTTCAGGTAAAATATCTGATTTTATTTGATTCACTCTTTGATATTATCCCCTTTATAATTATCCCCTTTATAAGATTTGTATGCGTAGCTTCTAGAACAATGTTTACTTATCTTAAACAAACTCTTTATCTAATTTAGTGGAAATCTGAGATAATCGAGATAAGTGGAAATTTGAGATAATCGCTTTGATTGCCAATAGTCATATAATAAAGATAGTAGTTTGTAATGGGTGTTTTTGTTTTTTTGTTTATTTGCTTACAAACACACGATAAATTAGTTCGGCTCATTGAAGGATGAGAATGTTAAGGGAGGGGGTTAAGTATGCAAATACTATTTAAATTATAATTTTTCAAGAAATAAAATAAAAAATGGGTAAATTTAATTAGATTTTCATTATATTACCAGGGCGTGGGCCATATAGTGAATCGAGGAGGAACGTTTTATAAATCTAGAGAAAGTAGTTTTAAAATTGAAAACAAATTTTCGTGAGGATTGTCATGCATGAAACTGCTCTATGTTTAAACACTCTTATTTTTGTTAATACTTTAATACTTTTTTGTCAAAATTTTATTTACTTTATTTATTTACTCGTTTATTTTTATTTACTTTAGGGACGTAGAAAATTTTTTCTAAATTATCAAAAATATTTATTTAAAAAAATTTTACATAAATATTTTCATAGGAGAAACATAGAAAACGTATTTATGTGTTGATTTCATGTTCCGTTCGGCTGACAGTTCGTTTCTTATGTAAAAGATGTCTTGAAAATGTAGGTATTTGTTTATATCTATATATTTCTAATATATATATATATATATATATATATATATATATATATATATATATATATATATATATATATATATATATATATATATATATATATATATATATATATATATATATAACAATTCAAAAACTTTCACAAGTCATAGAGTTGGTAAACACGTTCTGCATTATCACACACATCACACACATTTCTTAATATTGTGACCTCAGTTGATTTGGGTTTAAAATCTTCACAAACTGATTGGATCTAAATATAAAAAATGTTCGCTGCTCCCAGTTATTTTTGACATAAAGATAATTAGGAACAGTGAGCAATTTTTATGTAAAGATTTATTTTACACAATGAGCTGAACTTTTCAAACTTGGAAGCAAAAATGCAAATCTATGGAACTCTATATAAAAGTCAAGCGTCGTCGAAGGTATTATTTTTAACGGATTGCTCAATATTTTTCTCAATAATAGAGAAGCCTGTCCTTTATTGAGCTTCGATATCTGTTTCATCTATAAGCAATCAAAGCTTATCTATATTCATTATGCGTCAAATAACAACAACAACAACAAAAAAAATTTTCTATTGTGGACTTTATGTTAACTGAGGAATATATTGGACGATGCAACTGTAAATAATTTACACCTCGGTGAAAGTAAATATATCCCTAATTAGAAAATAACATTTTCTCAAAACCGTTCCGCTATATATCAACTCCACACGTCGATATTTTAATATTCCTGAAGATGTTCAGAGATCTGTGGAGTGTGATCTTTAAATGTTTGCCATTAAGGATTTGCTGGTGACGTTGTGCAAACGTTAGATTAACCAATTATTTTTGTTTCGCTCGTTTTCGTTCAAAATTAATCTCGCGCACGTTTCAAAGAATGAGAGAAATGTTTTTGGTGATTTCCTTTTTTTTTTTTTTTTAGTATACACGTTTAAACATTGAAACAAAACTCGATTTACGCTGAAGTTAGAAATTAGTTTTTACACGGATGTTTTTCGAGGTTCTGTCTTTTCATATAACTTTCTTTGTTTTAATAATGACGTTGTACTATTTAAATTTTGTTTCGTCGGATGATGCTACGATGTTCTTTAAATGAAATTTTTTTTTCATGACCTAGGTGACAGAAAAAGAAACGGAAATAAATACAGAGTATTGCAAAAAGAAACAGAGATGACCGGATATAATATCAGCATACGAAGCGCAGATGAGTCAATATATGTGGCCGTTAGATCTGGATTTTATTCCTTCTCGTTTATTTTAGCCTTGTTCTGGAACTCTCTTATTATTATTTCAACTTTTCGCCATAAGGCTTTACAAAAGCCAATTAATGTATTGGTCTGCAATTTGTGCGTCGTCGATTTATTTATTGTTCTCCTGGGAATACCGTTACACGCGTCGAACAACCATGTTTTATTTCAATCAAAATGCAATGTTTTTGAACCGCTGTTATCAGCCTTTGTTACTGCGAACGTTTTTACGCTCGTTACTATTGCTATCGAAAGATACGTGATTGTATTGAACTCTGTGAAATCCTCTTTTAAACTTGATTTAAAAAGATCAATTATTGTTTCAATTTTACTTGATTTAGCAGCAGTCACTTTAGCGTTACCGAAAGTGATTTTTCAGAGAACAGATTTTTACGGTTGCTGCTTCTTAGTTTGGCCTGTAAAAAATGCAGTCTGGTACGTCTCGTTTTTATTTTTGATACAGTACTTGGGGCCCTTTTTAGCAATGACATACTTATATTTGCAGATTTGGTACAAGATACGCACAAAAAATAAAACGTTTATAAATCTTTTTAACAAAAATCGGAGTATGACAAACAAAACTACAGACACCAACTCAGTGTCAGGTCACAGTCAAAAAAGTATCGAGTTTAAAAGTGAGAGTTGTAATCATTTGGCAATTAAAAAGAGGCGTAGTGCTTCATTAGATGATTTGAATTCTTTGAATGACAGCATTGGTAACATTAAAACGTTCTTCCAGTCGACCATTCATCTCAACGATCGAAGGCCGTCTCTGAGACGTTGCAATTCTACTTCTGCTGTTACTAGAAGCCAACAGCAAAAAGAAAATGTCGTCGAAAGGTCTTCTTCCTTCAACACGAACATCGGGTTTCACGACCGCTCTTTAAAAGGATCAATTCAACGTTTTCATAGAAGCTTAACATCAGTGATAGTTGGCACGGATCTTGAACAAGCCCAGGCCTATTTTACGACATTGCGTTACAAGCAAACAATGAAAACCTTAAAGGTCTTCTTCCTTCTTTTATTTATTTTTATCGTGTGTCTGCTCCCTTACCAAATCAATAACTTTATTGACTTGAGAAGTACTGCAAGTTGCAGGCAAAGGCGCAGCTTTTTGAACATTTTGATATACATCAACGCAGCCGTAAATCCTTTGTTGTATGGGGGTTTAAACTCTCAACTTCAAAGAGCTTTTAATAAACTTTTTCTATCAAAAGTGAACGGAATACAGTTTTTGTTAAAGCAAAACATGTTTCGGACGCCGTCAGGAAATATAGTTTTTGGTGAAGGGAGTATCAAGCACAAGAACGCTTTTATTTATTGTCTACAAATAAAATGTTTCGGTAGACAAAAAAGGCGATGTTCTATAGAGCGTGCAGATGCTAGATCTCTAAAGATGAAAAGAGAATCCATCAGAGAGGAACGGAGGATCAGCCTCCATCAAAATAAGGCAAGTAAAGGGGAAACAAAACCGGTCACTGAAGAAGTTATACCAGTTTGTGCACCTATTATCGTGATAACTTGTTACGACGATGAAATAAATTATAGTTTTTAAGATGTTCTACTCCCCTTTGTTATCAGGGTATGTTTCACTTGATAGTCAGCATTTTGTGCTTGTCTCTTATCACGATTACGATCACGATCACGATTACGCAGATTGCAGTCGACAACAGACAGCATTGAACAAATTTTTTCTAAATGTGTTTTCGGAATTGAAAATGAACTTTTAAACACTATTTATGAAGTTTAGATGAAGTAGTTGGCTCTCTATTTATGACTTTTTAAAAGCACATACAGTGTAGTGAAGTACCATGGAATATTTTAATAAATACTGCTATATAAATCTGATAAATGTGCAAAATACTTATAAATATTTAAATCTTACATTTACAAAAAAAAAAAACAGGAAAAAAACTCTTATTAATAACATTGGCTTAAAATATGATTCGTGGAAATATACAATTTGTATAAACAATTTAGAGCTTGCGTTGCATTTAAGCTAGGATAAATTGTTATACATTTGCACAGATATTATCTCAAAACTGTCGCTACACTGGCGCGAGTTAAAAAAAAAAAAACACGTTTATACGTCGGACTATCAATTTTACATTTATCTTAGAGCAGTATTGTTAATGCTGGGTTTTTTAAACTTAAAAAGCGGAACTAACAAACACCTATTAAAAATTAATTGTCAAGTTATCATTTTTTTATACAATTAAAGTTATCTCCGGTTTTATTTTAAAATATTTATGTTAATCTCCAGATACTTAAAGGCTTTTAAAACAGATTTGTAATGCAAAAATATTTTTAAATCACCCGTAAAAAATTCCTAACTAATTTCAGAGTAAAAGTTTTTGCCAAGCGCAAAATGACATTAAACATGCGCAATAACGGAAGAATTTTTTTACATAGACTTTTTTCATGCGATGGCTTACACAAGCGTTATCATCAATGAAAAGATATCATCTATCTTTTGTACCACGCACTTTTACTTATCTGTTTTCTAAAACAATGTTTCCTTGTAAAATTTCCAATGCATTCCTGCGATGATTAAGACAGTTCTCAAATGGACCAATATTTTAAAATAACTCGTCACACTTTTGGTAAAAATAAAATTACTGAAATATTATCAAGTTTATAAAAGTTGATATAAAACCTGCAGCTTTAACTTATCATAATATATAAAAAAAATAATCTTTAAAATAAAACTAATAGTTTAAAAAAAAAAAAAATGTTTAAATTAAAATCTTTAAACTTAAACAAAAACCTGAAAGTTTTGATTATTTATTTTAAGTTTAACAAATCAAAGGTAGGATATGTAACATCAAAATCTTGCGCTGTTCTATGGGTTGTATATTTGTATTGATTGAGTAATTTTGACAACCTTAAAGACAGTTTTGGATCTTTATATATTTTATATCTAAACATTTTATATTTTCTAAAAATTTTCTTCAATCTTTCAAAGCCCGATTGGATACCCTTAAACCCGGTTTCTATCCTATTGTAACAATTGCAGATTGAGTTTTTTTCCTCTCCATTAAATTAACTTTCACAGTAAATTATCTCTATAAGATAAAAGTATCTCAGAAATGTTAGAGCTGGCTCTATATTTGCACAAGCTGATTTACAAGAATTTTATTTATGAAGACTTTTTTTGATAAGGAAATAATAGATCACCTTTATATCCCACTATAAATTTTAGTTTAGAATTTGCATTGTACAACATATTCCTGAGCAACCTTAGAGGTACTTCTATCTTTGCTCAGTCTAGTTTACTAGGACTTAATTTACAAGAAAATATACTTTTAAGTAAATGTAAATTACGTTACAGCAAGCTTCTTTTTTTTTTTTAATGAATGGAAAAAATTAAGATACTGGGGTATTATAGTTTGATTTATTTTCAGTAAAGTTAAATAAACAATCATGCACTTAAAAAATCCGATTGTTCGTAATGAGATTTGTAATACTTAGCAAATATTATCACAATTGCTTCAGACTCTCATAGATCAATTGATTTTCAAGTAATGTAGCTGCCCATTTCATTAACTAAGAGTCCAATTTAAATTCTTGTGTTTTTGTAAAGTATGTTATATCTTGAATAAATCTTGAATAAAAAGCATGACGCAAGCTTCCAAGAGCTTCTTGATTTTCACTTTAGTTTTAATAGCAATTGCAAATGTTTTAATAGCAATTGCAAATGTCTACAGGCGTCCCCTTTTTTTTTTTTTTTTTTTTTTATCTTTTATTAACAATGTAAGTAAAAGTAAACATAGAATTAAATTTATGATTATAATTATTATAATTATTATAATTATTATTGTTACACATTTATTGCAATATAATTGTTAAAAAATTTGATGGAACAAGCAAAAATTATTTAATTATTTAATAATTGTTAAAAAAAATTTGATGGAACAAGAAAAAATTTTTTCCAGCGCAAAAACATATCAAAACAACAGTGTAAATAGAGCTTTACGTCAATTGACTATATCGATAAAGTTAGATCTTGTCAATTTTATTTTTAAGTTGTTTAAAGCGTTCAAGTATTTTTTTTTTTTTTTTTTAAATAAAGTTGCCAATAGCAACTTTGGAATTTAATCATTGAAAATATCAGAAACAAGTTTTTATTTGTAGAGCGCCAACGTAGAAATTTTATAAAAATGCGATACAAAGTTAAATAACACGTTGTAATTCTTTTTACAAAATTTAACTTTTGCAGGGTTTTTTTCAAGAAATTCAGTTTATTCTTTGATGGCCTAGCTGTTCAAAAACTCAAAACATTTTGAAACTCGCAAGGGTTAATCTTCCACTAAATAAATACCTCGACTGATTTTTTACATTGCCCATCAAACGATAAAGAAAATAATTTCGAGCCCTAAAATCCTCTCAAAAACTACGAAAATAGTTTCGAGTCCCAAAATCCTTTCAAAAACCAAGTGAAAAGGGCTGTGAGAAAACATGTAATTATTTTAGCAGATTACATAAGAAATGTAGACAACATTTAACTAAGTTAACATCTGCAACATTCTATGCAAATCCACATCGTTTCTATAGGAAAACGAGTGTTTGGCGTAACAATAATGTCTGCATTGCACAGCGTTAAATCTTCCTAAATTCAAATGAAAAGTTAAATTCAAATTGAAAAGTTAAAAATTGTAGGGCGATATATAATCTGTTTGAAAAATAGTGTTCAAGTTTTTAAATACAGTCACTAGATGAAATACTTGTGGGGCATTTTTTCTCGATTGCTCAAAACAAACATTTTATAAGAAGGCGATCGTATACTATCTTATCATCTAAAAAAAAGCAATTTTTTTAGCTTTTTTTTCTGGTCAAGCTATTCAGGAGAAAGCACTTTTTTTTTTTTTTGAATTTTGAGTTTTTTATTAATCTATTTTTAAAAATTTTTCAAACACTGTTTTTATCAGTTTTAGCATTTTCGGGGTCGTAACTGGTTTTAAAAAAAAACGCCTCAAAAAATCTTGCGCTTTTTACTTCAGCTTTCTATGCAAGTGGTAAAATCATCGAAAACTCTTCTAATACTTAAAAATAAACTCTTAATAAAATCCGTTTGATTTTAAAAAATATTCGGGTTTTCTGAGAACTTTACGTTATTGCAAAAGTTACAAACAAAATGAAGATTTCAAAAGTGCTCTTAAGCTGAGGACCTAAGTAGTTTACTCCATTCTATTAGTATTGTGCAAGTATGGTGCAATTATGCGACTCCGCTCATATTGCATGAGTAAAGGTTATTTTCCATGAGCTTTTTACTGTGATGCTATATGCAATAATCTAAAGGATAATTTATTAAAATTTATAATTAACATCAATATGTAATATAAATAATGTGTTGATTTTAGCAACAGAAAAATGTTCAACAAAAGCAAATATCCCCTAGTGCTATGAATTTAAGAGCTTTTCACCTCCATCAAAAACGGACCGAGGCATTAAGCAAGGGTTGAGTCAGTAGCTGATTCAGAAACTAATTATGAGAAGTCTAGCAATTGAATAGGACTTTAAAATGAAATAGACCAAAAACTTATAGTATAAATAATAAAATCTAACTTTTTCATTTTTCGCAAGATAATATTACAAGATCCATACGACTTTGGATATTTTACAAGATCCATACTTTGGATATTTTAAGGTCTTTTGAAATTAAGAGTAAAGCCATTTAGCGTAGCGACACCCAATTAATTACAAAGCTAAGTTTTGACTATTCTCAAAATAGAACAATTTTTTAAAGTGTAATAGAGTAAATCCTTGTTAAACGGTTCATGGCGTATTTTGAGTCACACTTTAAAAAAGCTAACTTACAATTAAAAGTAAAAAAAATAAATAAATAAAAATATCGTTGGAATCAGTTACTTTTTCTTCTATAAGAAAAAGTAAAAAAAAAAAGATTCACCTATTTTCTGTTTTTTCTTGAATAATTAAATGGTCAAAGAAATTTTAATTTTAGGTGCTCATCCCGAGAAAAGTCTTGAGACAAAATAAACGCATTATTTTTGTGCAGAATAAAATTTCAATTCTAATGATGTTTTTTTTTTCGATGCGCCAAATGACGTAAAAACAAATCGTACATCACTGAGAAAAGCAGCATTTAAATGGGGTTACCCAAAAAACAGCATCAACGTACAATGATGATGGTACTCATGGTTTTGGAACATCAACAACATCCAGAGCTAAAGAAATAGTTATATTTATAGTTACCGCTCATCAGCTATTAAGTAATTTGGGATATGGTTTAACAAAACTACAAGTGGTCAATTTGGTTAGTAGTTACTTTGAACGCACAAAACAAGTATTTCTTTTTAGAAAGAGTGGACGTGGCAAATATTGGTTTTATTGTTTTATGAGTAGATGGTCGAAAGAAATTTAGAAACAAATGTTAAACAACTTAGCATAATAAAGGTATGAACCATATACTGTTAGCACAACTGAAGCATCACCCGTAGACAAGGGTCCATACGCATATTATAAACTCACTGGTATGGTAAAACATGTCATACTGTAAAAAACTGCTGGAACGCTTATGGAGTCTTTTAATCATCGCTTATTGCATAAAAATCGAAGAATCTTTTGTATGAAACTTAGGTAAAAGGTAGAAACCAGTTCAAAATATGTAACTTCTACTTCTGGTTGGATGGAAAATGATTCATTTATTGCATGGCCACTTAAAGTATTTGCACCAGTGATAAAAAACAAAACAACTACTGGACAACATATTTTATTCTTAAATGGTCACAAAACACATGTTACCTTAAAAGCTTAAATTTAATGTCTTTCAACTCAGTCTTTACATATTTTGCAACTATTAGACGTATAAGTCTATTACCATGAGAAGAACGTAGGGGGTGGGGGGTTAAGAAAGTATGGAAAAAAGTAATTACTGAGTTATACACTGAAACTAATTTCAAGAACTTAGATAAAAAAAATTTTCCAACTTTAAATAAAAACTGTTTGAGTGTGGAAAAGTTTTCACTTTTTCGCATGCATTAACAGGCATTCAACATGCTGATTTTCCCGCCAGATAAAAACAACATAAATTAAAAAAATTAAAAGCTATGAATCCAACTACTAAAGCAACAATTTCTTCAACATTTGAAATAAAAATTAAATCAGTGACATCATCAACACCAACGACAGTATGTATATATACAAATTTAAGAAACATTAAATCAGGCAAAATCGGAAATCGAAATTAACATCTCAATCATAACTATATAAAATTTAGACCCTTTGTCGGAATGTATTTTAGTAAATTTTTTCATCTTTGTCTCCAAAGTTTGAGCTACTCCGTTAAGAATGATCCGATACACGTCAGTTTTGATTAAATACCCAAACGTTCAGGAAAAATGTAAAGTTTTTTTAAAAAAACTATTAAGTCCCAGTTTCACAAGTTATTCAAGTTTTAGGTTAAACAATTAAAAAAGTAAATTTTTTTGTTTCCGTTTAACAAGTCGTCCTAATTTTTTCGTGCTTTTTTCAAATAAGATTTTATTGACAGGGATTTGCATCTCATAACTTGGTATCCTGATGCCAAACGTTTATGCAAACGTGTAAAACCAAGATTTAATCTTCACAAATAAACTCAAAGTATTTTTGCAGAATCTCTCAAACTATCTCTGTTTACAGAATAATGTTAAGTCTTTTTATAAGATTTTCTTAAAATTCTGTTTGGTTAATACATTCTATATGGTCCTATAAGGTGGTCTGACAGTAGTGACGTCAATTGTTCAATTGATCTGATCTTGACACATCAATAACTATTCCTAGGTTATCCTCTTCCCTAGCCTGTGAAATTTTTATTAAGTTTATAAATCAAACGGAAAAAGCATTCCATCCTATGTATCCATGAATAAAATGTTGACATGTCCAGGTTTGTTAGTTTTAAATGTCATACTTATATTACTATAGATTCACAAACATCAGAAATAAGATGAACTAGTGACGACAAATGTTGAAACGGTTACCTTTCCATTAATCATGGTACACTCCATTACATTTTTGATTGCTATGCTCTTTGTCATGATTGGTAAGAGTTTTTGTTCTCGAGCTTGGCGTTAATGACCTAAAACCTTACAGATCTAAAAAATGCAACAAAAAAAACTCCCTTTTCCCTATCTCACTTAGTGTACAGCACCTACACGCTTATGTTTGCTTGAGATTAATAAAGATTTCGTCCAGACGTGATGCAAGTTTAGGGATAATTATTGTTATTGATATTGATTATATTAATGACTCATAAAAGCTTCCACCGCGGCCAAAAATGCAGTTTAATGCAGAAAAGTATTTCTGTCATCTGCATTAAATAATCTAAGCTCTAATCTGGTGTGTTTTAAAGCTTAAGAAAAGATTTTCAGAGGTTTCAAAATAATGGCTTTGAATTCAGATAACATTCTTTGAAATACTGGCTCTTAAAGCCATTAATTTAAAAAATGTCAAGAACTTCTGAGAATAAAAATTGAATGATATTTATTTTAATAACCACATGAAGTAAGTTTTTTTTAGCATTAACTACGTGAAGTAGGTATTAAAACAATTATTAAGTGAAGTATGAAATTAGTAAATTGGTTTTTGAGCTTTTTTCTCATTTTTGCTTTGGAAAAATTGACTTTCAAAAGCTGTAGAAAATGCAAAAAAAAAAAAATAAAAAAATAAAAAAATAAAAATAAATATGAAAAATACAGAAATGGTCTTTGAAGTAAAGTTTCAATATTTTTTTCAAATTCAATGAAAAATAAAATTTTAGATTTAAAAAGAGGTTTATTATTTTTGTATCGAACTTTTATGGTTTTGTTTACTTTTTGGACAATATGGCCGCAATTAAAACCTGAGACATCCGGCTTGACAAATTCAAGATACATTGGATGTGCAATATAAAAGGAATGCAAAGTAAGGATAAATTTTTCAATGTAACGTAAGAAGGAGGATTTATATCTAAAAGATATTTGAAACAGGAAAATAATGCAAAACAAGATCTTTAACTTTAAAATAACCATTTGTCCCCAAGAGTTAAAAACATGGAGCTTTACACAGCTAACCAAAGTCAAGTACTTGTGGATATTACATCCTGATATAGAAGAAGAAAATAATAAGAGATGTGTATTCTGAGAATGTAAAAAGCAAAAGAATCCATTTCTCTTGAAGCTGATTTCATAATTTCATACATACTTTTTCAGGGAGAAGTCAAAATTGCCCGATAAAGGAAAGTTTTTATATAGAAAGACTCGTGGGTTATTTTTTAAATTTTTTATGAAAGGATTATATCCTTGAGCATTCAAGTTTTCCCTTTTCGTTAACAAACATTTATTTTTGTTCTTACCAATTCAAACATTAAAAAAGTTAAAAGTGTGTAACTTTTTGTAAACTTACGGGGTTTCCCTCAAGTTGGAGTTAAGAAAGCAATATGTGAAATAATTAAACATGGATGGCGCTAGTCTCTAGTATACATGTCGATCCTGGCCTACTTTTGGAAAGGTTAATGAATACACTTTGAGTGACACACTAAGTATCATTGCATTGCTATTCGCAAGCATTTTATTGAGAGAATAAAGTCTTTATGAGTTGAAATTTAACACGAAATAAATATTTATTCTATGGTAATGAGGAACAACTTATTTTTGAAATGTTTTCGTGTATATTTCAAATCTTTCTGGCAAATTTTCATGCGCACTTTAAAAATAAACCTACGTTTGAGCACCTTTTTAAGTTTTAAAAGTTATCAAGCTATATATCAAACTATGATTTTAAAAGCTATCAAGCTTTTGATGTTTGAGAACTTGATTCAAACTATACGTTTGAGAATTTGGTTGCTCTACAACCTTAAAGTTCATTTTGCTTTGATTCTGAACTTCCTGTCAAGAACATTAGTTTTAAAAAGGATACTTATGATAAAAAATCTTTATAGAACACCTCAATGAAATGGATTTTAATGATATATTTGTTTGAACGAGCGTTTCAGCTTATCTTTCCTGGTTCATTTTAGCATTATTTATTAATTAAAGCATCAAATATACCATTGTTATTATCATATGTACCATTTATTATAATAATATATTATCATTATTATTATAAATATAATAATACCAATAATAATAATAATAATGATAATAAAAAGAATAATAATAATAATAATGATAATAAAATAATAATTTTCACAATACATTATTATTATTATTATTATTATTATTATTATTATTATTATTATTATTATTATTATTATTATTATTATTATTATTATTATTATTATTATTATTACTATTATTATTATTATTATTATTATTATTATTATTATTATTATTATTATTATTATTATTATTATTATTATTATTATTATTATTATTATTATTATTATTATTATTATTATTATTATTATTATTACTATTATTATTATTACTATTATTACTATTATTATTATTATTATTATTGTTATTGTTATTATCATTGTATCAAATTCTTAATATGAGACAGAACATTGGCTGAATTTAAAGACAGTTTTACTCTTGAAGATCATTATATGAAGAGAGGTGCGGATGATTATTCTGTCTATAAAGATTGTACTATTCAAGGTTCAAGGTGGTTCAAAAATTATATTCCAAACAGTCCAGAAGCAACTTGTCATCTTTCTTTTGTTTTGCAAAAGAGCTGGTTTTATGCAGGAGTATTTTTGAGATCTGGCAAATTCTAAGGAATTTAAGTTGAACTGAGAGTAAAAATTTATGAATAAATATTATATGAAAAACAGTTTTGAAAAACAGTTTTAATGTCACAACCTGTGCAAAGAATGGTATTATATTGTGTTTTTTTTGTTAATTATGTTAAGTAACCAATAGGTTTTTTTTTGTCTGTGTGTGCCATTGAAGCTAGAAAAAAGACGTTTAGAGAAGTTTAACATGCATCATAAACGTCTTTTGCTGAAAATGCAAGGGATATAGCTAATTATTTACTAAAGAAATCTGACATATACTTATATTGCAACAAGAACAAACTACGTGAAGTATAAAAAGATGACTCAAAATAGAGTGATGATTCAGTTGATAATTTATAGTAAAAATTGCAGCAGCCATTTTATCATTTATTGTTTAAATTTAAAAATCATAAACTTTAGTAATAAATGGTGAACAATCTGATAATTCCGAGGTCTTTTTTACATAACACTGTAAGCTTTTTTTTTTTTAATGTTTGCAAAAATGCAAAAATAACTGGTTGTCAGAAAAGTGCATAAAAAATCATTCTGCTTTAATGTGAAAAACAATTGTGACAGTTTTTTTAAAACCTTTTACTTTAACTTAGTGTTACTTCTTGAGTTTTTTTTTTTTTTTTTTGTAAATATCAAATGTCGGTCCAGGTGAAGATGGCTTACTGAGTTACATTTAGAAAGTTATATTTAAATTTATTTCTATAAAGTCTGCTTACTTCAGTGAATACAGTTTTTTTCTGCATAATAATAATTCTCTAGCGTTTTATGTACGTGTGTTGGTTGATTTGAACTGTATAGATAAAACACAAACCTACTCCATTAAAACAAAAGCAGCTTCAAATACTAACATTCCCACCGTCACCATGACTGCTAATCACGTCAATAGAATTGCTATACTTTTCACGTTTAAGAGCTTTGCTTTTTCTCTTTATTACTTCAAAGTTACTTTTACTAATGAAAATCATTTGCTTCCATTTTCCATGGACATAAAAAATTTTTCTCCATACACTAATCTTGTGAACTTTCTTCTTAGATTTTATAACGACGGCATACACAACAAAATCTTTTTTTTTGAAGAAACCCAGCAAGCATATACAAGTAAATATATATGAGTGAATTTTATATGTAAACCGTTAGGGTTCCTTTTATAAGTAATCAAGTTTGAAACTCGTTTAGGCACAATCTCCTCACGTATACCACTGTAGAAATCTTCAGATATTCTAGTATCAACCTTTGAGCAATAACGCATAGCATCAGCAACTTTACGTACACTTTGAATATGAGTATGGACATTCGATTCAGCAAAAGCATCAAACAATGAGGTAACATATAATCTACGTAAAACACGAATATATATTTGAAAACGTTCAGTGCCATTCTCTCCACGTTCTTTCTGAAAAATATAATTCCATCTCTTCCTAGTAAAAAACTCAATCAACTCTTCAGCAGTATGAGTAAGATTATTATAAGTAAGCATAAAATGACGATTACGAGTAACTCTTTGTCGTTGATCGACTTTGATCAACGTTATTTCAACTTTGAAACAACGTTGAAATAACGTCGATCAACGTTATTTCAACGTTGTTTCAACGTTGTGTGCTTGCTGGGAAATCGCTTTAATTTTTATTAAAGATTTGTTTACAATAATTGAACTTTTTATTAGCTCTTATTATATATATATATATATATATATATATATATATATATATATATATATATATATATATATATATATAATAAGAGCTAATATATATATATATATATATATATATATATATATATATATATATATATATATATATATATATATATATATATATATATATATATATATATTAGATATATTCATTTTGCTGCACCCAATACAGCATAACAGAAAAGCATTTTGATTTAGATTTTATAGTTAAGAACATTAGATATATTTACATTCCGATTGATGGAAATATTTATCCGTGGTAATTTGGCCATAGATTTCAGCTTTTTTTTATAACAGCTTTGCTAATATAAATGTAAACGCGCAAATTTTTTGAAGCACATTCCAATTTTTTTAATTTTCAAGTTCCAATTTAAAGCCAGAAGTATAAATGGTTGTTATTATATATTTTTGTCTAAATATAACTCTTGGGAAATGCCCTTAATCCTTAAAACAACCGGAGACGACAAATTTTTCCTCACACACATTCTTAGTGGACCTCCCTCTCCTTTTTAATTGGCTTTCATTTCGCTAAAATTTTCTTATTTTGTTGGTTATTACCTTCTGCTTGTCAACTTTTTAAAAAACAAGTGTAACAGAAAGAAAGGTTAACTTCTGTGTATAAATTGGTGTGAAATATGTGCTTTTATTAATCTAAAAATATTATGTTTTTAAAAAAATTAATCTAAAAATATTATGTTTTTAAAAAAATTAATCATTAATAATTTTTTTTAATGGTGTTTGTAACAGCTTGATTGCTACTAACAGTTAAGTAAGAATCTGAAGAATTCATTTTCATTCGCTATTTAAGTTTAAACACCAGCTTTACTTACTCCTGGTTCAATTAACAACAGCTTCACTTAAAGATAACTACAATCGCTTTGTTGATTGCTATTACTTTCTGTCTGATTTTCAATTTTTGCATTAACAGCATAATTTTTTTGTTTGTTTCCCTCATTTGATTTTTTGCATTTAGAAATAAATTCTTGAATTGATTTTCTTAAAGGTGCCCAATTATGAACGTTGAATAATGGTCCAACAATGCCTCCAATCAAACTAGGCATCAAAACGTAACGAAGCACTTTTAACCTCTTCAGTTGTTTATCGGCATCATTTTTGACGTAGGTCGTGTACGTCATCAACCAGTACACAGAATATGGGAACCACGTCATTGTGAAAATCGTAATTAAACAACTCAGTCGAATGAGAATATATTTTCGCTTTCTCTGCACAGAGTTTTCTGTTAAACTTCCAGAATTTAGTTTGATATAACTAGTTATACATGCTGTGGTCATCGCTAAAATCGGTAATATTAATCCAAATGTATACATAATACTCATGTAAGTAAATCCAAAAGAATCGTTGATCACCCATTTACGAAAGCAAATTCCAGCTTTGTGGTCTAACTTGTAAGATAACATATAGGGCAAGAATGATAAACAACCAAACAGCCATGTGATTGTAAACACTTTGTTCAAGTTTTGATCATTTATCAATTTGCAAAACGGATTGATCATTAGCTCGCATCTTAAAATGGACATAAAAGTCAACAAGACGCAGGATGCCGTCGAAAAGACAAGCATTGTGCTGTGTCCATCGCTTACACTACACAGAAAACTTTCAAGATATTTATTTTGCGAAGGAATTTTTCGTAGATCGATAGTCAAGTACGGTATTACACCAATATACTGTCCGATGTTAATAAGAGACAGTTGAAGTAGGAATCTGCAGAACTTCGTTTTTTTATCATTTTTCATAAAGAAGATAATGACTACAAAAATGTTAACTAGTAGGCCGAGGCCAATTAAAACAGCATATACAATTTTTGTTGCATTGTTTTCAACTTTACTGAACGGTAAATTTGATTGAAGTAACGAATCAGATTCATTTGATTGAATTAAAGAATCATTTAGCATCTTTCGTTATCAAGCCTAAAATGAAAAATAACATTTTTTGAAGTTCAACACACTTGAATTGTGACAAGTTTTCAAAGTGAAAAACTCATTTATCACCGCTCTTTGCTTTATTGAATCCTATCTTTTTATCTATATTCTCAAAGATTGCGATCTTTTTGGCACCTCCCCCTCCCCCTCCTCAATGCTCTCAGGATATGTCATAGTTTCTTAAAATAATCAGCTTTTACTCCAATCTCTACAGGATTTTTTTGAAATAAAATTAATGATGACTTACAGAGAGGTTATTTTATTAACAGCTAAAAAATAATGCAATAGTTCAGCATTTTATCTTTAAATAAATAAACAATTAAAGTTAAAAATACGATAAAAAATATTGTAGAAATAAATAATATATATTAATATTAGAGCTGTGCGAGATTAGGTTTCTCATCTTCGATCGAGTTCGATCGAGATAACAAAAAATTCGTTCGAGGTCTAGGTTATTAAACAAACTAGTGAAAGTGTACATTAAATTCATAAGTGCCTGAAAACCTTGTCCTTCCACGAAATCGTACGGAAGGTAATCGAAAGGCAACATGCGCCCAATAACTCGTGTTATTTCTTTAGCTTTTTTGTGATCAGAAGTCCATGCTGTTTTCTTAGCCCACAGATCTATGACACTAATTGACTGTTGTTTTCCAGCTTTATTTTCTTCCTTTTTCATTCTTTTTGCTTCTTGTGGCTTTTTATCACACTCTGCTGATTCCTTCTTATGATAACTTTTCAGGTGAGTAAATGAGCCAGTTGTAGATGAAGTAGGACAAGGTATATTTTTACTGCATTTTCCAATTTTACAAAAACCAAAAATAGTATCGTTAATTTTACGCCTATCAAAATAATTCCAAATAACGCTCCTTACTCTCTCGTCCTCCATTTTGAAGCGTTTTAATATTATTTTACAGCGACTTTTTGTAGCGTTTTAACACTATTTTACAGCAACTTTTTAAATATCGAACTTTATGTTCGAAATTCGAATTATATTTGATTAAATAAACACATTCGATTCGAGTTCGATTATTGAATAAACTCGAACTCGAACTCGAAACTTCGAGTTTCGCACACCTCTAATTAATATAAACAAATACGAAAAAAAGTTAGCTATACAATACCTTAAACAGTAGAGAAATTTAACATTTAGATAAAAAAAATTTTATGCGTAATCAAAATAACTTAATATTTATTTGAATGAAATACAAGAAAAATAGGAAAAAAGTTATATATATATATAAATATATATATATGTTTTTTTTCATCCTTACACATTGAATGATTTGAACATGCAGTCACAGAAATCGTCTCTTTTTTTGATTAAGTAACTACAAATAGTTTATTGCCGTCCTTGTATTTTTGATAAACCTTGTGACACTTTCCTCTGTGATTATCTGCTTTAAAATCTTTAAAAAAACTTAAAATGAATTTCGCGCGTTAAGTGTGCTAATCAAACTATGACATTTCAAAATTCCTATCATAAGGTGCAAAAAAAAAAATAATAACGTCGTAAAATATGTTGTAAAACACCCAAAAATTATGCGGACTTACTACGCCAACAACATACGAATATCATATTTGATGTAATTTTTAAGTTGAAAACTTTACGCCTTCCTTAAAACTCTCACCATTTCAGATATTTCAAAAATATAGTTATCGTAAAACTAAAATTTTTTTTTTTTTAAAAAAAAATACATTTTAATTAAATTTACTTAAAAACGAAAGAAAAAATAATAGTTTTAAAATATTTTTTTTTTTTTTTTTTTTTTTTTTTTTTTTTAATTTTTTTGTTCTTTAATCTTTATAAACTCGTAATATATAATACAATCTTTACAGTTTAAGTATAGTTAAAAATCACAAGATTACGTTATAACAAATATTATATGAAATAAAACTGTAAAGTGTTAGATTACTTCAAAGAACGCGGGAAACTTGCAGAAGACCGATGGTCTTGTCATCAAGAAACCGCTTTGCGTTATTAATATTTTTGGATACTTCAATTTAAAATAAATTTATATTTAAAAAATCATGTCATCAGTTTCGACAGAATGAAAGTAAAAATGCAAAAAACAAAGAATGCAGACAAAACAAAAAAAAAAAAAAAAAAAAAAAAAAAAAAAAAAAAAAAAAATTTTTTTTTTTTTTTTTTTTTCTTTTTTTTAATTTACACGATTTGCTAAATAGGTAATATAAAGTCGTTTTTTAATATATAGTGTTGATAAATAAAAATTTATTTATTTATTAGTGTTGATAAATAATATAATTTATTACTGTTGTTGTTGTTGTTTGTTTTTGAGTTATTTACAGTTTTTAGAGTTATTAGAGTTGATATTGGTTTCGGAACAAAGTTAGTTTTATATATAGTTTTGAATGTTTTAGGCTTAATAAAAGTTCATAAAGTTGTTAGTGTTTAAAATAAGATCTTTTAATAATGTTTTCAGAGTATTTAAGTTATTCGATTTTTCCAGTTGGGTATTTTTGGATACTAATTTGTTATATAGACAAGGACCACGGTACGAAATAGAAAAGCGCGAGAGAGTAGTTTTTTGGAAAGGTACTTTGAAGTTTCCCGTTCCTCTGGTATGGTATCTATTGTTGCTATTTTGAAAGAAATTCTTTGAAAAGTGAGAAGGAACAAGTCCAAGTTTATATTTGAGCATAAATAACAAATTTTGGAATATATTGATTTGATATACATTTAATGCTTTCAAATTTTTTAATAGTGGCTCAGCATGCGAGAGTCTATCCTTATTAAAAACTATTCTTGCAGCATGTTTTTGTTTTCGATATAGTGCAGCATGTTTTTGTTTCGATATAACTTTAAATTATCAGGAGACAGTATAGAACTTGCTTTGTAAAGGATACCAATGTTTTTTGATATTTTAGTATTTAAAATATCTATATGTGATTTCCAAGAGATGTTCTCATCAATAAGTATCCCTAGAAATTTAGTTGCTCGGGTTCTCTCTATTACTTTATTATCTATATTTAACGAAGGTAAATCGGAAGGTATTTTTATAAAGTTAGGATGAAAAAGAATGTATTTGGTTTTTTCTGTGTTTAGCGATAATTTGTTAGATTTTAACCAACTGTTTATTTTTTCAAGTTCAGTATTTGTAGTTTCATAAAGTTCTGTAATAGATGAGGATGCATAAAATAAATTAGTGTCGTCTGCGAACATTATGACATCCAATTTACTCGAGGCTTTAGGAAGATCGTTTATGTATATTAAAAACAAGAGAGGTGCAAGAATGGAACCTTGGGGGACACCGTATTTTATTTTGAGTAATTTTGAAGCTTTTTTTTTATGAGCAATAACGCATTGTTTTCTGTCTAGTAAAAAGTTTTTGAACCAGTTTAGTGCAACACCTTTTATCCCATATTTTTCCATTTTCCTAATTAAAATAGCGTGATCTACTGTGTCAAACGCCTTAGATAAATCAACAAAGACTCCAAGGACGTATTTTTTGTTTTCAAAGGAGTTATTTATATTATTAATAAGATCTAGAATTGCGTGTTCGGTTGAATGTTGCTTTTGGAAGCCAAACTGTTTTTCATTTAGGATTTTGTTATTTGTTAGATATTTATACAGTTTATTGTATATTACTCTCTCCAAAAGTTTTGAAAATACAGGTAGAACTGAGATTGGTCTGTAGTTATTTAGTGTAAATGAATCTCCGGTTTTTAATATTGGTATTACCTTAGCTATTTTTAATTTATTCGGTACAGATCCTGTAATAATTGAAGATTTAAATATTTCATATATTGGTTGTTTTATCACTGAAAACACATTTACAACTATATAGCTACAAATGTCGTCTATCCCAGGAGCCTTATACGTCTTAAGTGAGTTTTTTGCAATTTCTAGTTCTTCATGGTTTAGTCCAGAGAAAATATTTAAACAGAGATGTTGGTTTGTGATATAGGTTTCGAAGGAGATATCAGGGCATTGAATATTTGAAGCCATGTTAGGGCCTATGTTTGCAAAAAAGCTATTAAAGTTTTCAGCGATAGAATTTTTGTCGATATATTCAGTTTCATTAACGATAATTTTAACAGGTAAATCATTTGATTTTGTATGGTTTTTACCTATTATTTCTTTCAATATGTTCCAGGTTTTTTTAATATCACCTTTGCTTTTTTGTAGTTGTTTTGAATAATATATTTTTTTAGAACTCTTTCTAATTTTTTCAAACAGATTTTTGTATTCCTTGTATGTAGTTAAGTTAGTTTCATTTCTGTTTTTTAAAAACTTGATATATAATTTTTGTTTTGTTTTTGATGATTTTCTAATCCCGTTAGTTATCCATGGGCAGTTTAAATGTTTTAACTTTATTTCTTTCTCTTCAACAGGGAAATGTTTATTGTAGTGGTCTAGAAAAATATTAATAAACAAATTGTATGCGGAGTTTGTGTGTCCAAGGTTACATTCTTGATATACTCCATCCCAATTTACTATAGATAGCGAGTCTTTAAAATTTTTGATAGAGATTTGATTGATTTTTCTTTTATAAATTTTGGTTTTGGTATTGTTAAAGGTTTTTAGATCTTGAGATAATGAAAAATAAATAGGAAAATGATCTGATATATCGGTTTTGATAATTCCTGCTTTTAAAGAGGTTTCTAGAAATGTATTTGTTAATATATTGTCTATAGCAGAAACGGAGGTTGGGGTTACTCGGGTAGGTTTGTTGATGATTGGGAGGATACACAATTGAAACAGATTATCAAAAAAGAGTTTAGTATCAGCGTTTTCTTTGTAGTTTAAACTGTTAATATTTAAATCCCCTATAAAGAAAATATTTTTTCCCTTATCATTTATTTTGAGAAAGATTTCATTAAAAAAATTTGTAAATTTATTTATATCACCTTCTGGAGGTCTATAGCAAGTGGAAATTATAATACTTTTTGATTTATTACCCGTTATCTCAATAGTAAAGACTTCACTATCAGTATCAGAGATAGAGAGGTCTTGTCTTACTTTAAACACTTGATTATTTCGGATATACGTTGCGATCCCTCCTCCCCTTTTATTTGTTTTTCTTTCAAAAGATATTAGTTTATAATTTGGAATTTGAAAATTTGTGTTCGTTTGAAGTAATTCATCAGAACACCACGTTTCGGTTATGCAAATCATACTAAATGAGTAATTGCAATCTATTAGAAAGTGTTTTAGTTTATCAAAATTTTTATTTATACTTCTTATATTTATGTGTATTGCAGTAAAACTATTTTTTAAAGTTTCGAGTTCAATTTTAAAAGTTTCAGTTTCAAAATATTTCGAATCAAAATTATTTCTGTGAAAAATTTGCGCATCAGAGTCGTAAAAATCGTTTAGTAAAATATTATTAGCAGTTTCGAAGGCATTGAAACGCAGCGTTTCAAAATCTATTGTTTTGTTTATGTTTGCGTCAGTCAGCGTAAAGTGCGATAAATCAAAACGTGCTAGCATAATAAAAAATGTACAGAACTATTTCACATATCTCGATTAAGTACTTTTTTAAAATTAAAGTTATTTACGAAAATCTCTGACGAATATTTTATCATATTTGATTATAGCAAATTTACCTTCCTTTCGGAATCTTTTAACATCTTCCCATAGCTTTTTTCTTATTTCCATCGTTTCGTTCGCGTAGTCTTCATTATTGAATATTCCGGTTCCTTTGAGTTTTTTTGATAGCGTTAAGATTTTATTTTTATTTTGGAAGTCTAGTAGTTTAATTATTATAGTTCTTGGAGAGTTATCTTCATTTATTTTTCCAATGCGGTGAGCTCTTTCAATTATTACGTCTTCAGAGATTTCCAGTTTATTTCTAAATAGATCTTTAACTTTCTTTGTACAGTCATTCCAAGATTCCATGGGCAGCTCAGATAAGCCATCAATCCTTAGGTTATTACGGCGTGAACGATTTTCAAGGTCAATATTTTTTTTTTTTAAATTGTTAATTTCGCTAGCCATCAGACTGTTTGTTTCCGATAATTTTTTTAAGAAATTTTCTTCCTGAAAGTTGATGCTTTCCTTTATATCGTTGATGTCTTTTTCAATTATTTTAACATTCGATTTGCTTTTATTAAATTCGTTTTCAAGTTTGTCAAGCCGATCTGTTAATATTTTTAGATTTGCACTTATGATATCGCTAAATATCTTTTCCTGTTTTTTTAAAAGGTTGATAGTTTCACTAAGAATACCTTTTTTTTTGTTCTTCCAGTTTGTTGGTTATTAGTTTTTCAATATTTTTCATTGTAACTTCCATATTGAAAATTTTTTCAAAAACACGTCTTGCTCTTACGATGCCGCAAAAAAAAAAAAAAGAAAAAAAAAAAAAAAAAAAAAAAAAAATATAATTACTTTCTAAAAAATATAATTACTTTCTAAACAAAAAATGGTTTTGTTCTTTGGTTATACATCTGGCCGCTTGATGGTGCTAATAACAATATAAATTGTTTTTGATTGTTATCGGCGCGAATCAAAAACAATTATCTTTGTCAATTGCATAGTTAAATTTTTTTATTTTATTTATAATTTATATTGAGCTTTAATTGTGTCTCAAAAAAATATACAGAAACTTACACAAAAGGAAATATTGGATAATGCCATCAACTTAGTAAAATATAAGGCATTTATAAAACAAGCTCATAAAAAGTTCAAGATTTTTAAATGCACTACTAGAGAAAAATCAAACGATCACCATCCAAAAAGTGTAGAAAGAGCAACTATATTGACGGAAGCCGAAAAAGCAAAATTAAAAAAATAGGTATCAGACGGAGCAGAATTATTTGGGAACCTTAGAAGGAATTCTAAACTCTCGATGCTGCCGATGAAAATTACAAAATTATCGAAGAACTGCATCCAGGTATTCAAAAACGATCCTCCCACTCATCAATGGTTAAAGTCATTTGATCTCGCCATACTAGTTTTATTATAAGAACTCCTCAAGCTATTTCAAAAACTGGAATCGTAAATCTAACCTTATGAAATATTTTTAATGACCTTAATATGGGCAGCAACCAAATTTAGTTTGATGCTAATTCTCTTTACAAATTATCTGAAACTTTTTTGTAGCTTTATTCACCATCAAACTTAAATAACTGAAAAAAACGAAGTGATCTTTTTTTTAGAACGGAATTGCATTTTTTCAAAATTTTATTATCTACTGGTGAAATCCTGCCATAATTAACTCCCAAGGAAGCCATAGATTTTTTTGTTAAATTTTAGGCTGTGTTTTTTCAACAAAAAAAAATCATTATATTATCGTTGCCTCAGTAGTTTTTTCGTAATTGGTTCACTTTTTTTTTTTTGTAAGAAACCAAGCAAATGGACTGGAACTAGAAAGTTTCTTCTTTTAAGGGTACTTTTTTTTACAACTCTAGTACTAAAAGTTTTTTAAAAGTTTCTTAAACTTCATGTTAACAAAAGAGAGAAAAAGTACATAAATTACAATTTGAAAATACAAGTAAGATAATATATTTTACAGTCAACTAAAATTATTTGAATTCCGTCAATATCATTCAATGTCATATAATCCTTAAGGTTGCCCCTGAAAAGAACACAAAATATGAACTATTCCTCGAACTCTTAATAAACTAAGTTTCTTATAGAAAAATAACTTTGTACTAAGTTTTTTAAAATTTTTGGGCTTCTAGTTCTAGTTTCTTATAAACATGTTTCTTGTAAAGAAAAAAAACGTGTATTCAAAAACTGAAAATTGGTGTCAGTGCACGAAATTTGATTTTATGCTTTATAACTTTTGAATAATTAAATGAAAAAATCTAATAAGTGAATCCAAAAGAAATTGTTTGTAAATAATATATGCTGGTTTTCTGGTTTAATAATGAAAACTAAGTATTGTTCAATTAGATACAAATTAAATGCCATTTAAACAAAACGATGAACCATAATGAAATAATTTTTTAAGCATTATGTCCGTCAAAAGAAGTTATCTGATTCAGTAATATTTAGGCGTCGCGGTTTATTTTTTCTGTTTTTAACGAATTTTAACAGTTAAAAAACAAACTTCAATCAGTTATTTGAAATAAATCGAATGAAAAATAATTTATATATTTAGACAGAAAAAAAAATTGTGATACCTGTTTCAGCCCTTCGAGATATTGCGCAGAAATGCTATTTGAATAAATCTTGTTTTTCAAAATAACCAATTTTTCATGAACTGAAACTCGTCTTTTCAAAAGCTTTTCTATTTTTAACGCATAAAGAGTTCTTATTTAAGAAATTACAGAAAGTTCGATTTATCTTACCTATAGAAGTTGGTAACTATTCGTTACTATTCGTTAAAAAACAAACAGAAAAACCAAAACAAAACCAATCGCCGATGCTTAGTAATAATTCCAAAGAGTATTTGAAAGAGGTGTTTTGTTGTGAGATTTGAAACTGAAAGTTTTAGAAGATTATGTTGATTGTTAAAAATATTAAAAAGTTGAGTTTGGAAATTTTTCCGAACAAAGTTTAGTATAACGCAGAGCAGGCTCATGATCCGTAACACTTACAACTTCACCAGTTTCAATTGAAGCGTCTACGCTGGCTTTTTCATTTTCAGTGTTATTTCTTTTATTTTAAATATCATCTTTTTTAACTTTCTCCTCAGAATCACTTTCGTTGGATTTACGATCTGATTGCACAAAAGCCCCCTTCATATCCGTAAAACTTTCGTTTTTTGAATGTCGTCATTCGATTTCTGGTGCGTTTTGATGATCGCATCAAAAAAAAATGCGTAGAATCTTTTTAATAAGTTTATTTTTACTATTTCGCCGCCAGACCTTTTAAATTCTTATTTCAAACCTTTGTGTAACTTTTTTCTTCGATTTGCGCAAATAATTCATAGCATTATGCTAAAAATAAACAGCAGTGACAAATAATAGACAGGGAACGCTCACATTTTATTAATTTCGTCAATATTATATGTATTTTTTAACGATGTATTCACAATATATTTAGATAAGAAAAGAGGTTGAATTGTGTGTTTTCCTTGCAGATTCACAGAATAGCAAAAGATCGGTAAAATAGCATTAATATAAACTGGAGTCCAGACAGTACTGCTATTCCGGTTTGTGCGCTAACGGCTACACTTGTATTTTCATCGAAAGTAAAATGCTGCCAGGAAGGTATTTATTTAGGTTTGGAAATAGGTAACAGTCACTGGGGGCTAAATCTGGCGAATGCAATGGATAGTCGAGCAATTATTTGCATTTTATATAATATAATAATTTCATATAATATATAATTTTTAACAATATACTTTATTGATTTTAGCCATTGTCGTCTTCTTGATGAAAATTTTTTTTCCCTCGCTAACCCTTGTATAAGCTCGCGAGTTCTTCTATCCAGTTGATTTAAAAAGCTTGTATAACATTTAGAATTGAATATTTACCTTGCTGAAAATAATCCATCAACAAAAATACCTTTGTAACCCCCTAAAAAATTTGTGTAAAGTAATAAGTTCAAATTTCATCAACGGTTAAGAAATGAAGCTAGAAGCCCATTTGTTTTTTCTTAAACAATCCAAAAATGTTTGAGAAACATGCATTCAAATACTTTTTTGATCAATTGATAACGAAAAAAAAGGGGCCTATCTTGGACAAAACTTTATTTTAAACTCATTTTAAACTCTTCATGTAAAATGTAGGGCTGTTCTTCGGGGATGCCTAGGGCCTCAGGTGTTTTACGTACTTTCAACTGTTAAATAATAAACGTCATAGCATGGACTAATTTCTGGTGTTATGACGTCCAGTTCTTGGACGTCCAGTGTTTGGATCATCTTCAAGGCGTTTAAAACCACGTTTAAACTCAGCAACCCTGTTGTATACTGTTGCAAGTTTTACCAATTAAATAAAATGGGGGACTGATCAATATTATTTACGTGTCATTCACAAAAGTTAACGGACGGCCTACGTAGCGTTGCACCACAACAACAACCATAGTAGTACTTATGCGCTTGTCAACGTGATCCACATTTCAACTACAGGCTAGTAGTCAATGATCTTGTTTGTAAACAGTGTTGACCTCATCTTCTATTTCTGTCTATACTAAAATTTATTAAGTTCCAAAAAACTGGCATAATATCCGAGAAAATACATTCTTAGCTGTATATGGTTTGTGTTTCCAATTTCTTTACGTTAGTTTGTTAAATATTTCGTTTTTTATTAGGGAAGTTCAAATAAAAAGTTGCAGTGGTGCAGCGTCATGCAGTGAACTATAACTATTTTTATACAACTTCTATGAGGAAATGAATGAAACTTTTGTTATATTTGCTATATCACTTTCAGCTGAAGGCAAATATAGTAGGCTCTAGCAACTAATATTACTAGTCTAGTCTAGTACTAGTCTAATCTAGTAGTACTCTAGCAACTCTAGTAGGCAAACAGAAGTTGAAGAGAATGTTTCAGCAAGTGTGCTATCTGGTTTTAAATATAAAAGGAAGGGAACTGAAGTAGAATGAAGAAATAAGAATCTGATCTTGAAGAAGGCGCAGCTCAGTTTTCAAGGAAATAAATCTTATTCTACTCTCGGAAATTGATAATCTGCTTGATATTTCTTTGCTGCTGATCTTAGAGCTTTTCTTAACAACTGCCATTTTGCTCCATCACTTCTTGGTTTTCGATCCGTTTATATGTATCTTAATTTTCAGTCCTTTTTAAATTTTAAAGTAAAATTCAGACTAATCTGGTCATTGCTAGCAGTTTTATGGAAACTTTTATAGAAGGTGTTCAAACTTACATTAATTAATAAAATAGTTATGAAAAACAATTGGTTTGAGAAGAAAAAAGATTTGTGCATCTACTTTATTTTTTTACTATATTTTTCGGTACGTTGTTTCTATTAAGAGTAATTAATAAAAAATGTAATGAACTAACCAAGTCAGTTCATTACTTTTTTATTAATATTATTCTTAATAGAAACAACGTACCGAAAAAGTTGGTAGCATATTAAAAAAATAATTTTCTTGTCATGCAAAAAAAGCTTATTAAACAGTTACTTTTCTAAGGTATAGTGAATAAAAGAACTAACAAACTTAATGCATCTTTTCTTTTCTTTTCTTTTTTTTTTTCAAAATGCTGTATAATTTATCATAAATAGTAGACAAAAACTGGCTGTAACTCCAAAAACAAATAAACCGAAGCTCCTGTAAAAAAACACACTAAAAAATGTAATATTAAAAGTAGAGTACTAAGTTTAAATTGATTCCGTCCCATCTTATTAAATTAACCGTTAATAATAACTATTTCATCAAGCAATCGAAAATTGTTTGGTTTGAACTTGACAGCTCCCTATTTTTAAGTAAATGATACGGGTCGCTGCTTTTACTCGAGCATTTTCACAGATTCTATTTCATATTGATATTAAATGCACCTTTGAAATTTCTTTTCCCTAAAAAATTTTATTTCTTGTACTTTCTAAACCGTTTGGGTCGACCATTGCAAATTATTTAACCATTACATTATCCTTTACCGTTACTGTTTAGGTTTAAAAGCTAATAAAGTACAAAGACAAAGAAATATTACTTGTTGAGAGTTTGTTTGTGATTCATTAGGAATGCAAAGAAAAAGAACGTTTGAACAAATAAAACGTAAAAATAACGATTAACGTTAAATCACATAACATTACAGATTACCTGTCGCGTAGAATTTTAAAACAACGCTTCTATCCTGTCTTATCATAGCGCTTTTTGAAATCAGAATATATTGATTAATTTTTGTAATGAGTAGTATAATACATCCATGCGATACAATCAACAATAGCTGCTAATGTTTTGAAAACACTTTTTCTTCAGAGTGATTAAAATATCAGTTTAATATTTAATTTAATAATGAAACATGATAGTGATGACGAATAAGTTCTCTTAGGTTCGGCGTCCGGACATTCGGAAATTATCGGAACTTCCGAGCATATCAAACTTTCTTTACATTCTAAGTTTTATTTTTCAGAATATTTTTCGATAATATTTGTTAACAAAAGTTCTTTCATTGCTTTTTGGTGTAAAGAACAGCATTTCAACAGTTTTTAAATCTAAGTTTATTTCGATATATATATATATATATATATTGTTTTAAAATTTGTTTCAAAAATGGAAAAAAACTGTAAATTTGTATAATACATCACATAATATCTTATAATCTAAATTTAAGCTTTATATAACACTAAGAAGAACTAAGTAAGAATCAGGAGTAAGTTTTTCAAAAGTTTGAATAACGCTAATTGATGTGTATATATGACATGTTTATGAAATAACGCCTATGAAACTAAATAGAATATCTAAATTTAACTTTAAAAATCCTGCACTAAGATTCCATATATACATTTAAGATTTCAAATATATATATATATATATATATATATATATATATATATATATATATATATATATATATATATATATATATATATATATATATATATATATATATATATATATAATGCATAATATTTGGTTTCAAGGCAAAGTTTTGCAGGCATATCGATCTTGAGGGCGCTGGTTTTGACTTTGGCTAATGTCTTGGCCTCAATCTTAATTTTTTAGCGTTGGCTTTGACTTTGTATCGTTGGCATTAGCATTTAGAGGGCTGGGCTCGGACTTGGCTTTTAAATTCTCAGTCATGGCGTCAATCTTGGAGATCAAATTCTTAGCGATTCACAGGTGCTTGTGCTGTGCCATTCTAAAAATTTTAATGTTTGCCAAAAAGATTATATTGTTATAGTAATAAGAACATTCCATTTGAAGCTATTGGTGATGTTTACACTAGAACAGTGTTTGAAAAACCGCTTTTTTAAAAATTATATTGCAACTTTTACCATCCCGTTGGACATTAGTTCATTAAAAACACAAATAAATCACTAAAAACCATAATTAGAAAATTGTTTTCAATACTGATGACGTTATCTGTTTATGCAAATGTTTACACACATTTTCATCAAGAAGAAAAGAAAAGAAAACAAATATAAAACATTAAACACCTCCTGAAACAGAATCGCAAGTGTTGCCGATAGCAAATCGCGCGTCTCAGAGCTGTTCGTTCAGTGGAAATGTTGAGCAATCTTAGACAACCGGACACTCCAAAACTATCCAGTATCATCAGTGAACAAGTAGACAATACACTGAAACAAAAATAAAATTTTTTTTAATATTAGTATTTTTAGTTTTAAGAGTATTTAAATTAAAAGTTGATTTAATTATGTTAAAAGTTTTAAATAATATAAAAATGTGTCAAAACTAGTAAAAATAAAAATACATATGAATAATTTTAACACCCAAAAAAAAAAAAAAATTTAAGTAATCATATATATTTTTTTCAATGTAGACTGGGTACCTTTTTCAAAAATTAAAAAATGGCAAAAAGCAACAAGAGAAATTTTATGACAAATTTTGTTGCTGTTATTCATTTATTCTAAAAAATAGCATTAGTTTTCCATCAGCTTCATTCAAATATATTTTTTAAATTGATTATAACCTCTGATTTTATCATAACTTTCTCTAAAAACAAATGCGAACAAAATTTTTATTAAATTTTCATTTTCTTGTTTTTAAATTAGTTTTTTGTTGTTGTCGTTTTCTTTTGTTTTTTGTTTTTTTTTTGTTACCGTAAACCGGGGTAGCTTTGTACCGATTTTGATAAAGAAGGTAACTTTTTGAAAAAAAGAAACATTTTCCCAAAACTGTTTTGATGCTCAAAGTTGTGCATTACTAATGTCATTTAACTAGTAAAATGGTGTATTAATTGTATTCACCAAATCCAAGATTTTATGGAAATAATGAGGTGGTCAATGTTACCCGGCAATGGGGTAACTTTGTCATAGTAAATTTTTTTTTTAGCACTGGATGTAAATTAAGTGTTATTAACCACAATTAATGTAATTTAAACTTAAAGTTAGCGTTTATTTCAAAAAGGGATACCTAAAACATGTCAAGAAATTAAAAAAGGGACAATAAAAATAAATGTAAACAGGATTAAAGCAACATATTAGCTAAAATAATTTGATTTTTTTAAATTATTTTTAACCCAATGATTAAAACAACTTACTAATTTTTTTTAATTAAATATCAGAAAAAGCAAAAAATAGGAGACTACTAAAGAATAAACAAATAATTTGTAACATAAACTCTGTTTTTTTAAAAAAATTTAGACATCTCTTCAGTAATCTATCATAAATTCAATAGAGACTGATTCCTCTTCAGATGCTGTTTCTATTTCACTATCATATTCTACAGAAATAGATTTTCCTGGTTCAATTTTAAGTCTTTTTTTGGATATATTTTTGTATTCATATTATTTTGCATAACATCTTTCTTATCACCACCTTCATTTTTTTTTCTCATTTAATATGTCAAAAGGCTCTAGCCTAAAGCTTTACGAGGACTCAAGATGTTTCCACTTGGTAATTTTATATACACAGCATTAGGATTAAATGGCACCAAACCACAAGCTCTAAATCCACTTATTAAATTTCTACTCGAACATTCATTAATGGATGTCATTAAATCATTCAGCAACTTAGAGAGATCTTCTTTTGGTAACGTTTCAAGTTTTTTACCACAAGTAGTAAGTTTCCAATCCTGAAGTATACTTCTTCATGCTTTTTTTAATGGTACAAAGAGCGTTAAGGGGTGGTTAAAATCGCCTTATAAATGTGTTGCATCTAATGTAAAATATCGCGTGTGTTTGTAGAAGAAATGTTTCACATGACTTACTCATTACTAAACTTCTACATTGCACTTATTTGATAAATATTATTTAAAAACAAAAACAAAAAAAAAAGCAGTTGTGTCTCCTTTTCACCCACTTGTTTACTTTTCGACGACTTGATGGTGCTCTTTTGCTGATTATATTTCGTAACAAAATTGCGTAAAATGTTTTTCGTTTGGGCTAAATCGGCTATAGCTTCGGGTACATTGATCCAAGGCCGTTTAAGAATTTAAACAATAAGAAGTTATCTAAAAAAATTGATTTTATTTAAAATATCATGATAAATATAAAAATAAATTATTACAATTATAGTGGAGATCATATCTAACGATTATAGTGGAAAAAGATCAATTTTAACATTGAGTTTAATAATATCCATTATTAAAAAGTAAACAATTAAAAAAGTTTATCGATAAAAGAAAAAATTTTTAAAAGATTATGCAAAAGGAAACTAATTAGAAAAACTTTTAATGTTTCTTTTGTTTAGGTGCTTTAAAAAAATATATTTTTTGCAAATATATATATTTTTTATTGTGTAAAGTGTGCCTATTATTTAGATAATCGGTTTTTGCTGATTCTTGTCTGGTTTTTAATGAGAAACTTATGACATGCACTAGTGAAAAAACACGTTCTTTTTGGATTGTTTAAATAATTTGCTAATACGTTGTAACCAAGATCTATAACCATAGTAAACAGGTTTTGATTTAGAAAAGTTTTCAGGATTTAATTTTAAAAATTACAAATAGAAAATAATACAAGAAACGTAAAAATAAGGAAAATAAAAATAAGAATTTTGAAAAGTAACCTCATGCTGCTGTTAAAACTGTATGTGCATATTTACATTATACTTTTTTAAGTTGTAGAGCTTAATTGTATCATTTTGTTCCTTTATATAAAAAAACATCTATTACCAAATATGGGCTCATTTGGACATTACTAAATTTAGCAATGATCAAGTTGATAAGTACTTCCAGGTCACGGTCACAGATATCAAAAATTACTGTGAGACATCATTATTATATTCCTTGTTGTATTCTTTAAATTAACTTTTGCTAAGTTTCTGATTTGATAAAAGAAATCTGATTATAACATCAGACTACTGTGTTATGATGTGTATCTACTTGGAGATTCTGTGGCTGAATTGACTGGATAATTTTGGCATTGAGTTTTTTCAAGATCCAATACCAAAATGAGAATTTGCGAATTGAAATGAGTGAACACCAAAATTTTCAAAAAAACTGAAATAATAATTTGAAAAATGGGGTTTCCTAAAGAAGAATAAAGGAAGAAGATCCGCAACTCAGCAAGCAAAGGAGGATGCTTTTACCACCAGACTGGATGATTTGATTGATGTAGCTCATGCCAATGATATGAGCATGATTACTATTTAATGATTACTTTATTTTATGATTACTTCTTACTTGCACAGCTAGAGAAAGGAAGGGGAGGATCAATAGCTAGATTAGATATAGCGTTAACAAGAAGAAAAAAACAGTTCAAATGTAGAAACTGAAGATAAGAGTACCACTGGAGCAGTTGAAGGCCTCACATTTATTTCAAGAAAAAGAAAGAGCTACCTGAACTGATGTAACAACAAAAACTGTCGTTATACCAGGTCTGGCAGCTGTTTAAGACTGAATACACTAATCTGATCGTTAAGCTGCTTTTGTTATTGTTAATACAGCCAAAAGTTTGGGTAAAAATGTTAACAACCTTGTCCTAAATTGAGCTTGAATACGTCGACAAAGGCAGGAGTATCGAGCGAAGAAATCAACAAGTTTGAAAGTAGTGCTTTATGTTAAAATTCCTCTGGTTGTTCTTTGAGGTGTCAAATTTATTCCTAAATTGATTGGCAAAGAAAAGTCGATCATCAACCAGTATTGGTTTCTGGCTAATGGGTTTTTCAACTTTTAGCTGTTGTCATGTGTTCTACTCTTAATATGTTTGTCAAAATATATAATATTGGCGACAATTAAAATAAATCGAAATGTATGTGGTGCGTTAATTTTGCGGTTAAGTGTATATGAATTTTATATATTTACTTTGCGGAACTTTGCTAAGATTTAAAACTCTAATGATTTTACTACATTTAAACGCAATTATTTTGTTATTGATGATTGAAAAAAAAGTTTAAAAATCAATAATTTAAGTTACAAAACTAAAAGAAAAGAAAAAGATAAATAAATTTCAGCACGCACTTTACTTTTATTTTGCACAAAACAAATGTCTGAGTTAGTGTTTTGATAACGAAGCAAACCAGAAAAATCTTTTTACTTGGGAATTTTTAATCCTTTTGCATCTTCCACTATGTGGGATTCTTTTATCGGTCTCCAGTCAAAAGTAGTTTGTTATTTCTTGTATTAAGTGATCCTTCATCAACTTTTGAGTTGTCTTGAGTTCTAACTTTATTGTAACAAGCATGGGTACAACCTTGTAGATGGTCACTGTCTTGTCAACAGAAACAGAGTTTGAAAATGCTTCAAACAGCCGCAAAATTATAATAATGGATTTGACATTAAATTATAACAATTGATTTGATCATGAAATGATAGATTTTTGGAATTGCAGTGCATGTGCTCAAATTGAGAACGCGAATGAATGCTTTGACCTCTACTACTGAACTGGTTTCATCTTTTCTACCACCCACCTAGTGATCTCTATGATCAGCCTTACTTTATGAATATTATCCTCATCCCAAACCATTTTGGTCTGGGACTTCCTCTTTTCCGGTTCTTCTCATGGCTTTCTGGTGGGTGGTTGTTGCGCTTCAGATGGTTCAATTAGTGATTGCGATTTATAATCATCAGAATTAACTTCAAAAATGTCAATAGAACAAAAAAAAAAAAAAAAAAAAAAAAAAGGTTGAGTATGGAATAATGGAAGAGTTAGATGTTTGTTTCAAATCAAAAGTTGACCTGTTAATATCCAAAGTGAGCTTCTCAAAAATTCTCATTTGGATCCTAAGCGTCTGCAAATTTTAACTAAAAATTAATATTTACATGGACTAGGTGAAACTATTAAGTAGAAATAAAAGTTATGTTAAAAGAATTGAAATAAAATTAAAAAAGATGCAATAATAAAGTAAACAAAAATACACGATGATGCGAAAATTTTCGTCCAATGATCGACTGAATAAATTGTTTTATTACCCGATTTTCAGGTACTTCTATTGGTAGTACTTCGGGTAGCTTATATCGGGTAATACCCGACCCGAAGGCTAGGGTATCAGGTACCTAAACTCATTAAAATTGCGCGTCTACGGGCAACTCGGGTCGGTTTTTCGCTCCCTATTGGCATCCTTTTGATTGATTCCATTTGATTATTTTTGATATTGAAGAAAATCTTATAACAGTATTGCCTTTTTGAGTTAAATATAAGCTTTATATAGTAAAGTATTAAATGTAAGTATTGTAACTTACGCGTAATAATTAGTTAAAGCAAAAAAACAAAAAACAAAACAAAAAAAACTAAATATAATTAATTTTCTCATCATAGTGATTAAGTTACCTTAGCATTTTTCATAAATAGTTATAAATATTCAATTAACAGTTATAGATTTAAAGCAAAGTATAAACTGTCGCAGAAAGTTACTTGACATTCATCAGAAACTACTTCTACTTGAATAATTCTAAGAAAGGACAGTAATTTTTGTTTGTTTCCTAATTTCTTGAAAATGCAAGATAATATGATTTGATGCGCAAACCATTAAGGTAAGTCTTAAGGCAGCAGGATATTCATCGTTTTTATTATAAAAACAATCAATTAAAAAATCATGCACATGTAAAAAATAACAAATGAATCGATTCCATTAAAAATCGAAAATAAATATTTTGAAAAAAAAAAGAACTTTGCATGCAAATTTTCATTTTAAATGCAGAGCTTGTAGGCAAGAAATAATGCGCTCGTAGAAACTTTCGTGTTGCTGCCATGTTAGCGGACAGCGTATAGTGTTATATTTATGATAAACTCCATTTGATTTCACAACTGTGCAATTGCAAGACCACATTTCCAGTTTTTGTAGCTATGATACAAAAATGATTTGCTTAAAAAAAAATAAGAAAAACTATCAGCGATAAGAAACGAGAAGAGCCTCACCTGATCGATTAATTCTTCAACTCCAATTACAACACCTGATGCTGGCAAAGCTGAAATGATTTATTTTTCAGTATTAAATTTTATATCTCTTTTTCAAAATAAAAATCTAAATGATAAGAAACTTTTAGACTGCTTTTAAGTATTCTAGAAATTTAGACTTAAAGGAATTTTTAACTAGTACAGCCTAAAACAAAACTTACATTTGGAGCAAAAATCTTTAGCATAATCAGACAGTATACTAAAAAAGAATGTGTAGAAAAATATTCAAAAGTATGTCCTATAACTATCTTCTAGCATTGATAAATTTAAACATACCACATATTACCAATTTAAGTGCACATAAAAATTAAATTACCATTTCAAACTATGCAATTAATAGTGATAAGCAATCACTCTCTAATAACTTAAACTTATAATAGTAACCTTTACATTTAAAATTTATTTATAAACTACTAATAATAGCTAACAAAATTCAAAGATAATCACATTCCTGTACTCTTAATCTTGATAGCAAAAAATTTGTAATGTAATACCTAGAATCTAGGTTGTCTCCCCAAAGATATAAAATAGAATTTGAGGCCATTTTTTTAATGCTGCTCCAAGCATCAAATACTTCACCTCTACTCAATTCATTTATTGGAGCAATAAGATGATAACCCAAAGAAGATAGTACTTGAAAAAGTTCAATAATTTTTGTGAATCGTTGATAGCTGCCCTTATGAAGAAATAAAATAAAAGGAGATTTCTCAGGAAAATATCTTTCTCTTGAGTGTAATTTGGAATTTGAAGCCATTACATGCCAAGCAGGAATTTCTTGCTTTTCATCCAGAAAAAAAGAGTAGACATTAGCAATACCATTCAGTGTAAGATTGGGTATTTTTTGTTGATAATGACCTAAATTTAATCAAAAACTCAAAATTTTAAAATGCTTTGCACACACAACACACACACACACACACACACACACACACACACACATACACACGCACACACACACACAACATTCACCCACCTAAAAAATATATTTGAGCTGCAAGAACTACCAGTATAAAAAGCATCAAACTAAGAAAAACTTGACAACAAAATCTGGATGCAAGAAAATTTTTCTGTGAGTCAACTTTGCTAGGAGTAGCTTTGGACCCAGAACTAAATTTAATAAAATAAATTTTCATTAAAAAAATTAAATGTACACTTTTGTTCTATAACTTTATAACTAATTCAATAATACTTACAATACTGTTATTTGCTTTTCTTGCTTGAAAAACCAGTGGAAAGATGACAGAAATTGATAATAAATGCTTTTTGTATAATAAATGAATTCATTTAAAAATAAAGTGAAAACAGCACGTAAGCAGAAAACTTTGGCAGAAAAATGTTCACAAACTTTAATAGAAAATATTTGCATTCTTGAAATGATGACATTCATAATGGCATAGAATTGAATCTGTGTCCTTTTGGATAATTTATAAAACAAATAAGACCAATTGTGGAAAAAAAAGAAATTATTAGTATAAACCTTATCAGCAGTTATATATCTATTTAAATACCATTCTCTTCGCTTCTGCCTAAAAAAGCTACGCTGAACATGGTTCAATGTATGATGAATGTCAATATCACAATTTTCATTCAGAAACCTATTCCTATTTGGCAAAGTACCATCGAGCTTATGAGATAAATTTTCTGAATGTTGTTTTTCAGTTGTATCAAAATATGTTTGACTTGGTTTTGTCAGTGAAATATCATGAAAAACATGATCTTCTAAACTGAACTTTTCACAGTTTATGTTGCTTTTTAAATGGGGAATTGAATATGCTATATTGTCATCATTAGGATATGCTCCAACATCAGGTTTTTGTTTCAGTCTATTTATTGAATTATCTGAGTAGTTAAGTCTAGAGTGAAATGGTGTTGATGTAAAAATTGGTGCATCATCAGCATCATTAGAGAAATTGGAACCAACATTAGAAATTTCTTTAGATTGCCTTAGGCGTAAATTTTCAAAGCTTTTTTCATGCAAATTTGTATACATACTCTTGTTTGTTTGAACATGTTCAAGTGAAAGTTCTTTAAAATCAGAAAAGTTTTTGTAAGAGACTGTTTGACTGAAAAATCCTTTGGTTTTTCTGCGAAGTCTGGTCAATGACACAGATACTTTCAAGCTGGAATCTTCTAGGTCGTTGGTGGGAGGTCCAGTTTGCATATATACAACTTCCTTGTTTCCTGACTGTGTCTTATTTGAAGAAGACGATAATGACAGCATTTTTAAACTTTCATCGGTATATTTCTTCCCATCTCTCAGCTTCATATTAGCAATAAATTTAAGCACATATTCTGTCAGACTAGGCAAAGTGTAGTCCAACAACTTACCCGATCGAGTACAACTCACAACTTTCGTGCTATTTTATTCATTATTCAAAGAGCGGTCCATTCAATAAACCGATTCTACGGTTTTAACTTTTATCGTTGTTTTTCGGTAACATATTTGACTCAATCTTTTGTCACAAAAGAAAAAGTCTAAGGTATAAAAAATTTAAATATGGAATGCAGAGACACTCGAGATCAGTTATAAAACAAGCTGCGTTAGAAATGTGAATACTTTCTCAAACATTTAACATCAAATATTTGTTAAAAGAAATCATACATTTAACATCAAATATTTGTTAAAAGAAACTTTTCATTCTTTTTGGTTGTTTTTTATAATATTTCCAAAATTTTATTTTATATTTAACGTTATAAAAAAGCCAACCGTTTAATGTCACTTAACTATCTGATAATTGATTATTTAGCTTGAACACAATTTTCCTTACATCCTGTAATTGAGTTGCCACCTTGTGTCAATAAATATTTAATATTTGACTCGATTTTCGACGAGCTATTTTATGAAATCATCATTATTAAAATATAACAATAGAACGTAGAATGATTAAAAAGTTAAAATTTAAAAAGTTTTTAATTAACTGTTACCATTACTCAATAAAAGAACTTGTCAGTTACAAGTATAAAAAAGAGTAGTGCTGAGGGGGGATTTAACTGTGCCTTGTCCAAATAAAGTATGATTACTGGAATTTTGAGCACGTCTTTAGACCCAAAAAGAAAAAAAGAAAAACATGCAGCAATTAATTTGATTTATTTAAAGGTTCCTTAATTTTTCTTTAAAATATTATTCACTACAAAACATGGCTCATTGTGTTTTCATATTTCTCTGAAAGGTGTTCAAAAATGTCGTCGCACAAAGAAAGAAATTTACGGATATTGATGAAAGTTGCTCTAATAACAAAAATTTTTGAAGAAGGAGATGTTTGTTGAAAATGCGATTGCTAATATAAATCAACGTGTTGAAAACGATTCTGGATACCAAAGTGTTTTGAGTAGTAATTTTGTAGCTAAAGTAATGAACAATAAGAATGTTGGCTAAAAACAATTTTTAATTATAATCATACAGTTTTGACTACGCAAGCCGTTTGAAATTTAATATGCTCCCAATTGTACATTGCGAACACATTTATAAAGTTTTTGACTCAACAAAGATAAGATATCACGATAACCAGCGGAAGCGAACTCTGATATGAAAAACTTCAAAGAAAATTGAACATCCTAAGCGATATAGTCGTATAATAAAAAAATACGACTGTTATCTTATTATATAATAACTGTATTTCCTTCTGAGAAGCAATTCCTGTTTGAGAATTACCTTCCCTAAATATCCTAGATTAAAATAATACTTGATGACAAATTTTGAATCGAGAAGATACTCATTCTTTTTATAGTTGCTTCTAATAAATTTTTGACCTGACAACATCACTTGCGACATCACATTACACAAATTGCGTGGCTTCAAACCTTGATGAGAAACATTAATTTTGCCGCAAAAGCTAAGAAACGTTAAATCTATCTGAATTTCGCCTGATTGAGGATATTTGGGATATTTTGAAAAAAAAATGGTTGACACAAAAAGCTGGTGAGCATTTAATCTCGATCAATTCCGCCATAAGATAAAACTGTGCCTCAAAAAAGATGATCGTGACTTTGTAAAAAAATTTTCCAAATATTAGTATGTCTTAGAGTCGAAATATCAGAAAAAATAACAAAGAAAAATAAATGAAAAATAATCATGCCCTTTTGAAGCCTGTATAAAACTTTTGTGATCATATCTTATAATGCATCAAAATCAAGTGTTTTAAAAGCTCCTTTTTTTTTTTTTTTTTGCTCATCTAGCTCAGTCACTGATCTCTATAATAACTGGATAGCGCATCTCTAATATCAAAATTGACGCCAAAATCACCATATTGAAAAGCCCTAGAACGCTGAAAACTGATACTGTGTATTTAAAGCGATTAGTCGAAAAACAGAACTTAAAGCTTATGGGATTTAAATTTTTGTGGCTTTCCAATATGGAGATTTTAGGCGTCAAAATATTAGAAGTTTTGCTCGGATTTGCAAAACTTCTAATATTTTGACGCTCAGTTTATAATTTTTCTTATTAAAAGTAGAAACTGAAACTAGAAGAACATCTTTATTTGAACCTACTTGTAAATCTCTCTTTAGTTTGTAATAAATATTGAAAACAACAACAACAACAACAACAACAACCTTGAAATGAGGCTAACATTTCTTTTCTAATTTACACATCAAATAATCATAAATGCATACGTATATAGGTTTATGGTGCATTTGACAATAATTTTTAAAAAAGTGCTTCTCTATAAGATTTCTAAATAAGTTATTATGATAATTGGATCGAAAATAGAAAAATAGTGTTTTAACAATAAACCAAGGTCATGTCCTTCTTATAAAAAAAATTCTGATGCAATAATAATTAGCCGTATTTTTTTACGTTCGGCAGACGCATCTTTCGCGGCAATATTCTTTACCCCATGCCGTAGTGCACACACGTTCTATTTTGCATACTTCTCCTGAACCTGTTCTTGATAATGGTGATGATAGTGAGTTAATGTTATCCTTTTTCATTGAGCAAATGTCGTTATACTTTTGCCTAGAAAATCCACTGTTTCTCACCACAAATAACAAAAAAAAGAAGACAAAGTAGATATTAACAGCCATCGTTTCTGATAGAGTATTTACAGAAAATGTTTGTTTTTTTATATATCTTTCAACACCTCCGCTTTTAATTTTTTAGTAAAAAGGAATAATAGAAAGAGTAAATGTCGATTAGTATTTTATATGGACGACCAATTAAAAACTACAGTTGCTTGCTTTTCTTAATATAATTCGAGGATTGAAAACGTGTTGAACATACAACTTTAAACAATATTAGTAAACACTTTTTTATGAAACGTACAACTGTTGGTTGATATTTCACGTCATAGTCTTTTTATGTAAACTTTCACGAAGATTATTTTCCACGCCTGACAATTAAAGTTGTAGCTTTAGGATCTGATGTCATAGAAGGCTTAGAACTAGTTTCCAGACTGTATAGTTTGCATTTTTTAGTTAGAAAACTTCATTTTTACGTTAAAAGTTTTTTGCTTTATGCACTTAGGTCTTCAACTAGTTTTATTATGAATTTCAACAATTTTGTGGGATCAGAATAGGAAGTAAATGTAGTTAACTTCAGTCAGGTTGAATGCAGGTCGGTTATGTCGGATTCTCTCCGATTTTAAACAGTTGCGTAAGATTTACTGCACAGTGTAACAAGTGCTTCTTTAAATAGTTTCTTGACTTGAGTTTATACAGAAACCTTGTTATTGCACCACGCCTGTGGCCTTAAGACAGTTTGAAATTGCTTGTTGAGTCAACGAATTCAACTCAGCGTCTTCAAACTTTACTGGCCTCCCTTCGCGTTTTTTGTCGCTAGTGTTAAAACAGCCAACACCGAAACCAGTACTCACGTTTTTATTTGCAGAGCTCATTTCCCTTATGCTTCACACAGCGATGTTATTAGCTGCACATATTTTCTAACAAAAAAAAAAAGCCTTTTTTTTTAAATTTTGTTTTGTTAGCACCAAAGTGGCCACCTTTAAAGCAAAAGAAAGAATGTTGTTTACTTTTTAGCAAAATGACAAGCAGATTTTTAGCGGGAAGTGAAGACGCTTTAATGTTAGCATAGTTACAAGTTGGTCTGTAAAGATTTGATGCTAGTTTCGCCATCTTTTGTAGATCCCTCAAAAATTACTTGTACCACCAAAAAAAGATATTTAGGAATTTTTCTCACTTTATTAGGAATAAGAATGAACTCGAACCTATCGAGATCGAAACAAACTTTTGACAGATTTTTAATATAAAGAGTTTTTATACGAAATTTTACAATGCACAAACGATAATCTTCATATGATCATATATACCTTAGATACTATATAGCCTACGGATACAATCAAAAGATGGCTAAAAACTTAGCTTTGTACACTTTAAGAATGAACTTGATCAATATTAATAGGCGCAGGAACTCAAAAGGAAATATAAAATCTAATAGCACAGAATAATCATTATAATTTGTTTTACAAATATTTATCACAAAAATCCAATAGCATTTAAATTTAAATTCTTTTAGAAATTTATAAGAAACATACAAATTTTAAAAACTATTCTAAAACTATAATACATTGTCTTAAAGTTACAACAAATTTGCGCCTGAAAAATAACATCAACAAAACAGACTAACGCATACTTAATTTTTAAACGAGACCAAACCCTTCAGAACCTTCGTTTATTGCAATCATTAATTTTTTCTTCATTTCTTCTCGACTTGTATAAACAGGCAAACATAAATTATTGAAACTAAAAAAAAATGAAATGCAAGTTGAAAGAAAAATCACTCGTTAAAATTTTCATTATTTCAGCCTTATTTGACTTTAATTTACAGTCAAAATTTTTTACCAAGTGTGAGCCGTAGGCAATGAGTCAATCGACCCGACGCGAGTTATCTGGAAAGGAGGACTAAGCGCTTTAAAGCCCTCTGGAGGTAATTGACCACAGCCAGTAGTGAACTGAAGTAAACGAGACAATTCTTCCTGACTAAAACTTGATAAAATGGACCAAAACCATAATAGAACCTTGGTAAAGACAAAAAAAAAAAAAAAAAAAATTAAATTAAAGAAAAAAACATTTTTAGAACATTTATTAGTTGATTAAAAAAAGATAACTGCTATATATTATACAATTGATTGCTGAATTTTCACGGATATTTAACGGAGAACTAAGATAAGTTAAGGATGAGAAAGTTTATTTGTAAAAAAAAGCAAAACAACCTTATCATTAGGATCACTATCGAATAAAATAGAACAATTCGCTTTCCAATCTGATACACTGATATACTCCATGCCACAAAGTAGGAGCTAAAAACAGGATTTTGGTTTCTATTTTATTAATAAACTGAGAGAAAAAAAATTTTTAGGCGTATAGTCATGGTTTATCCGCAGATTATTTGCCGCTAAAAAAAACAGCTCAATTAAAAAACGGTTTTTTTTTTAATATGATCGCTACCTCTAGCTCATTTTCATCAAACATTGATAAAAGACCATCTGGAATAATGGAGTTGAAGCCTAAAAGAAATTATAAAATTTTTAATACAGAAAACTCTATGCACCAAATAAAATGAACATAAAAAAACCTAACAAAAAGAATATTATGTTAAGAAAAACCCAATATTAAAAAAAAACATATTATATTACTAAAACATATAAATTATAATAAAACTTAGATATCGTGAGATATAAAGATTACCTTTTAAAAAGGAATCTATTTCTGCAGAAACAGATTCTTGTAAGCGAAACTCAGCAAGTCTCTGTAAGTAACTCACTTTGTTAGAATCTGTAACTTGGATTTGTGAACCATTTGTTACCAAGTCAACCGTCTAGGAAAACCAAAAGAAAGAGATAAACATTTGCATTCAAATTATTAAAACAGTTTTCATTTAAAAAAATTTACCTTGATCAAGTTATTTCCATTGTCATAAACATCTTCAGTGAAGTAAATCTCCAAATTATCAGGGTTATTCTCAAGTATGTATTTTATCTTTCCTGTGTAGTATTGTTTATCATCACTTGCAAAATGCTGTGGTGAAGAAAGCACTTAAACTATTTAGGATTTTAGAAGTAAACCGGTTACAACTACAAACAGGTACAACTACATACATTTTTAACAACTGCATACCTTTTTAAAAAATGTAAAAGTAAACTAGTTTGTGAAACAATTTTTAAAGCATTGAAAAATCATTTTCAAAAAGGAAAATATGATTTGTCATCAACAACAGTTATTGTTTTTGATGAAGTTTATAGAAAATTATTGCTACCAAACTCAAACTTTATGATACCTTATCTCAAGATGTTACATCGCAGTATATCAAAGAAAGATTTCTGCTGAAAACCTTTTATATTTATTTTTTTCATTTTAAGTTTTTTAAAGGATTTTTGAACACTCAGAGAGGTGCACCATCTGTCCCAATCCAAAATCATATATCCCTGTTTAAAGTGTTTAAACTCTAAACGTGTTTATCAGAACGACCCCCAAAAACGGTTAGATTTTGAATTTTGTCCACACAAAATAGTTAACTATACATAAGATGGTTAAAGATCAGTTCAGATTTTTTAACAGCAGCCAAGTCAGAAAGACATCAGAATGTGCCTCAAGTTGTTGAACATAATGGTAAGCAATCACAAAATTTTAGCAATTAAAACAAAGAACTACGAATGACTAGTTTTCTGCTAATTTACTCCAACAATTTGGATCATTTGTTCAGTGATAATGACATTGTTGACGGACTTTTAAAAATAATATCTAATTAATGTTAATCACTAAACATGCTTTAATTGAGTTTAAAATAATTAGCAATGAACATTCATTTCTTGCTGTATCATACAATGAATCTTGAGAATTGCAAAATTTCACAGAGACACCTAAATGAACTCCAATTACTATCAAAAATTATAGTATTTCTAGATATATAGTATTTCTATATAAGTGTTTGCAAGTATTTTGTTAGTGAGGGTGACAATGTAATGCTTAGCATACTTGCACAATATTCATGAAACTTTAAAAATCACTGAACTACAAAATTAAAAGTATTATGTTAAATATAGTGTTTACTACATTTAACACTTAAAATCTGATCAGAAAATATATGTTTTCAATTTAAAAGTAGTTGTATTTTTTAAATATTGTTTTCTTTATACAATACTTTGGTGTAAGTTGTGTTGGAAAATTATGACCTAAAACATGTTTAAATTATGGCCTACAGTGTATTTAAACTATGGCCTATAACATTTTTAAATTATAATTTACAATGAGTTTTTTTTATCATAAGTTAATGATTTGTTTAATTCTCATTATTAATTGTAAATAAATGCTCACCTTCCAATGGACACCATTCCCCAGTATAAGTGACAAAAAGGACCTCGTAAATCTAGCTTTTATAAAGAGTTGCCTGGCTTGACCAACTGAACAGTCAACTAAACACTTTCCAACAAGTAAACCTGCAAATTCATACAACTTTAAATTCTGGTAAGCTTTCTCACGAAAGGGACTGGGATGAATCTAAAAATTATTTAGGAATATTAAAAAAAAAGGCTTTGTAAGATGTAGAAGCTGAATTAAGTTTTTAATATTAAATATATGTATAAGTTATAAAAAGAAACAAAAAAAAAAAAGAACACTTACCAAACCTTGAGAGTCATTTTCATTAAATTTCCTAAATAATGCACCTTTTTTATTAAACAGCTCTGAAAACAGAAGCTGCATAAGTTCTCTGGTTAAGCCACCACAATCAATTCCTTTTAAAAGACAATTACAGAGTTAGTTTCATAGAACTAGAGAGAGGATAGTTTTTTATGGTATAATAAAGTTTGTCTTTACATATAAAGGATGAGATTATTTCAAAATAAAAGTAATTATAAATCATTAACATATAAATTAAATCTTTTTAAGGTTTAACCATTTTCTCCCTTAAAGCTGATTTGAAATTTCCTCCACCAATCATTTGGACTGAAAGATTTGACCGAGCGAAATGTCTAAATATACAACATTCTAATTTCAAATTTCAGATAACAAATTAACCTTTATCGCACAAAAGCTAACATATGGTGTCATTGCAGGAATACTTAGCCCGACGAAAGACAACATATGACATCATTAAAAATATTGATGCTATTTTGTTTATTACACTTATTTAAAAAAACTACAATTTTATAAGATTTAAGTGACAATTAGTGTTTTTTAGTAATTATTTAGAAACAAGTAGAAATTAAAAAATATAATTATCTACAAGTAATTATTTATTATTTATTTATATAGAAATTTAAAATAGACTTTAAGACAGTGAGTATTTAAATAAATTGTAACACAAAAAATATTTTAAAAAAGTGTTATTAACTTGCTTTTAAAAACCATTAATACTTTAACTCAATCAAAAAAAAAAATCAAAAGGAAAGCGAAAAAACTTTTATCTCAAAAGCAAAAAAGGTGACTTATAAGGAAAATTAATTGCAGATACAAAAAAAAGTCTAATTTTAAATCTAATTTCAACAGAATACTCTGATTATTAGTAAATTTTTAGCACTAACCAAATAATAGTTGTAGATGTATTGTTAGTTAATAATAAGCATGCTAATTAAAAATTTAGAGCAATCATCATTAAGAAAAAGAAAAATATGCAATCAAGATACAAATCAAATATCAAAAAAAATGAAATTTTTCAAAAAGTTTTTTGATAATTTTAAATACTTCAAGTTAGAAACATCAATAGTTCAATTGGCATTAATTTATGAAAAGAAATAGTCTTCTAAATCAGAATAATCTTCAATATCATGTTTCTAAAAAAAAAATATCAAAGAGGTATATTACATCCAAAAGCAAGCTCTCTCGATTGACTTCAAGAGAAACAGTTAATGAGCTACTGTGAGGGTGCATTTTTTCTATGCTACTGTAAAAGAACTTCTGCTTTTCTTCAAAAGTTTGAGAACCACCTATATAACAAATTCAACAAAAATTAATATTCATGAAATCTATTTTGTAACTAATAAATATACCAAAGGATGAAGAATAGACTTTTGAAACTCAACATATTAACAATAATAACAATAACAATAGTAATAATAATAGTAATAATAGTAATAATAATAATAATAATAATAATAATAATAATAATAATAATAATAATAATAATAATAATAATAATAATAATAATAATAATAATAATAATAATAATAACAATAATAATAATAATAATAATAACAATAATAAAAATAATAATAATAATAATAATAATAATAATAATAATAAAAATAACAATAACAATAGTAATAATAATAGTAATAATAATAATAACAATAAAAAAAAATAAAAAAAAAATAATAATAATAAAAACAATAATAATAATAATAAAAACAATAATAATAATAATAATAATAATAATAATAATAATAATAATAATAATAATAATAATAATAATAATAATAATAATAATAATAATAATAATAATAATAATAATAATAATAGTAAAACTATTATTACAGCAATAGTAATTAAAATAATATTAACTAAAACAATAACTATTTTTATTATTTAACGTTTTTGGTTTAAATAATGTACTTTATAGTTAATGTAATTGTTTTACATATTATAGAAATAAAGGTAAAGTAAAATAATCTTAAAACAAACATATAAGATTTTGATTGTCTTGAATTATGAGATTGAAAAGTTTTTAATTACCAATATTTTTTAACTTTAACTTTTCAAATGTAGCTACTAAGACATTTCTATGCTTGCTATACAATTTGACAACCATGTTCTTGGTTTTAACCAAAAAAGCAGACTCAATATCATCCAACAAGGAAATCTAAAATTAATCATTTCCATCTCATCATTATAATGATTCAAAGGAGAATGTCAAAAATGTATAACAAGAGAACAGCCTAAAGAGTTTATCAATTTTAAGCACACAAAAATTTACTTACAAAAAACATACCTTTACAGATGGCTGAATTCGAAATGAATACAACTTTTTGGGAAATATTTTCATATAGTACTCTTTTAAAGTCAGTATCTAATAATGAGGCAAAAGAACTATTTCATTTAATAAATCTACACTGAAACTTAAAACTTTCGTAGGATTAAGTAACAGTATCTACTTAAAATAATTTTACTTACTTTAGGACTTATGTAGCAATAGACTTTCCTCCTCTTCTTCAAATCGTCAACTTGTGACTGCAATTCTTTATTTTCTTTGATGCTAGAGATGTATCCTTCATAATAAAGGTTCCAGCAAGGCGTTTGTATGTTCTTTTGTACCTCCTTCATTTCAACACCTTAAAAAAAATCCAAACTTACCATCTTTAGGGAGAAAAAATAAATGGAGTAAAAAAGGTTGATAGAAATTTTTGGTTGATAGAAATTTTTTTTAAAAAATACCTATCAACCAAAAGTTGTGTTTTGCATTAAATATTGATGTGAAAGTTGAAATTAATGAATCAACCTTACATTAAAATAAACTAAAACTGATTACTTGTAAGAACAAGCATTGTAACATTGTCGCTAAGTACTTTCTCATCATATAAAATAGTTGCTGAGTAAATTCCGGCTTTATTCAAAGTTATTCGAGCTTGATGTAATTTTGCATTAGGTTCATCAACAAATATTAACTGAGGAGTAAGCCTTTCGGTTGGTTTACCAAGCTTAAAAGATGCAAATAATTAAAGTTTTTAAATCTCTCATTTGAATCAGTACATGGAAAAAATATAACTTTTTTTTTTTTGTTTGTTTCAGATGATAGATTTATAAAGTTTAATTAATTAGCCAAAGAAGAAAATAAGTTAATAATTAAATATATTATAGATAAAATAATTTTGTTAACTTTGACTATAAATATTATGATTGATTATTTATTCACGTTACTAAAATTCAGATAAAACTTTAACCCATTGAATTTATGTTAATCAACCAGTTTTAAGTAAGCACAGCGTGTTTATTTAAAACTGGTTGATTAAAATAAAATTGTTGTAGTTTTTGATTTTGCATTGAAGCTTTTTATAATCACTTCACCTCAATTTGTTTCAAAGGAAATCTATTTGAAAGCATTATTAAACCCCTCAGATTCATATTATTCAAATTGACGTAAGCAAAACACATTTTATACTAGTATAGGGCAAAAGCATACAAAAAGTGTGACCTTTGTGTGTCTTCTAAAATATGTGTAAGTGCATGAAAGTTTTTTGTTATATTTGTTTCATGTGAAACTAACCTTGGTAGTTTTTTAAACTGTGACAACTGAAGCAGAACTTTATACTGCTTAATTAGCTATAAATACCACAGCCTAAAGCATGCTGCTTTTTGGTTTTTAATTGCCATTAACTATGTTCATGACCAGTATTTTAATGGAAGTAACTTTTTATTTTGGTTTTCTGTTTGTTTGTCAGCTCGTTTTTTTATAATGTCTATACAAGGATTTTTTAACTACCATATAGCTTAAGGCATACATTATACATAGGTGTTTAAATCAACCACAAAACTTTTAACTGAAAAAAGTAGTTTTATAGTCAATGCATAAGTCTCAAATCATAAGTCATAAGGTGTATTTTCCACAAATAACAGTTTTTTTTTAATGAAAAAAAAATACTTCCTTAAACTTAACAACAAAAAGTTAAGAAACTTGTTCCAACTTCTTAAGATCCATTCATCCCATGCAAGAATCAAAACTGGATATTTATTAAAAAATCTAGAATATCTTGTTTTGATGTAGCTTAAAAAAAAAAAAAAAGGATTTCTCTGTTTTGTTTTGTTTTTCAGATTTTGTGGTCTCACAGTCACAATTAGTTATTGCTAATTTTTGCATTCCTAAATTTTTAAGTAGGTTGTGTTTTTAAAGGCTTTCTTTTAAATTTCTTTTTTTTTTCCTACATTTTTTATTACACTTTCAACTTAAACTTTTGTCATTTCTTGTTTCGCTAGAAATGTCTAAATAATAAAAATCTTTTTTCTGTAGGTTAGGTACTTTCTGTTACACTAGTTCCAAAAATTCTGCCACAAGAAGAAGATTATTATTAATCTTTGCTAGTTGTAAAACCAGAATTGGACTTGATTTTGGCTGTACATCTTAAAAACAATAAAATCTCACTATGATAAAACAGATTCTCTTAGATTTGTTTATTGAAATGTAAGAGATTCAGGGAATTATTACTTCAAACTAGGAAACACTATGTTCAATAAAACAGTTCTAAAGGTAAAATATTATGTGCATGAAAATAGCTTTACAGATTAAATAATCAGTATTGGTTAAATTAGAAAACTGCCACATATACCAAGATTGTGCAATATTTAAGATTACATTGCTCAATTTTTATAAATGTGATAGTATTTGTTGCTTGGCAAATTAGATAACATCTTTGAACATTGTTTTATGCTTGCATAATTAGTTATGCCTCAGACTTGTGTAAATAGAGTAAAAAATATAATTTCAGCAAAATTACTTTTGGATAATAAAAAAAGGAGAATTACAACTGTAATTAATTACAAAATAGAAGAAACAAAAAAAAAAAAAATTGGGGGCCACACATATGCTGTAATTCATGAGGATCAAGACTTGTCTAATGGTTGAATGGCTAAAAGCCTCCTATACTTTTTAGTAATTAAATAAGTATCACATAGTAAGTAAATTTCTATCACATAGTACTACAAAAATAAAAAAAAAGGAATTTTCATTGGCCCACACTCCTGTGTACTTATTAGTGAACTTATGTTTCTTTTGTTGTTGCATGGCAAAGAAAAGACTGTTTAGATAGCATTCATGTCATTACATGAAATTTTCTTGGAAACAAAGCAAAAAACTACAGAGGAAGTAGTTGAAAAACTCATCCAGGCCTACAAACATCTTAGTAGTAAACATATCCTTAAAAACTCATTTTCTACATTTATTTCTATCAATCAGCCAGAACTTTTAAGGTAAATTTTTAGGTATGAATTAAAAAGTGTGATTGAAGCATCTATTAACAAGAAAGTTACTTCATTATTTATGATAGCAAGATTTATGACAATTTTCTTTCTTTACCATTTTAATTTCACCTGTTTTTCTAAGTACATTAGAATGTAAAAAAAAAAACAACCTTTTGTTCACTTTTTCCAAGCCTTTCCCTAAATAATTTCTAGCTACACATTGAAAAACTGCACAAGAAGAAAAAAAATTCATTAAACTGCTTTTTTCACATCAACATTTACTTTAACCAAAAAAAATTTAACCAAAAAGACTCTACAGAGACTTGACAGGTATTACTTTACAGTTTGAATGTACCTCAAAAATATGAAATTGGTACTTGTACAGCTCTTCAACCAGTGAGAAACATTGATTACCATACTTATCACGCTCATCAAAACTTATTATTTCACTTAGTTTTTCCTCAAGAACCAATAAAGAACTAGGGACTACAAGACTACTTCTTCCAGCATCAATTTTTCCTAATACAAATTTTAATTCAGTTAGACAACCTCATCAGTATGGGTGATAAAATAAAGTAAACAAAATAAAAAAAGATTGGAAACAAAAGAATAATTCATGAAATAGAACAACCTTAAAATATAAAAATACCTGCTTTAAACTCTTTTAAGATTGGACAGTTTGCTAAACATTTTCCATCTGCAATGATGGATATACTGTAGTTACCTGCTTTAATTGGTGTAAAATAAGCAAGAGCAGAATCCTTTTCCTCACAGAAAACAACATTTACTTCCAAAGAAGACCCTTCAATTAAAACTTCACATTTGAAACTAGAAAATAAAGTTGCATCGTAGGGTTTGCCATTAGCTCTTCGAAACTAAATGTAATACATAATGAAAAGACTTTAAACCATAAGCTATATATAAAAAAACTTTTACCATTTTCATTGCTTTTGTTGAGAAAGTGACCTTGTCTTTGTTGAACAGCTCTATCAGTGCATTCATAAATATGCTGCTCAAAAGCGTAGCAAACATTAGATTTAAGTTTCATTTTTCTTCTTTTAATTGAATTTTTAGGCGGTAAACTTCTTATGGCTTTTCTATTTTTTTTTTTTTTTTCATTTACAATTAATTAAAACAAACCTTATATAGAAAAAAAATTACATTATTTTAACCATCTATTTTTAACTTAAACAAAGACCGCTAATTAAAGCGGTGTAAAAAAGCCACTCATAAGTTTAGCACACTTGCGCTCCTATTGTCTTTTAACTGCTGTTTTTTACTTTTTGAAGTCAAATTTTTACTAAAAAGTAAATTTAACTATTCTTTTTTACATAATAACTGAACAAAAGTTTCCAAGATAAACATAGTATGTATTACCTCATTTGAAATAAACTTGGTATTTTTCGCAAAATTTGATACCTTTAAACCAACTGATTGGTTAAAAGGTATCAAATTTTGTAGAGTTATTTTGAAAATGACTAACTATGAACTAAGAAGAATAATATTTAGTGAAGAATCCATTTTTACAGTTATCAACCGAAAGAACAGAGTGATTATCCGAAGACACTATAATGAGATGTCTCATAGTCGCTTCATTGTGCCGCAACACCAAGGTGGTGGAGATTTGGTAGGCATATGGGGTTACATCACTTATGACGGTCCAGGTCTCTGCTACTTATACAATGGTTGTATGGATCAACATAAATATATCAGGATGCTTGAAAATCATTTAATCCTGACTAGAGACATCTTTTTAGCAATGAGTCCAAGTAGCAGTTTCAACAAGACAATGCTCCTTGTCACAAGGCAAAAACTGTGACTCTTTGGTTTCAAGAAAACACCATTAAGGTACTTCAGTGGCCAGCTAGATCACCTGACCTTAATCCAATCAAAAATGTATGGACTGTACTGGACCGCAAACTCACTAAAGCTCTCATAACATCAGCTGAATATCTTAGGGAAAGTTTGAAAGGGTTGTTCAACAGCTTATCAACTGATTATTGCCGAAAACTTTTTGATTCAATTAAAAGAATAAATGAACTATGCATAAAGAACAAAGGTGGACATATCCCTTATTGATCTTGCTATTAAAGCAAACTTAAATCCAGGTGTGCTAAACTAATGAGCAGCTTTTTTTTAACTTTTTTTTTTATATACTAAATTTGATTAAAGATATTTAGTGATAGACACTTGTTTTTTTGTTGTTTTTTTCTCTCTTAATGTAATTAAAAAAGTCAAATAAATATGTTTTGTTTTTTAAAAAACCCTAAATTTCTTGTTTTCATTTTTAACGAAAAAAACACAACTTAAATCTAAGGTATGCTAAATTTTTGAGCAGTATTGTATTTGCACTGCTATTGAAAAGTTTGAGTTTAAAAAAATACTTTTAATACCAAGTTAATTACTCAGCACATTTTAAGCAAAAAAAAAAAAGTATTTTCAAAAACATTTATTATATAATTTCAGTAAATTTATCATTAAATAAGATTTAAAAAAGTAGGAACTAAGAATGTTTTCTGAATTTAGACAAAACAAAAACAGTTTCTTCAAAAAAGATTTTGGTTGAAATCGGCTCATTTATGTCTTTATGTAATTCAAAAAGCCAATGAGAGTTTATTTCGAGAAAATAACAGTAGAATTTGTTTCATTTTATTGTGAAATATCAAAACAACATCACTTTTATTGTTTCCATTTCTAAAATCACTTAAATGGCAAGACTTTTAAAGAAGACTTGTAAAGAAAATTTGGAAAGAAGGTTTGGAAAGTTGATCAAAATAAGTTATTTTGAGTAAATTTGTAATTTGCACAATACAAAACTGCACAAGTATTGGGTTGTTACAACTTTTAAATGATACTGTAAAACTCAACTAAATGTCAACATACACATCAATTATAACAAAAAAGAAGAACAATATCACAGAATACTCCAAGTATATAATAACCCTAAATACACCTTTCTACCTTTTGTATTTTAACATAATCTAAATTCAAAAGAATAGGAAAATGCTTTGAAATTAATGGACTGCGAAAAGAATTGGTGAGAGGTGAGAATTAATATAACCAACAAATGACAAATATGTGGGAATCTTGAAAACATATGGAACAACTTTAATGCTCTTAAAGTTTATTGAAAGATTGCCAAGAATTTTTAAAACAATCATCAAATCAAAAGGCTGACATCCACAAAAAAGGTTTAAATTGGTTTTTGGCAAATTTTTAAATTATAATGAATCTTTTTTTCTAAAATGTGATGACACAAATTGATCTCCTATCATAAATTATGTAAATTTGAATAAAATAAAAACCAATAACATTAACATCTAAATTTCACTGAATACAATGGAATACAATTCCATAAGGAATACAATTAAAAAAGAAAATTAAAAGCAACAATAACTAAAGTTTACCGTTATCTTTAAAACATTTTCAATACCAACAACATCTTCATCAGTCATCCAAGTTATAAAGCTACTTTTTTCATCAAAGTAATTCTTAAAAAAATTTCTGAAATAACTATCAGCATGATTATTCTGATTTCTAGGTTCTGCTGGTTGAATAAATGCTAGCCTCCAATTCCACCTTTGACTAAAAAAGCCACTGAAAGTTGAAGAAAAAGCATTGCTAACAAACTGTATCAGTTGTCTTATGAGCAGAGCAAAACCAACGTAAATAACAGGTAAAAGAATAGCAACACCTAAAACTAAAATAATTACAGTAATGGTAGTTTTCTAATCAAGATAAAGCTGATTAAAAAAAAACAAAGTTTTACTTTCAAAAAAAAATTATTTTAAGGAAAATGTTAAGTCCTATTAGGACCATGAACTGACTGAAAAATAGTTAGCTTATGTAAACATTTTTATTGTTAATTTTTAGAATTTTAACTAAATTTGATCCTTGAGCTAGAAAAAGTTAATAATGAAACATTTATGACTTCTCCAGACATAATTTAAAAAATACTATTTTATTGGAAAACTAAGTGGAGAAAAGAAAAGTGAATTGCTATTTCATTTAATTATTCTTAGTAATAATTCTTAGTAACAACTTGAAATATTATTTACCTAGGAGCCTGAATAATGTTAGGGCATTGTAGAAAACATCATATACAAAAAGGTATGATGTATCAAATGGGTAATCGTTTATGTTCTTCTTGTCATTTTCTAACATAATAAGAGGAATTTGAGCATGAAAAAAACTGTTAGACTGTTTGAGTGACTCCATTTTATTTATGGCATCATTCAGTGTGGCTATATTTAAAGTGTCAAATGTATTTTTCATATAACTTAAAGCGTTTTTACGCAACCAGCAGTGAAATTGAAACTCTTTTCTGAGCTGCTCAACTGCTGCTAAAAGCTTATTAACATCATTAACAGCTATTGATATATTTTCTTTTTCCAGATTATGTAGAACATCATTGATTGACAGACGTAGAACACTATCAAGTGTAACAACACCTAAAAACACAGAGAATTTTTATTCACTTATGTTACTTATCACCACCAATACTTATAATTTTTTAATTGAGCAAATAATAACAAATGCAGTAATTTACAAACCACTTATTTTTGCTAAATAAAAGTTATAGTATTTCTTATTTTTATAAAACTTTATGTAAGTTATGTATTTTATATAATAATTTTATGATAACTTATGGCTTATCATTTATCTATAAAGTAATACATTTTAAAGTTAATACCAATTTCTTTGAAAACGTGATGGAACTCTTCCAAATGATTTTTTTTAAGCCATGTAAGAACCTCACTTCTATCCTGCTGTTTAAAATACCACTGCAAGCAAATTGAGATAAACACAGCAACTGTAATTGATACCTTATAACTCAGATTATTCGCTCTGTTTCCATTTTGAGGTTCCATTATGAAGAAACATTGTTCTACTGCTCAAGAGAACTCTTTTTTACAAAAAATATAGAAACAATGAAAAAGAGCCAAACAGCCAAATTAATTTTTAAGCTAAAAAAAAAAAGAGTCTAAAAGTGACTGAGGTGATAAATAACATAAGAAATTGCAACACATTACACAACAGCATGAAGAGAATATTTGCAGGTACACTTTTACTTACAACATTTAATCAGTATTTAATAAAAAAAGATCTCTACAGCAATAATAAAAGTTAGAACAAAAGTCATATTTAATCCAAGTGTACAAAAAATACAAAATTTAATAGCAGGCTAATTAAACTTAAGAAACAACATTTAAACAAAAATACATGCTTATTGATCTTTTTTTAACTGACCTTAGTAAAAACATTCTAAAGAAAACTCTTATTTCTAAAATTTTCTAAAACGCAAAAAAACTTTTAAATGCTATTATTAGTAAAATTTGAATGAGGAACATGTTGATATATCATAATAATTTTTGCTATTGCTATTGCTTAATTTATAAATATTTCTAATTATCTATTTTACCTATGTATTTTTTTAATTCAATTACTCAAACAACATTTATGTAAAAACATAAAAATAAAAAACAGCAAGTACAATTTTTTTCTTCCATTCAATCAAGACATAGTAAAGAATTCATTTTTTTTGTCTTTTATTTTAAAGTTTTATTGTATCAAGTAATCCAGTAGGAGCATTGTATGACCATGAAACAGAATAATGTCTTAACATATCATAAAGTAGATCAACTTCATCAAGAAATTCTAGCTTTTCAATTCTTTGTTTTTCATTGGGTGGTAGGCCATTATAAACATCACTTAAAAGTTTAATATGAACATTTGAGAATACCTTGTAAGATTGCTTTTTTGATTGAATGTCAGGAAACACACCAAGCAAGGAGCAATTTCTTTGAGAAAGATTTTGTCTCATAACCTCTCCAAATCTGTCATTTAAACTTATAGGGTCATAATCAATTAAAGATAAAATAGGAAACTCCTGTGTAAAATAATTTAACAACTTGCTAATTGCAGAAGGCTCCATATATACAAAGACACATTCTGCTAAAATTAATGTTGGTACTTTCTTTGATATTCCTGCAGCAGATAGTGAAGTGTCGATGCTTTTCACATTTCGTAGATCTGCTGCCATTAAGTGATACATACAAGTGTCCAAAGTTAAATCTGTTGTTTTTGTTTTCTCAGATGAGAAATGCTTATTTAATTGGAGTTTGGAAAGAATAATAGATTTCTTCTTTTTAACAACTTGTGGCATGTCAATTTCATAAAACCCATATTTGGGCTCTAGTTGCTTTTCTGAAATATTCCAATATAACGTATCAAAACCAGCTCCTAAGTTAACTATCTGACACTGGCAATTGGTTTTTAATAAAAACTGTTCAACTAAATGTTTTATGCACCAGTGCCTTATATAATACCCCCTGTTGATTTCTGGAGCTTTTCTGTTGGGTAAGGTAGTCACAAACAATTCTATGTATGGATCATACCAATATCCTTTAGAAACAGCATACCTTTTGCAATGTGATGCGTCATCATTGGTCGAAGCAACAGCATCACTAGACATTCTCACAAATAAAACTATTCAAAGTTAAATAACTTCAAAAAGATAATACTTTCTTTTTTAAATGTGCACTTTTCTGCTGATCAAAATGAATTAAACAACAATTTAGAAAAAATAATAAAATTCAAAAGAAAAAATCATATGCATTTTAGCTTTATCTGAACATACTGTGGTTTCAAAAAAACTAGGATTGTTAATAAATTCTGTTTCAAAATATCGTAAAAAAGTAACCCTCTTTGATGGATATTTCTTTCTTTTTCTTTTTTCTTTTTTTTTTGCAAGGAAAGAAAGGGGTTTTTTTTTACTAATTTCACAAACAAGTTTACTAGTTCATAACTTTTTTTATGAGTATAGTTTTATCAAGCGCATGTTAAACAACATCGTCGAAAATGTCTTTTAAAAATATCCGCACCAAGTTTTAAATAGATTTCGGTTCAATTTTCTTCTTAAAGTAGATTATTCGTAACCATTAAATTATTTATTGTTAGTTTTATCATTTTCAAAATTGATATTAATCAGCTGCGAAAATTATGAATGATGACCAGATTAGTCACATTTGAGACTTTTTACCGAGATATTGGGATCTGACTGAAGAGCAGCAAGTGAAGCAACAAAGTGGCAGATAAAAGGTATGAAGAATTGCTCCAGCAACAAAAAAAATAGCAAGTAGATTTCAAATTTCTGAGAATTGAGTAAAAAATACTCTAAGAGCATGTAACGACATCAATATCATCCAGAATCTGAAAGGTCAGAAGAACCACGGAGCACAAAAATGGCTTGATGTTTCGTTAGGAACCAACCTTAGGTTAAGTAACCTTAAAGGAAAACTGTAAAAAACATGTTTTTTTCAACTATGGTTAGAAAATAACTACTTAGAAAAAATATTTGTTTTCATACAGTCGTTACAAAACCGATGTTGTCGGCCATTAACATGCTCACAAGGTTACCCAGCCAACATGGGCCCCACATGGGTTTTAACTTAGGCATGTGGGCATTGGATACTTTACACGGGCTGTAGATGGGTACCATTTCGGCCAGCCCATTAACGCAATAATTTAACGGAATAATCCGTTAAATATATATTCTGTAATGTTTTTTATCACTTTTTTTTCCCGTCAAATGTGTTTATTAATAAACAATTGTAAAAACGTGCTTCTTCCATTTAATAAATTTGTAAACTTTGTAATAGTTTTACGGTTCAAAATTATGCAGTCGTTTTAACACTGACAAGATTTCTTTGTTTTGAAAAGATTTATCTAAAGCAAAAGTTCTAAGTTATTATTATTAAAGTATTAAGGTAAAATTTGTTAATAATAATTTTGATACTTTTAATGTATTAGTAATATATTATTATATAAACTTTATATATACAATCACTATTATATATATATATATATATAAGGTAAGTATGGGTATTAAGGCCCGGCGGGTAATAAGGCCCACTAATCCAAAGTTAGGGAAAAAATAAATTGTGAAACTTTTTTTCGACATTAAAATATTAGAGTTATCTGGTTTTATCACTGGTAGCAAAAAAAAATCAGCATTTCTTTACCGCGCATTCGACAAAGGTGGGCCTTAATACCCATACTTACCTTATATATATATCTATATATACAGGCCCGCCGCGATCTTCAATGACGCCCGGGGTCAAAATTAGTTTGAGTAAAAAAAAGTTTGAGTGCTGTCCAAATGCTAATCTTTTTTTACTGAATTCTATGGGCGTGGGTCGAGGAAGCCTCTAATAATTTTTTTAATATATTAAAAAAGAAATGCACAAATAGACATGTTATTGAACTTTATTTATATTGCAAGTAACTGTAAGTTTTAAATGTAATAGATATTTAATGCTTCAAGAGAAGTTTACTCTCCGGGCTTTATTCATAGCAAAATTCGTAATGACCTCGTCGTAGCACAGATTTTTTGCAAGATCGTGTTCAATAGATATAACTAGGAGATTAGTTAGCCGGTCTTGACTCATTGTAGATCTTAATGTTGTTTTTACTAGACCAAGCTTACTGAAAGACCGCTCTCCTTCGGCGATGGAAACGGGAATCGTGTTAAACATACGTAACAAAATTCATATTGATTCGAAGAGAGACTCTAGACCTTTCTGATAGATTCCATTTAATAGCTTCATTGAAGTGAGATTTTCTTTTGGACCGAAAAGATTGGCGCGCTTCAGAGTATCCAGATGACGGACCTCTAAGATAAGTTTGTCTTCATCTACATCACTCACATAGATTTGCGCCAAAATTTTACATTTCTCCTTCACGTTAGGTTGTTCAACTTCTTTTTCTTCACTCGACCTACTACTTGATTCTGAGAGAGCCATAGGAACACTGCAAAAACTTGTTTTGTTAACTTAACCAAATATGTTTGGTTTAGGAGAAAAAAACGAGATTTTGTAGCCACTTTTTTTCTTTGTTAATTATTAGGCATCGTAGTTTCAAGAGAACACAAAAATTTATTAATGTCACTATAATTATGATTAACTGTGCTTATTGTGAATATACTGCAAGCTAAATTTTACCAAATAATTTGGTTACTTTAACAAAAACATTTGGTGCATAAATATTCACCAAATGTTTTGTTAAAGTAACCAAATTTTTTGTGAATTTCACAAAACGTTTTTTGCAGTGAACGAGAAAATGTTCGTCGTCTTTTCTGCAGCTTGAAATCTGTCTCTCGTTTGTTGAATTAAAGTATCGAGAGCGGTGTTGAACACGTTCACCTAAAACTGCTTTTCATCGTTTTCGTAGAAATGAACTTCGTTCCTTGCTTCTTCGTAAAACGATTTCCTCTTCCTTGTCCTTTTTGGAACTAATTTTGACTGAAATCCATAGCTTGCTAGACCGGAGGCAACCAAATGTGCTTCATTAACTAATTCGGGCCAAGAAGATCTAAATCTAATAAGATCCTCGATAAGAGTCCTCATAAGTTTCATCTCATCATCTAGAGTAATATTTTACTCTAGATAGATATTTTACTTGTAGAGTAACTGAATCTGGCCAAAATAGTTCTTCATTTCTACAGAAGATTCAAGGGATTGAACACCAGCTAGGTTAAGGTTATAAGCGCTGCATGGCATGTAGAAAGCTTGAGAATTTTTTTGAAGAATGATCGCTTGTACTCTTTTGTACACACCAGACATGTTGGCACCATTGTCGTATCCTTGACCTCGGCAGTTCTTCAGATCGATGTTGTTTTGCTCCAAGACGTCCATAATTAGCTTGGCAATATCTACACCTTTCTTTTTTTCGAGATTTTCGACCCTAAGAAAACGCTCCTTAACTACCCATCTTTTATCAATACCATAGTAGACGAAGCGGAGAACAAACGCAATTTGCTCAGTATGAGAGACATCAGGCGTTCCATCGATAATAATGGAATAGTAAATTGCCATATGAGCCTCTTTAATAATGGCACCGCGGACAATTCTTCCACACTCTTTGATAACTTTGATTCATTTTGAGAACTCCAACCCAAATAATGAGCAACAATTTGTTTAGATTCTTGTTGGCTGCGAGAAACTTCTTCTAGGTGTAACTGAAGAGTCTTGTTGTGCTTTGCGAGTAGCTCTAGAGTTGAAAGAAAGTTGCCGTTATCGTCATCACCAATCATTTTTGATAAGCCTAAAACAAGAATTATAATTACACATATAAATCACGACTTTCTGTTTAATTAGAGTGCAGATAAATTAAAATGTTAATATAAATATAACAATTAACGTTCATAAATATACCTCTAAAGCTAAGGTTGCATGATGCTAAGAAGAGAATTGCATCTAAGATGCACTGCAGAATTTCACGCCACCTAGCTGCCTCATTTCTTACCAATTTTTCTAGACTTGAATCAACCCCCCACACTGATTTTCCATGCTTTCCAGCGCTGTTTTCAACTTAATGTAATAGTCTCGATGGTGAGGATTGTTTTGGTGGCTTTTTACTTTGTCAGCTAGCTTTCTCCAGTTTCCATTGATGCCACCATTCCAACGTAGAAGATGCGATTGATTACCAGCCCTGCAAGCTTGCTTGCTTCCGAAAAGTGAGCACGGAAAGCAAAGAAATATTTTAGAAGTTGCACTACAAACAAGCCAACCTCTGTTTATTTTTTCCCCATTGCGAGTTATTTCGTGGAAAACTGATTCAGGAACCTTAATCTTGTTCGAGTCTTTCGGAAAAGATGAAGGATTTTTAGGAGGCCCCTGAAGAACAACTGCATCACGTTCTACTTTAGACATATTTTCAGCCAACAAAGCAGGATCTTTTGTACTAATTGCCTCAACCAACTTATCTTTATACTATTATTTCAAATAAACATTTAAATAACTATATTACTTACACAAGCTCAAAATGATTATTAAAAGAATCTTTGCAAAGCAAAATTTACCAATAAATTGTTTCCATTTTCAACTCTTGTTGCCGATATTGTGCTACTTGAAGGAGGCAGTGCTTCTTCTGAGCTCAAAAAATTTTCAAAAGACTCATTTCCAAAGCCATCCTATAGAAAATGAAGTAAAAGATTTAAAAATCTCTTGATTTATATAGCAATAGTATAATGGGAGAGATATATGAAAAAGAAGGTTATGTTTAAATTAATGAACTTACTATTTCAAAAGCTTGACGTGTCTGGGAGGAATTTGTAATTATCAATGTGGAAACAGCAGGCCTATCCCCATCTCCTTTTTTTGTAGCTCGTATACCACAATCTTCGAGTGTACGTTTATTTTTTTGCTCATTTGCTGTCCTATTTGCCGCATTTTTTCTGTTTTGTCAGCCAGAATCTTTTTTCTTGAAACTGAACATGTTTTGTTTTTACAAAACAGAATAATTCAAGTATTAAAGCTATTTTTATGTTACTTAGAAAATCTAAATGAAGTCTTGGAATCTCAGTTATCAATATAATTTAACTTTTGTTGATATATATATGTATGTATGTATATAATAAATATAGATATACATGTGTTTTTTATAAACAAAGAAGCCATTATGAGTATTTTCCCGCAAAAATTTTGAGTAGTCTCAGACTTCCGCATATGAATTCGGATAATGCTGTATTGCTGAGGCAACAGTTCTTAAACTCCTAATTTTAAAATATGTGTCAAGTGTATTGTTACAATAAACTTATATTATAAAACTAGGAGTTTTTCTTTGAAGCCCTGTGTATCTTTTTTATTAAAGTAAAAAAAGTTATTGTCATGTGTGCGCCCCTTCTGATCCTGCGCCCGGGTAAAAAGTACCCAGTAACCCCCTCCCCACGCGGCGGCCCTGTATATATATATATATATATATATATATATATATATATATATATATATATATATATATATATATATATATATAATTACAAAATAAATATTAATAAAAGTATTTTTATTATAATTATTAGCTATTGCAACTTAAGCTCTATTGGTATCTAATTTCAGTGACATTGTTATGGATAATTGCCAAAGAACAAAACGACGAAAAATTTAAAATGTCGTTGATTCAATATTATCAAAGTTAGCGACAGAAAAAAATTCAAAATGACCGTGTAAACAAAGCATTCAATTTGTTACCAACTTATGAATTATCTCTTCTTAATGATTCAGAAATAAGTGAGAAAACTGAATTAAATGTTAGTGACAACAACTCTGAGAATGGCATATTTTCTTATCGGAGGAAGAATGTGAAAATGCCTCTGACGCAGAAAAAAGTTTTTTTTAGTAAAGACAGTAATAGTGAGTTTGACATTAAAGACATATTACATAATTTTATGCTCTTCCTACAACAATATTTCTCATGCAGCAATATCAGATCTATTGCAGATACTTAGATGTGCAGGTTTGGATTTGACTATAAGTGAAAAACATTAATCGCCTGAATTACATCTCTTATTTTATTTACCCCGCATAGTTAACATATCTTTATTTGGTATATAATTTTTTTTTAAAATACATATCAAAAGATGGTCCTTTTCAATTTTACAATCTAGCCCTTATAGGGCCCATGTGGCGCCTGCGGACAAATATTGGATGGGCCCCATGTGACCAGCCCATGAAACAGCCCATGTGGGGCCCATATAGGCCCCATACGAACATGTTCGCTGGGAAGGAGAGAATCATAGGCGCCGAGTCCACGGGGGCAACAGAGGCAGTGCCCCCCCCCTGGAAATTTATACTAATAATATATTATCACGGGTTATCATGAGGGCCAGAGTATCTATTCGCCCCCGTATTAATCCGTGATAATATATTATTAGTATAAATTTCCGGGGGGGCCACTGCCCCTGTTTCTCCGTGGACTCGGCGCGTATGGAGTGAATTGCTTAGTTTATAGAAAAGTTGATGTTAAAAATTGTCATTTGTAAAAATAACTATGAAGGGACAAACAAGAAAAACCAAATTAATGTTAAAAGATGGAGATTAACGTAATGCTTGTACATATCAAATCAATCAACACATTTACATAGAGACGTTAGAGAACAACATGGCTCCATCAGCAGACATGCTGATTAATCTAAACGAATATTGGCAGTTTTAATAAGACATGGCTCCTTCCAATACGGCTCAAAGAAGATTGGATGAAAGAAAATGAAATAAAATTTATGACCTAGCCAGCTTAATTACCAGGACTTAAATCTAATCAAATCAATCCATTGACTTGGATCGACGAAGAATTTGTCTGGGTTCGAATAACCTCCTGAAATTGCCTAATACCTAAAAATTATTATATTTAGAATAGCTCTAATCGAAATTTTCACCATCTTATTAAATTAATGCAAGAAATATGCATAACTGGCAAAGAAGCACAAGGGGGATGTTTTAAATACCATTTTTTGGCATTTATTGTTGTTATTTTGATAAATCGCAGTTCTTTTTATTGATTTTTTTTATTATTTTGTTCGATAACGGTTTTAAACATATTTGTATGTTTTAGTTTAACACTCTGACACATAATTTATCTAATAAAAAATTTTCTTGAATAAAAAAAAATGAGGTTAATGTCTTCTTTAGTTTGGTTACTTTAAAAAAAAATTAAAACAAAAAAATCTTGGTACGCCATTTTTTTTTTCTTTTTTTTCTTGAAACCACTGTTTAATCCTTTACATATAAATTTAATATGGTACATAACATATAATAAATATAATACATAACAATATACTTAATAAAAAAAAGACTTAATACATGAGACGCAACTGGCTCAGAATAGTATAGTTGAGCAACAAATTAAAAGCATCCTTTTCACTCAACTAAATATCAAGTTAATCGCTAAAAGCGCCCAGGGTAATCTTTGCAAAGTGGAAAGTATTGATAAATTAGTTAAAAAATCCTTGTCAGACAATTTAGCAGTGTTGTGTGTGTGTCTATACATATATATATATATATATATATATATATATATATATATATATATATATACATTTTTTTAAATAAAAAAAACTTACATTAAAAAAACTTTATAACACTCCTAAAAATTATACTTTTATACCAAAAATTTAAGTGAATTCCAGATTTAATACCATGCAGCCACAACTTTTTTATTACAACAGCTATAGCAAGTTTAAACTTTAAAACAAAGTTTAACTGATAGTGGTTTGATTTTTACTTAAGCCAATTTAAAAAATTCAGTCTACACAAATTATTTGAAAAGTCTATGTAGTATGTACTAGTACTATTCAATCTATATTATTGTTGTCATTCAATAGAAATGAAATATCTTCAATACTAAGAGTTTCAAGCATCTCCTCAACAACCTGTTGATTTATTGCTTGCTGATTAAGGTTGGAGGGAATAGGGTTATTATTGAGATTTTCTATAGAGCTAGAAACAGAGCTGATATCATTACTGTTGACTCCATTGTTGTTGATAGTATTAACAGCAATAATCTCCACGTTGTTGTTATTCAAACCATTAGTTACTAATCCAATCCAACTAACCCTGGGATTGACAGCTTCAGAATAACTTGTATGGCACAAGGGACATCTTTGAAATCCAAACATTTCAATCCTTTTGTAGCAATGGACATGAATCAAATGAGAACATTTTGGAACAAAAGCTGGCTCACTTGCAGAATGCACATTTTCAAAGCAAACAGGACAATTATCCTTACCACTATCTGTGCGACACTGATGAGAGTTGAGCAAGGTTTTTCGAAGACAAATATTACATTTATCACAGTGAAAAAAGTTTTTCTCACCACCTATTCGGCATGTTTTACATTTGTTACAGTGAAACTGTTGCTTATCATTATCATCAAACAATCTGCAAATTAAACATGAATACATTCCAAAGCGTATCCCACATTCAATGCAATGTGTGGCCAAATTCTGTACTGTAGAACATTGCACACACTGAACATGATTCACAACATTACGATCAAGCTCATGGTCTTCAACCACATCATGGCATTGTCTGCAACCATAAGTTTTTTGACAACATGGAGTAATTATCAAGCATCGCTTAATGTAATGTACACAGTCTGCCATTGTCTTATTATATTCAATATTCTTTTATTAACCTATGTATATGATACTAATATATGTGAGTAATTAATATACCTAAGTAAAGTACAACATTATTTCTTAGTATACAGTACTTCTGGCAAAATATCATAAAAATCCATAAAAGTGAGGAAAAGAAAGATTTTATATTGAAATAATAAAATTAGAACTCCAGAGTTATTTAATTTTCACGAAGTATCTTGATTACATATAATTACTAGAAATCAAGCCTTTTAACTTTTTGAGTGGATTACTACTAGATCTTTATTGTTTTTATTTTAAAATAATTATGTTAATTTGTTTGTTTGTGTGTGTGTGTGTGTGTGTGTGTGTGTGTGTGTGTGTGTGTGTGTGTGTGTGTGTGTGTTGTGTGATTCACTATAACTATAGATAAAACCAACTAAATAGCTATACACTTACCAATATTGACTAGATACCAAAGTTGTTATGTAGCTATAAGATTATAAGAAAAATTGTGCATAAAAGTGAGGAAAAGGGAGACTATATCTTTAAATACTGACTTGGAACATCAGATTTAACTACCAAGAACTATCTTGATTAAAAAGTTGCATAAAACTAAATCCCATTTCAACAACCGTTTGTTTTACAAGTCTTCTAATATATAAATTAATAAAAACTTCATTAATTAACTAGTTAGTTGTGAAAACCATATATACAGTACGTTTTCGTCGCTTATTTCATGCATTATTTACGATGCGCTAGAAAAATAAAAAAATTTTAAAAAATACATTCCTGCATTATTACATTCCATTTTGTAGAAAAATAGGATTCAACGTGTTATAAATAGAATTGATAAACGCACTCATCTTTTTAAAATAGAATCATACTTGCAACTAGCGCTACTGATGAAAACCGTGATTAAATCAGTACTAAATCTATAACTTTGCATCTTAACATTTATGATTCGATTCAAATTTGATATACAAGTAATATCAAAAGATTTCTTCGAGAAAAATTTTAGGGTAGATAGTTTAACATCCAAATTGTTGGATTCTAATTGTACAAAAACGATTCTTTAATTTAAAAATCTTTTTTTTTTTCCTGCTGTGAGGATGATAAAAAAATACTATTAAACAGTATACTCGGAAGAATACTACTAATATAGGCTAGAAAATGTAAGCATATATTAAAATATAAGTATATATTAAAAAAAATGATGATAGTCAATTTTTGTTCTTGAGTAATGTATTTGTAAAGATGTGCATTTTACTTCAAGATTTTAGTTTAACGCATTTAAAGTAAACATTAAACTCGGCGAATTTGAAGTGCAAGTCAATAAATTGCCGTGAATTTGCTCAGCGAATTTAAAGTGCCAGTCAATAAATTGCCGTGAGTCGCTTACTAATTTAAACAAATGAGGTATTTTTGAAAAAAATCTGGGGCCAATGCTATAAACATAAAAAACGAAGTTTTTTCCGTAAAACACGAAGTTTTTACCGTAAAAAGCGAAGAAAAAAAAAGTCCATTGCTATAAACATTCAAAAAATTCCGTTTTTAAGATAAAAACTTCGTTTTTAAATCCAATGCTATAAACGAACAAGGGAATCGCCTTTTCAGATAAAAAATGCGTTTTTTCGAAAAAAAACTTCAGATAGATTTTTGATCTCAATTTTAGATATTTTCTTCTTGATTTTTGGCGGCCATTGCTGGAACAACATTAGCGCTTCAAAATCATTGAACATTCTTTGTTTGTGTTTTTATGCAGATATTTTATAGATAAAGCTTAAAAGGATTTTGGTAACTTCATAATAAACTAATTACTTAAAAACTGCATTTAATCTATTATTCAGTTCCTTGTTGTGCTTCGTTAACAATGCATGTATGAATTTAAAATTCCATACTTATTTATGAAGGTTTTCGATAGTAATTCTGGTTAAACAAATTTTTCATAGTGTTTGACTAAAGAAAAGTATAAATAGTCGATAAATATGCCATATAATACACAAATACACAACAAAATAATACACAAATACACAACAAATAAAATGCTGTCTAAAGAACTTAAAATGTTACTAGCAATATAAATCAGAGAAAACAAAGAGGTTCTTCTTGGGAAGCTTAGTATGTTTTAATTAGCAAACTATTTAAATAAAAACATGTATTGCTACATTATATTTTATATATATGTATATATATGTATATATATATATATATATATATATATATATATATATATATATATATATATATATATATATATATATATATATATATATATATATATATATATATATATATATATTTCATGTTCTCAGAGACTGTCATGGAATCTTTACCAACACAATTTATAGTATTATACAGTGTAGGAGAAGCTATTTTCAATGTTAGTGTATTAAGTTAACAAAACTATTGGAAGTATATATATATTTACATATATATATATATATATATATATATATATATATATATATATATATATATATATATATATATATATAATTGATATATACTATACATTACATCATGTTATCATTGTTAATTTTATATACTGTAATATATCTCTGCTGTTTTTGAATAGAATGATTAAATTGCCATTATTATTACCCTTGTTATATCATTAGCACTGTTAGTAGTTTATTACCCTTGTTATATCATTAGCACTGTTAGTAGTTTACTTTACATTAGTTTATAACTATTTGTATATAAACTTGAATGTAAAATCTTTATTTAGAAATATGATTGATTACATACTTATATTATGTTAATATATACTATATATTACATACTTATACTATAACATTTGTAAATATATATTTAAATATATATATATATTTTATATATATATAAATTTCAGTGACGTTTTATGCTTTATAGCAATGGGCGAAAAAAATACAAACAGCGATAAATTCTTCGAGATTACGAACTTTTTTTCGTACGTGAAAAATTGCGTTTTTACGAAAGATTTTTTTTCTCGAAAAAAACTTCGAATTTTTTATAGCATTGGCCCCTGGTCTGCACGATTCACCATCAAATAGCTTTTTGAGAAAACGCGTTTGTTTCGGTAAAGCTCTTACTATGAACACAAGCTAACTTCTAAAATTTACTTGAGCATCAGCGTTTGGTTTTTCGATTTAAAACGAATAATTAAAACGAACAAAAAAAAAATTTCTATATAAATCTTTTAAGATAAATCAAATTTTCTGAAGTTTATTAAAATAGAACTCTATGCGTTTAAAACAGCCAGGTTTTCTGTGTGTCATTTTTATATTTATACGTAAAATTGTTAGTTAAATTTGTTTTAATCTAAATAGAACAGCAACTCTGAACAATGTTTTGAAACAAAAAAGGTAAAGGTTTGCGAGACATCGCAATTTTGTTCTGAAACCTTGGTATGTCCAAATATACAAATTATTTTAAATTAGATTTTTTTTAATAGCTTAAACAGAACTTATTATTTTAATCGTTATTATTTGTTAAAAATCGAAAAACCAAACGCCGATACTTATATGATACCTTATGTAATATATAACTTATTATAATACATAAAGTAGGGCGGGGGAGGGCGGGGAAGGGGCTAGTTGAGCAATTTTTACTAAATGTAATAGATCTCTTGAACAGTGCGTCGGATTTACATAACTTTTTCACTATTAGAAAAAAAATTTTATCTGCAAAAGATTGCTTTAAAAAAAAGAATTTTCTTTAAAGCAATTTTTAGCAGATAAAATTTCGTCTCTTTTTTTTTTTTTTTTTTTAAGAAAATATTCCCTAAAGTTTACCGAGCTGCTCAACCTACCCCAGCGGGGTGGGGCGGGGGTGGGGCGGGGGGTAAGTTGAGCAGCCGTGTAGGGTAAGTTAAAAATAAAGCTAGTAAGTTAACATTTTTCTTTCTGAACTTTTGACTTATATATTTTACTGTCTAAGTAATATTTAAGTAAAAATATTTTTAAAAGAAGCAAAAGTTTTTTAGTTTTAAAAGACATTTACATACTTCTTAATAAAAATGGTTTCAGATATTATTTTAAACTGTTAAGAGTATTTAATAATGATTAATTTAAAAGTGTTTACTCAGCGAAGTTTGTTACTCCGTATCCGATAATGCCGTTTTATTAATTAATTTTATTAATTAGTTTTTTTCAAATCTGCTGAACTTACCCCAACTGGACTAAGTGACACAAAAGTTAGGTAACAAAAAGAGATTCATCCATTAGGGTAATTTCTCTTTTTTTTATATGGCATAGTAGTATTTAATATTGGTTGAGTAACTTTGTAAAACTTTGAGACAACTCTAATAATGTAGTTTCATCAGAGTTATTATTTAATTTGTTGAATACTTGTATCTTTGTAAATGAATTTGAAATAACATGGCTCGCTTAAACGTTTGCTGTGGTGCTTGTTGTAGTTTTTATAAAATTAAACTGCCATTCTACTTTTTTTCAGTAATTGCAAGTCTACCAGAAACAATTCTTAATTGGTCAATAGTATGTGAAACTAAACAGTGGAAATAATTACCATAACATTTTCACATTTTTAAAACACTCAAATTATTTCCAAGATTTTCCATAATCAGTATTACATGATAAAATATCACTATACGCGTATTCAATATAAGTGGGTTGGTTGGTGCACTCAGATTCTAATTTGTATAAAATTTCTTAATTTTAGCACATTGCAGTAAAAATATTAGTCAGAGGACTATGAGAAAAACTCTTTCGATATATTATTATGCATGATCTACAGTCACCTGCTCTTTTAAAATCTTTTCCATAAAATGAAAGTTTAATAACTGCATTAACTTTTTTTTTTTTTATCAAAAGGTGTTATTTCTTTTTTCTTTAGATATGAGTAAAGGATGATCATTTGCACCTGACCTTGTTGAGCTACCTGATGCAAAATATGTCGACGTGCATTAAAAAATTCCAAACTCTCTCAAAGAAGCAAAAACCTAAGATAAAGATATTAAGAATAGAACCTTTTTTGAAAAATTTAAAAGTAATTACTTTTAAATTATTAATGATTCACAGACCAATTTAAAAAATTATACCCTAATCAAAGTATAAAATTTTTTTAATTAACTCTAACTTATTGTAGTTGGACTTAAGTACTCAAGTAAAAGTGGTTGTAGATATAATAATTGATAACCTCAATTAAGAAAATAAACCCTTTAAAATCAAAACAAGTCTGCTGAACCCGCTGAAGCTAACCCTGGTTGACTCTGGATTGGAGTTTATTAGAGATGAAAGGTTTAACCGACTCTGGCAGTGTAGTTTTTTACTGCACAGTAATCTCTGAATCATATCGGCTATAATAAAACATAAAAATACTTTTCTTGCATGCCTAGATTGCTTAATTTAGCTAAGCATTGTCTCAAAACTTTTGGCCCACCTGTTATTACACTATCAAAACTAAATACTTGTTGCCACACCTCTCTTTAATGCAGAAAATAAAGCAGAAATCTTCTTGAATAAGACTAACTCTTGAGTTTTAAGTTATTATAGAGGTAAAAAAAGTAAAATGAAATTTTGATCAAATAAATTTTACAATAAGAATGTCATTTACACAGGATGTTATTTATTTTGTTTTCTCTATACTGTAAAAAAAAACCTCAAAAACTTTTGTGAAACTTAATGGAAAACATAAAAAATACAAATAACAAAATCAAAATTAAAACAAAAAGATACTAAATTTATATGAAATGTTTTACAACATGAAAAATGTCTTAAGTATCAGGCACTAACTATTTATTGATTAGTGACAAACTTTCTTCTTATGAGATTAGAAGAAAATTAACTTTGTTGCTAGGCTTAAACTTTTTGCTTGTCCGAACTGATGGTAGCACACATATTGCATCACCAACTATCTTCACTAAAAAGTTTCTAATTCTCATTTCAAAAATCGAGTTAGACTTTGGAATATGCTTAATCTCATCACTTTTTGTTATCATAACTATCATGTTTTTAGTTTCTTTGACTACTATACCTTTAATTCCTATGTAAGATTTGCATTTAGAATTCCTAACAGTAAATTCAGCACCATGGAAATCAATTTTCAAAAGTTTTTCATCAGCTTTAAGAGAAGCAGAATTAAAGCTTGAACTAATATATTGTAGCCACAAACTATGTAAAGGAAGAAAATCATTGTATTTGGCACATTTTGGAACTTCATGTAAACCTAACTGTTTTTTGTGTTTTCTACAAATTCTACGTGGTTGCACATTTTTCTTTCTGCATGTATTTGCTTTATCCAATATAATTGCTTTTTCTTTTAATATAGTTTTTAACTTATCAATCTCATTTGGTTTACGCTTAGAAGATAATACTTCTGTAATATAGTTGCTAAGAAATTCCTTTTCTGAACAACCACCTTCAAGATGCTGCTTGCTTTCACTATTGCAATACAAAGTATTTGCTGTTATACTCATTTTAATTCTCTTTAAAAAGTATTTCACTTAAAAGTTCTATAAACCACAATAGCAATTCTATACACTTATTCTAGAAAATATAACAATAAACATGCTACATAAATTATCATATAAATACATATTGCAATTGTATTAAACTAATTAAGACACATGCACAAAACAGTTATACAAAAAAGGGTAAAAGTTGACTTGGCTAAGTCTTTTGCGCTTGGTGTATTTGTTTATGAGATGCTAAACTTAACAATTGCTTTAAATATTAGGGAAAATTATTTCCCTGATAATTAAAGCTCACAGAAAAATATAGGTTCATACTTAGCTAGCTAAGTAAGAAAAAGTGACTAGCTAGTAGACATCAGACAATGCTACGCTAGTTTTTGCTTTTTGACTTTATTAATTAGCATTGTTATTGATATGTATCCTAAGGCATGTCATTAAAGCAGTTAATAGACAAACCGAATGCAAAATAATAACAAAATTAGAATACTGCTTTTAGACATTATAGATATAAAATAGATCTTGCCTTTTTTATGTCAATTGGACTCAGACATGCCAAATTAAAATATCATGTCTATTTACCACATTTGAAATTTTTTATTTATTTATTCTAAAATGGTGTTATATACTTAATTGTCACCCATTTTGGCATAAAACTGTTAGTTCATTTAGAAAAAGTCTTACATATAAGTTGGCATAATTGCATCAATATTCTCAATGACCACAAAAATCTTAGTCTTGTTTAGACAAGTAAAAGCTTGTCTAAGTCCGAATTTATTCTTAAGCCCGGCCGAAATAGTATAGTTACTTAATCTTAACACTTTTTGTAAATAGTTGTCACGCTTTTTAACGTAGAACACATTTACACGCAAACATGTAACACTCTTATTTTAATTTTGAATAATATGGGAGAAGGATATACTTCAATGAAATTCAAAGAGGGCAATTCCCCATCTGCCCCTCTTTGGATTTGCTACTGCACGACATGTTGGCCTTGAATCAAGGCTTGATGATTTACCAAAACATTTTAACTGTAACATTTTGAAAAATGACATTTCACTGGTGTTGGTCCACAAATCTGATAAATAATTTTTCACACAGTTAAAACTCAATTTTACTTAAAATTACAACTTGCCAAATTAGTGAGTTAAACTATTGATTTGTTCTCGTGATATTTTTCTACATGACGGATGATCCGACACTTTATCTGGTGACATTATCCAGTTACCTTTCATTTTTGGCTATGAAAGCAAACTTTCTGTTCTACGTATATAAGTCTAAAAATATTTTATGCCTACTGGATGAATTTCTATCAAAATTGGATTTTTTTTTTCTAGTAGAGCTACTAATTTTGAACCCTGGAAGATAATGTAATCTCTCTAAACAGACTCTAGGTAGGCATAACCACGAATAGAGTGACGTTGTTGCAAATGCTTACTTTTTATTAGTTTCAACAAGGTTTTCTTATATTCTCATATTACCTTATATTTTAAGGGTACCCAGTGGGCGTGCATCGTCCGCGCGGCGTCCGTAGGACGTCCATAAGACGTCCATAAGACGTCCAGACGTCCTTGGGTTGTCCGTAGGACGTCTTGCGGACGATGCATGCCCACTGGGTATTGACATCAAATAAATTAAAGAAAAAAAGTCTTTCTCACGGCAAAAATCCCATTCTAAATCCCATTATTAAGTAATGTATTAGCAAAACTGCCGCTCAGGATTGTTATTCATAAGATGTTAAAACAGTTATATTATAAGTTATCGCGTGCAATCAGTCAAATTGTATCTCATACTCTCAATTACCATACCAAAATAAAATAAATCAACATGAGTTTAGATGTAGTTTTTCTGTGATCATTACTTTGCAGAATGAAATAAAAAAATAGTGGAAATCCATAGCAAAAATAAAAAGTTATAAAATACACAGAAAAAAAAGTAGTAAAAAGAAGCAGCATAACGAAACAAGATTTTATTAGCCAATGTGTATCACATTAGGTCATAGTTCTAGTACGTATGTTTTGTCTGCTTGGTACTGGAGGAAGGAGGACTGGGCTTCTATCGGTAAAAAGGACATGAGCTCGTTTAATATGGCTGTGCCGAGTGGAATTGCAGTAACCATGATTGACAAAATTCATTGACGTTTTTTAGCAGATAGCAAGGGTTTTACATATATCTATAATAGGTAGGTACCTCTAAGTGCACTGATACACTCACTAACTCATTTATCTTACTTATCCTAAACATTTACTGATAAAATACTTTTTGTGAATTGGGTGTCGAGCTTGATGAATTAATTATACCACAAAATTGCAATTTTTAAACAGAAACCGGTTGCTCAGTAAGTGGCATTACTGTGATGAATTACTTTTAAAAAATCAGATCCTATGTAACCTACAATACTATCCAAAGCATTAATAAATATTCTGCTTTCAGCCTTCTTAAGTATAATGTAAGTGTTGCTATCTTCAGCATGGGTTGTCAAAAACTTTTGGACTATCTTGTAATATCTATTACCATGCTCTCATCATCCGTCATGAAAACTCCGCTCATAAATATTCAAATATTTAATTTACATGGTCCGAGCTTGTGAACCCTGAAAAACCTATATTTATGAATTGGTGAATTAATTTGCACTAACAATCTTATTTCTAGTAAAATCATCAAATAAATTTGCTGACGCTCAATTTTCATTTCACCTTAAAAGTAAAAGTATTTCAAAAAATGTTGCTCTTTTCAAAAAAAATACTTTAAAAAAATATTTCTTAAAAAGTGCTAGTATTGAAAATATTAAAGCACCCATGAATGTTTTTCATCCATAAGTTTAGAACGAAATAAGCCACAGAGGTGGTTGAAACAATTTTTAAAATGATATATCTTAAGGTATGTATTACATTTAAATTAAGCAAATTTAAGTTGGCTATAAAAGTTGCCTAAATTCCCTATTTGAGAGACCTGGAATCTTACAATGAAAAAAAATCTATTAAGAACTTTTACACCTAGATAGAAGTTACTCCAAAACAAAAACCAAAAAACTAAATAAATGTGTCTCGATTTCCTGAGTTAAAAGTTGTAAAGTTGTAGAAATAGATAAGACTCGTTATTTCAATAAATTTAATTGAAACAAATAGCACTCCCCGGATTCCCCAGCAGAAATTGAAAATGTTATTAATGTGAACATGTTCACATGTAAAAGCTCGGACTTACTTTAGTAATATTATTTTGAAAATGTCCGACCACATTTTGGTTCTTTTTTAAAAAAAAGTAAAATTTTTAATAATTAATCACAAAAAGAGGAGGCCCTTGTTAAGAATATTTTAAAACTTAGGCTATAAAAAAAATTTATACTTCATCAGGTTCCTAAGGCATGTAAGGTAGCTGTAGAAAGTTTGAGGTTTTAAACTCATACACAACTCAAAAGTTACCATATTTGATAATTGTATACTCTTTTTTTTTTGAATGACAGAAAAATATTTCTCTGCATTACGTCACTAACAACCTTACTGGTTACTTTTTTCTTAATTCAGTTTTATTAAATACATGTAAAAAAACATACCAGAAAATGATATGTAGTTAGCGTAAACGTACCAACACCTTCAATGAAAACTGTAATACGCGTGCTTATTCAAGTATAATTAGAAACGAATTACCAAGGGAAAACATCGGTGTTTGTATAGTCGTTAGGAAACCGATCATAGCGACAAGATTAAGGTTCACAAAATTAGTGCATAGAGAAAAGTTGTTTGTCTTTGGAATAGTAGAAGATATAGCAACCACTTTATCTTATCAAGGTTGCATGGTGACGGTAAAAGTGTTGATATTTGGGATTACTTTAATTTTAACAAGTTTGTGCAATATATATATATACATTGTAACTCGAACAACACGTCTGAATAGAGACGCTAGAGAACTACATTGTTTTATCAGCAGGCGTGCTGATCGTTCGAAACGAATGATGGCAGTTTTAACAGGATACGGCTCTCACACTACTCATATTGGTAGGCTCTCAACTGTAAACTCCAGAAAAAATTCTCGCCCCTACCCTACTATCTCTCATGGGCCGAAATCGATGTAAAAAGATGCATACCTTGCAAATGCCATTTTTTGATGTCTGTTGTTATTGTGGCAGTTTTGTTTTATTGTTTTTTTTTTTGCTTTTTTTATTTGCTTTATATTTGTGTTTGGAATTATTTTCAAAAATATTTTGTTTTAGCATGAAACTCTAAGGAAAAATTATTTAAGAGCCATTTTTCTCGAAGATTAAAAAAACATCCAATATCTTCATTATTTTTTACTATATGGTACTCTAAAAAAGTTTCTTTTTTTTGGAAGCCACTGTATTTTCTGATAATTTTCAATCGAAATTAAAAACTTAATTTTTGACCAAACTTTTGTCTTTTCATTTTGTCGCTGTGTGTTCAGGCCTTTAGTACCAAACAGTTATTGCCTTGTGTAGAAAAGGTCTTAATTCTTAACCGACGATTCTCTTTTCGTAAAACTACTTTCAAAAGTAGTAAAGATTTTGCTTAATGAATTTTATTGGCTAAATTGAGCATGAGAATTTCGAATTTCTGAAAAAATCTAAAAGAAGTCAAAAATGTACTTTTGCAAGTCTGCTACCCGAACGGTTTGTAATACATTTTTAAAGCAGTTGTTCGTTTCTAGTCTCCAGCTCGAACCGCAGATTCCCCGCAAGATTCAAACAGGATATTAGTTGAAGCAAACATTGAAACGCTTTTCATTTTGAAAGAATTAAATAAAGCCGAGCATTTCATTTTGAACTGTTTGCCGCACTCATAAAAGCATCACGGGTGATCGAACATACCGCTAAAATCAATGAGCATGGTTGAAGAAACAACAACTCAAGAAGACAAAAAAGTTTTATGTTTAATAACCGTTTGAGAAACTTACTCAAGTATGTATTTTTTATTTCCAAACTAACGATGGGAATATGCGATAAAATGGCATTCGTTTCGGAAATAATAGCATTAAAAGAAAGAGAAAATGAGGGGGAGACATTAACTAAAAAACACACCCTTGAAACAAGTTGCTTTTGTTACAGAAGCTCCGTGATTTTAATCTCCTTAATCGCTTCAAGAAAAACGTTTTAAAGGGGTTCGCTTGGCTCAAATTGAGCATCCACACAAACTAAGTGTTTGTGTATATGCTTCAGTTACTGTGGTGAGCAAATGATCTTCCAGGTCAGGTCCTAGCGCTTGCTTTATGTCAAATATGTTTGAAGAGCTTTAATTTGCAAACAGAAGAAAATTTCGTTTGCTCATCAGATCTAAACAGCTGCGTCTTCGAGGTCTACTACGACAAAAGCTGCCAATTTCATCAAGCTGATATTTGTTAAAATGATGGATCAAGTTCTTCCTGGATATGCAGAGGTTCGAGAATTTTTAAAAATTTTTTTCTTTGAAATCTCAACAGTGTTCGTCTTCTTATCTTCCTCTTTAACAACACATGTTTTGAAGCAAATTCGTTTCTTAAATTTTTTAAATGTTAAGCTTTTAGAGCGCATAATCCAAAAAATGCATGAACTATTTGTTCAACATCGCGTGTAACCTAAATATAATGGGCTTTAAATAGAAATAACCATTACGAAAAAAACCCTGTCGCTTTCTTGTCTACCTTTTCCCTTAAACATATTAGTACAAAAGAATACAATGTATCACCTTTCACCCCCGATATGGTCGACTAATTTTTTCAACGACACAGTAAGAACCTACTTTTAACTTTCGTGATTTTTTTTATGTATTGATTGTCAAAAAAAAAAACTTAACAGTTTCATTGATTTCCGTTAACATTAATAAAGTTGAAGGTTGTTTGGTGTGCTGTTACCATGAGTCGGAACGTATTATTAACTTTATAGCCTGAATGTGGAGTCAACATGGCTCTCAATGTACTTCGATCTGGTCTGAAACATAAGCTTTCTTTAGAATAAAGTTAAAATTGTCAATTGTTGATTTTTTATTATTTTTGCAACTAAAATTTTTATAACTTTTTAAAGAAAACTTTATTTATATGCGAAAAAAATAGCTATTGTGATTTGTTTCAATAATTAGCAAATTGTACATTTTTAAAAATATTTTTTTTCGATGTTTTACTTGTTAGGAATGCAGGTTATTACAAACTGATCTAAATCATTCGATCGGTGGATATCCATTGGATCAACTCGCTCCAAATTTTGACTTAACTCACCATTTTCCTGTAATCAAACGTGAAAATCTCATTTCGTTTGGAGACCAAGATGGTGTTTCATTATATTTTAGCGATCGGAAAGATGATTTTGTAAGATTGTTTGAATTATTCTGCACAAACTGTATAAGCTCAACTTGTTTATGTTTTTCTTGCATCAGTTTTTTGTTCCAGCTCTTCATGTTTGTTTCTTTTTTTAAAGCTAAAACTGAACCAAAAAACTTAAAAATTCTGATTTCATTAATAAAATCAATAGTTATCAGTTAATACACAAACTATTTATGATAGTTATCTTTATGTTGAATATTAAATATTATATACTTTATTATTGCATTATAAAAATATATTAATAAGTTATTAATTTAATTAAAAACAGAATAATTACTTATTAATAACAAGTAATTATTCTTCTTTTTTCAGTTTTTTAACAGATTTTTCAGTGTTTGTTTGAAAAATGGTTTAAAACAATGCGGTAAATCTCCCTCATCAAATCTTTTCGCAGATAAAACTGGAAGAAGGCGAGCGTAAGAAAATGAGACGAGAACGGAACAAAGTTGCCGCGTCAAAATGCAGAAACAAAAGAAAAGAGCACATCAGGTGTTTAATGAAGGTAAGCAATGAGCGTTATATGCTGAGCATTTACTTCCTGTACGTGTTGCATTAATCTTTAAAATATATTTATAAATTTTAACTGTCATATGTCATTGTCATTGCACGGTAACGTAACTAGACCATTAGAAACCCGTTGAAAGTTCAAATGTTTAGAAAAACCTACAGTTTACTGCAAATAAATAAGCAATATTTTTCGCTAAATTATTGGTGTTTAAAGAATGAACCATTTCATTTTCAACTATTGTTAATGATAGTGAACTCAGCCGCATTTGATTTGTGGAACGTAAAGAACTCTTAACGAGCTTTATTTTTGATGAAATTCTCATCTTTAAGAGACCCTTTCATGTCTAGAGCCCGTTGACTTTGTCAACATTTTCAACTTTTTAGTTACTCTTCTACTATACAACCGTTTTGGTTATTTGAGCTATCATCGCCTTTTTTTCAACATCAAACTTTTTTTTTTACCAAAAGCTTTGTAAAAAAGACGTAGGATTACGTTGCGTGTATTGTATCGGCACTTTAACTGACCTTTCAACACAACTCGTAGCAGATACAATCTGCGCAAAATTTCTTGAGTGGAACAAATTTATCTTCTTTAAGTGACTAATAAAGAAAAATCTTAAAGTGAAGATATCTAGTTTTCATCGGAGTTATGTAAAATTAATATTTTATTATACGAAATATTAATGGTCCACTTACATTTGAATTATAAAATAAAATTCTAGTTATAAGTTTAGCATAATCAAAATTTTAATTGCGACATTTTCTTTGAAAGTGAAAAAAATTAATCAAAAACTGGAGCTTCAAGTTACTTTAAAATCGAAATTTTGCTTTGTGGTATGGAGAGTAGTCTTACTTGATCATTCTGGTTCTTCTTGTAGCATGGAGACTTATCTTACTGGAACGATCCTTCAGGTTCTTCTTGTAGCATGGAGACTTATCTTACTGGAACGATCATTCAGGCCAAAAAATGTTCTGAACTATTTTAATATTCATCCATTCGGCCATTAAAAAATAAGAGGAGGACAGGGCCTTCATACATGATGCAGCCCTAAATACCTGCTAAGGCTCCTCCTCCTTGTAATCGCAGCTCAAGATATTAATTATGAAACTTTTTGATTTCTGTGTTTTTTTTCCTCTAATCTTTTGATGAATTATAATACAGTTTAATTCACCACTATACTTAGCTTATACTTATACACTATTTAGCCTATACTATTTAGCCAAACACTTTTTAGCCTATAATTAGTCGTTCTTTAATTTGATTTAATTTCTTAATTTAATTCAGCACTATTTAGCCTATACTTAGATTATACTTACACACTATTTAGCCTAACACTTTTTAGTCTAAAATTAGTCGTTCTTGGGTGGTTTAGATGATTGGGTAACAAAAGCGGGTAGCGCATTAAATAAAAAGGTATATAAATTTAAAAAAAAAAATTTTATTTACTTTTATATTTAAAAGGTGATAGCACAAAAAAAACTGTTGAGAATTGAGTATTAATTCCACCTACTCCATAAAAGTATAAATTTTTAGCGAAACAAAAATTAATACTTTTATGGAGTAACTGGAATAAGTGAATTAATACTTACAAGGAGTTAGTTCCACCTACTCCGTGTAAGTATTATTTTTTGATTAGTTAAAAGTTAATATTTACATGGAGAAGGTGGAACTATATAATAGAAACAAAAGTGATATTAAAAGAACTGAAATAAAATAAAATTTTAAATAATGCAATAAAAAAAATTCACGAAAGAACCCGATCACGCGAAAATTTTGGTCCGATGGTTAAGTAAATAAATCGGGTAATTTTATTCTCGGGTACTTCTACGGATAATACTTCGGGTAGTTTACATCGGGTAATACCCGACCCGAAGACTTCAGCATCAGGTACCTAAACTTATTAAAATTGTCTGTCTACGGGTACCCTCGGGTATTCGGGTCGGGTTTTCGCTCCCTACATAGATTTCGGTTAATAAACCTTCTATTTACCGTCTGCCTTGAAAAGTGTTTTCAAAACACATATTTATTTCCTGCGCATTATCTTTTGTTGAGTACTTAGGAACTTTTCTTGTGCTTCTGTAGATACTATCATCTTTGGTGAAACTTGTCACCCTGCGACGCGCAGAATACTTTATGTCCACAATACCACTAGTTTCTTTAAATATCTGAATGGTTCTCCATGCACATGGTTTTATCACGTGCTTTTTTTTATCACTGGTAAGATCACTAAAAAGATGTAGAGCACGTTGTTACCACGTTGTTTATTTTCTGAGCTGACTGCCCTTTTTCCTCAAACATTTCGGAGAATTTCAGCAAAAAAGACAAAGTGAATTTCAATTACAGTCATTCAAAATTTTAAACAAGGAACAAACTTTTTATAAAAGTAAAATTATGAATTGAAATGAATTAACAATCATCGCTGTAAAAAAATAATTGAAATGAACTTGTGCAAAACTCTTTCTCAAATCATTTGCAGTTGCAGTGTGTTTACTGCCAGAAAATTAAGTTTATAAAAAAATACTGCAATTTAAATTTTAAGTGTGTTAAACTTTTGACCAGCACTTGCGTAATCTGTAAATTAATTCAAATTCCTAAATTGTGCCGATGCTACCATTTTAGATGCTAAAACGTGTTTAATAAACTTTAATTCAAAATGTCCCAACGAAAGTATGGTATATAAGCAAAGCTATTTCCGCCAATTGTAAAGTTTTCCAGGTAGACAAAAACGGTTCAATTAACATTTTCAATTAGTTCCATTAATCCCTAAGGTATCCTTACATTTACTTACTAGCAAAGTTGACTTTTTTGTGAAATCAAAGTAGTGTCACAATTTTTAAATACTCAAACAACTAAAAACAATTCTTTAGGAATAAAAATACATGGTGGTTTAAAAGTTTCTGACTTCCCTTTGATTTAATCAATTACTACCCACATAAAGCATGGTTGTTTAGAAAATCTGCAATTCTTGCAGGATTCTTGCAGCTTTTGACAAGGATTGTAATATCATCATGTGTAATACCGTCCCACTCCTCCAAAACTCTAGCAATCAATTTGCTGACGGGTTTGGGGTCGTGGTTGACAAAAAAAACTCTCTTGTTAGCCATTGCACAGGTGCTCAATCACGTCAGCTATGCAGTGTGAGGACTTGCATCATTTGGGTAGAGATATTCTTGGAACACCCTGTACATTTAAGTTTTTGGATTTTTTAAGAGTTAGATTGTCTACTTGTGAATATTTAGTCTTACGAGTACAATATCAGTAAACTTAAATCTATCCTGTAAAGCTGAATATTAATTCTTAATTTTTAAAACTTTTGAATGAAAATCTTTTTTCTTTTTGCAAAGTTTTTGATTTTTTGCTTTTTTACTATTACTCTTCCTGTATTTTCTTTCTTTTTTTCTCTATTTACCTTTCTGTATTTATATTTTTGCTATTCTTTTTTCTAATTCTTTTGATAATTTTTATTCTTTATGTTTGTTTGGTATTTGTTAAGGAAACTTTATTTAATTAAAGTTTTCAAATATTTTTGGCTTTCTTATCTCATTCTTTATGCGTATAAATTGATATGAAAATAAAAGCGATTAATTATTCATTTTACTTTCATTTTTGTTCCTCTTTTTTTTTATTTTTAATGACTATTTGCATCAATCATTTAGTTCATATTTCATGGTACCAATTAAAAAGTAATTTTTAGCAATTATATTCTGAAGTATCCGAACTCAAACTTCAGGAAATATGAAATAAACTTTATTAAAGCAAGGATTAAAAAAAGAATTTTTACCGGAGCGACCGATGAGGTTCAATTGGAATTCACCGAACACTTTATCTTAAATTTAAATCAGGATTCAAAGTTGTATGGGGAATTGAAATTACAGATTTATCTCTCCGAGTGTTTTTATTTCTGAGATGAGAATGCTAAAAAAGTGTTACTTTTTATAGCTAAATTCATCCATTTTATACAGAACTCAGGTTATTCCAGTTTGACAAATCAGGTTATTCTAGTTTGGCAAATCAAGCTTACTATGATTTAAATATTGGTAGAATGGATTCCTTACAAGACGAAAAGCATTTAATTCTAAAAGACCAATGAACATGGCGTGTGACGTTACGCAAGACTTTGAAGTTTTGTTTATTAATTTTATTACCGAATGCAGAGCGATAAAGTAAATTTTAACCAAAATATTGAATTTAAAGCCAAGAATCCTAAATAATTTAATGAGAAGTTTTCAAAGTATTGAACATTCGATTTTCGTTAAAATAATTTGACGAATAGCAGCTCATGTAAATACATATAGCGCCAGAGCTAATTCAATCGCTTTCTTACAATCATTTGTTAAGTTCTGATAATTTCATCAGAAAACAAGTATTTAGAAGATCCAGAATGAAATGGGCGAACTGAATCAGTTGTGATAAATTGTATTCTACTGTCACGCATGAGCTTTTTAACATGCAGATTCTATATGTTAATCAACTTTCTTCATCAAAATAAGAAATCTTTGTTAGTTTTAGATTCTTAACTGATCAAATGAACTTAACTTTTTGAAGTTTAACTTAGAACGCCCAATTCATATTTTCTGATCCATTAAACGTTAAATTGAAACGTTAAAAAATTGAAAGCGGATTTAATTAAAATGGAAGTTAATTTAATTTAAACAATAAAATTTAAAGTTCATAACAAAATGTTAAACAGAATTTACGAAACTTAAATATTGATTTTAAGAGGTCCGAAGTCCGTTGTGCGAGAGTTAGAATGCAGTCAAATAGCCAACATCATTCGCTTTTATTGTTAGATTTACTTAAAAACTTTAAAACAATACTTTCCAAAGAGCTAGTAAAGCAATTATTAATGGTATTAACCTTTGAAACACGAAAATCAGGAAATATTTACAGTTGAACAATAGTGCTAAAAGAATAATAGTTACTTCCCCCCCCCCCCCTCTTTTAAACTTTTTTATTTTTTGAAAATAGTTTACTAACGACCAAATTACCTGTTTGATGTTATTTAGGAATCTGATGAGATGGAGTGTAAAAATGTTGATTTACAAACAGAGATCACCTCGCTGCAAGCTGAAATACGCGAACTCGAAAGTATTCTTGACAGTCATACTTGCATAATGAAGTCAAAAATAAAACGCGGGGAATGACCTCCTTTTGGTCATAAGCCGCATTCCTGCGTAATAAACTCTCGAAAGGTTTCCCATGTTAACTGGGCACTTAACATTGACGTAACAGTCAAACATTGACGATGATTAACTTTTATACATATGACGTACTTGTCGATAACACTTAACAAGGGCTCTTCGTAAACAAGACAGTTTTAAATTTTACAATGGTAACTTAGCAACAGTCTCAAGAAATCTATTGAGTCTGGTACCTAACAGTAAAAAAATAAAATACTGAAAATTGCATGCATACTATTGTTGAGTAACATTTCCGAGTATTCAGCAAACACTCTACCATCCTCCATCCGTCATGCTGTTAAACTCGCCGTAGAATTGACTAATATTTTATACACTTTTTTTTAAAAGAAAGATTTTTGACGAACCAGAACATTTCTGCCACTCATTTTCGTAATTTGTGTATTTATTATTTTGAATATTATTTTGATTTTTGTAATAAAGCAAAGTCTAGCGACTACTTTTTAATCAGCAGTTGAATTTATATTTGTATTAAAGTTGTTTTGTACCCTTTTTTTATATAAATATATGCTGTTATCGCTCACTTTATTAAAATAACTATTTCAAAGGTTCAATACCTTCGCAAATATTGGTAATTGACATATAAAGGATGCAAACAAACCTTTGAATTGCTCTAAAACACAAGTTTGTATTTGGAGGTTATTAGGTTAATATAAGCTGTTGCAAAGTTGTTGCAAACGATAGAACAATATGCAAACGATGGAAGCAGTTTATGCAAACGATAGAAGTTTGGGGATAATACATTTATGATGCCTATTAAGACTGTTACTGTTAAACAGCTTAAGTTGAAACTGTTATGTTTTAATTGAAGATTTCATTACCGTAAATTTAACATCAAAGATATTTAAAAACTAAACTATTGTCAATGATGCTACTTAAGAGAGTAGCATCATTGGCAATACGATGTAATGTACAGGGCGGTACCAGTAAGTTCGGACTAATACACCGTAAAAATAAAAACATCATTTTGTAAAACAAATATTTCAGGGGCTAAATTTTAACTAATTACGATTCATTTTCTTAAGTAAATTTATTGGAAAAATGGGAATGCAATTCCATTCCAAATATGACGAAAAACTGCAAATAAACGCTTTGGCTCGAAACTTTCTTTTTGGAGATGTGAACCTGAGTCCATTAAATAAATAGCATTTAAAATCATTACATTTGAAAAAAAAAAAAAAAATTATAATTTAAATTTATATTTTAAATTAATATTTACATCAATTTTTTATTTTAATTATTTTAAACTTGTCTTGAAAGACTGACTTTTTTCGGCTGATCTTGCAGTTTGAAGTGAGTATACATAAGAACGCCTAACAATGTGCTTGAGATCCCGAACATTTGACTGAACATAATGTCATCACGGAAAAGCATATAGCCAAAGAAGAGGGTGGCACAAAACTTTAGATGACCAACCATATTGTATCTACATATTTATTAAGGAGAATTTCTAACAATACCCGACACAAGGAAAGCTTTTTTTCTTCATTTTTTTCTTTAATATATATATATATATATATATATATATATATATATATATATATATATATATATATATATATATATATATATATATATATATATATATATGTTAAATATACAAGTCTGGCCCAAAAGAAGTTTTTTTGTAATAAGTGAAGTAGTTGGGATAACGTACTTGGGACAGCAGGAGGGTTACTTGGGACGAAAACATTCATTTAGTTTTAGCAAATTTGATAGCCCTGGCATTTAAATTGACGGTTTTTTTTTTATTGTTGTTAAGATTTAATTTAATAATTTCAATTAAATAATGATTAAATGCATATACTAGATAAGTAATATATTTATACATATTTATTGCTACAGCGTGCTAGTGTTAGTTAGGTTAACACGCTTGTAATTAAAATTTTAGTAAGTGGAACTAGTTGAGAAAGATTTGCGTTCAGTTTTGACAACTTTACCGCTTCTTGTCAACGTTGTAATTTAAATTTATTTCACTAAAAAAAATATCAGTAATTAGCAAAGTAATTATTGCAGCCATTAAACATTAAATCATGTTTCCATATTTGTTAATTTGGTTGTTTAAGAAGTTTGTAATAAATGAAAACTTGTAAAAAACATTTTTGTTGTACACTGAAATGGAAAAAAAATTAATTTGGCTCGAAAAAAAAACTCCATAGTGGAAAACTCTACCACTGTACCTTGTGTAAAAAATTGAACAATGGAGAGCCCTTCCACTGCTCGTATTACTCGTAACTCGTAACACTTTCAAATAAACTTTTTCACTATAACATTTTTTACCTGCGAAAACTTATACATGTAAAAAGAGAACTGAAAGTGCATCACTATTTGAAAAGATACGTCACTGGAGATAAGTTCCCTATGATCCAAAAGATAGTTAAGTTTATTGAAAAAGCAATGCAACCGCTTATCCCAACAAGAAGCTAAAACCAAAAATTAAGCCAACAAAAAAAAAAAAAAAAAAAAAAAAAAAAAAAAAAAAAAAAAAAAAATTAGAAATTAATGTATATACAGTTTCATCTCTTAAACAAAATCAATTTTAATGTTCAATACTTTCAAATAAAATGCAACTATAAAACAACTTTCATTTCTTACCCAAGTTTGAAGAGGCCACATATGGAAAAAGCCTCCTTCACCATACACTGGTTCAAAAAATGGAATGACAAATAATAGTAGACCAGCTGATAAAGGAGCCTGCAAATGCAAAATACAACAAAAAAGATCTAATTTTTTTAAGAAATTTATTTTAGAGAAGGCCAAGGAGTTTTTCGCTATAGAGCACCATCAATTAAATGAGGCCATCCTTCTTCATTATTTATCAGCCATTATTGTCTTAGACCAGTTCATTTGTTCATTTTCTATATCTTTTGTTGATTTTTAGAACTCTTGCTTTTTTTACTCAAAATAATAATAATAATAATAATAATAATAATAATAATAATAATAATAATAATAATAATAATAATAATAATAATAATAATAATAATAATAATGATAATAATAATAATGATAATAATAATACTAATAATAATAATAATAATAATAATAATAATAATAATAATAATAATAATAATAATAATAATAATAATAATAATAATAATAATAATAATGATAATAATAATACTAATAATAATAATAATAATAATAATAATAATAATAATAATAATAATAATAATAATAATAATAATAATAATAATAATAATAATAATAATAATAAAACAAAAACATTAAACTATGAAAGCACTTTTAATACTTCATTCTTATATTGGCAATTACTCTCAAACTGTCCAAAACAAGTTCTTTATTTTATTGTAAACCAAAAAGATTGCAAAGGAACTTATGTTAAAATTGTATGGCCTTGTTTCAAAATAACACTTTTTTCCATGTAAAAACTGTCAAAATTTTTTATTTAGTTATATATAGGATGTAATATGCTAAAATAAAAAAAATTAAATTTTTCATCAGAGTTAGAGCTGGAAAAACATTTTCATAAAACAAAGGTCCAGAACTGGTCAAAGAGTCAACTATTTTCTGATGGCTCTCCAATTATGGTTTAAATGACTAGTGTTGGTACTTTACCATAGACATCTATGGTTTAGATAGATGCATCAAACAAGTCTTCAAAGTTAGAGTTTAACCTACTGGTACCTTTCTTGTTGTTTTCTTTTCTATTTTTTACATAAGAAAATATTATCAAGTAAAATCTTTTTAATTTGTTACACATATTTACATAAATTTAATAGCCAATCGTATTGAAAGCACTGAGGGACTCCCAAAAACTCTGGCTAAGCTTCTTAAAAACTTATCTTATTCATTTCTTAAAAAATTTTAAAACAAACAGAAACATTTGATACCTGATAACTCAAAAGTTGCATTGAGTCAATATTCAAATCCTGCTGGGTAGTACCAACCCACTAAAAGAAGCAAAAGCTAATATTAGCAAAGTGCCATTACTTCTTCTAGCAATTGAGAAACTTCCAAAAAAGCTGGAGTACATTTTTTAATTTTCTAAAAATTGACAAACTTGAAACTTGAATTACCACTTGATAGAAAGATGTTACAATCACACCAAAACCAGCAAATAAAGCACCAACCAAGTTAAATTTGACGTCATAATAGGAATTTAGAAAAACACCAACCGTTATAGGTATCTTAAACAAGATTCAAATTATTAAATTGCTTGTATACTTTGTGGAAAATCCTTTCCTTATTCTTCTTTGCTCACCCCCTTCTTCAAATAAGAAAAAATGTACACAATCAAGGTCAAGCTAAAATCAATTTTATGTAAGATTGCGTTTACAACATTAAAAAAAAAACACATTTTACAAAAAAAAAGACAAAGTTTACGTAATTTCGGGCTTACCTTTGTGTACTTCACACAAATAAAGAAACAAAAAATAGATTAAATATTAGAAAAACTAATCAAACTCTGACTAAAAAAACATACCAATGTCAAGATAATCTTCATGGTATATGTTTTTTTGTAAAATGCAACATGGATAATCATTATACAAGGAGTTGTCAAAACTTTAATTAGCTGATAAGTACCCACAGTATTATACTGCAAACTTAAATTAGTGAGAACAACAAACCCACAGAAAGCAAAGGAAAGTGGAAGCATTTCTTTGATTGGAATGTACCGGGGGTTAAACAAGTTGAAAATTGAACAAACTTTCAAACCCAAAGATGTTATAAGAAAGTGTATGCAAGTTAAAGTTATGTTTGGGAAGCCATAGTAAGTGTAAATCCATTTGTTAATCATAACAATACATATGGAAGAACAAATATTGAGAAGAACACAAACTGTTATTATTAAGTTAGAAGCTGTGTGTGCCATGTTTTTGTTTTACTAGGAAGAAAACAGTAAAAATGTTATTTTTAAATTTTTCTTGAAGTAAATAAAAGATTCAATATTGAACTGTTCATTTTATACGTTTCTTGTGCAGAAATTGAAAATGGAAGAAAGATACATTTAAGATGTTTTAAAAAACGCAATAACAAAATAAAAAACTCTTTAAAAATATAACAAAGAAGTATAAATAGGTATATAAATAAATTAAGACTGATAAATATTTTTTCAAACCACATTTAAAAAAAAAAGAATTATCCTAAAAAGATGTCAGTATTAAAGAACAAGTAAAATTTACATGTCAAAGTAAACACAAAAAAGATTCCAAGTTTCATTTATAATGCTGATTACTATGAATTACTATCGAATACTGCTTTGGAAATTTCACCACTTTTCAATGCATCTAAAGCGTTAGTATAATTCTGCAAATCATATGTTTTGATGTTAAGTTTCTCAAAATCCAAATATTTTTCCATATCCTGCACAACAGCAATAGCAGCAGGAAAAGTGTATGGGTTGGCAAGAGAACCCACAATTTTTAACTCTTTGTTATAGATATCAAATGGACTTAAAGAAATGGATAACTTCTTTGGACAACATCCAAACAATAAGAAGGTGGCACCATGTTTGAGCCAGTAAAATGACTGTTCAATGGCTCTAGGTACACCAGTACAATCAATGATAATATCAAAACCCCATTGACTGCTGCTATTCCTCACTGATTCTCTGTAAATATTATCTAGGCCATCTGGATGAACAACTTTAAAACCCAAATTAAGCTCAAGCAATTTAACCCTTTGTCTTTCAGACACCTCAGAAACAACAATATCACGATATCCTTTAAAGTGCAGCAAAGAAGACCATAGCATCCCAATAATGCCACCACCACATATAAGAATCTTTCCATCAGTCTTAATCATTCCTAAATTTGACCAACCTCTTAAAATACAAGAAAAAGGCTCAATGAAAACACCCTTTTGAAGTGGCATTGTAACAGGGATTTTGTACACTAAAACTTCTGGTACTTTGCAATAATTAGCCCACCCACCATTTTTTCCAATGCCAACTGCTAATCCTATTCCTCCATTAACACAGTAGTTTGGTTGGCCACTTGCACAATAATGACAATTGTTACATTGATTGTAAGGATTAACCACCACTTTATCACCAACTTTAACAGTGAATACTTCTTCCCCAATACTTTGGACAATCCCACAAAATTCATGACCTAATGTTAATGCATTATTGGATGCCGGGAAGTCACCAGCTAAAATATGCAAATCAGTACCACAAACTCCAGAATATGAGACTTTAATAATAACATCTTTTTGATGAGAAATCTTTGGTATTGGTTTGGTAACCATAGAAAGCTCTCCTTCAAATAACTGAACTGAATTATTCATATTATCTAATTTTGAAAAGACACATATTAATAGCATTTATATACCCTTAAAAGCATATAACTTCCTTTATGATTATAAAAAATGTCCATGGCTTTTAACTTTACATATACATATATATAAGAATTTTGAAGTTTTGAGACCCTACCTTCCTGTGTTATCAACTGATGAACTTTTATTAAAAAATAATGATAGTTTGATAAGATTTCATTTTTGAAAAAGCTCATTCACAAATTCAAATGAAATTGGAATTCAACACAAACTTTACCCATATAACATAAAAGATTATATGTATACAAGTATATCCGTTATTTCTATGTAAGTTACACTGAGGCATTTTATATATGACTATATGTGAAACGCCTTATTAATTAATTTTTTTTAAATGCATATAAAAATTTATAAGTTTTCATATTTCTAACACATAAAAAAATAAATAAAAAAAATTAGAGAACTTTAGAATTTAAGATCTTAAGCGGTAAGTTGTACTTAATTTAGCGGACCATGAAATCTCTTTCAATCACGTAGTGGATTTCAAATTATTTTTTTTTGTGCGCGAAATTTATAATAAGAGTTTGAAAATACTATACCACCGGGATAAACAGATTGAGAAAAAAAATCGATATTGAACTTTTAATGACACCACTAAACAATCAAGAATTATTTTATAAACTAAATGTAAGGAAACGCTGTGAGGAGATCCAGTGATATCATTCCATGTGTGTGCTCTAAATATGTTTCTCAAAATACTATAACTCAAGTCATAGGAAAATAAAACAAGCCACGTATTTTGTGGTTTGTTTGTTGTTTTTTTTTTATCTTTTATTTCTTCGTCAAAAATGATGGCCAGAGAAAGAAGAAGACACGAGTTCGATTTATCGCCGAACCCCGCTTTAGGCTTTTAAGCCTAAATTTATACTTAAAAGTATTGACAATCGTTTCAAAAAATACAGATTGTAAAAGCGTTCAAAAATTATTAAAATTTACAAAAAGGTAGCAGTAAAGAAATTATTTATAACTTAGAATAAAGTTTTGTAAGTAAGTTCTAAAAACGATGTTTGTTTCAGCTCGCTTTTAAAATTGCATTTTGGAACAAGTTTATTTTGAAAATCTTTTACAGTATCTTTGTTTTTAAGTTAGTCTTTGGAACCCGTATTTCGCTTTAGTAATGGAGCGGCCATCAACGTTTAAGGATATTAAGTAGGCGAGTCAGAAGCGCGTAAGTCTTGGCTCTTTCTGCAACAAATACAACTTTGAAAAAAGGTTTTTTTTTATTATTAACCTTTTCTAACAATCCTACAGTTACTTAATTATAAGTCGCTAACATACAATAAAAACAAATGCTCCAAGAATGGAGCCTAGGGACACTCTATGACCTATAAATTTTTGTAAAGTTTTTCTGATTCCGTAATTGAATGAATTGCCCGCTGTTTGTCAGATAATCACTAAACCTAAATAACTTTTGCTTTTAATACCGACTGTAAAGTAACAACTGCTAAAAGCATTATTTACTAAGTCAATTTTTACGTGGTCGGTGGTGTATTGTTTTTGAAAACCCGATCGCTTGCTGCACAGCATACCATGAATTTCATCGTGGCGGAATCACCGATTTGAGCTTATTTTCCACAATTATGTTATAAAAATAAAAAAACTGTAATGTGCATATTGTTATTCTATATAAATTTTGAAATGTATTGTTATTCTATATAAATATAGAATAACAATATGCACATTACAGTTTTTTTATTTTTATAACATAAATGTGGAAAATAAGCTCAAATCGGTGATTCCGTCACGATGGAATTCATGATACCATTTACCGTTGCATACCTATATAATACACACCTGTCCAAAAATGGTCTCAACCTCAATTTTGAGGACCAAAAAAATATGACCGATGGGACATTAATCTGCAAGGTCTCAGATATCACCAGATGTAAAAATTGAATTCTAATCTCTATAGCCAAAGGAGAAACACACATTTAAAGTATTATAGCATTTTGCGCTACTGATCGCACTTGGAGCCCCGTTGTAAATCTATTTTTTTTTTTTTTTTTTTTCACTTTTGGATTATGGAGTTTTTAAAAAATATCAAAAACTCTTTACATATGTGTGTTGGGTATAACCTGTCAAAAAATCAGCTCTTTAACACTTGTGGTTTGTGTACAGGGACCTAAAGTATAGGGTGTGGCACTAAAAGCCTCTTTAAAAAGAGACAACGGGTGCTTTACTTTTTTATTCTAACCTTATTATCGACTAAGGAAGTTTCAAAATTTAATAGAATGAAGCCTTGGCATTTATCTTTCAGGCAAATAAAAATAGAAGCAAGATATCTTTTATCTGTGCAAAGATATAGCTCTTAAAGTAGGAATCTCGCCTTTGAAAAAACTGCCAAAATATAACAGCTTTTTGTGCCTTTTTAAAGATTCAAAGTTACATCAAATAACTAATTTAGTAACAACATCATGTGACTAGTGGATTTGGGGTTCTATGTTTGTTAGACTTCACATTTGTGTGTACTTTGTCTGCAAAAAGAGTGCTTTTTATGTCCAAGTTTTTATAAAATATGGGGAAGAAAACACATATTTAGAGGCATTTTTTCTAATTATTCTGAATTTAAAACACATAAAAACCTCTTTATATTTTATTTGTCAAACCACACATAAAAAATTCTTTATGTTTTAGTTGTTAAATCCATAGGTTTGCTTTGTTGTTTTTGTTTAAAATGATTGAACAAATATTGAATATAATAAAAACTTTTTTTGATATTGTAAAAATTACTTTAGAATTGTAAATTCAAAATTATTTCGTAGTTTGTAAAATAATTTCAAAGTTAATGCTAGAATTAAGATTTTTTTATATAAATCAAATATTTATAACCTTGTTGTGCTTTTTTTTCTTGTATTGAAGTATCTCCTAAGATCTTTGATTGCTATGACCAAGTTTTTTTCTACTATTTAAAAATGTGAAAACAAATGTTTCTTATTTTCCGGGAAAAGTCACAACATCAAAGTTATTCCATTTAAGGAGTAAACAGCCTAAACAACTAAAAAGATTTTTTATCAATACAAGTTTGTACTGAAGTTTTTTTCAAAAATCAGTTTTTTAAGCACTGAAATGCCATGACTTTAACAAAGTGATTATTAGATCACAGACAAGAGGATTTTAATTTGCCAGGTTGGGCAACTAAAAGGACATTCTACAAAGTACGCTTTTTCAACCGATCAAGATTTGAAAGAATCATCAAGTAGATTTGATAAACTATGCTCAAACTGCCTCAGTGTAGTCAAAAGAGGAATAACACATAATTTTTCACAAGCCACCAAGTTTGAAAACTTAAAGAAAATGATAGCAACTGATTTAAGAACTGCTGAAAAAATTGCGTCCTCTGTAATAACTCAAAAGGTATCCTCTCCACAGGGAACAATTAGGTTGAGCAGAGAAAGTGGTAAAGCTAAAACAACCACTCCAGATCCCTCCAGAGCTAAGTACATATCAAGAACTTCCCTAACTACTTTGGACATGCTTCAAGTTCAAACCAATACTGGTCTTTCAAATAAAAAGATGCAAGAACTGGCTGTAACATTAAACAAGACTACAAATTCAAAAATTGTTGAAACAAAATTTAGGGAAAATTTTACAATGGCAGGTCGAAAGGTTAAAAGTTTATTCAAAGTTTCCAAAATCTCAGTTACAAGGCTATCAACAAAAACTGATTATTTGGCGAAGGTTCACTGCAAGAGTTTAAGAGATTTTTATAACACAATTCTCAGAGTTAGAGCAATCACTTCACCGCCTCTCATCAAACTAAGTATTGATGGTGGAGGATCTTTCCTCAAGTTTAGCTTGAGTGTTATCTCCAATGGTGGATGTCAAAATGTTACTCATTTGTCAAAATGTAGCTCATTTCAAGTTATGCAAGATAAAAATCCCTAAAAGTATTGATTTAATAGGTAAAGAAGACATGAAGAAAAAAGTCATTTATTTTTGTGGCTAAACATCTATCAAATTTTTTTAAATGAAAATTTGTTTAAACCCCGATAAACGCTTTGGCTTTGAACACACAAAAATTTCAAACGCCGTTAACAAACAATTTTAAGTTCGACACTTTTACACTCTCTTTTAAAAATTATTTTCAAAAAGTCTTCAGTATAAGTATTTTTATGTAATCACTTACAATTATGGTTTTTCAGAATTTCGTCCTACCTTTTATATTACATTATAGGATAAAACACCCAATGTTCGCCATGCGACCTAGTCTTCGCCACTCGGTCACTAAAAAAACATATAGAGCAAAAACTAATTGCCGGAAAGTTCAGAAATCGTATATAAAAAAAAATTTCGTGTTCTTTTTACAATTGACGAAACTTTGACTATCTGTCAAATAAAGGCACCGAATTTCTTATAAAAAAAAACTGTCCTAAAAAATCCTTAAATATTAATGACAAATTTTAGAAAAGCTTTTGGATGTTTGTAATCTAGTTTATTTTTTTTCTTTTTTCAGGGTGTTATTAGGATGCAGGAATATCTAGTAAACATAGAATTAGTGGATGAATTTGAATGGGTGGGTGTAGGGTGGTGGTGGCGAACACTGGAAGCAATATAAGTCCCTTGTTAGTAATTCCTATCAAACATTTTTTTAAAAAAATTGACTTTTTTTGTCCTTATTATAAAATATAAACTGTGAAGCATGAGTCAATTCACGTATGGCTCAGTTTTATTTAAAAATAGCTAATTAATAAGCAGTTAAAGCTACTGAGTTTAAAGTTGAAACTATTATTTAAATTTCAAATATTTTATTAAAATAATCAAACTAAAGATGAGTAATATTATTCTATTAACCTTTCACTATCTAATAACCTTTGCTATAAGTTCTTAATGCCTAGGTAGCTATATAATTTACTTATTATTTTTTAGCGGTGGAAAAGTCTTGGCTAAAAGAGGATCAAAAAATGATTCTTATGCCACGGTAGCTAAAGACAAAGAAAGAATAACAGCTTTTGGTATGTAAATTTATATTAAACTTATTGCTTATTTTTCTTTTATTTCTTTAATGCTTTTATTATTTATAATACACAATATAAATTGCTTTTAGTTTTACATATCCTAGAGATTGATAGCTTAGCATGATACCTAAGCATGATAGCTCAGCATAATAGCATGATAGCTTAGCCTACGAGTGTTTCTTTACAACTTTGTTTGCACTATTACTACAGCAAATGTTGGTGCTGACGGATCTCTTCCTTCCCCTCTTGTTATAGATGCTAACCAGAGAACCCCCATGACTGCATACCAAACATTGCCTCTAAATTTAGTAGCTCTTGGTAAATCTGTTAAGGATTATATAAATCATAAAGTTCTCTATGAATATTTATCCAACGCTTTTGACCAGTGACTGACAGATGATAATATTCAAAGACCAGTTATTGTTTGGACGGACATACACGAAAGTTGGATACAATTTCCTTTAGTGAAGAAGCTATCAGATTTACAAATAAATTTAATCCTCATTCCATCTAATACCACTCATCATATGCAGCCACTCGACATAAGACTATATGGCCCCATGAAGAGTGGCTGGATGAATATTGTGGACGCTTTCCGCTCGCCAATCCTAATGAGTATATTTCAAAAGAAAATTTCGCAAGACAACCACGTGGTGGCAAAGACAACCACGTGGTGGCAAAGACAACCACGTGGTGGCAAAGACAACCACGTGGTGGCAAAGACAACCACGTGGTGGCAAAGACAACCACGTGGTAGCAAAGGGGAAGCTAATGTCATCAGCTAAACCTAAGAAAAAGCCTGAAAAGAAAAAGTCAGTCGTGCAAAACACTTCTGATTCTTGTAAGAGCATCTTAAGACTAACTAAAGTCTAACTACCAATCTGCTCTTTTATAACGTAACATAAAAATATTTAGAACTTAAGGGTAGCCCAAGCCTATCAATTCAATTGTACTGTAAATACAAAATCTGTTAGTTAAATTTATGTTAATTTTTTGAGTTGGTGAAGCTACATGAATAAGGATCAAAACCAAACTTTTAGTTGTAAAGCATACAAACGTATAATTTTTTTTTTAGATATCATTCTTTTGTTCGTCTTTACAAATTTTAAATACATTTAAATCAAAAAACGACTGAAAGAATATATATATTTTAAAAAGAAATATATTGGCGAACACTGACGGAAGTTCAAAAACGTGACGTGCGAACATAGGGATAGCGCCAGTAGCCACCATTTTTTATTTTCGGGGGCTATAGTTCCCTTATTTATTATCGGTCATTCGTTCTAAGGACATCGTAAAGAGTAATCTTTTCTCTATACGATCAAACTTTGAAATTGATAATTGCCATCACAATTGCAAAGATAGATGAGGAGGGTGGGGTGTGTGTGGAATGGGTGGTAACGAATTTTAGCAATTTTATGCATACATCATAAGCCTATGGTCTCTATACATACTAACAATTGAGCTAGTGGTTTTAACTTTTTTTCTGTAATGAATGCTCGACTAGCTGCACAAGCTCTCTTTTAACCCCCCTAATACAACAAGATGTAATATGTTAAACATACATTTTGTTTCTTAATGTTGCATAAATGAATTTGTAAGAAAGCAAAATGGTTTAATAAAGCCATTGATGAAACAGTTTCAACTTGGCAAAAAAACCTTTCTTGACTATTTTTTCTGGATAATTCTATAATTGTTAAATAATACTTTAACTAATGCTATAATTAATGGATAATTATAATAATAACAACAATAATAATAACAATAATAAAAATAAGAAGAAGAATAGTACCAATGATAATTATAATAATAGCAATAATAACAATAATAATAATAATAACAACAACAACAATAATAATAATAATAATAATAATAATAATAATAATAATAATAATAATAATAATAATAATAATAATAATAATAATAATAATAGTAATAATAATAACAACAATAATGATAATAATAATAACAATGATAGTAATAATAATAATAATGATGATAATAATAATAATAATAATAATAATAATAATAATAATAATAATAATAATAATAATAATAATAATAATAATAATAATAATAATAATAATAATAATAATAATAATAATAATAACAATAATAATAATAATAATAATAACAATAATAATAATAATAATAACAACAATAATCATAATAATAATAATAATAGTCAACAATTAAAATGATGTAAAACACCAGAGACCCAAGCATTTCTAAAGATCAGGCGGGCTATACTTTACATGAAGAATTTAAAATGAAAACTTTTGTGCAAGATGAGCGCCGTTTTTGCTATCAATTGATCAAAAAAGTATTTCTCAAGGATTTGGATTTTTTATTTGGATTGTTTAACACAAAACAAGATGGGCTTCTAGCATCATTTTTTAACTGTTGATGAAGCTTGTACACACACGGGGCACCGGGAATCTTCCCCGTCCACCCTCCCCTCTCAACAAAAACCAAAACAAAAATAACAGTTGAAACAATGAATTGAAGGCGGTAGTTTATACACTGCCCAACAGTGATTTTGTTTTGGAAGCAAAATTAGTAACTTCTTATGTATTTCCAACTGTTTAATTCCGAAATGACATTGAAAATTACATATTAGTCTAGTTCAAAAAATAAAAGCAAAAATTTTCTTCTACCACCTTGTTATGAGTTAGAAGCAGAAAATAAAGGCGGAAATGAAATAGAAAAATAATAAAACAAGCCTTCCACTTCAAATTCTGAATTTGTGCTAAAATAATAAAACAAGCCTTCCACTTCAATCCTGAATTTGTGCTAACAGATTATGCATCACACAGATTGAGAATTAAGTAATCTTGTTCGAAATTTGGACTTGTCACAGGAAAAGGTAGAACTGATTGGGTCAAGGCTAAAGCAGTGGAGTCTTTTCCAATTTAATGTCGAAATTCTACATTACAGAATACGGCAGCAGAATCTACTTTTTTCTTTTGAGAAGAAAAACAATCTTATAAGCATTGATGCCTATGGATTAATGCATTGTCTCAATTTAAATTATGATCCAACTGAATGAGGAATTATTCATAGACTTATCTGCGCTAAGCTTGAAAGATGTATTACTACACAATGGAAACCATCTGTTTTTATTTGCCATGTAGTTCTCATTAGGGGTGGGAGTTAAGGTTAGCTTTAGTCTAACTAAAATTAGTTGACTAAACAAGATTTAGTGCTAAAAAAAACTAAATAACCTATACCATGAAATTATATGAACATAATATGAATTATGACAAATAAATCAGTTTAAAGACATTCATCAAAATTTATTGTTTTTAAGAAACTTAAAATACGAAATGTAATTTGTGACAATTAGGTAATAAAAATGTTTTGTTTGTACCTAGTATTGCCTTAAATTTTCTTTTATTGAATTAAATAAAAATTGGTTTGTTAGCAGAACAACTCCGTCAAAAACAGCTGATATTTTATACTGAAAACATGATTAGTTATTAGCATTTTAATAATAATTTTTAAAAGAAAAACAAAATTGAGAGCTGTACAAGATATATATATTCAATTACACAATACAGAAATAATAAAAAGCATTAATTGCCTGTTTCAATCTTATTGTCGTCACTGTAAATATCTGCGTTTTTATGAGTGTAGAAAGAAATAAATTACCTATTGTTACCTCAAAAAATTATTGCAGGTATTATATAAAGGAAATCCGAAAATGCTTCTGAATATAACACACCTTTCAAAAATATGACACCATTTTTTTTTTAAAAATTGATTTCACATGTGTTTTATAATTTGTAATTCACTTTAATTAGAAATTGAAAAAATCCAGATCTGAACCGCTTTTCATTGAAAGTTAAAACAAGTACTTAATAATAACGGGGGACTAATTAGATAAGTTTCATTACAAAATTCCAAGTTCATATGTTGCAAACCTTTCCCTAAAAAACCTGAAAAACTATGAAAACCGAACCTTGAAACAGATGCCCTGCAGATGTAAATTACAATTTACAGCAATTTGTAATTAAAAACACGGTGCTGAAATCACTTCACAACTGACGCATTACAAGATTTAAAAAAAGTATTTTTTTGGGTAACAGTTACAATATATTTTTTGAAAACTAAAAACTTAGTCGACTTTTTTTAGTTAAGTTAGTTACAATTTTTAGTTTTGGTTACAACACTAGTTCTCATGAACGAAACTTACATAACCATGAAAGCTCTCCTCAACTTAATCAATTACAATGAGCACAAATGGAAACATTGTGGTCATCTAAAATTCATTTTTATATTTTTAGGAATGCAATTAGGGTATACTAAATACTGCTGTTTTTTGTGTATGTGGGATAGTAGTGACAGAAGTCCACATCACATAAAAGAAGAATGGCCATCAAGAAATATCATCACAGGTGAAAAAAATGTTATTGCTGAACTACTTGTGGATTTAAAAGATTTTCTTCTTCAACCCTTACATATTAATGCTGAGTTTAATAAAAAATTTGGTCTCAAGTAGGAACAAAGAAGGCTTTTCGATAATTAAGAAACAAATTTCTAAAAAAAGTGATACAAAAGTTAGAGGTTATTTTTTATTGGGTCACAAATGCGTTAACTTATAAAGGATCCTGCGTTTGGCAAAGTTTTGAAGATGCAAAAAAAGGAAATTTGGGAAGCTCTCAAGGGAGCAATTTTTGGATTTTTAGACAACTAAAGAAATGATAACTACATTTGATTGGTAATAGTACTTCTGCAAAAATACCATCAACTTGGATGCAGAAAGATTCCCTCAAGATTCATTTCCTCCACTCACGCTTAGACTTCTTTCCCCCAGTTATGGAGCTGTTAGAGATGAACATGGAGTAAGGCTCCACAGTGTGTTTAAAACTGTTAGAATCTGTAACAAATAAAACCAAATTTACTTTAGATATTGTTAGAATATGTAAATTACATTTCATATTGCTTTGTTGCGAATGAACTGAAATACAAATTTATTGCTATTGTCTATCTTAGAAACTAGAGCTAATAAAAAATTTTCTTGTCATTTTCTTTTTTCTCAGCTCAAAGTTAGCATAGTTTAAATAAAAAAGTTAAAAATACAAAAATATATATATTTTTTGTTGCTCAGCGATATCAATGCTATTTTACCGATCTTTGTGTGTTCTGTGAGCCTGAATGGAAAACACGCAATTCAACCTCCAGTCTTATTTAAATATATTGTGAATGCATCATTAAAAAAATATGTAATATTATTGATGAAACTAACAAAATGTTGGCGTTGCCAGACTATTTATTGTCACTGCTGTTTATTTTTAATTATTGCGCAAAACCAAGAGGAAACTGCATAAACTAAGATAGAAAGAAGAAAATTCCAAAAACGGTATGAAAATAAGAATTTAAAAGGTCTGACGGGGAAGTAATAAAAATAAATTTATAAAAAAAATTTATATAAATTTTTTTTAATGCACTCATTACAACGCACCAAAAACCAAATGACGACATTCAAAAAAACGAAAGTTTTACGGATATGACGGGGGGTTTTTGTGCAACCAGGCTGCAAATAAAATAAAAGTGATTCTGAGGAGAAATTTAAAAATGACGACAATTAAGATAAAAGAAATAACACTGAAAATGAAAAAGCTTGCGTAGACGCTTCAATTGAAACTGGTAAAGTTGTAAGTGTTACGGATCATGAGCCTGCTCTGCGTTATACTAAACTTTGTTCGGAGAAATTTCCAAACTAAACTTTTTAATTTTTTTAACAATCAACATAATCTTCTAAAACTTTCAGTTTCAAATCTCACAACAAGCTCCTCTTTCAAATACTCTTTGGAATTATTACTAAGCATCGGCATTTGGTTTTGTTTTGGTTTTTCTGTTGTTTTTTTTTTTTAACAAATAGTAACGAATAGTTACCAACTTCTATAGGTAAGATAAATCGAACTTTCTGAAATTTCTTAAATAAGAACTCTTTATGCGTTAAAAATAGTAAAGCTTTTGAAAAGACGAGTTTCAATTCATGAAAAATTGGTTATTTATTCAAATAGCATTTCTACGCAATATCTCGAAGGGCTGAAACAAATTAGCATCAGGTATCACAATGTTTTTTTTCTGGAGTCTTAGAGCTTTTTATGTTTAAATATACAAATTATTTTTTAATCCATTTATTTCAAATAACTGATTGAAGTTTGTTCAAATAATTTATAACGAGAGTTAGCACCTAACTGAATTTAGTTGCTGTCCATATTAAGGTCATAAAAAATACTTCATAACACTCTTATCGCAAGTTAAGAAATAACGTGAGGATTTCTAACACCTGTGTAGTGAGATCTAAATGGCTTTAACCGTTGATGAGTGGGAGGGTGTGGGATTTTTGAATTTCTGGATGCAGTTCTTTGATAATTTTGTAAACTCATTTGTAGTATCGAGAGTTTGAAAATTTTAAATTTATCTGTAATTGTGCTTTTGGGAGATCTTGAACTGTTCATGAGCTTTTTTTACAGATGAATTTTGCTTAGTTGATAGCATTATTCAATCTTTCAACTGTATAAGTCTTTTATATATTTTTTGAGTTTGAGACATAGTTAAAGCTAAATATAAATTATAAGTAAAATAAAAAAAATCCAACTATGTAATGGCACGATTTTTTTATTTATTTAAAAAATAATATTTGTTTTTGATTGACTCTGATAACAATCAAAAACACATATTAATGTTATTAGCGCGATCAAGCGGCCAGATGTATGGGAGAATCTTCATAAATGGGACGAGTATTGAATGGGACAAACTCAGATTCTTATAGAAGCATCGATGCAAGGGTATTCAAATTCCTGTAACAAAGAGTGATAGAAACAAGATATCAACTGACCGACTCATCCATCCTATTGCGCTGTGACTGTAATGACATTGGATGTTTATTGTGCTTTCGAATGTAAAAAGTAATTTTTAAAAATGTTTTTTATTTTTCTGATTTTGCAGCAATTTTTAAAGCTATGGAAAATAAAATTCCATGCTTAAATAGTTAGCGGTCTTTAGTACTACAGTGTGTAAAACATTCAAGCTTAAATAATGGTGTTTTTGGTGTGACTAATCGTTTTTGGATAAAGTGATGCGCATATTGAATGCTCCAATAAAACTCTCTTTTTACCAATAGCCAAATGCAAATCCAATTTTTTTGTTTTACTATTTCATTGAGCAAGAGTCGGTGGTTGTCAAACATACTTTAATATATATATTGAACAATTTTATCTACGTTTAAAAAGCATTTTACTAAAACTGTCCTATTTATTGAGGTTCTCCCTTATAATCAAAGAACAAACCAAACGTAATTATACTTTAAACATGTTAATTTCTCTTTCGTTTCTAAGTAAATATCAAAATGTATTTTTTTTTTTCAAAAAAAAACGTAAGTTTTACAGTATAATCGTCGTTAGAATTTTCTGAAATAATCAGCATTTTAAGGTATAAAGTTCTCAGCTTGAAAGCCACATAAAATATGATTTTCGCTTTTTTTTTTTTTTTTTGCGATGAAGAATGGCATTTATGAAATGTCTTAGTTTGATTTTTAAAAGCACAAGTGCGAAATTTATTTTAAGTTATAGAAAACGTGCTTATTTTTAAGATTCTAATTTGATTGGATGTTCAAAAATAGATTTTTATAAGAGGATTTGTAGACTTTGCCCTGAAATGGAACGAAATTATGTACAAAACGAATTTTTATTTTATGCTCTACGTTATTTAGCAAGTTTTTTTTTTTCCTATTCTAGATAATAATTTCACATGAAGATCCTTCTCAATGGCCACTAATGATAATGATGATGATATGAACATAAAAGCTTTAATTACTTATTTAACTTTAATTACTTATTTATTTGATGATAAAAACATGATAATGAGCATAAAAGATAATTCAAAAGCCAGAATAAATCTTAATAACCTAATATTTTTATAAAAAGTTGAATAATGATGAAAATTGTGATCAAAAATGGTTAATGTTTTCTGAACACACTGGATGTGTGTTTTATTAAGTTTGCAAACTGATTTAAAGCGATCACGATTACGTATTTGTAAACAGTGGATTTTCCAAATGAAGAAAAGCTGATAAATTTATCTTTAGTCATAGAAACTGTGTATGATCTACAAATTACATTTTATGAGGAGAAATCTCCTCATCTTTGATTATATGAAAATCAAAGATGAGATCTTCATAAATATTGTACCGAGTTCTGCTGAGGGGTTTTGTTTCACTACACAGACTTACCGTCCTTGAATAAATCTCACAGCAGTAAAAATGATTTTTAAGTAGGTGACCACAGAGAAGATTGTCACAAGGGTTATCAGAAATATTAAGATGGCAATAAGCCCTATTTGTTGTATTTTAATCAAAAAAAGAGGCGATTTCTGTGATCACATGTTCAAATCAATCAATACTTAAGGATGTAAAAACAAGATATAAAAAACCTTGTTTCAATTTTTTCCAGTTTTCGATTAAAATCAAATGTAAGGTTATTTTGATTACGCATAAAAAATGTAGAAATTTAATGCCAATGTTAAGCTTATTTACTGTTTTAAGTATCGCTAACTTTTAAATTGTATTTATTTATATGTTAACATATATTATTTATTTCTAAATTATTTTATGTCGCATTGTTAAATTTAATTACTTATTTACTTGAAGATAAAATGCTGAACTTAAACATCATTTTTTAACTGTTTGTAAAATATTTTCTCTGTAAGTCACCATTAATTTTATTTCAAAAGAATCCTAAAGCCGATAATTTTAAGAAACTGTGATATATCCAAAGATTATTGGGAGGGGGAGGGGGGAGGGGTCAAAAAGAATATTTGGGGAGGGGGGGTGAATAAATGGCAAAAGTTTGAGAATATAGAAAAAACGATAAAATTACATATTGTAAAGAGCAGTAATAAATAAATAACAAATAAAAAGTGCATTTTTTACTATTAGACCGTCTAATAACAAGGTCTTTAGCGTTGTACTAGCTTTTTGTAGATGAGGTTATTTATAAAGCGGTGATAAATAATGTATTTTTCAATTTAAGAACTTGTAACAACTCAAGCCCTTTAATTAAGCTTTATTTATATTTTAGATTGGATAATGAAAGATGCTAAATAATTCCTTACTTCAATCAAATGGTACTGATTCCTTACCTCAATCAAATTTACCGTTCAGTAATGTTGAAAATGTTGTAACAAAAATTGTATATGCTGTTTTAATTGGCCTCGGTCTACTTGTTAACATTTTTGTAGTTATTTTTTTCTTTATGAAAAATGGTAAAAAAACGAAGCTCTGCAGATTCCTACTTCAACTGTCTCTTATTAACATCGGACAGTATATTGGTATAATACCGTACTTGACTATCGATCTACGCAAGATTCCTTCACTAAATAAATATCTTGAAATTTTGTTGTGTAGTATAAGCGATGGACACAGCACAATGCTTGTCTTTTCGATGGCATCCTGCGTCTTGTTGACTTTTATGTCCATTTTAAGGTGCCAGCTAATAATCAATCCGTTTTGCAAATTGATAAATGATCGAAACTTGAACAAAGTGTTTACAATCACATGGCTGTTTGGTTGTTTATCATTCTTGCCCTATATGTTATCTTACAAGTTAGACCACAAAGCTGGAATTTGCTTTCGTAAATGGGTGATCAACGATTCTTTTGGATTTACTTATATGAGTATTATGTATACATTTGGATTAATATTACCGATTTTAGCGATGACTACAGCATGTATAACTAGCTATATCAAACTAAATTCTGGAAACTTTAAAAAAAGTTCTGTGCAGAGAAAGCGAAAATATATTCTCATTCGACTGAGTTGTTTAATTACGATTTTCACAATGACGTGGTTCCCATATTCTGTGTACTGGTTGATGACGTATACGACCTACGTCAAAAATGATGCCGATAAACAACTGAAGAGGTTAAAAGTGCTTCGTTACGTTTTGATGCCTAGTTTGATTGGAGGCATTGTTGGACCATTATTCAACGTACGTGATTGGGCACCTTTAAAAAAATCAAGTCAAGAATTTATTTCCAATTGTAAACAGTCAAATGAGGGAAGCAAGCAAGTAAGTTATGCTGTTAATGCAAAAGTTGAAAATCAGACTGAAATTAGTTGCAATCAACAAAGCGATTGCAACCATCTTTAATTAAAGCTTTTGTTAATTGAACCTGGTGTTAAGTAAAATATGTTAAATAAAACTTTAACAGCAAATCAAAATAAATATTTCAGTTTTATACTAAACTGTTAATAGCAACCATGCTGTTAACAACATTTTTCATTAAATGTTGTTTCACAAAATAAGAGAAACAAAGCAAAATGAAAACAACGAAAGGGGAGGTGAAGGTCCACTAAGGAGCTGTTTGAAAGAAAGTTTGTTGCCTTCCATTGTTGGTGGTATCAAGGGTATTTTCCAAGATTTGTATTTAGACAATCCTTGCATTCCCTATTTTTAATCGGTGTCAACGACTTAACTACTGGCTTTAATACCAGCACAACGGTAAGGCTTCGTTTTGGTAAAAAACAATTGCTTTTGCGTAAGTGCTTCAAACTGTAACCTTTCTTTAAGTGAATTCTTAAATTTACACTTTACAAAATATTACAGTTTTTTTTTTGTTAACATTTAATAAATTGTCACACTTTTGGATCGTTTGTCTAAATGCAAATTTAACAAAATAAGTGAAATCAAGTGTGTTTAAACTGATGAGGTAATTTGTTGTACTTTTAATTTCATTGCAGACCAAAAGTGTGCATGGATTATTCTGTCTAACGGTCCAATTACACAGTAGAAAATTTTGAAGCATTCTTAAGGGATATAATTTGATGTTGAAATGCTTTAAACTTTCAAAAGATGGTATATTACTCTTTTCTAATTATGATTCTCACTTCCTATTATATATATATTAATGTGAATAGACATGAGAACTGTAATTTGATTTAAATTATAATTGTTCAAGCATGAATGATAACATAAAGATATTATTGTGTTATGCTGTATGCTGTATTGATGATGATGATGATGATGATGATGATGATGATGATGATGATGATGATGATGATGATGATGATGATGATGATGATGATGATGATGATGATGATGATGATGATGATGATGCTGTATTGAGTGCAACAACTTATATGTGTGTGAAGTGTTTCCAACAATTCTTGGATATCTTAGTGGTTTGAAATTTCCTTAATACTTTTTTTGATCTAATTAAAAAGTTCTGCAATTTATTGTTTTACCTTAATTAACAAGAAAAACAGAATTTAAAACTTCTGCCCAAATTAATTTACACTAAAAAAACTATCGCTGCTTGTTCCTTGTTGCCGCTGCTTGTTCCAACTTTTGTATTGGTTCGATTCTTTCTTTGAGTGTCCTACAAATTTTAATATTTAATGTTTACATTTTCCCCTGTTTATCATTTGTCACTTCGAGTATTTCTGTGGTTTTACATAAGGTTTGTAATCCTGGATTATATTCTCAATTCTGGGATTCCGGATTACATTTACCTACCCTCGAGATTCTGGTATATATGTGCACTAGTTCTAAAAAGATATTAACATTAGTTTAGTAAAATTTTGATAAATTAGTAAACATTTAAATTTATTAATTTAAATTCAGATTAATCAAAAGGTTATTGAGCTCGTCGGAGATATTTAAAGGTTCTTAAAGAGGAGACTCAGGAGAATCACATACAATTTCAAGTTGTGAAATTATATCTGCTTCTCCTGAGTCAAAGAAACAATTTCACGCATAAAATGTTTGCGATGTAGCTGGATTTGTTCTCCTTTGAATTCAGAGTTCGCATTCAGAGAATGTGAGCTTGTAAAAAAGTAATGGCAACGTTGGCGGTGAACGAATTTGCTTCCCGACATGACAGTTTCTTTTTTTTTTTTTTTGTAACGAGAGCTTTAATAAACTAACATAATTTCAATTTTATTATTAGAAAGAAAAAAAAGGTTCATCTTTAGGTAGAAATGCCTTTTAATGCTTTTTTGTATACGATTTTTCATAAAATAGACGCGTTTGAAGCGTTAAAAAAAACTCAGCCGCAACATATGCATGATATCGCTTTTTATTTATCGATTTGTTTTAAAACACTGAAACATTCTTATGTAGTAAATTCCAAGATTTTTCAATTTGAAAAACTGCAACATTTTCATTCAAAAAACACAAATATCAAAAACCGCTATTATTTTCTCAACCATATACTTCTCAGAATGGATGTTTTCTATTAAACCTTAGATTCTACTGACTAACAAGATGCTTATTAGAAAAATAATCAAAAAGTGATGCTTTTGTTAAACTTGTTGTTTCTGAAAGTTTTAAACAAGTTTTAAACAAGTTTTGAACAAGTTTTAAACAAGTTTTAAACAAGTTTTAAGCAACTTTTATTTTGTTTCAAGGATTCTCTTGATTTACGGGATTCAATATTTCCAGGGAGAATAAATTATAATAAATTAGCATAACGCTACTTAAGAGCTATTGTCTGAGAAATCTAGGCAAAGTCTGGAAGTGATGTCTTCAAATTGTACTCATTTTTAGATATTTTGTAAAAGACAATGAAAGTAGGCCACTGGTAATTTTTTTTTCTAAAATTTTTATTAATTTCGGAGATATTGGGTCCCAAAATTTAGCCTGTTTTGAGAAAATTTTGCGCATGGAGTGCAATTGCTACTTTGAGGAGTAGTTTTAGCAACATGAATATGACAGAAACATTTCTTTTTAATTTTTATTACTAATCTGGGTAGATTTCTACAGTAAAAGTAAAAACTCAACATGATTACATTTTCAGTTGTCTAGAAATCGTGGTCCGAAACCACAACATTTGAAATTTTACCCTAACTTTGAGCTCTAATATCTCTTTAGGCCAATACTTGCACGTAGTTTTTTTTAGGTGTTTTTGAAAAACACTAAGACATACATTGATTTTTCGGAATAAAAACCATGTGGATGCAAGGACCTGGGAAGGAGTAACCTGCCAAAAATCACCTTTTGCGTTCAACGCGCTTTGATAGATTACCCATTACAACCGTGGCCTTAGGTCCACCATGAACAGTATAAGTTATTTATTTTCCTTAAATATGCATCTTCCAATATCTGAAAAAAAATCCATATGCTCGGGTGATAAAAAGCCTACAGAAATTCTAGAAGTAGCCTAATTTTGCCAATTTTTTAACTAAAAAAATACCCTAGCAACGGTATAGATATACTTAGCAACGCCTACTTTACAGCCTTATTTTAAAGGAACTGTACAAGAGAACTTGAAAAAAATTTTTTTTTTTAAATTTATCAATGAAAGAAAGAACCATTAAACTTCATGATCATTTTTTCCGTTTAAAACTGATGGGAAATACAGTTTTCTAAGAATTACCAAAAAAATAAAATAAATTTATTAACGGCCGATACAGTTATTAATGGCCAATCTGAATCTCCACGTTGTCAATATCATCATGAAATAAAGAAGGAAAGAAATAAAGAAAGAAAGGAAATAAAGAAAGAAAGGAAATAAAGAAAGAATGCAATAAAGAATTAAAGAAATGAAAGAAAACAATTGAGAAATAAAGAAATGAAAAGAAAGGAAGAATAGAAAAGAAAAGAAAAGAAAAAAAGAAAGAAAGAAAGAAAGAAAGAGAAGAAAGAAAGAAAGAAAGAAAGAAAGAAGGAAAAGAAAAGAAAGAAAAGAAAGAAAGAAAGAAATAAATAATTTAGGCCTAGTTGCCTGTATCAAACTTCGAAAGAAGAAATTTATTTATATGCCTGCATTTTGAAACCAATTCGTTCTTCTTATTCAATAAGGTACCTTCATGAAACATTATAATCATGTACTTCTCATGCAGGCATAGCATGCAACATTTTGTGGCCGGGTTGTACTGTTTGCAATATTTAATAATCCTCCACTTAACAATAGGCGTGCAATTTTCTTCTTTTATTTTCCATATTTCTTTCGATAGTTCTGTGTCGTTCTTGTATTTTTTAATATTTAAAGGATTTTTGGTTTGCGTATCTTAGTTTGAAAGGTGTTTCGCTGATGCCGTAATGTGTTTTTTCTTTCGTTACTGGGTTGCTGGAGGAGATGATGGCTTGGTAGACAATGCATTTTGTAAGGCAATTCTAATGTAAACGATACTTAGTTTTATCAATGCAATTATAGGTTTTTTCTCTAATATTGGGGTTTTTTTGCTGGTTTTTTTGTAGAATGTTTTGGTTGTGGGAGTTTATGATGTCTTTTATGCTTAAATGTAATTTCTATTAAAAATGTTATGAATTTGTGGTTTACTGGAAAATGTTTGTCGACCAGGTTTAAAAAACCGCTTTCCTATATTTGTGCAAACATTTTTGCTGTAAGGAGGATTGAACCAAATAATTTTTCGCTTACGGTATTTGTTGTTAACAGGTTGTAAATTAGGGATGTATCTAAGCTTTTGGTTGTAACCTGACTTTTTTTAGGCTTCCTCGTACATATAAGAAAAATTTCTGAAGATTTGTTCGCTAGATGAATTGGCCGACAATCGTAGTTCGATGGAATGGGGGATCTGCTTTAAAATTTTAGGTGGATGGTTGGATTCAGCATGAATGTAGCTTAAAACATTCTCAGGTTTACTATAAGGCCGGAAAGAGTAGTCTTTGAGGTTTAAAGTGACGTCAAGATAATTAACTATTTTCAATTTACATTGGATGGAAAAATCCATGCTTCTAAAAAAATAGTATTAAAAAATCGTGGGAAATAGTTGCCTGCGAAAAATTTATTTTCCTAGAATGATGAAAGATTTCTATTACATTTCATTTATGGAAATTATCTTTAAACAAATGAACACTCTCCCTAATCCTAGCCGTAATGTGCTGGTGCTCAGAGCTCAGGACAAAAGTTTATAGAGGACTCATTTATATTTTATATTTAAAAGAATTATAGATGATCTCTAAAAGAACAAAGAGGACTTGTTAGATTTCCTAAGTTTGAGAGAACATAAAAAAATACCTCAAAATTTAAATTGAGATTTGTAAAGGATGCATAAGAGAAATACAGATTCTCAGAGATCATTTAAATCCTAAATAATATAAGAAGGAAAGCATTTAATTCGGATATGTTTGAGCTGCTAGTTGGTGCTTCCTAATATCATCTTGGTCAACCAGATTTTTTTTTTTTTTCTTGTTTTTTTTTTTAAAGTATGTTTCTAGTGTTAAAACCTTTTTAAAGAAAACGTTTTTAATTTGAATTTAGTTAAAAGTTAAGTCTAGCGTCGAATGTTAAAAGATGTGAACTTTAGAAATGTGTCAATGTGGAAGTTTTTCTCAAAAAAATGTTGCATCGGGGAATTGAAAATAAAACGGTTTAACCTAACTGCACAATATCCTCTGTTAATTAGTGGAGTGTAAAAAATGTCTCAATAAATTGTTAAATGTACCGTCAAAATGTGTAATTTTCGTGAAATTTTAACCTCTTACAAAGAGACTCTGTGTTGGTGTGAAGAAAAAAAGGAAATATTTATTATATCAATTTGGCGCGGTTATTTAAGTCTAGATTAATTTCTAAAGGCTAAGTAAATGCCTAGAAGAATTAAAATTTCATATTTATCAAAATTTATACCAGTGGATTTGGCTACATATAACAGTTTCATTTCAGCTGATGCACAGTAAGACAAAAGAAACAAAAAATACCCAAAAATTATTGTCAATATTAAATGATAATCAAATGAACATTTTTCAATCCTTATGTTGTCATAATGATTTCAGATATATTTACTAAAATAAAATTGAATATCAATTAAAATGCTATTTCATTATTGACACAATTTTTACGAGTAATTCATGAGGCTTTTTGTCATTTTTTCTATCTACCGCTGCTATTGTCTCAAATTAACTTTACTGAGTGCCATTTTTATGTGAAATGCTTTGTTTTAATATGGTTTTTTTAGTTCAGACTCTCTGTTGCAGTTCAATATAAGTGTAATGCTCAGTTTTTACGTATCAGTAGCAGTTTTTTAATCATTTTTTAGCTACGACCCTGCAGTTTTGGGCATCAAACAAACTTTCCTCTGTATTTTAAATATAGTAAAAAAAATTTTTTTTTTTTACTGTTATATGGTTTTTGGGTAAAAGGAGAATAAGTAAAACTTTGTTTTTAGATTAAATTATGAGGTAATAAACATTTTATTCAAAGATACTGCAAAATCATGCAATCATAAAATATTTTTTGAGTTATCATTTGATTAGGGCATTGACAAACTTGAGAGGTCAATACTTATGAATGTTCCAGCCCATCTTAAATCATTCTGGAATATCTCTAAACGCACAGGATCTATATTTTTTAAAACGATACAAAATGACCAGATATTTAATTTAATTCTATTAAACTTAATGCAGTTCCATAAACCATACCTCCTACAAATTCTTCATCCTCCTTTAACACTGGTCAACCAAAAAAAATTACTGACTTTCAATAGCGTTCTATAAATTTTAAATGTTGGTGTGTTAACGAATTTCAACAAAGTTACTCTTTAAATGAGTTTTTATTTGCTTCAAAAGTTTTGCTGAATAAAGCAAAACAGAAAAGGGTAAAGCAACCTGTTGTTCATCGTATTTAACATACACAACGCATATAGGTTTACTTTTATTCTCGCTATCTTACGAAAAGAGTTCACTCCATATAGAATCTTTACGGTGGGACAAGTATAACAACCCGCGTCTGCGCACAGTTTTTGATTTTTGTCAGTAATTAATTGTTAATAACCTACAAAAGATCTAATTGTTAGTATACAAAATATTTCAATAAGAATGTAGAGTCATCCATGAGCTTTAAACGACGAAACTTCTTACTTTTTTTCAGTCAATTTTTTTTTTACTTCAAATATTTATTTCTTTACTTCTTCTGTTTTATCAACAATTTCAAAATCTTTAATCATAAAAAAACTCTCTTTCTCTGAAAATTCTTCCTAAAAATCTTCTTTAAAAACTATAACTTCTTCTTTTGATTTAAATAAGAAGGGGACCTTTTCCTTCTTCTTTTACATTTATACAAGAAGAAGAAATTTTGATCCTTCATTTTCGTTTATTCAATCAGAAGTCCTTCTTCTCCCTCTTTTTTGTTTATTCAGAAGTCCTTCGTAATTCTTTGTACATCATGGTTCACATTCTAATATTATAATTCTATCAACAAAAACTGATAAAATAATTTTTGCACGAAAAATGATTTTGTACCGCTATTCAATAAGTCACATTAGGCCAAAATGAAAAGAAAGCCTGTAAATAATTTTGGAAAAAAGAAATTAAAATCAAATGTCGATAGTATAACTCTCGCTGCAGAAGCAGTATTAATCAGGGCTGTGGAGTCGGAGTCGGAGTCGTGGAGTCGGAGTCGGAGTCGGAGCTCATTTTGGCTGGAGTCGGAGTCGGAAAAATTGTACCGACTCCAACTCCGGTTTAAAAAAAATCTTTCAAAGTTTCATAACTTTCATAAGGATTTTATAGATGTTACAAAACTACAAGTCCCAGGATAGTCTGAAAGCTGTAGGATATCCAGACACAATGGGAATTGTAGTTTGCAACAACTGGAGGACAAGGAGTTTGACATGTTATTTTTAGGCCTTTAAAACAGTGATAAGCAATAGGGTATTTTGCTGCTTATCACTTAGAATCATATATCACCTCCCTTGCGCTCTCCTCTACCTTCCCTTAAACTATATAACTTCATGATCCCCTAACTCCCGACTTAAATTGTCTGGCACTGTGCTACATATTCTTAGTAGAAAGCTAGGCGTGCCACCACCAAGCACCAAAGAGTTGCTCCACAAACAGAAAGGCTGTAAGTATTTAATTAACTTTGTTTCTCTGGAGAGAGAGAATATTAGAAAATTAGTGATTGAAGAAGCTGTTAAAAAAAAAGAAGAACTAAATGAATGTCTCAAGGGACGCTTTGTGTTTCTTAACAGAGTGAACTATTTTCCAATCAATGTTTAATTCTTTTTTGAAAAAAATGAAGCAGTTACCAAGACATTGGCAGTAAAAGACGCCAAAACTAATCACACCAGCGAATTTCTCCAGGTCTTAGTAGAAAAGATTCTTAAAGAATACGAACTTAAAGAAGAACAAGTTCTTTCATGTTTGAAATATTGTCCAAATGACATTATTTCAAACATGATTTTGACAAATTCATAATGTTATTAGCAACTGCATAAGAGTTTTTTGCATAACAAGAGTTCAGAAAAGTTGTTTGTTTAGAAATTGTTTTCTTATAAATATTGTTTAAAGCACTAAGTGGATGGATTATTTTTATCATAGTGATGAAATAGCCAATGTTAACATTTTACTACAGTTATTTGTTGTTACAAACAAATAACTGTAGTAAAACAAACAACTATTTGTTGTTACAAATTGGTTACTTATGAAGGAGTCGGAGTCGGAGTCGGGAGTCGGAGTCGAAGTCGGGAGTCGGAGTCGGTCCATGATAAAATCAAAGAGTCGGAGTCGGAGTCGGAGTCGGAACAGCAGCTTACCGACTCCACAGCCCTGGTATTAATGATGTACTTCCACTTCGGGCTGCAACAATTAGGTATAAGTGGAACAATGCTTTAAAGGCGTGTTACTTTTATTTGGAAGAATAATTCTAAAAATAACGAATTAAAATGTAAATATTTTAACTGATGAGCTGTTTGGACAGTATTTTCTAAATACGAAGAAGAGACCCTAGTACAGTACCTTATCATTGCGGTAGTATGTGTTATGGACTGTCAAAACCCTTACTTAAAATATTTTCTTTTGCAAAAAACCGGTGAGCAACGTTGTTCTGATTTTCTAAAAAGGAATAAAATTTTTTTTTCTTTTACTAAGGAACCTCCAAGCTACAAGTTTAACAAGAGCCACTAGTTTTAACAAAACAAAAGTTGCCTTTTTTTTTTTTTTTTTTTCAAAACATTTAGTGGTGTTCTTTAAATAGGTATTTGCCTGATTGCATCTATGTGAGCAAAACAGGTATTATAAATGTGCACGCCAGTCTAGTTTTTCGATGGGTGTTTCAACCCTTAAAGAGAAATACTGCAATAAAACCTGTAGTAACTGAATGGCCTCAAACCCAGGAAAGGTGAGTATGACGTTGCTGAGATTATTATTGGATCTTATCTATTATCATTTTTATCCTTTAAACATTTTAACAGGTTTTTGTCTGTCTGGTCTATCTGGTCTATATTTTATTATCATCTGGTCTATCGCAAGTGAATCTGGTCTATATTTTATTATCATCTGGTCTATCGCAAGTGAATCAAAGCATTAACTGATGATAAAGTTTGTTTACAAGTGTAACCGACAGACCAGTTCCATTAATAAATTTCTGAACTAATTATATTTCTACTAAATAAAATTTGAATAAAAATATACTAATGATTTTTCAAAGTAAATATATTCTTGTAAAGAAAAACAATTCATCAACTATGGAAATAGGCCATTCTGTACCAAAACACTTTTTCATCTATAAACCTGAAAAGGTTAATCCTTTTCCAAAAGCAAAATCACGTACTTTTAAAGAAGAAAGCCGAAAACCATCTAGATTTAGAATTCTAATTTACATTCCAAGAAAAAAATATTTAAATACACTGTGAAATTAAAATTGCAAAAAGAAAAAAAAAAACTTCTTAAACAGGTTTTTATCTTCAATTTTTTACATTTTTAATTATTGTAAATGTTTAGATTAAACTTTCTTAGATAAACAAATAAAATAAATAAAATAAAAATAAACAAATGAAAAAAATATGTATGTTTTCTTATACAAAATTAATGTCAACTATGTTTGTTTTTTTTTTTTGTTTGTTATGGAGTGAAACAAAATTTTTAAAGAGAGGCCAAGGATACAGTGAGTTAAAAGTTCGTTGCACGTTGGGCCATGGAAGTTTAAATCATTCTATTTGAAAAAATGTTTTGTTTTAAGTAATTCTATTACTGCCAATAGAAAGATGTTTTTTTAACGCTGTGATCAGTTTCATCATTTTAAAAAAAGCGATAGCCTTTTTCTTTTTTTTTTTTCATTGAAAAAATCCGACTTTAGGTGCAAGAACCTTCTCATTGTTTCTAAAAATAAATCCAATGAAATACAAACAATTCACATTCACAGTGAAATTGAGAAGAGCTTACCAGATTCCTCTGTCTTTTAGACATGTTTATTTACAACCAGTAAATCACTTAAAGTTCCAGTTTTTCTAGAGTTTTCCACATGTTAAATCCATTCGCAAAAGTGCCACTCAAGTAATTAAAATGCCGGCTATTGCGACACCCAATTCTTTTGGTTAAAGAAGCGAAAGTAGATTTTTTAGTTTGTTTTTCTTTATTAACATATATTATTTTTTTTATAGTTTTGTAGCTGTTGTTTTCTATTTTGCTTCGTCATCAAAACACAAAATCTAACATCTGTTTTGCGCGATATAAAAGCAAAAAGTGTGTGCTGAAATATATTTTTTCTTTTCTTTTCGTTTTTTTTTTAATTTAAATATTGATTTTCACCTATTGAAACTTCTTTTCAATGGTCAAAAACAAAACCAGGCAAGTTCTCCTAAACATATATATATATAAGATACATGTAACATACATTTACAATATATAAAAGATGCATATATATATATGATACATATCATATACAACTTCATCTATTTGCTTTGCCCTGTTTAGAAGATTTTTTAAAATACGAGCTATTTAGCAACACAAGAGTAATTTTTACTATTCCAGCATCATTTTGCAGAACATTCTCGCGGTTCTTGTATTATTTTGCATTTGATATCTTTTAAATGAAGCCCTGAAATTTTTTCTAAAACCTGTCTTAATATTTATCATTGTGATAGATTTTCCTTACAATTAAAATTATTTGCAAACTAAACATTCCAAACAGAACGCGTTTTTTCACAACTGCAAACAATTAATCTAACAGTAAAAACCAGGCAGGGATCAACAGAAACCAGGGAACGGTTAACAGTAAATAATACGAATCGTATGAAAACGTGTTACAATTTTCTTCTAAAAATTTAAACAACGAAAGAGTAAGTATTCCATTATTATATTATACTAAGTTATATAATTTTGATAATAAGAAAATTTTCTAGTGACTTTAATTGATAAATGTAATTTTTTTTTTAAGCTGTACGATAAAAAACTTCGAAGATGTTCAGAACGGTGTTGAAATTTGGTCGAGAATAGGTCAGTTCAATGATTTCTTCCACAAACACATGTGATATTTTACATTAAATACTACACGCAATTGAGCGACTTTTAATCGAGAGACCCTTTTTTCTCTACCGAAACGACGTTGAAGTTTGGCCGAGAGCAGGTCAGTACAATGATTTCTTCCACAAACAAATGCGATATTTTACATTAAGTACTACACGCGATTGAGCGACTTTTAATCGAGAGGCGTTTTTATACTTTTCCACAAATAGAGCGCACGATTTACGTGCATTCGTTTTGGCGACACAATACATAGTTTTCTCTTTGTAAAGTCCTAAAGAGGAATCTCATCAGTATTGTGTAGCCTTAGACTCAAATAGTAGCATCATCCTTATTATGTTAAAATTAGTCGCTTAAATGTATTATAATGATACTTTAAGAACTCAGAAATGAAAATATTTTCGAGGCGCGGGCGGAATAAGCTTATTATATCGCGTTGATTTATTTATACATTCCTGCGCGTTACAAACTTTAGAAAAATTATTATGTTAAGCTTTTAAAGAACATTATAATTGGAAAGATGAGTAAGCAGATTCGCGATAAGTAACATTATTGGTCTATATACACTCAAAATAGTTTTGGAATGGTGAAGCGTAGGGTTTGCAAATGTCAATCATTAATAAAATGCAAGTAAAATGCGTCTTTTAGGGTTTAAAATGAACTTTCAATGGTTAATTTATTAAATAGAATAAAAAGAAAATTCTAATACCGAAAATTCTAATATCAAAAAAAGTAAAAACAATAAGTCGCAAACTAAATAACTTATCATTAAATGATGAAAAGATGGAACGGAACCAATTTAAGCTTTATTCGTCAACCTAGGAGGGGAGAGGGGTTCTTGTCCCAGAATTTCACTTCTAGAGACCTCATTGTAAAATTATACATCTGAAGTAAAAGCGATTTGAAGTAAACAGAATGGCATTTCTAATTTGATTGACTGAGATTAGTCCCTTTTTATATGTAACGTTTATTTTTACACACCTTAAGTCATAAATGACGTTTGTGAGGAATGACGATCGCGTGTGGTAATAGTAATTATGTTAACATTTTGGGGTTTATTTTACAAAGACAAAGAGTTCAGTTAAAAAAATAAAATTGTCTGCTCGAAAATAACTTCCTCTAATTCACAAATCATCATCAATCAATCATCAATTCACAAATCATCAGACATCAGATTGAAATGTTTTTAGAATTTAGTTGAAGAAAGATAAAATGCTGAACATTTACAGTATTTTATTAACTGTTAATAAAATAAACTCACACTGAAATCACGTGGTTTTCTTAATTTTTTGTTAAAAAGTGGAACTAAAGGCGATAACTTTGAGAATCTATGACACATACTAAGATTAATGGGAGGGTACAAAGAGATTGTAAAAATTTGAGAAACACCTTTAGAGGAAAAAAAAAAAAAAAAAGTTTTATAAAGCCAAGACAAGTAAAAAAACTTTTTTCTCTTCGTGACAATACATCTCTTAAATTTTATTTCTATTTTAGATTTAATAAAATGCTAAATGATACTGATTCCTTTCTTCGATCTAATTCACCGTTCAGAGAAGTTGAAAACAATGCAACGGCAATGGTATATGCTGTTTTAATTACTTTCGGCCTTCTAATTAACATTTATGTAGTTATTGTTTTTTTTTTGAAAAATGATAAAAAAACGAAGTTCTGCAGATTCCTACTTCACTTGTCTCTTATTAACATCGGACAGTATATTGGTATAATACCGTACTTGACTATCGATCTACGCAAGATTCCTTCACTAAATAAATATCTTGAAAGTTTTCTGTGTAGTATAAGCGATGGGCACAGCACAATGCTTGTCTTTTCGATGGCATCCTGCGTCTTGCTGACTTTTATGTCCATTTTAAGGTGCGAACTAATGATCAATCCATTTCGCAAATTGATAAATGATCAAAACTTGAACAAAGTGTTTACAATCACATGGCTGTTTGGTTGTTTATCATTCTTGCCCTATATGTTATCTTACAAGTTAGACCACCAAGCTGGAATTTGCTTTCGTAAATGGGTGATCAACGATTCTTTTGGATTTACTTATATGAGCATCATGTATACATTTGGATTAATAATGCCAATTTTAGCGATGATTACAGCATGTATAACTAGCTATATCAAACTAAATTCTGGAAATTTAAAAGAAAGTTCTGTGCGGAGAAAACGCAAACAAGTTCTTATTCGACTAAGTTGTTTAATTACCATTTTTACAATGACATGGTTTCCATATTCTGTGTACTGGTTGATGACGTACACGACCTACGTCAAAAATGATACCGATAAACAACTAAAGAGGTTAAAAGTACTTCGTTACGTTTTGATGCCTAGTTTGTTTGGAGGCATTGTTGGACCATTATTCAACGTACATAATTGGGCACCTTTTAGAAAATCAATTCAAGAATTTATTTCCAATTGTAAACAGTCAAATAAGGGAAGCAAACAAAAAAGTTATGCTGTTAATGCAAAAGTTGAAAATCAGACTGAAAGTAGCTTTAATCAACAAATCGAATGTAGCTGGTGCTAAGTTAAACTTTAAGTCCGAATAAAAAAAAAAAAGCCTATGTTTAATTTTCAGCGAATAAAGTTTTTTATAAGATGAATCATGTAAAAATTATGAATAACAAATCAAACTTTTTATATAAAATAGAAAGGAGGTTGTCGTTCAACCGTTTATAAAAAAGATTTATCTAAAAAAGTTTTGTCAGCTTTTCTTGTGTTTTAAAAATAACACAAAAACTTTCACAAAATGTGCAGAATAAAAATCGTCGGCGTTTATGCAAGTAAAAAAAAGAGTAACAGAATCAAGATATCTGTTTTTGAGAAACACAAACACTTGTACACAAGTCAATGCCAATCAGTGGCGTATCTAGGGTAAGGCAGGCAGGGCACGTGCCATGGGCGCCAATCTAAAAGGGGCGCAAAAGAGGCTTGGTTGCGATGCAGTAAGCGAGAATTATATAAAATAAATTAAGTTTTGAATTATTTCTCAGTGTTAGATCTATTTTTATAAAGAATTTTATTAAAAGTTTGTGTCATCATTTATTAAAAAATTGTAATTAAGCACTTTATGTGGGGGAGGAGGGGCGCGAGATTGGTGTTTGCCCCAGGCGCTATTTACCCTATGTACGCCAATGATCCCAATGAATTTGAGATCTTAAATTTCATACATCTTAACTGTTGATAACAACCATGTTTTTACAAACACCATCTGGTTTTATTTTATGAATAAACATTTTTATAATAGAATATTGTATACATATTTAACACATGTATGTATGTATGTATGTATGTATGTATGTATGTATGTATGTATGTATGTATGTATGTATGTATGTATGTATGTATGTATGTATGTATGTATGTATGTATGTATGTATGTATGTATGTATGTATGTATGTATGTATGTATGTATGTATGTATGTATGTATGCATGTATGCATATACATATTAAAATACTACTCATTTATGTTTAAAAAAAAACTGTGACAAGTTTGATTTCGTTTTAAAAGAACGTCTTTAAAAATAATACAAATAGATACAGCACAAGAACAACAAAGGAGGAGTTTTGCTTGCGAACCGTTTAAAAAAAAATACTCTCTCGATTCTCTAATTCATACCGTGGTCTCGATTTCATTTTGTAGTTTCTATAAAATAAGTTAATTTCTTTAAAAAAAAAAAGCCTAGAGATTTTTCTGCGAATATAAAAAAGTTTTATGAGTATGTTTTAGTTCTACCCTTCAAACTAAAACTGTCCAAACGGTCAAAGTTTTAGCTAGTCAAAAACCTTTGATTCATTTTTATCGTAAGTTGATCCAGGATCACAATGGGTGAGTTTCATACAAGCAGGCGGACAAATATATAATCATAATTTTTTCTAGATTTTGGAGTTTTTAGTGATTGATATGATAAAAATATTTTGCGAATGAATATTTTTCAAATCAGCTTTTTAAAAGGGCTTAACTTTTTGTCGATTTCAATGAAATGATAATATCTTGAACGATTTCATAATTCCAAACAATAAAATCTTGAAGATAATTTGAACTTTATAACAAAAATGATTGAACTTGTTTTTTCACGGTACATGGTAAAAAATTAATTTTTATGTTACTATAAATATATATTGCACTTTAACAAAATATATGATTACATAATTATAATAGTTAAAGAATTGCCTAAACTTTACTTTTTTTCAATATAATCACACAAAGAATTTTTTTCAATTTCATAAACATTTTTCATCAAATTATTGTCGTTACAGGCATTGTTTAATGAACATTATGCAAACTCTTCGAATACCATAAAACCTTTTAGGACGTCAGGATATTCCAGAGCCATTTTTTCTGTCGTTTTTTCGCCAACCAAGTTGAACTGATGAGTGGGTTTCATTCGTTGGTTGCACTAATGAAAGTATCGCGTTAGTTGCCTACTTCAGATCGTTTTCTGAAGAGACAGGTTCAATATTTTTAAAATTATGTTAGCTTTCTTCTGCCTCTTCTGCTCATATACCAAGAGGTGCTTGTTAATAAATAATTATTTCTCCGGCGTGAGCAAGAACTTTATGCAAAGTTGCTGGAATCTTTTTAAACGGGATGTGATAATTTTCACAAACAAATTTGAATGCTTTTTAAGCAATTTTTACTAAGTTTTAAATTTGCGTCAAAAAAAATTGCTCTATTGACCGTGTCAACACTTAAATGTCGGTTATGATAATGGGTTTTGAGTTATACCATTGCGTTTTTAAATACCAGTACAGGTAACAAAAAATGTAGGCTTTAACAACTACGACCAACAAACATAATTTACACTACTTTAGGCAAGCAATCATTTAAAAGCTCAAAGGCTTAAAATTTACAAAATGCAACTCCGCACTTCGATAGTAACAAGCGAATCGCCCTGAAATTAAACAAACATTAAAGAAGAAGGAGAAAATTTTCAAATAGCTTTATTCCCAAATGACGCAAACTGGAGCTGGGTGTTTTTTTTTTCCGAGAAGCTTATTGCCTGTTTCACGATGCTATGACGCAGGAATCATTTTGATAATACTACTCACGAGTTGAATTGAAGTGAAGCGTACTTTTAAGGCAAAAAACGGCACTTGTTCTGTCCTATTTCAACTTTCACATTTAACATCTGAGAAACTACACAGGGAAGAGATTTGAAATTATGGATTCGAAGCAAGCTAACAATTATGGTTTCGAAGCAAGCTAACAATTAACTCGTGCAGATTGAAATATTTGTGAATGAAACTAAAGTATTATAACAAAAGCAGGCATTTTTTAACATTTTGCGAGAGCGGTTGTGGATGCGGATGTAAAATCAGTATTAGAAATTTTAAGCTATCGCCATGAGCTCTGAGGTATTTTTTTGATCAACTGGCTTTCTGAAAAACTTTTCGTGGCGATCCGTTTTTATACGTCATTTTGTCGATTTCTAAAAATTTTTTTCTCGAAATGAACGCTATAATTTGATTTTAATTACTTTATTACCTACGCAGTCTGTTTTTACAGGTTCAACATTCGTTAAAGTTACGTGTACTGTTAAAGCATTAAAAAAAAGGTTCGATCGGCGAGATTATCGAGATATTTGTAATATAAAACGTTATCGAGAAATAGAATATAGATATCGATTGATCAACGAAAATTTGACTGTCTTATATTTAACTAATGTTATACCTTAATGTGTTGTAAGGATCTGTACTTTCTTTTCTCATTTGCAAACGTGACGTCACAAGAAATGCTTTCTTTTGAAAGTATGACGTAAGACATTCAAACGAAAGATACCCCTTAATCAAAGAAATCGAAAAATTTTAAGATCAAAAAGGCAAAAAGAACTTGAAGAAAATTTTTAGATTTAATGCAGAAACTTTTTTTTGTTTTTTAATTCGTGACTACAAAATACTGACGAAAAATTTGATTAGAATATAATGTTTCGTTTTTGAATCTGTTTAAATAATTCATTTTCAATCAATAGCCTAATTTTGATTATGAAAATATATATGAGATAAAAATACATAAAATGGGAGAACCTTTAAAAATTGAAGAACCTTTGCTGATTTATAAAAGAAAAAACAATATCTACCTTTAGAGAAAGAACTTCATACTTCTAAAATGTTTGAGATAAAGTGGAAATTGTTACTTCCTTTACTTCCAAACTGTCACGATTTTCCATGGTAACAGATAATTCACTTAAATTACTTTAATTATGAAAGGCCTCAAAAAACGTTTTGACTCGCTTATCACTTGAACTACCAATATATTCCTATTGAGGAATCAAAAATGTAAAACATAAGTTTGTTTTCTTGAATATTAATCATCATCTAATAAACTAATACCCATAAAGTGTAGGAAAAAATGATAATCTTGAATCATAGCAAATTTCGTTTCGTCGAAGGAAAATTTCAATCATCAAAACTTATTTATAGTTGAATGACAAATGTTAATTTATTTTTTTTCAGAATGATTTTGTATACATATTTGCAATATTTAAAAGAACTGTAAGGAGGGTTTAAAAACTAAATGTCATGTGCAAACCAGGGGTATATGCTTATGTCACTTAGTGAAGCTCATGGTATTTTCTAGCAGACCCATGCTAGTGAATTGATTGTGCAAATCAAAATTTTGTGAACTCAGACCTCCTCATGTTAAACTCAACGGCAAAACACCAAACAATGTGTGCGTTTGTATTTACGATGAGAATGCCCGCCTTCTTCTTTGATTGCTACAACTACATTCTCAGCTTAGTGCATCATTTTCGGGTTTTCTCGCCCATATTACATGTGATCAGACCGACTAGAAATGTATGGATCGTGAATGTGATTTGTGTAAACTCAAATTAGATGAATATGAATATGAATATGTGTTTTCGAAATTAAAATACACGGTAAAACAGTTCTGCGTGAACACGTATGTAAAAAGGAAACAGGCTTTGGTATTTCAGCAAGCAAAATAAAACCTAGATAATAAACAGGTGTCATCGAGGTCATCGAGGTTGACTTTGTTGAAAATTACAACTTTGTTGAACAGGATGAGATTTAGAGTTTTTGAATGGACACATAAACAATGTACATTTTTCACTTCGTACACATGGCACTCAGGTGATGGAAAAGGTAGTGTGACCATCTCAGATCCATTATATTAATGTATTTGTAGTTATTTTATTTGTATTCACGAATTATATATTACGAAATGTTTAAATTAATATTCCCAGGCAATTTATAAGTGCAAATATTTTTGTATGGACCGACTAGTCAGTTTAAACAGAAATATTTCTTCTGCAGTCTGACTCATAGGAAAGATTTATTTAATTTTGACCTGACATAGAATTTTTTTTGCTTTAAGCCATGGAATAGAAACTGTTGAAGGGATCCGGGGCATGGTAAAGATATCAGTTTGAAGAGCTCTAAAACCAGACAAACAAGTCAAAAATATTGAACAGTTTTATCAAACTGCTGAAACAAAAAATCCAAACATTGAATTTCATTTTACACCCCAACAAAATGTTTTAATGAAATGAAAGACACCACTGATATTCCTTGGGTTAGAATTGTCACTGTGCCTTAAACACATTCTATGAATTGTGTTATCCCAGTTAAAAGGTTTGTCATAAAAGTTGGACAAGTGTCAGATGCGTCTCTGGGTTGTTTCATCGCAAATCATTTGAAGAAATATGTTGAAACTCATAAAGTGCACCTCATCAGGTTTGTTCAGTTTAATCATTTTTACTCATTATTTCAGTTTGTTTAAAACTTGCAAACAATGTTGCCTATATTTCGATGGCTACGCCATTAATATGATTCATTTTGTCAGGTTCACCCGGCCATGTGGAAGTAGGAGCCGTCAACGTTAAAGAAGGCGATTATGTAATTGTCCATTGGATTCCGAGTAAAAACAACGTTTAAAAAAATTCTATGTTGGTTTGATCATCCAAAGAGGTGAACTTGCTGGAATTGATCTTGGGTGGCAGGTTAAATGTATGCGGCGTTATCACAATAAGTTCACACAATTTGTATATCCACAACAAAGCGATATTTCATCATACCCTTCTTCTGATATAAAAAAACACTGACATTGGCTAATTAAAGACAACTTTAGTTTGTATACGCGTACATTGGGCTAAAATAACAATACAACTATGTAAAAAATGATTGTTAGCAGGTTATTATTAGGAACAGGCGAAAAACACGGTAAAAAAGTGCGAAAAAAATTAAAATCGGAAAACAAATAAAAAAGAATAAAAATCGGAAAAAACACGGTAAAAACACGGAAAAAACACGGCATCAAAATGCCGCATTTTTATTCATAGTGAAATAACTTCAATAAGCAAAAACTGTGTTTTAACTAAGATTTTATGACCGTTTGTTCAACTTTGTTGCTGAAGTCTCTAAATTGAAATTATTCACTTAGCTCTTAGCTTACTGAATTAAAAACATTACATGACAAATAAACACAGTGGGGGAGTATCCCTTGGAGATTTCTCATAGTCTTCGTCATGCAACTGGCATTGTCTGTAACAAATGCACTGACTTTATTAAAGTTAACGTTGAATTTGTTCAGGGTCTTAATAATTGCCTGACTGACTGTAGTTGCATTAACGTTTTCTAAGTAGACCAGATTAACTATTACCGCCTTCATCTGCGTTTCATCAGAACTTGTTACTGGTATAAACAGTATATGTAGAACGAAACAATCTTGGGAATCGCTGGCCTCATCAGTGACTACAACAACTGAAGATGCTGCTTCAACACGGGCTTTCAATTCATCATGAGTAACATCAAAAACTTTCGGTAGATAATCGCGCCGTAGGTGACTTGCTCATGGTAGTGCCCCAAGGTTCTTCACATTCGTCTGTAAATATTTCTTTAGCTTAGGATGATCAAGTTAGTTTAGCGTTATGTTAGCTGCAGTAAATGCCTCCACTAATTAAAACTGAGCAAGATTTCGTGCATTACGTGACTCAGATACCGCCTTAAATGCAACTTGTGCAAAAGAGACAGATGAATTGACGTCAAGCAATTACCACTAACAACAAGTAAGTAAGAGAATAGAGTGAGTTAATTTAAAAAAAAACAGAAAATCACGGTAAATCTGACAAAAACACGGATTTCTCAGAAAACACGGAAAACACGGCAAATGACGAAAAACACGGAAAACACGGCTTCCGTGTTTTCGTGTTTTTCGCCTGTCCCTAGTTATTATTCATACTCAAATGTTACATCCGGCACCAAAGTGTTTCTTCCGGCACTATTTTTCTTTGGTAAATAAAACAAAAACAGAAAGATTGCCTGATGATTGCAAACCTGCGATTTATAGTATTACTTATGATTAGCTTATTCAGATTTTTTCAGCTTCTAGCACTCAATAGATTCACAGAAATTTTACAATAAAACAAAAAAACATTCAAATAAAAAAGTTTTCGAGTCACACCCGACACTAGCAAATTAACGATCGTCCTTTGTAAATAAATTCACCAATCGAACCGAAAACTTAGAGATAAGTATTTTTTATATTTTGCTGAAAAAAATTGAGAAATAGTAACTCGTAACAGATATATTTTAACTGATAAACTTCAATATGAGTTACATGCGGCACCATGGAATTGCTCTGTTTTTTTCCAGATATAAAGTCATTACAAAAAGGGGGTTAAAACTAGAAAATACAAAGACTATACAGAGGACGATCTATCCATATGTGAAGATTAAAATCTAAAAAGTAAAAATCTACAAATCTTAAAGATGTAAAGTCTAAAAACAAGAGACAAGACATAAGAGAAAGCTGTTGCAAAATATAGTGTTTGTCGAAGAAAAATTCGTTACTATTTGAAAGAAAAACATGATTTAAAACCTGGTAAACTGTATTATTTTTCCAAGTTAGAGGAGGCTGGCTTTTTCAAATGTATCATTTTAAAAAAATTTTTGATTTCCTATCGGTAAATAAGACTTACTTCATATGACGAACAATTATCTCCATAGTTCTAGTTGAAAAGTAAAAGAATATAAAGTCTTTCCTGGGACCTGATTTAATCAAGTCATTTTTACAAGGACACCTAAAGCTAACAAATAAATTTGTGCTAAACATAAAAAAATCACGAGCAGTTGTTAAGGAAAAATTATTAAAAGAATATGTTCAACATCTTACCAAAGACAGAAAAAGTTCCGACAGGCAACATATACAACAATGATAAAAAAAATCTGATTACTTGACCGTGGCTCAAAAAAATGCTTGGTACAGAGAGGCAGTAAATACCCCACAAATAAAAGAAGCACTTCCAAGACAAGTATTTACTTAATGATATCAAGTAAAATTCAGCAGGTAAAATTTTGCCACCTATTGTTCTTTACACTTGGTGTGAAGGAGGTCCTAAAGGAGCCAGTTACCTGTTTGGTTAGATACAATAACTTTTGAAGTGTGGTTTTTTTTCTATAGATTTACCTTCTTTAAAAAAGAACTTAGGAGTTAAAGTTCTGCTGGTCAGTAAAACTTATCCTCTCATATGTCTCCAAACATTACTGAAGGCGGTGAAGAAAATGAAATAGTGCCTGAACTAGACTTTTAATAGGGCTTTTGAACTCTGTTTTGTTAATTTTAATTTTTTATTTAAAAAAGGAAGTCTTCAACTACTTTTACTCAAGCTTACCCTCATACAAAGGAACTTTTTTTTGTGTGTTTTGTATTTTTAATAAGGTTGTTTTCAGTATTCTTTCATTATAACATGTTTTATTCTTTATTAAGAAAAATAGAACTAAAATTAATCTTTTGTTTTCAATTAAACTAGAATTATTAGTCCTTCAAAAAGTAAGAGAAAAAAGAAGTTACTTTGCATCAATCCATACGTAACATAGAGCTATTCTAATTTTGTTAATGCTGCGCAAAGTTACTTAGACCTCTGGTTAAATTTGCACATTTTTTAAATAATCTTGAAAAACTACTTCTTAAGTTGTAAAAACAGATTTAACAATTGAGAAATTTGCTAGTTTACATTAATATAATAGAAGATTAAAGCAGATTTTTAAAGATAAAAATTACAGATAGTTGTTTTTTATCGCAAAAAACAGCTCTTTTACTAACTCTATTTTAGTTTTCAGTTAAAAAAACTTATATTCTGTGAAGCTGTGATTCAAAAACCACAATCGAACTTCATAAGCCAAAAAAGTTTCTTGTGAAAAAAATTTTTTCATAGGAAACTTAAAAACAAAATTTGTTTTTTTTACAAGAAACTTAAAAACAAAATTTATACAAACTTATAAACAAAACAAAAAAAAAAGCAAAAATAAAAAATAGAATATTCCAAGAAGAATCACAACTTAAATGTCAAGCAACAATGCAGTCAGGAAATATTCCAAAATGTGGTTTTACAGAAATTTTTGAAAATAGTTGTAAATAGAACCCCAATATTCACTGATTTTCCTTGCTTTTACCAGATAAGCTGACTTCTGAAAATCTCTTAAATTCATTAAACTTGACAGGCTTTCGGATATAATTTCGTTTGGAAAACTCGGAATAAATTTGGGGTGAAATATCTAGATTCTAGATTGCCTTCTAGATTCGTCATAAGTATCCTATAGCGACTATTACATTTAGTTTTTTAGATAAAGTTTATTTTAAAAAATGACTTATTTTAAAATAATTTTTTCCCTTAAAACTATTAATTTTTAAGATGAATCTTCTAGCTTCTTCTTTTGCAATCTTCTTTTGTTATATCGTGGATATAAAACGAAAATTAGCTAAGTCCATTTATTGTTAAAATTAGGATATGATTACCACAAAATCCAAAACTACTTTCTTCATTTTGGAAAAGCTCCAGGTTCATAATAATTCTATATGTAAAAATAACGTAATGCTTTTACCTTAAGCCCTGTTTTACATTGAAACTTTTCTCAAAAAACTATTATTGATTTTCCTTCGCGCACGATATAAAGTAGAAAAAATTATATAAAATAAAAGATCAGAAGAAAATAAAAATGAATCATAAGATATGGATATGTATTGATGTTTTTATGCATATTTAAGAATTTCATAAATATTATAAATATAGTAATCCTTTTCTCAATAAAACAATAAAATAAAAAATAAAAATTAACAAAACATACAATAAGAACAACACAACCAGACATAAATAAAAGATATGAATTTTTGCGAATGAAAGCAAAAAATCAATTTTATTTTTTTCTTAAATCTCTCTATAAATAGAAATTCAATTGAAATTAGTTTAAGCGTATCCTGGTGATATTACAAGCTACGAAAAATTTTCTAAAAGATTTCCAATATACTCTTTGAAAGCATAAAAAGATGGTCGTTCATCTTCCAGCAAACTCCAACAATTAATACTGAGATTCCACAACTCTTCGGGATAAAAATCTGGTTTCGAGAGGCGCTTCCCAGACCTCAGATAAGCAGGAAACTAAATATTTAGTTAACACATTGTTCACAAAAAATACGTGCGCTGCAAACAAAGCTTCGATAGAAATATTTTTCATTTAAAAGATAAGCAAAAAGTAAAAATTTTAACAAATTTAAGACTGTCATCATCACTAATCATTTTTTTTTTTAATAGGGAAAGAGTCACCCAAAATGCGATGGGGTCCAATTTACAGCAGTAATACTATTTGTGCACTTTGGCTCATCATTTGAAAAAATTTTTTACAAAAGTAATTAGTTATTTAATTAAGTAATTAATCATTGTAAGAGTAATTAATTATTCCGTTTTAATTTTCTATTTTTTAAAGGATTTTGTGTTTAGCTAGTTTGTAATCTTTTTTTAATTTTGAAACTTTTTTCTTAGTAATGACGCCCAACAAAGCAGTAAAGAACTGGATAACTTTCGATCTATTCTTTTCGACTATTTGTAAAACAGGTGCACGACAAATATTAATACTGCTTCACTAAAAACAACAGTTTTTGATAACACTACCAATAATGGTGGGAGTCATTGTAAGTCTGCCACCTCATACATAAAAACCGAGAGAAATTTCGGGTCCTGGGGAAGTTCTTTCAAGGGGCCCTCATTATGATCAATTATATACCCAGGACCAAAGAAGCGTGCTCTGGTCATTGAAAATTAAAAATGAAAGTTAATTAAATCTTTTAAAAGTCAAAACTATTTAAATCTTTTAAAATTTATTTTAAAAAATTATTTGTACACACACGGGGCCCCGGGAATCTTCCCCGTCCACCCCTCCCTCATGACCTCATACAACACACAGCCTCTTGACCTATGATTTTTCGAACCAATTCAAATATACAGTGACCAATATTTAGATATATGAGTGCGAATTACGTGGGACGTGTCTTTTTAGAATTTCATCTCTCTAGCCAAAGAATTGGGAAAAGCTACTAGTATATCAAATGTCATATATTGCTTTAGAAAGTATGTAGTTTGACCTTGCAATCAAAACATTTAGGGTGGAATGCAAGAACCGAACTTGAGTCAAGTTCGACTTGAAATCTCAAGTTCGATTTTGTCAAGTCAGACTTGAAAAATTGACTTGAGCGAATGCGTAAACGAGACTTGAAAATTTCAAGTTCGTGCTTGAGAAAGTCGAACTTGAAAAATAGTCGAGGCGTTGAATTTAGGGCGTTTATCGGAAAATGCACTTCGCAACCAATAGCGGTAATGGATTTTTTTTACGGGAAAAACCTTTTACTGAAACAAATTCCGTGTAATGATATTTGTATAATATACGATTAAATAAAAAGTTAATAACAGTAAAAAAAAAAAAGTTCTTGCTATGTATTTTTCATCAGAAAAATAAATTCATCTTGGCACTTTCAGTTCCAAATCCTAAGTTGTTGGTAAACAACGGTTGGTCATATGTACCACTTAAGTGATCAAGACAATTTCTCTAGATATCTCCATTTTAACAGATTCCATTTGAACTAAAATACATGCAAATGTTCTAGAAAATGCAGAATCTTATTTTGACGCTTTTTGGGGATGAAACTATACTACAATGTATTTTTATTTATCTTTTTACTAATACTTTAATGAAAATAATGTTTTTTTTTTAAAAATACTGAGAAAATTACTTTAAACAAAATTAGTTTTCTCAATACTAATACTACATAATACTATGTGTGTGTGTGTATATATATATATATATATATATATATATATATATATATATATATATATATATATATATATATATATATATATATATATATATACCTACACATATATATACCATTTACATATGTAAGTATACCATTTGCATATGTAAGTCAATAGAGATCACATATGGAGACAGGTCTTCTGAAATTATTGGGCCACTTATAGAAAAAGAAAAGAAAACTTTTAAAAACCATTGATAGCAACTTGCTCATTAACACATGAAAAAGAACAAAGTTTAACGTTAAACAAAAATCTCTTAATAAAAAAAAAGTACAAAAAAGCAATATAATGAAATTCATGATCTTGATAAAGAACTAATGCAAAAACAAATAGAAATAGATGATATAAAAAAAAACTCTCTCCAGAAAAAGCAACAATACAAACAAAACTTTGTGAAAATTTTCACAGTTAAAATTTTCACAAAGTTTTAAAAAAGCAACACAACAGAATTATTCTATGTGAGGATTATTATTTTCTAACAATATCAGATCCAAATTGTTTTTGGAATGTTTTAATTTATCACTTTATTTTTTAGTGAAATTGTTTTTTTCATATATAATACTATTTTGAAATATAAAATGTAATTCTTTTGAAATAATATGTAGTATAAATATTTGAAAATAATGTTTTTGTCATTACACCCTTTATCCATTATCAGACACAAATTTTTTTTTAAAAAAATAAGTCTGAAATTTGACTTTTGCTTTGTTTCTGCAAAAATATCTTTAGTGAATGCTTTAGCACCACATTCTTCATTGTTATTTTGTATTTCATTGCCTCCACTATAATCATTTTGTAGAAGGGCAATGTTGTGAAGCACAAAACAGGATATTATTATAGCTATGGAATTTTGCAGTTTTGTTCCTAAGGAAATGTTAAGACAAGGGTATTGTTTTTTTTTGATATACCAAAACAATATTCAACAACAACATTCAACATGTGTGTACTTCTCAAGTTGTAATTGTATCTGATTTCATTTTCATTTTTGGGTTAGAAAAAGGTATCATTAAATATTGTTTATAAGGATAGCCAGAATCACCTGAAACATGAACATGTTGGCGAGCTTCTAAAACTTGTTTAATAGCTGAGTTAGCAAAAACAAATGAATCCTGAACAATTCCAGGCCATTGAACACAAGCAGATAAAATTTCATTTGAAGCACCTGCAATGACCTGGCAATTAAAAAAAAAATCCCTTTTTGTTTCGGTAAATTTCTGCGCTTTCTCCACAAGGAATTATTATAGGAATATGTGTTCATTAATTGCTTCTATACATCCTGGGAATCCTTGAATTTGGTAAAATCTAAATAATGGTTGATAAATATAAATATTTTCTTTATCTAAGAAAAGTTTGAAGTTTGTATGAAATAGCAAAATCAGATATCCATGAAAACTTATAATCACTTTTGCTGAATTATCAAAGAATCAGCTTCTGTTGGAAACTTTATGTACTGATATCTTTTGTTAGCCATTTGAATTGAAATGTTCTAAACCACTGGACAAACAGTTGAGTTTCAGCTCTTCCAAATCTCCTATTATTCTCTAAAAGAGTTCATTTATTGTTATAATCATTTGTTGGTATAAAATGTTGTTATTTAAAAACGTAATGTAAAATCTACAATAAGAAGGTGCCATTTTCTGATACCGTTTCTTGAATATCTACTCACTTGGAATGAACCAGTAGCATAAAACCGAAATGCAATAGCCAGTTGTTGTACAGTTGAAAGAGGGCACCCTCGATTGTTAACATTGTTGTTAATAATGTCATTAGCTAATATTAAAAAGGTTTTTATTGGAAAAATCTGTAGCACCTTTTAAATTCTATACCGTGGTAAACTTCTAAAGGATTAGCTCTGTCAATAATAAACCTTGGTATGTGACTTGGCATATTTTTTCTTCTTCTTCTAAAATTCAGCTCATACCGATTCATTTTTGAACATTTAAAAAAAAGTTTTTTTTAACACTTCATGTAATTGTAACTACTTCTCATGAACTCTCTTTTACTCCATTTACACGTATCACCTCTTTGTATAACTGCAACTATTTATTACTAAATGGAATTTACTTTTATACTGTATCACAAAAATGTGCCTTAATCAACAGCCTTTTATAATGCTAGGATGTTCGACATTTCAAAAAGCTAATAAACATTTCTAATGCCATCAAAATATGACATGTTTAATCATTACATACGAGTTACAGGATGTTTTAAAAGACACACGTTTTCGCAATGTTAATATTCAGTTTTCTGTAATGAATTCATTTAAAAATATACTTTCACAATGTAACCTTCTAAATTAATTAGGTCAATATGCCCAAGTAACTACTTTTGCATGTTAAAAACTCATTTTCATATTTGCAAAGGTTGTAATAAGTTATATAGTAATAGTAAAGTTTTGTTACGCATCAGCAAAATGATAATGGCGGTTTGTTTTTTTTTTCAAGTTTGGTTTCAAGATTGGTCTGGAGCAGACTTGAAAAAATGACTTGAAAATTCAAAAATTCTCGTTTTTCAAGTCTGACTTCAGTTCAAGTTCGCTTCTTGCATTCCGTTCAAGTCAGACTTGAAATTTCAAGTCGGGTTTTTGCATTCGGAAGGAATTTTTGCTCTCTCAAGTCTGGTTTGAAGTCAGACTTGAAAAATCTATTTTTAGCGGTTTTCAAGTCTGACTTGAGTTGAAGTTCGCTTTGTGCATTCGCTCAAGTCGCACTTAAGGTTTGAAGTTCGACTTCAAATTTGAAGTTCGGTTCTTGCATTCCACCCTTAGTGTCCATGAGGTTGGACTATTGGTAGCAACAGATGTAGTACTTGCTCAAATATGTAATAAATAGACTGTTATAAATTTGGCAATTAAACTTCAATCTATAAATAAGCAGATTAAATCAGAGTTAGTTTAGCAGCAACAACAAATATAGAAAATCAGGGACCACGATTTACCGTGAGAAGAACTGCTGTAAAATATCTTATCAAATGGGCTCAAAATTTTTCGGTCAGATATAATTAGCAATAACTCGAGAAATACTTAACGAACTAATTCCAAAATTTTTTTATATTGAAGTTTATTGTATCATTTAAAGTTTTTAATTAGTTTGCATAGATTTTAAAGGATGCTTAGAAAGTAATAGAATTTTTTTAGAGATTAGGTGCTATTATGGTTTGGATCTTGCTTTTAGTGACCTTTTTTGATGCTGCTATCCATTTTTGCTTAAAGTCTTTGTCATCTTTCGCACTCTTGAGGCATCAGAGCACTCTTATGCCACAAGAGCAAATTGCTTGCCACACAAGATCTTCAGAGGAAATATTTTTCTTTGAATATAATTAAATTTGTTGCTGACATAGACGCTTTTTGACTGATAATAATATTGATGCCCGGGTAACTGTGTGAAACCCTTTTTTTGCAGTACGTTTCATCGTCTTTAATAATTCATAAATTTTCTCGGCGAAATGCTTTTAATTCTCCATCAATTGATCGCTTCGGATTTTTTTTATTGGTGTAAGCTTTCAAACTCTTGCTCTTGAGAGCTTTTCTGACAAAGAAACAAAATCATTCGAACTTTTTGGCAAGATCTCTTTGGGATTAACATAGATTTCTTGAAATTGACCGGATGATCGAATTTACATTGTTTTAGTCAACAAAACCTTTCTTCCATCTACCACCTCTTTCTCTTTCGATAGTTTGAGTCTGCTTTTATCTCCTCAATGTCTCCAAATGAAGATTTAGCGACTTTTTTGACAATTTTGTAATTGATGTGAGGTTGGATTTACAAGAAAAATTTCCAAAACTTTTTTCTGATTATTTAATTGTTTACTCATTTTAGACTGATAAACTGATAGTATTAGCAAAACACCAATACAATATATGTATATAGAACTTCATTATAAGAAAAAACTCGAGTTATTGCTAATGACATTCGACCAAAAAACTTTGAGCCCAATTGATGTTATAGGAATCAGGAACTTTTAGGCTTCCAGACAGAAAAACCCTGGTGTATTTATAAACTATTTTAAGTATAAGAAATTTTTGATATTTTTGGCTTGCTGCAAGTGAAGCAATCTTTTAATAAAAACTTTTACACAGTTAAAGTATACACAGCAAATAAATAAGCTTACACAAATAAAAATAAGAGAAATAATAAAATAAAAATAGGGGAAGGTTGTCCAAATCTGGCCAGCCTTCCCCTATTTTCATTTACTAAGCAACAAACTTTCTTTATAATAAGTAACATACCTCAGTTAGAGGAACATCTTTATATGGGATAACAGGTAGGTCTTTTTCTTCAGTTTGGAACAATGTAAATATTTCCCATAACACCACTGCATAACTCCAAATATCAGTTTTACGAGTAAAAAGGCATTTCTCAATGCTTTCAAGTGCTAACCTTAATTAAAGAAAAGGTTGTTAACAATAATTAAAAACAATAATAACAACAACAACAATAATCAAAACATTATTACTTTAAACAAAATTACCATTGGACAGGCAACTTTTGATTCTTTGTACTGTCATAGTAACCTTTGTTAGAAAGAAAACGACTCAAGCCAAAATCTGAAAGCTTTACTAGCTCTTTATCAGCTACAAGAACATTCCTGCAGGCTAAATCGCGATGTAGGAAATTTTGTGAATGCTATAATAAAACAATAATATATGTAAAAAATCATATCTTTTATTATTAAGGGGATATTCTTGTGTGCAATGGTTGTTTTTGAATATAAATTTCAATTTTAGATAAACTACCAAACCTACCAGGTAGTCAACACCCTGAGCAATTTGCTTGCAGTAAAGCAGTAAATAGCCTGAATTCAACTCCTTCTACAAAAAAAATTGTGAAAATCTAGTAAAATTTATCAAAAAAAAAAGAAAGGCCTAATTTGTTTCAGTTTTACATCACTAAGTTAATGATACCTTAAAAATACTCAGTAATCAAATTAAACTTTTTTTTCAGGATCTTTGAAAATATTATGTAAAACATAATATAAAGAGCACAGTTTTAAAAATGATTTCATTCCTAATAAAAAAAAAAAAAACTTACCTTCCGAAAAGGTATATAACGATCTAAAGAACCCAACGATACAAACTCAGTAACAATTGAAAAATCAGTGTCTGCACCCTCTAAAATGCAGATATAAAAGTTTGAGAAACAACTCTAAAAAAAACAAATTAACAAAAAACTTTTTATACAATTTTGCAACACACCTGCACATACACCATGCAATTTAATTATGAACTGAGAATCTGCAATCTCCCTTCTAGAAAGAGCAGCCATAGTAGTGGCTTCCTTTCGAAAGTCTTGTACGTCCTTAGAGCTAGCAACAGTTGTTTCTGTTTGAAGTAACTTTTTTATAGCAACTGGAACCTTGAAAAACCACAAATCCAAAATAATGAAATATCAAAGTTAAAAAACAGGAGAATAAAAAGTTACAAAGCTGCAACTCATCAGTATAAAAAGTTTACATGAAGATGAAGAAAAAAAAGAAGAAGAAGGGTTGGCAACTTACATTGAGTTTAATTTTGTTTTTATCTGTAAATAACCATTGACCTTTAAAAACTTCCCCAAATTGACCCTATAATAAAAATAGGACTTGATTAATTTAGTTAAAAGTTCATTTTTCAATGTTATTTCTTAAACAAGAAAGCTTGTATAATTTATACCTCAAGAAAGTTTGTATAATTTATACCTCAAAACCAATCAAAATCAAGTCAATATTACTCACATGTAATTTCACATATAACTCACATGCAACTGTGTAAAGACTTTATTTCAAACTCACCCGGCCTAAACTCCCTTCAATTTTCAAATCTTTCCGCTCAATAAATCGAAACATAGATGGCAAGGGGAGCTCTTCAGCATAAAGCAATGTGGATTTCTTGTTACAAGAGTCTTCTGTTGTTAATGTACTAAGAGGTGGAGAGAATATATCTGACTTTGATGAAGCTTTAGAAGTTATAGTTGGGTCAGTTTTTGCAAAAAGGTGTTGAGAGATAATTGGAGACCCACCAATAAACTGAGGATTAAGTACCTGATAGGATTGAAGAGGTGTAACAGGTGAACCATTAAAAAGAGATCTAGGAATAAGTTGAATAGCTTCCTGAGTTGTGGGAACTGGATGAGAAATAAAAATAGTTTTAGAAACAGGAGCTATTGTACGATGAAGTGACGATTGTACCGCTGATCCTGATAATCTTGGATTTATTGGCACCAACCGTGGCTGTATACTTTGTTGCTTTAAAGTCAAAATTGGAAATGCTTGCCCATTTTCAGAAATACTAATAGGTATAGACATTTGATGTGGAATTCCAATAGGATAAATGTCATTTTTTGTAATTTGAGAGTTAAGATCTTTATGCCTTCGTGATTGCCTTTTACTTTCTGAATGATTGGAAGAAACTTGATTTGCTGAACTTGTAACAACTGGTTTAAATGCTTGTAAACTAGGCTGATTTATTGAATTAAAACCAACAGATGCTATACCAGGATTATTTGTGAAAGCATTAATAGTTGAGATTACAGCAGAACGTGATGTGCTTAAATGTGAAACAGGAGGATTTGGACTACTGGCATGCAAGTCTTTAAATTCCTTCACAACAGATTGCATTTCATACTGTGTTTTACTAGAAAAATTTCCTGAATTTTCAACAGGATTTTTTCGAAGTAAATCAAGATCTTGCAGAGGCCTGTAAATATTTGAAGTATCATCATTATCCTGTTTGATCCATTCTTCCTCTATATCATTTTTTATAAACCTAGAAATGTCACCAGAAAAAGGTTGAGGACTTAAAGACACATCTTTTCTCATGAAAAACTGACGAGGTAGATTTATTCCAATATTAAATGGATTTGGACCAAGTAAGGCCATTTTAGCAATTTTTTTAGTATTTTCCGTATATTCATTAGATTCTTCACGAAATGATAGGCTACGTTTACCAAAAAAGCGCTCCCTCTCCATATTAATACGTTCTTGCAAATATTGTCGTGTTTTTTGATCGCGTGACCATTCACGTTTTGGTTGATCAGAATTTTCTCGACGAGCTTGTTCTGGAGAATCTGGTGGAGTATGTGGTGGTGATTGTTTGGTTGTTGGTGTTTTGGAAATGGCAGCATCAGCCTTTGCAACAGATGCTAAATTATCTAATTTTGGGGCAAAATCTTCTCGACTAATCGTATTAATACTTGATATTTCAGAACGGGAATTCATTTGTTGCATTTGAGTTATTTGGTTTAAATCAACATATTGACTAGAATTATTTGCTTGTGATAGACCAACTAATATAGAAGCAGTCTCAATATCAACTTTATCTTTATCAGTAAGATAATTTGCTTTTGCAGATTCCAGTCTTTTATTTTGAATATTTTTTTCAAGATTATATGTTCTTTGATTATTACTTTTCTCTTTTGAAAAATTTTCTATCCTATGCATTGATGGTTGATATATATTTAAATCATCTTTTTTATTATTAAGAAATTTCTCATTATCATCAACTGCTTGCTGGACAAAGTTAGTTTCCATAGTTAGGTTTAAATCATTTGAAAAATTTAATTCTGCTTTGTCACAATCATTTAAAGAATGCAAGTGCACTAACTTAATTTGTGTAGGAGAATTTGGAGCTGAGTAAGAATATTTATCATTTATCAAATTTTTCAATTTAACATTTTTCATTTTACTGTTTGTACTACTTATGGAAGAAACTTGCTCTGGAAGATTACTACCGTCTCTATCAATATCCATATCCTCTACTTGTGCCATGAAATACGACATGTTTGGTTCTATCTTTTTTTTAGTACAACATTCTGAAATCCCTGAATCCTAAAAAGAAAAAAAAGCATTAAAGTGGAACTTTTAGGTATAAATTCTATATAATTTTATAGAACTAACTTGAATCTATTCATTAAATAAATGTATTCTTATGCCAATTCAATTAATGATATAGCATTAATTTTTCAAATGGAAAAGAGGAACTTATATCAAGGGTGGATCTAGAACATTATTTTACAGGGGATGGAGTGTGGTGCAGTGTTTTTACAAATAAGATATTTACAATTTATGAAGGTTAGGTCTTAAGCCAACTCAAGGTAATTACATAAAGACTAATCTGTTGTTTATTTTATTAAATGATTGGAAAAATGCCCCAAAAAATAACGTAAAAATAAAATTAAAATTAAAAAAAAACAAATGGGATGATTTTGGTTGAAGAAATAAAACCACAAAAAAAATTAAACTTTTTATGAAAAAAAAAAACACCTGAAAAACACTCTGAAATTTGAAAGTATTTTTATTTGAAAGGAAATTTGAAAATAGTTTTACTGTTTTAGGTCAATTCGATATTATCGACTTTATGTTCAGGTTTTATCTAAATAGTTGAATAGCTTGTCTGAAATGTTTGCTAAGACATAAACAAAGTAAATTCTCTTCAGTTGGTTTGGGAACTTTTTTAATTAAACAGCTTTTTTAAAAATAAGTCATGACTAAAAGGATAATTATAATTGGGTCATAAAATACTAAAAGAAGAAGGACCATTGTATTACCAACAGGCAAACTGGTTCAACCTGCAAGTAAGAAGGAAATCATATCTTGGCTCTAATTCAGATGGAATTTACTCAGGTAAAACTGTACATTCAACAGTTTTAGCTAGGTGTAACAGTTGTGCACGTAGCTAAAACAAAGTGCAACACTTATCTTACAACTCAATTAAAGGAGAAAAGTAAATAAGTCTGAACAATAATTTAATAGTAGTTAGGTTTAAACATTCATAAAATTTGTTATTTAAGATTAGGTCAAATATCAGACATAAACAAATGAGAACAACAGAACTTGTTTTAATTGATGGCAAAACCAATTTACATTTATAATATAAGAAAGATTGTAAAAATAAAAATTTATTTATTTCCTATGAATCCATCTTTTCTTGTCCTAACAAAGTATTATCTCTTGTTGGGCAACAAGAGATATATCTTGTTGGAGAAGACAACAAAAATACTTCAAGCACAACAACTTTAAGTACATAAAGAGTGTAATTCTCTACACAATGTACAAGCTAACAACACCGCAAATGTCGGTTTAAAAGCAAAAATGGTTGCAGCTTTGAAGAAGTACTAGGACTAAAGTCTTACAATGTAGACTGTAATCTTCATCAGATTAATCTACAAGAATTTTTGCCAACAAACAGCTTAAACAATCTTGAGTTTGAGCTTTTTAAGTAGAGGTTTTAAATGATTAAATGAAGTGACAAGAGGCTGTTATATGAATATCAAAACCAAAAAATATTACATAATAATATTATAATTACATTATAATATACATGATAATTGATCCTAAGCTTTTTAATGCAGATGTTTAATTTGTTAAAATGCATCAATTTCAATCAACGTGAGCATTACTTAGTGTTATGTAAATATTATTTTAAATTTACTACTGAAATGCTATTAATGCAAATGGAAAATTAGTCATTTTAATCGTGCTCACTGGTTAAAACTGGCAATAACATTGATATCTACTACTTTAATATACTACCCTCAGCTGCCAGCTTAACAAACTTGATAATTTATACTGTTCAATTGTGTTCCCGCAAAGATCAGTATGTTGCATAAAACCCCTTTAATTATCTACATGATCAACCTGATTAAGTTGCAGGAAAAGAGAAAAAGTGAAAAAGATTTCCTTTTCTCACCTGAAGTATAAAGCTTTTTGCATTCTAAAAAAAAATATTTTGTTTTTGACATTAAATTCTGAAAAAATAAAGATCAATAACCAGCCGTAGAAGACTGGGAGTTAAAGTTGTGGTCATAGTATAGATAAGGTCAATAAGATCTTAAACAATAACTTTCATTCTCCTCAAAATCATCAAAGTTGTGGTCATAGTATAGATAGGGTCAATAAGATCTTAAACAATAACTTTCATTCTTCTCAAATTATCAAAGTTGTGGTCATAGTATAGATAGGGTCAATAAGATCTTAAACAATAACTTTCATTCTCCTTCAATTTACTTTTATATTGACCCTCCCTTTGTTTAAATTTATATTGACAACACAGATTGGTGAACCAGTTTATAACAATGATATCTAAGATGTCATTTAAAGTTAGTGCAATTACTGGGTTTGCTCTTATTACATGTATCTAGAAATTGTAAACCATTTCATAAATATGTTTGATTAAAAATAAAGTTATTTTGAACATATTTGTTTATTAGCTAATTTAATTACAGGCTCAACTTTAAGGTGCTTTTTTATTTGATTAAATATTTTTGTTTCTGTCATAAATAAAGCAGTCTTTTCTATTTATTAAGATTTGTTGTTAGAAAAATATTCCTATTGTATTTCATGAAGCTCTGAAAGAATATACAAAAAGGCATTTGCCATTTATGAGTGTAACTTTTTTTTAAAAAAAAACATTTCACATCTTTTACAAATACACTATGGTTTTAAAAAATTTGAAAAATGAAAATAAAAAATATAAAATGATTTTTTAGAGATTTTAGTTAAAACAGTTTATTTTTATCAATTAAAAACATGACACAAAATTCTGATTAATTTAGATGTTAAAAATTGTAAAAAATCCAATTTTAAATATTTCTTACTGCGTGCATCAAACTTTTAAGTTGCAGTTACTTATGAAAATTGTCTGATCATCATACAACTTGATCATCTTATAACTTTCTAGGTAGTTTTTAGATTATTTAGTAGATACCTTCAAAATCAAAGTACTAAACCCTTAAAAGTTGTAAACCAACCTCCCTTAACATACAACTGCATTAAAATAATACAATGCATAGAAATTATATATTATATATACAAATATACTGCAAGAGTAATAATAAGTAAAGGATGATACCCCTGAACTAGTTTCATTGCCTTTTTTATCACTTTCCCAATTCAAAGTTTTCCAGTCAAAGACAAAGTACTTTTTTTCTTTCTCTCTTGATGGTGCTAGTTAATAAATATAAATATAAGTGTTGCTAGTTAACAAACAATTTTTCAAAATATTTTGTGTAATGATTTCAAAAAGTGAAAGTAAACTATGACTACAACTTTATTTACCATTAAAAATACTTTGATTATCAAATTTATTTGTAGTTATGCTTAAATTGACTATAGATAATTGTTATATTGCTATATTGGTTACTATAACTATATTATCAATTTGATTGAAAAATTGTATATACTTACATCTCAAGAGCTTGCCTATTTTGTTACAGACATCTGTTATCTTTTTCCTATTCTTTTAAGAGAAAATTAAAGAATATATGAACTATTTCCTGCTTTCCTATTTTTTTTCCTTTTTTTTTTTAAACACTAATAGTAAAAACAAAAAGAGAAGCAAATAATAAAAGTTCCTACCGTAGATACAAAGCATAACACATCATTAAATAGATCACTTAAATCGACTGAGCAGTGAGATCTAAAATAACATAAATAATAAAAGATCTAAATGTCATTAAAAAAAGTATCAAGCAAATGCTGACTGAAAAGTAATCAATTTATATTAATACTGACAAGAAAACTTAAACAACTAAAACCAGTAAATCAACTCTAAATACAATAGCCATTATGTCATAAACAGGGGCTATTTTAAAGAAAGCCTATTCATTTTTAAATACATTACCTACATATTGCCTTAAAACCTAAACTGGTTTCATTTATTGAAACTTATACATAAATTTTTACATTTGTGTGTGTGCCTGTGTGTGTACTTACTTAATGGAGCCGTGTGGGAAGGAAAAGTTTGAGGCCATCTGACACACTATTTTAAACTACTGCACTTCACCAGCAGGTTTTACTTGCAGGTATATCCAATATCCATACATTTTTTAGCCATACTAAGTATATATTAGAGAATAGTATAGTCACTTTCCCCTCACCTTAAGAACATATCAAAGATTTCTACCTTACTCATATAAACAATAATTACCGCTACACTTGTGGAGCTGCAATATGTATTGTTACTAAACTATAACAATTTTAACGCAATAAAATCACTTTTAGTGAAAACACTTCCATAGATGTTTCTTTTGTAGGTTATGTTTGTTTTGTATTCTAAACACCATTACAATATATGCATAACACATGGGTGTTTTGTTAACTGTTATGTATATATTGTAATGGGGATTATGATAAACACAATCACCATTACAATATATACATAACAATATAATAGATTGTTTATGTTATTCACAACAACATGAGATTGTTTAACAAATCAAACAGTTATAAATCCAAAAAAAATGACTGACAATTTTTAAAAAAGCAGAAAATAAAAGAAAGACAATACATAAGAAATAAAAAAGATAAGAAATGAAAAAGGGGATTTTCACATTTTGTAAGTTCAGACTGCTATTATGATAGACTTAAGTATTTTCAAATGACCATCCAGCTGAAAGACAGCAACTAGTGGCAAAATGCAATGCGCTACCTGATAGAAATGCACAGAATTCATTTCTATCTTCTTTAGCCTCAGAGTGTCAATTACTGATACTAAAGAAGATAGAAATGAAAAAAAGGAGCATTTTTATCTGAAGTATTTTTATGATTGAAAGTTGAAACTTTCTTTCCTATTAACAGAATTCAAGTATATTAGAAAAATTGTATTCAATATTTTTTATTATTATGTTGTATTTATTAAACAGTGTACTGTTTAAGTGTAACAAACAATACATGAATACATCTTATAAGCTATAATTTCTTGTAAAACAACTAAGATAGTAATCAAATAAAAAAAGGCTCACGGAGATTCTAAATTCATGTATGCAAGTGGAGAGCTGTATGAAGACTTTTGATTCAAATGCTCATGAAAAAATTTTTTCATCTAAAAAAAAAGAAAAAGAAGTGTTTAAACTTGATATTTAAAATGCCAAAATAATGGAAGAAAACAATCCATGAATACCTCTGAGTATGTTAAAGTTTTGAATGGAATTTCCAAAGTGAATAGCTGCCAAATTGTTAAACCAAATGCCCAAATATCTGTTTCTTTTGTAAATACTGGCTTTTCATTTAAAAATATTTCTGGAGCATAATGTGTACAGCTGAAAGTAAGAATAAAGTTTTTACTTTTGTTGTTGTTTTTTTTTCTATTTATATTTTTAATAATTTTGAATTTGATTGAAAAATTTATACCACATTTTTTCTTACAAAAAGAAGTTGCTGTTGTTTAATTGTATAAGAAATACAATTTCTAATATGACTAATGGTACCAAGGTAAAACTCAATAGAAGTTTGCTTTTAAGGAATCAAAATCCATACTTACTTTTTTATAACATAAGAACTTTTAATTTTGTCAGACAGCTTCCACATGACACATGAATTAGCTAACTTTATACTCTGAACATCCTGTAGGTATATGTTTTTTAATTGCAAATCACCATGTACTAGTTCCTATAATGAATAGACCTAATTTTTTTTTACAAACAAAACAGCAAGTCAGTGATTGCCATACTTTTCTAAAGCAAACAAGATAAGTAAACAAAAAATATTTTTTTAATAACAATAATAATAATAATAATAATAATAATAATAATAATAATAATAATAATAATAATAATAATAAAAATAATAATAGTAATAATAATAATAATAATAATAATAATAATAATAATAATAATAATAATAATAAAAATAATAATAATAATAATAATAATAATAATAATAATAATAATAATAATAATAATAATAATAATAATAATAATAATAATAATGATAACAATAATAATAATAATAATGATAACAATAATAATAGTAATAATAATAGTAATAATAATAATAATAATAATACCAATAATAATATTAATAATAATAATAATAATAATAATAATAATAATAATAATAATAACAACAATAATAACAATAATAATAACAATAATAATAATAATAACAATAATAATAATAAGTAAGTTTTCTAAAGCAAACAAGATAAGTAAACAAAAAATTTTTTTTTAAATGTAAAAAATGGAGGCAGACAGAAAAAATTTCCGTATCTATAAACAATAAAAACTTTACATAAAAAATAACATTTAATGTGCTTTAAAAATTTAGAGTGCTCAAGTACAATAGCGCAGCTCAAAATATCATAACTGTTTTGGATTAAAAATCACAAAAAATCAAGTCTTGCTTTAAAATGATATGTCCACTTATTATAAAACCTACCATTATTCATTCTTATTCCAAAATAATTATCAATTAATGCTCTACATTTTAGAGCACTACAAATGAAAAAAATACCTTTGAATGGAGAAAAGTTACTGCATCACTCAACTGACGTAGATATTTCAGTAATGAACCATATGTAATACTGTCTCTAAAAAATGGTAACACTTAAGATAAAAAAACAAAGATAAGTAAAATCAAATTTCCTAAAAAATTTACTAATCAGCATCCAGGCTCCTCTATACTGGGCTAAATGAACTATACCCCAGCAGTGCCAATGATCCAGGGACGCTTAAGAACTTAGAGAATAAGAAGCAATATTTAAAAAAATCTATTTTATTTGAAATATCTATTTATCTTATTTATTAAGAAAATTATACAAATATACTTTTACAATTTAGTTGTAGAAAGATCATTTACAGCATTAAAAAAGATAAAAACTTATGTTTGGCCATCTTTAGGAATATCCAAATATAAGTTATATGAAGATAAGTTAAGAGTTTTATATACAGAAGAAAAAATAATAGAAAAAATAAATTCAAAAGAAAAATGGCGCAAAATACAAATTAACTAGAAAAAGTTTTAATGTCTGTTGTTTGAGTTTAGGTGCTTCAGAAGAAAAATTTTTTGTAATACATATATATTTTATATACATATATATTTTTTATATACATATTTTATATACATATATATTTTATCTTGAAGTGTAACTATCATTTAAATAACTTGATTAGGGTACCTAAATTTTTAAGACAAGGGCACTTGAACTTTTTAAAAGAGCGCTGTCAGTATCTCAAACTTAAGAATAAAAAAAGGTTTACCTAACTTTTGGCAAATAACTTTCTAAATTTCCCAATTCCAAATATTCAAATGCTAATAACAGGCTGTTATCTAACAATGATAATCCCACAAACTGAACGATGTGTTTATGATCATGTAGACACATTAATGATTGTGCAACAGCATTTACATACTGAATGTAAAGAAAGATAAATCATTATTTTTTTTATTTCTCTTTATTTAATATTTGAAAGAAAAAGTTTTTTAGAAAAAATAATTTTCTTTCATAAAAGTTATTTGAAAAAAATCTTTTTAGACATAAAAAGTAAAATAAAGATAATGATAACAAAAACAATAACAACAAAAAAAAAATAAGTAGTAGTAATGATAACAATATTAGTAGTAGTAATAATGATAACAACAACAATAATAATAATAATAACAATAATAATAATAATAACAATAATAATAATAATAATAATAATAATAATAATAATAATAATAATAATAATAATAATAATAATAATAATAATAATAATGATAACAATAATAATAACAAAACTAATAATAGTTACAATAATAATAACAAAACTAATAATAGTTACAATAATAATAATAATAATAATAATAATAATAATAATAATAATAATAATAATAATAATAATAATAATAATAATAATAATAATAATAAAAATAATAATAATAAAAATAATAATAATAATAATAATAACAATAATAATAATAACAATAACAATAATAATAATAACAATAATAATAATAACAATAATAACAATAATAATAAAAAATAATGATAAAAAATAATCCTTTAAAAAAGTTTCTCATAATGAGAAGAAACAAAATTATTTAATTTATCATATTTGGGAATTTTTGTCATGGAGACGATACTATGATGTGTTGCTAAATATTTTCAGAGGCTGTTTTTTTAACATTCAGTACAGTTTTTTTTAACATACAGTACAGTTTTTTTAACATACAGTACAGTTTTTTTAACATACAGTACAGTTTTTTTAACATACAGTACAGTTTTTTTAACATACAGTACAGTTTTTTTTTTTCAGTGCAAAGATTTTTTTAAAGTATTTCTTTTCACAAACTTTTCTCAAATCAGCTGAACTTTATACTAAATGTTTTTTATGTTAATTCAATTCATAACACAAAAATTATAAATTATAATGGTTAATTAAAGCTTTTTTTTTAAAAGGCTCCCATGTAAAAGTTTAGAAACAGTGTCATACTCTGCAATTAAATCATGTTTTTGTAAACAAAAGCATAATTAAAGGCCAAAATATTTGTGAAATATAATAACTCAATTACTGTGAGATATTTCAAAAGCAGTAAAGTGTAACTAATCTTCAAAATATTTGTGTATAAGTTTTATAATTTGATTAATTCGTATACCCTCCTCTTACTGTGACTAAATTAAATCTTAACAGTTTTGACTTTTTTTTGATGAAATTATATTTTTTTATTTTTGCTATTGACTTGTTATACTTTTAAAAACACAGTAATTTTAAATCAACAACTTTGCAGATCAAAACATAACATGGTCTTTATGACAATTAATATCTATTTTTACTAAATTTTTTTTGTTTATTTGTTAATTAGCACCCTTTAGCTTACAATAATTAATTTAAATCATTATAAATGAATGATTAATTACCTAAATTATTATATAAATTTTGTTATTATTTTGTTATTATCAAGATATTTAAAGGTATTGAAAAGATTGATATCAAACAAAATCAAGCAATGAACTCTATTTGCTCATCAGGTCCAGCATCTAACCTTAGAGGAGCAAAACATAAATTGAAACCTGTTTTGGTTAGAAATTGTATAAAAAGGCAATATTTTTTCAGTAATAGAGTTGTTTATGGATGGAATAGTCTACCAGCAGAAGCAATTCAATCAATTACACTTAACAGCTTCAAATCAAACTTGTAATTGGTCGATTTAAAAGCAATAGCAAACAAGACGAAAATCAAGAAAGCTTATTATTAACACTTTGTTATTTAAAACTGAACAATAATTAATATATATCGGCTGTCATAGATATTGCCTGGCGCTTTATCTTAACAGCATTAACTTTTTTATTATTATCATTTATTATTATTTATTATTATTATTGTTATTATTATTATTATTGTTATTATTATTATTATTATTATTATTATTGTTATTATTATTATTATTATTATTATTATTATTATTATTATTATTATTATTATTATTATTATTATTATTATTATTATTATTATTATTATTATTATTATTATTATTATTATTGTTATTATTATTATTATTATTATTATTATTATTATTATTATTATTATTATTATTATTATTATTATTATTATTATTATTATTATTATTATTATTATTATTATTATTATTATTATTATTATTATTATTATTATTATTATTATTATTATTATTATTATTATTATTATTATTATTATTATTATTATTATTATTATTATTATTATTATTATTATTTTATTAAGAGGAACTTAGTTTTCTTTTCTTTATTTGTTCACACTTAAGAACTCAAGAGAAACAAGAAACTGCAAAAGTCTTTATCAAAAGGAAATATCAAATATTTTAAAAAGAAACAAAATTTTTTCTTACTTCAGCAGAAACATCGTCAAATCTTTTTAAGATTAATTGTTTATTATCATTCTTTTTTACATACTTCATTACCTCACCAAAAGCACCCTTAAAAGAAATGAAGTTTTAAAATTGATCACTCATTCATAAATATACTATAAAGGGAATTATTATGTAAATTTTATTCTATAAAGATAAACCTTTAAGAAAACAAAAATTTGAAATCTCACTTTTTTTAATCGCTCCTCACATCTTAACTGATCTTGACCAAGAAGAAGTGGTGAAAAAGACATTATCTTTGATAAAAATGGATTTTTTCTGTTTGGTAGGCTGGGATGAATATGTGCAGGGTCATTGTAAAATGGAACATTCCCTGCATAAGAAAATTAAAATATTTTAGCTTACTCCCATTCTAATAATTTTTTTATAAACAGATTTACAATAAAATTTACTAATAACTGCTTTTAATTAACTCGCAGCAAAATTATTGAAAAATACAAACCAGAAAGTCTTGGTACATAGTTTTTTTTCAGAATAACACCTAGTTCATTCTAAAGAGACAAAAATTAAAAAAAAGTAAAAAAAATTAACAAATTAAAAAATAGTATTATCTGACATCAATTAGTTTTAGTAAAAACAATTGGAATTCTATCTTCATAATAAATAAATGGAATATTAAACAGCTTTTTTCAAAAAATATTTTGATAAATATTGGTTTACACCCTAAAAAATATTTTTAGGAACCAAACCTCTGCTTTAGGATCTTTGTAACTGTTTTGCAATACATTCAGTGACTCAAATTTCTTCCCATTTTCAAGAATAAAGCCACTCCAGTTATCTTCTTGACAATATTTAATTTCAATATGCTTTACAATTGCATCTTGAGAAATGAATGATAAAATAAAGAAAAAGTGTTTTTTCCAGTGTTCACGAAACAAATAGTTTCCCTCTTCTATGCCTTTTGCTGTTATAATGTTTTCAGCTACTTTTTGGCTGGAGTAAAAAAGAATAATTAGTAAAATAGTGTTTAGCTTCATACTGTATGCAAAAAAACAAACAACCAAGAACATATTTTGGTGGTCCATTTTAAACTTTTCAATTTTTTTTTTTTTTTTTACCAGTGATATCATTTGATCTAAAAATGTTAAATAGCAAAAATGACAAATTTCAGCCATTTTTTAGAAGTGTTGAGCAAAATTTGTAAGCATTAACTGTTATTGTTCCTCAGTAGGATTCACAAAATGTCCTTATTGATGACTAGAGAATAATTTTACAAAATTTGATTGATTTAATATAAGCTGGCTTCCATAGCAAAGAAAGTTGATAGGTCAAAAATGTCAACAAAAATGTCTCTATTAAAACAGAAGAGACAGAAACAGTACTTAGATCAGGAAAAAATTTTTTATTGAATCCAAGACAAATTACAGTTGTTGGTATAAAAAAATATATATATTGTCACTAAATGAAGTAGACATTTATCTCATTTAAACCATTTAATTGTTTTTTCTTGGATAACTTTAAACTTGAAGGTCAGAAGTTAAACATTTAATCAGAGTATCAGAACAACTTCAAAGACTTCAATATTACAAAGGAATTTGCAAAACAATCTTTGTTTACAAAACAATCTTTTTACAAAAGAATTTGTATACAATCTTTCTTTACAAAACAATCTTTTTACAAAAGAATTTGTATACAATCTTTCTTTACAAAACAATCTTTTTACAAAAGAATTTGTAAAACAATCTTTGTTTACAAAACAATCTTTTTACAAAAAATTTACAAAATCTTTCCTGTGTCAACAATGTTACAGAGTAAGATATCAAAGTTATAGGAGACATCAAGGACAAATGTTTCCATTAAAGTGGGTAGATATCAACTTGCTCAAGTTATTGAAAAACATTGAAATAGCTTCATAGGAGCATATCACTCAAACAAATCAATTTAAAGGAATTGCCAACAAACAAAAAGATGACATTTTAATAAAGTGATTAACTTCAAATTTATAAATTATTTCAAGAAAATTTTTTGAAGGATTTGCACAAATAGTTGTAAATTAATCAAATTTTGCATGATTATTTCTCAGTCATTAATAAAGTTATTACATAACTCCTGCTTAGAAAAAAAATAATAAGGGGTCAGAAAAAGTTGTGCAATATTTGTACAATCCTTTACCCAACTTTCCAATGTCTTGTGGGGGGGGACGGACTAAATATCATCTTAAATTCTTAACTTTCAAAAAAATTTTAAAAATGTTAACAAACTTACTTAATAGGTCCATGTACCATACCATCTTTCAGCATTTCACAAGTATCTAAATATTTAAAAAATATCATTCATGTCTTGAGAAAACAAATACCTTGTATACTAAGATATAAGTCAATTTAGTGCATCAGTCATCTATTTTTAACTGAAAAGAGTAAGCAATGCTTTATAACTGAATTAGATAAGTATGTAAGTTGACTTGTTGTATAAGTCCAGGAAATGAAAGATTTGAAAACATTTATCCAATAAATACTCTTATCCTTTTTGGTTACACTCAAGACATTTGTAGTATTGATTAAATTATTTTAAATTTCTGGTCCTACAAATTAAACAATTGGCAGGCTGCAGAATGTTGCATTTGCTTCCTGTAGCTTCTTTTTATATGAAAGAATAAAAGAAATAAGAATAATGAAGAACTAAGAATATAGAAGAGCTCTGCTAACGCATAACTTTTTAAACAATTATGTAAACTCTTACACAGAATTTGTCAGGATCAAAAAATAGCATTTTCTTTCTGTAGCTCTATCACAAAAAAAGTATTTAAAGTTTTTTTTTTTTGACAATTTCATTATACTACAGTTTTATTTCCATATGCTTTTCCCATATTGAAAAGCATGCTGCAATTTAATTATGTGGTTTACTGTTTAAGCTACATAGTTTAAAAAAGTAGAGTAAACCATTTTTTATGTGGTTTGCTCTTTACTTCTTTAAACTATGTAGCTTACTCTTTAACTAAACAAAACAGATTATTAGAAATTTTCTGATGTTAATTGAGCCATGGTATTTAGAAACTAATTTGCTTTAGTCATGCTTTTTGGAAGCATGATTTTCAAAAAGTATGAAAACTGTGTTTTTATTGGTGCAATTATGATAGATGGTCATCTAACTAACGGTAAATTTTGATATATCAAAAAAATTTTCTTTGAATAATTGAAGTGGTTTGGATAATTGAAGTGTGACAAAGGGCAAAAACAGTAAGTATCTCAGATGAGCCCACTTTATGGGGTGAGACAGCTTGACTTAATTATTTTTTAATTTTGGAAAATTTATCTTTTTAATAGATATCGTGAAAGTACATAGCAAGATCACTTTTTTTCTATTCATAATTTGAATTTTTAAATTATTATTAAGATTGAAGTTGAGATCTGTATCATTTCACCCCAAATCTCAAAGCTTGTTTTTAAAGAGTATGTAGTATAAAAAAATTTAAGGATATTATATCATAACAACAAAAGCTAATATAGAAAAATCAAGTTTACAAGTAAAACAAGAAATAGAAATATCAAATAAATATAGAAACATTTCAAGCATTTCTTACCATACAACAATGAATCATATTGATTGACCAGCAACCTATAATATCCCTCCATAAAACTGCAAAAAGATTCACATTCTTCTTCAGATTCACAGAATAGAATCTAAATGAATTTGCCAAATGTAAAAAAATTTGAAAAAATACTTGAAACTGAACCACAAAGGATTGAGAATTAGACATTATGGATAGTGCTAAATATCATTTGATTGATATTTAATTTTGATTTTTAAAAAATAAGAGCTTTTAAATGTGTTTATGGTGTTTAGCTTGATTGCTATTTGATGCTTTTTTAAAAATTCTTTTAATAACTGCTTAAAAATGCTGAGAAAAATTGAATAAAAAGCATAAGAAATTCCAAACTTTAATAGTAAGAATGTAAAACTTTACTATATAACAAGGTTGATACCAAAATCCTTATATTTTGATTTTATTTGACTCTAAAAATCTCAAACTTATGTTGTCACAAATATGCCATGTTTTTAAAAGTTTATCTTATATGTTTTCAGGTGGCAGGAGAAAATAAAACATTTTAAGTTGAACAATTTAAATCAAAACCCAACAAGAAGAATTTTAAACCATATTATATATATATAAATTATACAAATAAAATATAAAAAACCTAACTAAAAGACCCTTGCTCATACACTAAATTGAATTTCTCAATAATGTAAATTAAGAAATCCTTAAAGAAGGATTCACCATAACTCAGAATACTTTTAATACTTGTTGATTTTTTAATGACCTTATGCAAAGTCATGACCTTATGATAGTCAAACTACAAAAAATATAATTGATGATTATGAGCCTAGATACTAGGCCGGTATATAGGGATTGTAATCTATATAATATCTAAAGCAAACATAATTTAACAGTAATTTATTTACACTGCTGACTCATATTAATTAATGGTTAAATATCTTTATCATTAAATTTGTTGAAAATTTATTTATACTTTAACAGTTTTTATGCTGTCAGTGTTTTTTATTACCAATTTATTCTTAACTTGATATTTCTTGGAAGAATTTTATATCCATGCACCAGCTTAGCCCAAGAGCATATTTATTTGCATTTCTGAAAGTATCAACTATTATTTTTTACACTTTTCACATTTCTAAAAGAATTAACTATTATTCTTTTATACTTTCAATCAAACTCTCTATTCCATTCATTCTTTTACCCCCAAATTGGAATTGTTTTCAAATGAAAGAAAATAATATTTTCTATCTGCTTTTATATTTATCATTGCAACATCATTTCACAAAAATATAACATTCATGATGATATATAAAATGAGCTTCTCAGCCCAGCATTTAACTATTCATTTCAAAATTTACTATTTCTAGAAATTTATTTCATTATTTGTTGTTTTATCTTTTACCTCAACTCGTTCATTTCGTCTAAGAATTTTAAGTTCCCTTCCTTTTCCATTAACATAATCCAGGACTTTAACGCCACAAATTTCACTGTAAGGTGATTGCCATATGCATGACTATAAAAAACATTAACAAGTCATATTCAATTGAAATAAAAAAGTTTATGGAAATTATTTTATTTATACTTTTATTTTCAATTGAGAAAACTCAAAGTTAAAACAATAACAGTTTTAATTCTCAAAACGCATTTATAATTACAATTAGTTATCCACAAACAACTTTTTTTTACCCTGACATTAGATACAGTAAACTTGCAACAAATATTCGTTGGAGTTAAAAATATTTCTCTTTTAATAACTTTATCACCTTCATACTAAACCAAAAATTTAGCATTGTAAATGTTCAATATAAGCTATTAATATTATACTCAATTAAGATGTAAATTTTAAAAGTGAAAAAGCAACTAAAAGCATATTTTGAAATTATACTTCATCGAGACAAATTAAATAAAAAGCGAACCTTTAATCCAATGATCAAATTTTTAATAATATTTATCTACATTTACTTCTTTGTTTACCTTTATCATACAAAAAAGCTCTTCTCTGTAATGTTCTAAGTGTTCAATTTCAATAATAAAATCATTCCCAGGGTCAGAAACATTTTTAAAACCTTCCAAAGATCTTTCAATTTTCTGCTTGCATTTAGAAATATCACGATCAACACCTCGGTTAGGATATTTTCGCAAGATACCATCAATGTTAAAGAGGTCTCTTAAAAATATTTTTAAAATATGAACAACTTTACATTTAAATTCTAAGTGCATCACTAACTTAAACAATAGAGATAGCAATAATCGTTTGAATAATGGTAGCAAGTTGTAAAAATATTTTTTATAAATTTTTTTCATATAATTAGCTTGAATATGTGGTGCACAGTGCAGGCTCCAAAATGGGACAAACCTAAACCATAAATACTTCCTTTTCATTTAGAAACACTCATAAATAACTTTTGCTCCGAATAAATCAATTGACTGGGATTTCTGTAACATATGATAAATAATAAGTTGGTGGCATTTAAGTAGTAAAAATCATAAAATCAAGAAATTATTACTTACTTTTTTTTATTTTTCAACAGATCTTTTAAAGGAACAAAAGTTTTTTGGTGGACAATGTACATTTCTAAGATAACCATTCTTAATAAGTCAGCCTCATTTTTACTTTCCACCAAATTAGCATAAACTCCATTTTTAAAATCATAGCGACACTAAATAGAAACAAAATTAAAAAATGAAGAAAAAACATAGTACAAATATTTTCTAAAACTACCTGTTATACAACCAGGTTACATTGGGTTGAAAAAAGAACCCCTTTTTTTTTCAGAAAAAAATAAAACATTTTTACACAAACAATGAATTTTATTCAAATATATATTTTCAGAATTCTAAGCTCATAGAATTCTGGTCTTTATTAGTAGAAATAGATGGTAATCTGATGGTGTATAACCAGAGCTTAATGGTGGATGTGGCATCCCAACCAAGCTGCAATAATACTTCATGAGTTACCAAGATATATGTGGTTTATGATTGCTTGCTCCATTTTTATTAGCTGTTGACAGTAAACTACAGAACTGATTACTTGGTTCTTTGGAAGCAGTTAAAATAAACAGCACTTAGTAATCCTATGATTTTTTTGATGCAAACTTTGCTATGGTTTATAATGAATTATTATGATATGACCATGTTTATTTGAATTGATGCTATTGAAGACCTTTTGAATTGATCACATTAGAAATGTGCATCTGAAGTATTGCTTTGATGCATTAAAAGAATCTGTTTCTATTCATTTGGAATCCAAATATCAACTTTTTAAAAAGTTTTTCAACTTTTTAACAAGACTTGTTAATAAAAGCTTGGTATTTGAATTTTAAATAAGTAGATGAGTTGGCCATTTGAATAAATTTTCAATTCCTGAAGGAGTAAACTTAACCATTCTACGATCTCTCATACAGTTATATGATTATCAAATTCAATTACAGATTTGGTTTAGTCATTATCATCTTTGGTAGATCAACTAGATTGTTGTCATCTTTGAATGAAAAATCTTCAGAGCAGAAAAACTTAAAGAAATTCTGACACATAGCATTTCTTAAGCAATCAACATCATGACTTCATGTATCTTTTAGTGAGCCTCAGTAGCTTGTTTATCTTTACAGTATTAAAAAAGCAAAAAATATCAAAAATGTTCATTTATGCACTTAGGTTGACACATTCTTTTTTACACTCAAACTACCAGCTATAATGTAAGCAGCTTTAACAAAATTATGCACAAAAATCTTAAATAAGCTAACAACTATCAAATATTAAAAGTAAAAACTATCAAACATCAGAAGAAAAAAATTATATTGACAAATCTTATTACTAAACTTTCTTTCCAACTTTCATAACTAAAAAAATTTAATGTGTGTAGCTTCATCTTTTTTTATACTAAATTAATGGTAGATAAACCATGATCAAATATAAACTGGATTTTGATATTTTGACCAAAATAAATTTAAAGTTAAAAAAAAAAAAAAGAAAAAAAAAGAAAACCAGTCAAGAGCTAAGAATATATATCTTTACATATATAATATTTAATCAGAAAAACCAAATCAATGAATTTTTTATGTTTAGTTGAATTGAAGAAACAATATTAGAAAAGATATTGTGAAAAGTTAAACATAAATTAGTATTCTTGAGTAAAAAAACTATATTTATTTTTACTTGCATTGTTATATTGTTTGAAAATGTAAAATAGAGTTATAAAAAAAAGTATTAATAAAAATTCTTACTTGCATCAAGTAATACTGATAAGCGCTAACATCTTCACTTTGACGTAAACTTGAAACATTTAGAACTTTAAACTGCAATCGCAAAAAATATTTTAACCTCCTATCTAAATTTTGAACTTTTTTTGTTTGAATAATCCATTTTGGTGCAGATTTCACATAGGTATTCAAGCCGAAAAATATTGCATTACACGGATGAATCTCACGAAGCCTGCATGCCTCTTTTATCAAGTCCTAAAAAATATGTCTTTAATATGGTTTCTACAAATTGACATAGAAAGAAAATGATAATCACAACATGTAGTTACTCAATAATTTGAGATTTTTGATTATGAAAATTTTGTCTTCATGAAACATTACTTATGAGAACAGCTATTGATTGCAATGTATTAGATTTTCAAAACTTTTGAATTAAATTTGGTTTGTGAAAACATTTTTAAATATTAAATCTGAACACCAATATCTGAAAAAAATATGATAGACAACAAAATCATTATGGTGAATTGACTGTATTTTAAAGCTGTACATAATGAGCTACAACCAAGTCAGTAAAAATATTGATGGGTTAAACATGTCTGAAAAAAAAATAAAAGAAAATAATGCTCACTGTAACCAGTAGCTCTCTGGGCTTAATAAAAGATCTTAGAGAAGCTAAGTCTAATTGTTTTGATATTCCATCTATAAAGTGAATTTCCAATTTGTCTGGTGTTTCTTCTACAGTAGTTTTTTTTCGAGGAAGAAGATTTCGTAACCGATCATGAATAAAATTACCCGAATTATTATTACTGCTCATGTTTACTTCTTACCGCAAGCTATTGTCTTTATTTTGATAAAATGACCATTAATTCAGCATTCATTTTCCAAGAATAATTGTAGATCTCCTTTCTGAGATTTCAGCAAAATGGACTTCTGGGTAAAATTGTGAGTAAAGGTGGATTTCCACGGAAGAAATTTTTACGTAGAAATTTTTTAAATTTGATTTCGATTTCGATTTCGGTTTTGGTTCGATTTTTTTTTACTCGATTTTTTTCAAAATCGATATTTCGATTTTCATTTAGGTTTAGATATTTAACTCATTAAGACTACTCAAGTGAGTATTGAAGGCAATAAACCAGCAATGATAATTTAAAAAGAAAGAAAAAAAGACAGGCGTGTTTGAGAAGTAAAAATATCTTGATTGGCTAAGTAGATTCTATTTCTCAGTATTTACATTCTTGGTATTTCGGTTTTCCAAGACTCGTTTAAACATGCAGTTTTATATAATTTTACAAAGCTACAATAGTTTATTGACAGAAAGAGTTTTTGAATATATTTAACCATATTTAACTATGATAGGGTTACTCTTTTTTTTGAGTATTTTTGAAAGTTAGGAAGCTGACCTACTTTAGACCGTTTTTACGGAATTAAAAAGCTAAAACGTTGGCACCTTATCTTCTCTTTATCTTATTTTATCTCTTTATCTTATTATGCTAAGTAAGTCCACCAAAAAAGTTGCATGAAAAGTAAATATCCCTGATCTCACTGAGCGTTTAATTACTTTTAAATTAACTATGCTTGACTCGAAAGCACCATGGACGTATAAGAGATGGACGTGCGAACCATGCTCGTTGTGCATTGTTACAAATCTTTCGTTTTAAACAATAGAAATTTAATTCTGTTAAAGTCTTTCTGTTTCGTCGAAAATTTTTGGTCTCATCTAACCAGTCACATCAACTTCTTTTCAGTTATTAAAGAGAACAGTAATAGAACCAAGTTTTAAGCTTAATTTTATATCGATAGACATTCTTCATTTTTTAGGAAATAACGCTGATGATGATATAGATATTGAGATTATTTACTTAACTACTTTAGTGTATGTATAACTAGAGATATAATAAATAACACAAAATATCAACTAGTTTTGTAGCTACCTAGAGCACATTGGTTTCATGTCCAGGGAACAACTCCATCAAAAAAATAATTTGTCACAGTTTTAAAGAATTTAGCATAGCCAATTTATGGCAAACCACAACAATAGCTAAGTATTTAATATTAACATAATATGATTTACCAGCTGTATATAAACTAATTTTTATTTGACAAAAACAAAGGGCTTATTATGTGCTTTTTATGACAAATGAAATAATATATGAAATATGAAAAATGAAAGAATGAAATATCTGGCCGCATTTTGCAAGATAATTATAAATTTGAATAACTTTTTAAAAGGAATAATTTTTTAAATTTGAATAACTTTAAAAACCCCATTAGAAAATACACCAACTAAAAAACAATGCATAGTGGAATATATATTATGGTGCTTATACAGTAGTCGAGGCAAAAAATTGCGAAATATCGGAAAAATTACTAAAAAAATACACAAAATTAAGGCGATGAATGAAGGACCAAGGAGTTGAATGAAACCAGATTTTGATAAAAAATTTTATTTAAATTTTTTTTACATTTCGCTATACTTTTTTAATCATTTAAAAATTAACCTTACAGGTCTATTAGGCCGGGTGAATAAAAATGAGCAATTGCTTTTACTCAGTAATTGGTCAGCTTTACGCGAATTAAAACTTCAGCAGTTTTCCTCATATTTTTATTCAATTAAAGGTAAGCAATTTACTCAGTAATTGCTCAATTTTACGTGAATAAAAACTTAAGGAAAGTTGTTGAAGTTTCTATTCACGTAAAGCTGACCAATTACTGAGTAAAAGCAATTGCTCATTTTTATTCACCCGGCCTACTTTATCATTAACAGACTTTGTTTACACAAAAAATGTTCCCAAATTTTCAAATTTTCATCTCGAAAAAATTATAAAATCTGTTCGAGCCGACAACTAATTTCCTTTACCTTGGTGTAATTTGTTTAGTAATTTAATAACCTGTCGGCAGCTATTTTAATAGATTTTTTGTTGACGGGTGAAAATTTAGAGTTTGTCGGAAACTCGCATGCTTGCTAATTTTCGCGGTCTCTTTGATGTTAAACAATGAGTTGCACATCCATCTCTTATACGTCTATGAAAGCACCAATTTTCCTTAAACACCGGACGGTAAAGGAAACAAAAATATTAAAGCAAAAAAAGAGCTCTTTTATGACAGTTAAATTCTGCGGCGTTTTAGTAAAGTACCAGATGTTGCAAACAGATTTTCAATAGTCTTTAACAAACCTGAAAATTTTAAGCTTAAGAATTTCATACCTGAAGAAATTGATGTAAATTGAGAACTAAAAGACTGCATTAGCAAAAATTTTTGGCAAACAACTGTTCATATTTTCATCAAAATTGTAAAGAATTTAACTTGAAACATGGGAAAATGATCTTTATCATAAAAATATTCAAAACTTTTTGAAAAGATCAGCTTGTATTACTGAAAATCTTGATAGAGATGTTAAGTTAGAGATTAGCTTGTTCAAGGAGCTGGAACTGGTCAAACTACTTACAAAATAAGATTTAAAAATAAAATCTTTATGTAGAATATCTTTTTTGAAAAATAAAACTAATTATCAACATAAATAACTTTGATAACTAAAAGATTTTTTTTTATCATGTTTTTTAGATTTTATAATAGCAAATAGCTAGTTAATATTAATTCTGTTCAACTTTCCTAAATATCGCTGTGTTACTGTAGCTCTCATTTTTACAGGGAGTTATTAGATTTTGCATAATTTATTAAAAATAATTAAATGCTCAGAGGTATCATGGAGATTTTTTTTTTTTTTAAATTTCTTTTGTAACTTTATTAAATGATTTAATGGAATAGGAAAGTGAGGTTTAAATATTTTAATTTTTCTACACCTAAAATGGAATGGTCTAGCCCACATATTCAACAGTATTAGTCTGCCTTGACAAGGCAATTTTTTTGAGTAAGCAATTAAAGGTTGAGTATGTTGCTTCTAAAAATTAATGTTTATAGTCATAGGATGCTACTGTTTTATTAAGTATCCCAGCAATTGCTGTATCAGACACGTCAGTTTCTAACTCAAATCGTTCATTCTCATTATTAGATCACATGACCTAATACTCGATATTTTTCTTGAGAGAAATAAATGCTTTAATACATGAAGAGTCTAAACGAAGTATTTAAATTTTGACTAATGAGGCAACCTTCTTAGAAAAATTAGAAACCCAACGTGAATAGTAAGAGAACCAACTCAATGTTCGCTTCAGGGATTTTGCATCAACAGGTATAAGTAGTTCCCGAAATATGAGAAATTGCTCAGCGCCTGGTATGTATGTATGTATGTATGTATGTATGTATGTATGTATGTATGTATGTATGTATGTATGTATGTATGTATGTATGTATGTATGTATGTATGTATGTATGTATGTATGTATGTATGTATGACAACAAATATGTACCATATATATATATATATATATATATATATATATATATATATATATATATATATATATATATATATATATATATATATATATATATATATATATATATATATATATATATATATATATATATATATATATATATATATGGTACATATTTGTTGATAACTGACTTCGTAATCGAGAAGATTTAGAGATTTTTTTGAAAACACATTTTTAGTTGTTGTAAGTTAAATTTTTCGTTTTAGCAGCTAAAAGGAAGCAGCTGTAGTTAAGTTTTTCTTGTGTCACAAATTGTCAAATTAATAAGATAACCAAAAGCAACTTTTAATTTTCTTTAGCAATAAAGTTATCCTATGTCCTAAACTGTGTCCTAAACTGTTACTTCGTTTGTTACACCAAACGGCATACGTTGTAATTTAGGAATGTTTACAAACTTTTTTGTCTTCAGCATTGTAATTACTATAGGTTTACAGTCAAGTGTAAGGTTTTCCAACAAGTTCAGAGGCTCTACACTTACTGTAGCAAGTCCAACCAAAGGAGGCTCTCTCACTCCACTAAAATTTAAGTGTTAAATTTCGGTGCTGAGACTGAAAATCATTATCTGGAATAATATCAGCGCACAAATTGTCCATAACACGGAGTCTTATATTGGAGAAATTATTAAACTTACGCCTTCGTAACATGAATTTCGTAAAAATGTAAAACTGATCATAGTGCAAAAATATCTACTTGATTAAAAAGAAAAGTACAAATTCTTTAATTAATTATGCTGACTTTTGTTTTTTAAAAACATAAAATATTATTAACAAGTTAAGCATCGGTTTTTTTTTTATGAAGTTCGAAAAGTACGTATGCAATACGTAAATATGAGGAGGTAAAATAATACAAGAAAGTTTATGTAAATGTGATCTGCACGAGGTAAAATAGAGTTTTGAAAGAAAAAGTCACAAGTCAGATAAACCCTTTACACGCCCCATGTGCAAGAAGTAAATGACGTCATTACTTTTTTTGTATATGTGTGTTTTGTTTTGAAATTAAAAAAAAAATACTTTCAGATAACTTTTGATCTTTTTAATCAAAAATGTTTTTGAAGTTATTTGTATTTTTGTTTATACTGATTATTTCTTGCGAGACTGTAGATATTCTACGAACACGACCAGCCGTCGTTGCTGTTGGGACTGATTGGAACAGTGAAGTTTTGGCATTTCTTGCTTCAGATGGGTTGCTTTATTGGACTGACGTTAAAAGGAAAGATGTTTTCAGTGAGACAAATTGGTAAACAGAAATACCGTAAATTATTTTACGCATACATTTATCAGGGAATCATTTGTTTGCACCTTTTTTAGGAGATATATTGAGCTTCCTTCTGGTTTAAAGATTTGCTCAAATCCATTAGCGGTAATTACAAATCAGAGCGAGATTTTGTTGTTCATTCATGCCAGTAATGGACAAGTGTACTATGCTCCTTTTGATCAATCATTTTCAAATAAACCGAAATGGATCAGCATCAATAATGATTTGCCTTTTGATGAAGGTAAAGCTTGTATAAAATCTAGTTGTTTATTTATTGCAATTTTGTACACCCAAGTTTTACTGATTAGTAAATAACTACATCATTTTAGTAATAAAGTATTTTATTTCTACATGAAAATGAAAGCAACCTTTTATATTTAAATTTAAAATACCACAATTATAATTCAAAAATTTCTTTTTTCAAAGTTTTAGTTCTTTATTGGTTTAAGCCTTCAAATTTATATATTTATACAAATATATCTGATGAAAAGTAAGTTTTAATTGTTAAAACCATTTTAGATAAATTCTTACTAAAGTTTTGCTTATCTAAATTTCAATAATAGTCTTGTGAATCATATTCACCTACAAATCTATAATTTGCTCAGTCTAAAATATATTACATTGGTTTTAGGTAATGAAAAAACCAAAGTCAATTTATCCAAGCTGGAAATTCTTTTAACTTGTAATTTGTGAATTTTAAATTTTATATTTACATTTTATATTTATATTTCAATACGAGTAATCCTATTGAAATATAAAAAAATCTCAGCTCCTCAGATCTTATAAGTAAAATCAAGGGTAAATTCAATTTATTCATGTAACAATTAAAGAATTACTGCTATCCTCTGAAAAATATTCTTTCTGGGATTTTTAAGAACATGTACAAAATATTTTCTTTTAAGAACATGTACAAAATATTTTCTTTTAAGAACATGTACAAAAAATTGTTAATTCTTTCTTCTAGCATTAAATATTTTTTAAGGCTTTTGCATTAATTTTTATAGAATAATGTTATTCAATATATAAAAGTTAAATTTATGTATTATTATGTTAAAAAATTTTAACATAATGATACTTAAATTTAAGCTTTTGGGTAGAGAAACTTAACTTCAGGGCCAACTTTCTTTTTGTTCATTTCAGTTATAATGCACATCCACTAATTAAAGACTACTGCCACATAACCTCTTAAAATGATCTTGTTGAAATACATCTTGTTGTTTTTTAAGTTTGTGGATTATTGTCTGTATTACGCTTCTATACCCCAATCTTGTTATTGGGTAGTTAGTGTCTGTATTATGCCTCTTTACCCCAATCTTGTTATCCCAAATATCTATAAACTGATAAAACCAAGTGAAGTTGTTACATAATTGTACCTTTCTTGTTGTTCTTCAAGTTGCAATTGTGAGTTTAATCCTTTTATCTAAACGAAGTAAACACCTTTTTATTTTCTCAGTACAAAATTTAAACATGGATTCTAATCTAAGTATTTGATTTTGGTATGGTCATTTCAAACTTTCTTGCACTGTCAACTATTTTGCAAATAAAATTCTGCTATTGATTGTTCAAATGAACTCTTTATAAACTATATAATTGCTAACATTTAAAAAAATAGTTTTTATATAAAAATAAAGCAGTATGTGTTTTTCATTTATTAAGATATTTATCACACCTAATTATAAAGGACTTCTTAAAGTGTAGCATGATTTTTTTTTTCTTCTAAAGAGTCTATAAACCTTGTTTCCTTCATATTTCTTTAATCTAAGTGCATTTTAGAATTCTGCATCAAAAAAATTCTAAATGCATATTTTTATACTTTTGCGATTGTTATTTCTCATTTTATTAAGAGATTGAGTTGAAAAAAGTCTTGTGAGCACCAGGTCATTTTTGGAATGGTAAAAGAAGTTTAAAGAAAGTCTGATAACATATGGTTTAAAATTTCCAAAATTTTGTGTGCTTTTATGTGGATTTACACCAATATTAGCAGATTTTTTTTTTTTTTTTTTCAGTTTTTGCAATTGTTTTGCTTTGTGCAATATCAATATTTTGAATCTATTATTTCTTTGAAGTTAATAAATTTGATTTTATGTTTCTACTTGATACGTTATTGATTGAAAATTTATTTAAGTTAAAATAATACCTCTACATTGATAATTTTACTTAAATGGTATTTTCCATATTTAAAACATGTACCAGTTTATTTGAATAGGTTCCTAAAATTTCATCATTCCATTTGACAGTCTCTTTAAAAGATGTGAATATATCAAAGCCATTGTCACTTTCCTTAACATTTTCATCAGTTTCAATTGATCACATTTTAATTCAATAAACTTTTGCTTAAGATTATGTCAATTTATAGTACCATTGCACTGTTGCATAATAATATATTATATATATATATATATATATATATATATATATATATATATATATATATATATATATATATATATATATATATATATATATACATATATATATATATATATAATATATATATATATATATATATATATATATATATATATATATATATATATATATATATATATATATATATATATATATATATATATTGCATAATAATATATTTTTACTACTAGTTTTATTAAACATTAATGTTAGAGAATAATACAAATTATTTTAGGAACTGTATGTGCTGCTGGGGATACAATCTCAGTTTTTCCTTTTAACAATGGATTGCAAATATTTGCACGGTCAATTGGCAATGCATCACATCTCTATACCTCAATGATTTTTAATGGAAAATTATCTCCTTGGCAAAGGATTGGGGATCGCTCTCCTATACTGCTAACAGATGCTGCTGTTGCATGGAATTCTTTCACAAATGTTTGTAATAGAACTTATACTAATCTTTTTAATAAAACCTATATGTTACTTTACCTATATGTTACTATATATATATATATATATATATATATATATATATATATATATATATATATATATATATATATATATATATATATATATATATATATATATATATATATATATATATATATATATATATATATATATTATTTAAGCTTAGCATTTTTATGTATTACATATTCAGAAAGACAATAATAAGATGTTTATAAGAATTTAAATGTCTAGTATAGGAATAGGTTTAGTGCTATTGAGTATGGCATATGTTTTGCAACTTCTTTTTTTTTTTTTCTGCAATATCACTTGATTGCAATAATAATGAGCTCATTGATTATTTATGCAACAGAATTGACAACCTTACCACACGCTCCTATACAGCTTAAACAAAAAGTAGCTACCTGAAAAACTGTAAAAAAAAAAAAAATAAATAGAAAGAATGTTTATTTTGCTGAAAATTATTAATATGTTTTTCTGGATGAAGTTCAAATACACCACTGGAGCAAAAGTTAAAGCTCACTTTACCCCTTTGACCGCTGGCATCTTCAATAGGAGACAGCAGTTTAGTCAGATATTTTCATTAATAAAACCGGATTAAAGGGTTAAGAATGTAGTTTGCTGTATAGTTAGTCTTTTACATTAAAAGTGTGCAAATAAAAATTTATTTTATTGTCTATTGCTTTTAGTCATCGTGGCTAAAACTGTTCCTTTCAATAATACAAATAAATATAATTATTAAACAGTTATCACATATTAGAAAGTATCTGTTCTCTAAGTACTAACAAAATCACCTTTTTAAATTTTAGTTCTAATCTAAAGGTCTAAAAAAAAAAAAAAATTGGGGAAGGGGGTGGTTTAAATAGTATATGAAGGAAATACAATTTTTACAAAACAAAAACAAAAAAAAGCTTTTATTGACTAACTCCTCAAAATTTATTATCATATATCTGCTTCAAAATCTAAAAAACTAAAAACAATTTTTTGACAAAAATATGCTTCATTAATCAGATTCTAATGGGTATTTACTGAACAAATTGGCATGGCTGCTGTTAAAATATCTTTTCAAATTACAATTTTTATACCAAAAGGCCAAGCTGGCATGATAAGCATGCTGACTTTGTGTATGACCAAGAGTAAATATGTCTCTCTTTACATTGATTATTGTACAGGTGATGATTGTTTAAGCTTCCTGCAGTATGCATAAATTTATATCTAAGAATTTTTAGATTTCTTGCTTTTGCAGATGCAATTAGAAAGATATTTAAAATTAAAGAATGGAGATATTATAAAGTTGCATATGCATTTTGTTTAGATGTTTGAGGCCTTTATTGTTGCAACTGATGGTTACATTTATCGAAGCTGGCAGTTGTCAATGTATAAGTGGTCATCCTGGGATCAGACAGGATTTTTTGCACCTTCCACACATTTTGCTCCAGTTGTACATGGTATGGCAACAAATATGTTTAATGGTAGGTTGAATTTGTTTGTGCATGGAAATGATGACACGTTATATCATATCTGGCAGACAACTTGTGACAAAGTTCCTAATCCTTGGGGATGGTGTACTTGGAGTACATGGAAGCAAATAGGAAGTAAAATGCCCCAATCGCCTAATCTTAATACATTAAGTATTGCAAACAATTTGCATTTAGGTATTGAGGTGAATGTTAAACCAATATTTTTTTAACTATGTTGAAAGTTTTTAATTATGTTGAAAGTTTTTAATTATGTTCAAAGTTTTTAATTATGTTGAAAGTTTTTAATTATGTTCAAAGTTTTTAATTATGTTGAAAGTTTTTAATTATGTTGAAAGTTTTTAATTATGTTCAAAGTTTTTAATTATGTTGAAAGTTTTTAATTATGTTCAAAGTTTTTAATTATGTTCAAAGTTTTTAATTATGTTCAAAGTTTTTAATTATGTTGAAAGTTTTTAATTATGTTCAAAGTTTTTAATTATGTTCAAAGTTTTTAATTATGTTCAAAGTTTTTAATTATGTTCAAAGTTTTTAATTATGTTGAAAGTGATCTTAAAAAGAAATTTGTTGTTGCTGTTTTAATTTTAAATAGATATTTTTATCTGGAGTTGATGGTAAGCTTTACAAACTTTGGCAGAAAGAAAGAGATGGTGTATGGAATGGTTGGCAGTTGATTGATGCTCAAGTTGAATATAAATTGGCCTCTCTTCCTCAGATTATTAATGATGGATCTGGATGGTGGTGTGCTTATGCTGTGAGTCATTTGTATTTTAAATTAGTTGTAACTGTTTAATTTATAATATTTGTATCATATGTTTAATTTTTTTTTTTTTTTTTTTTTGGCTCTTAGGTTGATTCTAATAGAAATTTTGTTAAAATTCAGCAAAATCGTTCATTATCACTTTCAGCTGACTCAGTTATATCAGGAACAAGCTTTTATTTATCCTGGGATATGCCTGATGATGAAGTTACTAGCAATGATTGGATTGGTAAGATTTAGTTAAAATTTTGTAAATATAAATTGGATCAAAATTGTCTCTGAGATTAGTTTAGCTAATATATTAAGGGATTATTTTGGCAGAATACAAGTCATTTCTAAAAATACTTTTCCATCAAACATGTCTAATGCTATATACTATTTTGATAATATGTTAATATTTTAACCAGAAAATGGAAAGCTAATAAAATTTCGCAAGAAAGATAGTTTTTGCTCTGTATTTTACAATTTATAGATTTTATTTTGAAAATAATCGTAAAGTTGTCCATTTTAGAAAGATTGAATTGAGGTTCTTTGTGTCATTTGTGATTTGCAATGTCAAAAAGATGTAGAGTTAGATTAATAATTAGAATCATAGAAACTTTTTTTTTTAAGGTTTTAAAAAAAAAAAGTCTCTATTGTTCTATTATCTCTATTACCTTTTTATTGTTTTAGGCGTTTTTTTGACAAATACGAGCAATCAACTTTACTTGGATTATGTATATGTTGGAGGTGGTCAAAATCCTTCCTCAAAAGCAATAGCTCATGGAGAAATAAATATTACAACATATCTTCCTGATGGTGTTTATGACATCAGATACTTGTGTGTAGATTGTGCTGTTTTTCATCCTTGTTTTTATTGTCTTTAAAAAAACTACTGATATATTGTTTAATGCAAGTTAGGTTGTTGTTGTTTTTTTTTTGTTTTTTTTTCATATAAACAGCATTTAATAGCTAGTTTTAAAATTTCGCGAATTTTCAACATTACAGAATCGATAAACGGTTCGTAGCTGCTCTGGGGATTTCAATATCGGTCAAACAAGATTCTGTAGATATAGAGTGGGTTAAAATATTCCGTGGTATTTTCACTGGCCTAAACCTAAAAAATGTGAACGTCAGCGTTTGTGTAAAAGATGCACAAGAAATAGAGTCAAATTTTCTTGGTATGTTTTGTCTTACCACAGGTATTATTGGTGAAGAAGATTAATCGGTGCAAGATTTAATATTTTTTATTCCTAGCTGCGTTTGAGCTTTTTGAAGAAAAATCCATATTTGGTGGCCTACAGAAATTGGGTGAGGCAGTTGGTGTTGTTGTAAAAGGGATGAGTGATTGTGGTGTTGAGCAAAACATCATAAGTCGAGTTTCGATTTTTGTGCAAGATTTAATTTCATGTGTTAACAGTAAATAATTTTTTTTTTTTTTTTTAAATATATAAATTTCTTTTAAATTCAATGTATGTCTGTTTTTAATTCCATCTTAGCACTCCATATGAGTTGCACTAGTATAAGTATATTTTTAGAGGGTTCATGTGCTCATTTTGTCATTGATATCGGAACGGAAATACTGGTGCTGTATGAAAATTCATACGAGATTTACGGAGATATCAAAGCATCGATTAATGCGTTCAAAGTAAAAGCTTATGAGCAAGGTAAGTAGATGTCAAGTTAAGTTGATGTCAAGTTAAATCTTTGAAATTACGCTTTTAGTTGTTCTTTTAAAGCTTATTATTATTATTTTTTTTTTCAAAAATTCTGCTATGTTTTACCTTTATTTAGGGGGTGTTAATGTTGGTCGTATTATAAAAGCGTGCATTGATTTGCCTCGATAATCAAAATATATTTTCTCCGAGTATTTTTCAGATTTAACATTTTAAATTTTTGTTGTTGTTGTTTTGTCTATGTGTAAAATTAATTTAGAAAATTTAAATATATATTACATCAGTTTTTATTACTTGTTTATATTATAACAAAATCACTTTACAGTTTTGCGTAAATTTTTCTTACTATTGTTAATTTCTTCTTATTTTTCTATTATTTTATCGTTGTTTTTGTTCTGAAGACAATAATTATGGAAACCGCGCCTGTCTTGAATACTAGAGTACGTTTAAACAGTCTTGTTAAGTTTGACTTTTACGTGCTAAAACTTACTGAAGTCTTTTTCTTCGATTGGTTTAAAAAAAAAGGTTTCCAGAACAGCTACTTTACCATAAAGCTATTGATTTTTATGTGACGTCGTACAGCCCGTTTAGAAATATCTTTTTTTATGACCAACATAGAAATTAAATGTAACTTCTTGGGCTGTTTGGGTTTGGAGCAAAGTACGATGGAATTTTGAATAAATGAATGACTCAGATTAATTAGGGCCATTCAATAAAAATTCTTTACTTTGACTACAGGTTATTGTAATCTTCATCAAAACCTTCTTTTGTAGCTTCTTACTTTTTGCAAGACGCAGCAAAAGTAAGAAGCTACCAAAAGAACACAAAGAAAAGGTCAAAAAAAATGGCGTGCTTTGCGCGTTTCTTTATGATTCTTTATGTTTCTTGGAATTTTAGTTTACATTACCAAACTACCCCTAAGATTACTTATCAATAGGCTTTTTATCACTTTTTTTTTTTTTTTATTTGCAATTGAGAAATGGTTAAATATTCTTTTGGGATATAAGATAAATATAGTAGATTTAGAAACTTTTTTTCGTGAGATACATTATTTCATTTATGATTTGTATATTAAAATAGAGTTGATTTTCGTTAATAGACAATATACTTACATTTATGCTTCAATCAAGAATGTCGTGAAAAAAAACGTTCATGAAGTTATTTTTCTAAATAAGTTTTAAAACAAGGGTAAGGTGGCAGTTTGTACATAGTGAGTTTGTATAGGTAATTTATATGGTAAAGTTCACGATGTGTAGCTTTTCTATTTATGAATAATGATTTCAAGCTTCCGCTACAAAGCATTCTCTTTGTGTTTTTTTATTTATTTTTTTCCTTGCGAGTGTATACAGAGTAAAATTTCCAATCACTTTAATTGGTTACAAAGTTCCAATCACTTTAGTTGGTTACAAATAGTAAGTTAAAACGGGTAAATTAGAAAATTTTGCTTTATTTAGTTTATTTAGCAATCAATTGTAAAGTTTTACACTTCTTAGAATCTGGCAAGAAAAGTTTCAGAGACCTGTAAATTTCAGGTCTTGAAGTCTTAGAACCGTGTTTAATAGATCGACGCCGAGCCTTCAAGAAAAAAAACAAGTTGTTCGGTAAAATAGTAAGGCATATTTTTCCGATCTTAGGTGTGCAAAATCTCTGCTCTGAGATTGTCTGCATGACATTGGCATGAGTATTTACCTACCTAATACATACCTACCCACTAGGTAATTGGGTGTATGATGCATTTTAAAGAAAACTTTCAACGTAATATAGTTACCAAAATTCGATTTGTATTAGTTTTGGTAGTTGTACACATCTTACCTTCTTACACCGAAAGAATATTATCCTCGATATCATCAGAGGTTGGAGCTGGGAATTATACAGTTTATAAACTTGAAGAGCCAGGAGATGTTACTATAATTTTACAGTCTATTCTTGGAGACGCTGATTTATATGTTTCTGAATCTGAGAGCAAGGCAAATTTTCTAAACTTTGATTTATCATCAACAACATGTGGAGTTGACATGGTAGGTATTCCACATTATTTTTCTAGACCAACGTTTATAGCAGTATATGGACATATTCACTCTCCTTTATCTAAATATAAATTGACAGCTGTAATGAACTACAGTTCTTGGGGTGATTTTCATGTAGAGTCAACTTCGTCTGATTTTTCTGAGATACAACATGAAACATCAGAGTTTAATTCAAATGAAGATTTTAATGACAAAAAGATAGACAATAGTTGGAGTTTTTCTAGTATTTTGTGGGGTATTCTGGAAACTTTTTTTAAAATTCTTTTAGAAGTGATGTTGTAAGAACATGTTTCTATAAATTTGATTAAACTTATAAAAGTTAGAATAAGCTAGATTTTCCTATGTTTTTGTGCTAAGTTTTATAGTTTTATTTATTTTGATTAAAGCTCTCTAAAAATGTCTCATTTTTGTATGTGCAAGTTTTGTGTGTTATCATTATTGGCTGTTTCATATTTAAATGTCAAACAGATCCAGAGACATTAAATTATTTATTTCAGTCATACAAACAGTATTATCTTTACTATTAATCTTAAATTGACAATTAGTTGATTGAAATTATGTAAATTCTTAAAACTATATTATCAATCTCACAGGTAGCTAGCATAGCTATCTAGGTTAGCAAAGATATGTAGTAAGTATACATATCGTAAGTTTTGCCTTATTCTCTCGATTATATTCAGAGTTCATCTTGTTATTAAATGTTTTACTAAATTCTATTTGATATAAAGTAAACAAGATCAAAGTCATTTTGTTTTCTCTACATCAATTTTTACAGTAATATTGAGTCTTGTCTGTTTCTTAAAAGAAGGTCACTTTGTTCAGTAAAGGAACTAGTATTTTTAATTTCTAATGTTAACATGGCTGGTATTTTTTTAAATTTTGCATGGCTATAAAAGTTTGATACTACAGAAAAAGTTGTAAAAACCCAATTGTTACTCTGATAATAAATCAGCTAAAGTTAAATTTAGTAATGTTACAGTTGGTATGCAAGTGATGTTCAAACAAAAAGTTTAATCCAACTCCCAGTGGAATGAACATTTTGTTCGAACATCACTTAAGTACTCTTTGTAACATTACCTATGAGTATATCATACTGTAAGTGTTTTTATGAAGTAAGATCTAGATTGGATAATCCGACTATCAACTTTTGTAAAAGATTTTTTTTATTTTTTTATTTTTGCATGATTTTTGACTGTATATGCACAGTTTTTTACTCGCCCTCTGTGGTATAAGATGTTTATGGTAGCAATGTTTTAGTGATTCAGTATGTTAATATTATGTATACTACTTATTTATATATCTCAGCAAAGGCTGTACCATGATTTTTCCCTAACTTATAAAGACCCTACTATTTGATTTAAGTGATCAGTTTTTATTCCAAAGTACAACCCTTGGTTTTATCTTGGATCACTAAAGTAAAATTTTAAGTTTGCTAATTAGGACAATTGGTCCTAATTTTAATTGATTGATTAACATTAAATGCCTTTCTAAAGTTGTTTGCTGACACCATAGGCCTCGGCTACTTTTCATCTCTAGCAGAAACCTTCATACCATTGACATCTTGTTACTTTTTACACCTAGAGTACATCTTCCCATATGAAAATTTTTACAATAATTCTTAATAAATTCTTTTTAGCTTTACTTAAGCGCTAAAATTAAAACTGGTCTAAAATACTTTGCATAAATTATAAAAACGTCATGAGAATTTAGAATTTCCAACAGTTTAATAAAAATCATTTAGGCTCCGAAAGTATTTTTGACCCGTTATGCTTTTTAGTTTCAATTAAATGAGTTTTTGATTTTAGTTATTACGATGAGCTGTTTCATGTGACTGTTTGGATTCAATCAAAATATGTTTGTTCATCAAAATATGTTTGTTCACATATATCTCTAACTCATTCCTTTTTAATGTGCTTAGACTCCTAACTGGACAGTATTGAGCAAGGAATTAACTGACAAAAACGTGAAAGTAGAAAAATAAGTTTAAAAATTTAAGCATACAATAAATCTGTTTTTGTAAATAGAATTGACAGGTTACCATAGATAGAGTATTCTGGCATTGCGTTAGGTTTTTAATAAAATCTGAATCATTTTGGTAGAAAAAGGCACTAATCCTTTGTTCTTCGGGTCTGGGAACCTAAACAGACCTGGAAGATAGAAGAAGAATATTATTACCTCTGTTTTTGCCTCCGATTTGCCTTAGAGAATGGGTTCTTGCATTATATACCCTTAACTCTTTTGAAATATTTTTTGGTTGGGGAGGATGGGTAGGAGTGAATGATTGATCCCATAGCTAAGTAATTAAGGTTATCCAATTTTTTATTAGATATCAGTACTGGTGTCTGTGTTAGCGGTGTATTTTACTCTTTTCTGTTCAAAAGTAAAATTTCCGTACTTTTTGAGAGTGCTTTAAAGAACATGCTGGCTATTTCAAGACATCGAAGCTAAAAAACAATATGTTAACTAGGAAAAACTGTTATGCATAAACCGCGTACTTATTGTCTATCTAATATTTAATCCAGTTGGGGAGGATTGAGCCGTTCCTTTTCGGGTAGGACTTAATCGCGGCTTTTAAATTTAAAAAAATTTTGTCTTCTGCGTAAAAACTTTACTAAGTTTGAGGAAACTCGTATGTAACTTTAAAGTAAAGTTTATTTTTGCTCAGTGTTTTAATGTCTCGAGTGCATAGGAGAACAACATTAAAAGTAAAAAACTTCCAGTAAAGATATGAAAGAAGTTTTAATTTTAATTCAAAAAGGAAAAAGTATTAAAAAAACAGTAAAGACTTCAAACGTCCCATATGCAACGTTTCGTCGTATTGGAAAGAAAGCGTTGGTTGATGATAATGTAAGACTGACTCAGAAATATTTATTTATATATATCTATATATTATTTAACTATTTTTTTATATATAATTATACTACTTTTGATTATCTTAATATATACAAATTAATTTTTGCCATTTCAGTTGTTTGCTTTGTTGTTACATTAGAAGCACAGAATATGAACAAATTATTTTTCTTGTAGTTTATACCTTTTGTTTATTACATTAAATGAGTTTGAGATGACGTTAAAACTTGTTAAATTATCACTTAATAATGTTATGCTTAAAGATAAAGCGTTTGCTACTTACCTAATTTTCAATTAATTAGTTTAGACAATACCTAATTTTAATTTTCTGGTAAAAAAAGCTAATGGTTCACTCCTATAATTTGCATGGTTCACTCCCCTCATGTAGGTATACGTGTATTATTGTTTAAGTCTGTAAAAATTCGGAGATATTTTGATATTTCTTTTATTACTATTAGAAACCCAATAAACTAAGCTGCCCAGTCTCCTTATCCTTTAGTTTTTTTCACTTTTTGTTTCATTGGTATAACTGTTTAAAAAAAGAAGTGGTTCACTCCTACCCATTCTCCCCTATTATTTCAGCTGTTCCATCTACTGGGTTTAATCAATTAGATTTAAAATGTAAATAAAAATTGCATTCAAATGATAATCGCTTGTTTAAGTTTTTCTTCACTAGTTCAATCATCTTCATTCCGACCAGAACTTTTTCTCGCTTATCTATTGCCCAATCTAATCTTAATTTACACAAAGCATTAAATGATTTAACTGCAATTTAGTCTTTTGAACTTGTAGTAGAATTAAGTGCTGTTCCACTTCCTTTAAGCTGTTTCTGTGTTTTGGTAAGCTTTTTTTGGTATAGTTGTAGGCGATCAATTCTATTGACGTACACAAAAACGGGAGTATTAATTTTCAATTTGAGTAATCTATCAAAACTAGCTATGGACACTGCAGTCGTTAACAAAAGTTAGCCGAGCGATTCGTAGATTTAGAAAATCATTTCGTTTTAGTTTTTCCTTGCGAAATGTGGAACTTGGCAAAAAAAGTCTTGGATGTAAATTTGAACCCGGTGTAATAACAAATATTGGATTTACAGACGGATTCTCTTAATAATATGTTCAAGCATTTTTTTGTGCATAATTTTCATAATTATCAAGCATAATTTTCATTAAAGAAAATTAAAAAAATAATTTTTAAAACTAAATTCATAACTCCAGGTAAAGAGAGTTGAAAATTTAAAACAATTTTAGACTGAGAAATGCATTTTGCAAAGAATATAAAATAAAATGATTTTTTCCTTTTCAAATCATTAACTTCATTACTCATTAACATTTATTGTTGATTAAATGTTAGTATTATATTTTAAAGTTGATGAAGTTTGTTGGGCCTGCTTCTAACATTATAAATATTTTTGTTTTAAGTTGTTTGTAAACAGCTTCTAAAAACCTACCCGCCTACCAAATCAACCAAAAATTTTTAAGGAAAAACAGTAAAATGAGAAATAATATTTACACCAATATTTTAAAAATCCTTGAGTCAAAAAGCAAGAGAGAGAGAATATTGTTTTTTAAAATCCCTTGACATTTATAAAACCACTTTATTTCGCCGTTAATACAAAATAGCTCTTGAATGAATTAATCCAAAAAATGACACTTTAAAAGAGTGGAGTTGAAAGTAATGGCAAAAGTCACAAGAAAGATCAATATTTGTAGATGGCAGTGTCATTTCAAGATCTTTAACGTGACTCTTTTGACTAGTTAAAGTAGGAGTAGCGTTATGACATTCCGAATTCCAAAAAAACTACTGAAGAACAAGTTTGATTTCGGTTTTAAGGTTTTAAAAACGATTGGTCTTTTTTTTCTAATAGGTTTCTATCAATCAAGACAGTAGACCGTTATTTTATTAGTTGCTACCTAAGAGTTCTATATCGTACTTATCAAAGCATTTTGAAATCAAAATCAAATCTTTTTTTTGCACTTTATCATCAGTTTGTGGTGATGTTTCTGTTAAAAAAAATTAACGGTCGATTTTTTTTTGCTGCACTAAAAAAAAATGAGATAAAACTTTTAAATAAGTTTTATAGAATATATCGATTGAATATATCAATTTAAAATATCGATAAAATAAATCGATTTAAAATATCGATAACAGAATTTACTGATGCAAGCGTAAGATTTTATCGGCAAATGTTGGTGCGGCAGTAGCTAAATGAATCTTTAAAAAATGCTTTCAGGTTGTGGTGTTGTGGGTTTTGATTAATCAAACCTTTCTATACCTAAGTTATACTATTAATTGTGTTTATGCATAACGCTGATGTTCGTGAAAAAATTTCATTCAAAATAAGTTTCACAAAAGCTATTTCACTGAGAAAATGGATTAACAACGATACACCATAAATGATCTTAACGTTTTAAATTCTTTACGTAAAAACCATGGCTTAATACATATCATATATATTAATACATATATGTTATGGATATATATGATAAGTATGAAATATTGCATACAAAACTATCAAAAAAATTTTTTTTTTCAAATTTTAAAAAAAGCTTCCTACAGAAAATCATTTTTTATTGATATCTAAAACTTACACCATTCTACTTTTATGCAATTAACGAATGTAAACCCGTGCAAAAGTAATTAGCACAAGTTTTCACTAGAAGTGTTTCTCCTTCAAATACAATTGGTTTTCACCTATCATCTACGCATGCGTGCACTTCATTATCTTAATTTCCTTATTATTAACTTCGTTTTAACCAAAAACTTTTTCTTTAATTTAATGATTGACATAAACATTTGCTTAATTCTGTTTACTAAAATGTTTTTCTTTCTTTTGCGAAATGACGTATACTTCAAAACGAGGCAGACGTAGTTTAAATATACATTCGAAAAAGTAAAAACATTGTAGTTAAACAGGTTCCGCCCACGACGGATTGCAGGCGAAACATGTTAATATGCCCTGTTCTGTTTCAGAGGTGTTATCGTTGATCTGTATTCTTTTGGATGAATTTTATTTTGTAAGGTTCTCCTTTAAATTGATAATAACAAAAAAAGGTTTTCCACTACAGCCATCACTAAATTGACTTGTTTCTGGTATCTTTTCGGCTTCCCCAAAATAAATACGCCTCTGATTGCATATATTATTCTGTAAGAACCGAAACCCCCTAATCGTAACCTACAAAGGCATATTAGTTCTTAAAAATTATTATCTAAACCTATTTTTATTTTACTGTTTGCCTAAAGCAAACAATTATAGTAATCTCGTCCATATTTATTTGCACAACTGTGCTCATTAAAAATTTCGTTCACGTTCTACATTATTATTCATATCAGTTTTCTTTAAATGCCATTAATTCTTACTTTAAGAGCATTTAATCATTGATAACAACTTTTGAACCAATTTTACCTACATGCGCTCAAGTCAATATAAAACACAAAAGTAAAGCAGCGATATATTTAGTAAACAACATCGACTGTTTAAGCGCTTTAATGCTATGGATTAAGTCGAGAAGAACTGGCGTTGGGTACGTCAATGTGTAAAACAGTTTTATTGAGAAAGGTCAACTTTTTAAAAGGTTTTTTTTTTTTTTTTTTCTTCAACAATAAGTTGATATTAGAGAGACTCGTTGAACATTGAATTGTTTCTTCAATTTAACATGAATTTCCAGTCGTAACAAAATCTTATAATTAAGATCGACGCAATTTTTATGTCATTAATGCAGAATATATGAGTTTGATCATTCTTGCATTTTGTACAAATCACATGAAAATAGCTTTGAATTTCTCATCCGACGATTTCTTTAACTCCCTAGATAATGCTTTCAGGTTTTTAAAGCATCCAATGAAAATATATTAAAGCGGATGGCAAACATTTCTGCGATAATCCTCTGAATCTTTAAACTTTTTGACAAGCATTTTATGTTTGCATTTCCGATCATATCATTTTTGTATAAACTGCGATTAAGCAGATCTTTTAAGCAGGTTCAACTTTACAATCTGTATTTTATGGTATTTTTTTTTGTCTCAGATATTGTCTTGAGCAATTGTCAAGTAAAGAAGAAGAATCAATAAATTGAACATTTAGTGGTGCGTCGTATGGAATGTGAAAACCTACGGATGAGACTAAGCTTGTAGTTTTCTTTATTTTCATGCATCATGTTATTTTATTAGTTATGGTAAGATTACGAGAAGGAGCTGCAAAGCCAAGTAGTTGAACATAAAACTCTTATTTTTTTTTATCGATTTCTTTTTTTAAGCTGTTTTAACTGGTAAGAAAATTGAAGCAACATTTTTTAAAGCTGGAATGCTAACAAGTGTCAAAAAGCCACCTGAAACTTTTACATTATTTTTTTTTCAATACACATTACTTGACAGTACTTACATGAGCCAGCAATATTTTGCTTACTGACAGCAGTACGCATGCGTTAACTGAGAAAGCAAACAATTGACACTGTTTGCCAAGCTCAACAAAAAAAGAAAGTGTCAAACACATGAATGTTTTCAACATTTGATGGTAAACTTTATTATTAGAAAATGTTATTTAATTATAATCAGACTCTGGAACATACTTTACTTTCGGCTGGCTTCCTATCCGGAGTATACAGCTTTGGTTTTGTAATGGGCGTATTCGGCAATATGCTAGTATTGCTCGCCACTTTAAGATACAAAAACCTTCAAATTTCTACAAACCTATTTGTTTGCAACCTATGTATTAGCGACATTTTGATATTGATCTCTGGGATACCTGTGTTTGTACTCTACGAAGGAAACAGCTTTATTGGGAAAATTAGATGCATGTTTTTGAAACCGATACTGAGAGTTCTTATGATGGCAAACGTTTTGACCTTGGTTACCATTGCTTTTGAAAGATATTTTGTCATATTGCGCAAAAAAATAGCATCAAAAATTACTTTTAAAATATCAATTTTGATTTGTATATTCGTTAATTTACTCGCGGTCTTGTTAGGACTACCGAACCTATTTTTATCGCGTGGGAACAAAATTAATTTTTGCGTTCAAGAATTAACAGAAAATTCAACGATAGTCTACGTATTAGTTGTTTTCCTTCTTCAATACATCTCTCCTTTAGTAATAATGTCATTCTTGTATATACAAATATGGTACACGGTGAGGTCAAAAAATAGGAAATCCATAAAGTTTTTTAACCGAAATCGAAAAACATCTGCAAAAAGCAACGCAATGCTTTTGGAAGAAAACAGCTTTATCGGCACACAAAAAAGATCCAATTACGTTGATTCAAATGATTTTAAGAAATCACACCCAAGAATTACAGCTAAAAGAAGAAGCATTTCGCTGTCCAACTTTAATGAAAGAAGACCAATCGAAAGTGCAAAGCATTTTTCGCTGAAAGACGTTCGGTCATCACTTTTTAATTTAGAAGAATCTAGTGATAATAATAACAGCTCCAAAACCATGAAGACTTTAAAAAAAACATCGAGTATAAACCGAAGAAAAAGTAGTTCAACGCTTTATCGGGCATCTAGTGTGATGGTGCAAGAGGGGCGAAGCAAAAGCATGGAGAACAATTGGTTTGAAACCAAAGAAATCAGTCGGTCTGCAAGCAGCAGAAGTTTATCTAGAAGCGATTCAGAATTTAAAAGAAAATACAGCGGAAGACGAATAAGTGCCTGGTATGATAACAGTTTTCGTATGCCGATATCAAGAATGAGACATAGCTTGACCTCGCTTATTGCCGGAGCTGACTTGAATGAAATCTCAGAAACCTTTGCAGTTGTCAGGTTTAAGCAAACTTTAAAAACCTTAAAAGTTTTTGGTATACTTTTAGCTGTCTTTTTTGTCTGCATGCTTCCACATCACATCAGCGAGATTTTAATTGCCTTCCACATTCATGTAAACCCACTTGTGCATTATATTTGCAAAGGTCTTGTTTACTGCAATGCCTCGATAAACCCGTGGTTATACGGGGGTTTGAACGATTATTTCCAATTTGCATTCAAAAGTTTATTGACAAAAAAAAAGAAATGCAAGAAAATAGAAAAAAAGGAAAGCTTTTTAAGCAATTCACGTTCACCACTGCAGATTGAAAAGGAGGAACCTGCAACAAAGGTTCAACGTATACTGAGTCATATCTTCTCAAAATGTCTACCTAACGAATGCACTAACAATAATGTTGCTATCACTTCACCTGCTTTTACTGATTATACTTCACCAGCTTCTTTGGATAACACTCAGAAAGTTGTAAGTAAGAAAATTAGCTGCAGTCAAGTTGAGATTAACGCAATTCCAATTTGCGCGCCAATCATCATTGTGACGTGTTACGATGACGACATAAATTCACCTTTTGTTTAGTAGTATTTATTTTCAGGAACATTTAAAGATCAAAGTGAAATAAAAGATAAGCTCTATATTATTTGTAAAGTATGTATTGTAATATTTATCTTTTTTTGGTTTAGGGCACGTTTTTTTTTAGTTGTACTTTTGAATAGCGCGCAGTACTTAACACAGCTTTCCACTTGTATACGTAACGTTTAACGTAGCAAAATCAATTCAATTACACCGATTTTAATACCCTTTTTCATAGAGATTTTCACTGTGTGCTGTTGTTTAACAAACGTGTGCAACAATACCATGTATAGAAATAAATCATTGATATATAGATGGTGTAGTGCACAAATGTGCTAAGTACAAAAGCGATGTTTTTGAGAAATTCAAATTTGAAGTTTAACATAAAGTCAACGGACTTGCTGTACTTATAACAAACGCTAAATCCGTTTACACATTCAAACAAAGTTGGTTTTTAAGTAGAAAAAAAACTTTGAAAGAATTTTTTGAAGTTATAGTGGACACGCTGATACTCACTACTAAATCCAATACCATTCCCTGGAATTTTTCTTTCATGCGGTGTAGGGGCTGTTATATGTAATACAGGGGTAACCTCGATACCAAGGTTTCTATTGACTTGAAAATATTTCTTCCTCAAATTAGAATCCGTTCGTCAGATCAACCTCAAAATTTTTTTCACAGTGAAAACACAAAAAAAAAAAAAAAGGTTTTCGGCTTAAACGTTTTCACTGACGTCATCAAAAAAATCCTTTAAGTAAGTCATAAAGCGGACGAATGTCATTTGGCATAAACGTGCACAGTTTCAGCAAATCTTTTTTTTCGCTTTTATCAATACCAAAGGATTTGTTAAATGGTTGAAAAACAATAGTCTTTCAATTCATGTTTCTTCGCTTTATCTGAATTAAAAAATAAAATTAAGTTGACACTTGTTGTACTTCTGTCATATTGATAAAAGGCCCTAATGAATAACAAAATTATCCTAATGGATAAAGTATCTTGTAGTTTTTAAACGCAATTGTCTTGTACTTTCGACAAGTATAGTTGGTTTTCTGCTTAAAGGCTTATTTTAGAAAAAAGAAACTTTAAAAAAAAATTTTTAAGGATCTAACAAGGAGTTAAAAAATGTTTTATTTTTGCAATGATGTTGTAAATTATGTTGTAAATATGTCCTAATAATAATACAATATACAATTTTGTTTCTAGTAGTATTTAATCTAGAATATATCAGGATTTCATAAAATTATTTAAGCCTCCGAATTAATACAAGCATAGGTTTGGGTAAATCTGGGAACTTCAAAATGGCTGAAGCTCCCCCTTTTCCTCGCTTATATTTTTGTTTTTTTTCTTTGTCTGAGTTAAAAAAATTGTTCTATACACGTGGGTGTTTCTAACTTCTCGATGGACTTCAAGAAATTACATAAAAAATTGAAATGAAATTTTGCAAGGTGTAATAAAGTACGCGTATAATAAAGTACGCGTATTAAAAAGTACGCGTGTTAAAAAGTAGGAGTATAACACAAGCCAACAAAAAAAACTTTCTCTAATGCATCATATATTTAATAAAACATTTTATATATTTTTTAACGCTGATTTATAATCTAAGCTTGTTTTTTGTCGATATGCTCCTTTTTTTTTTTCTGCAATATTTTATTTATAAGTTTTTTTATAATCAGCTTTTTCATGAGCATTTTCATTCAAAAATTACATAAAAAAGGTAACCCTATTATTGTTTTTTTTTAGATCAAATATATAATATGATTGTTTCCTCAAATAGACATAAGTACAAACACAAATTTGCATAATAGCAATATTTTTGGTTCTTTCCCAATTGGTCATTCTGTTTATTTGCAAGAGACTTACCATGACATTAACATGGCGCTTAACTTGATTAAATATCCGGCGCTAAACTTGATTAAATATGTTGTATAAGATTTTTACTCCGACATATTTTTACTCCCCAGTAAAAGTCTCATAATAAGTCTTTACTGTCATTATGAGACTTTAACTCCCCATTAAAATTAAAATAAGGTAAAATTTTTTAAAACTGATTGTTACTTACAACTTCAAAGTGGATTCCAGTTAATTTGTCTAGAAATATAGATTACTCGTTTAACTTATTCAGCCTTAAACTGCATGGGTAAGTCCTTCTATATTAGCTGCATACTTGGATGTGTACCTCCATATATAAATCCAATTGTCTCCGCGTCAGTTGCCCGTATCGCATCATCAAGTATTCTAATTTCACAAAAATAAATCTCCACTGCCATTTTTTGCCAATTGTTTCCTTGTGTATTTCGTTGCACTTATGACTGATAACTTTATCTCTTATTGATTTGTGTTCATAATCATCACGAGCGATGATGAAAGAAGCTACTCTATAAAAAGCAGTTTTTATCTCCTTTAGTGCTATGGAATCGTCTAGACAAAGAGTTATACTGAAACGTTCTACGGAGAGATTCCAAACTTTTCTGCAAATGGTTTTCACGTAATAAAATATGCACATTTTACAACTTGAAATATTTACACTGATTCTATGTTTGGTAATGTCATCTGCGTTGCTTGATTCATCATCTTTAATGTAATCAGCATTTGAAAATTTATCATTAATTTCTTGTTGAATGTTATCATGATTTACGGCTTTCTCTTTGTATAAGTAAAAAAAACGTGCCATTTAAAATCTCATGTAGCACCAAAACACAATTGGATTGTTTGCGTAGATCTAAAAATGACTTTCTCCATGGTCAGCAGAAAGTTTTTATCAAATATCCATGTTATCACTGTGCATGTGGGACAATCGATGCATAAAATGTCTCATTCGCGACATTTTCGCAGTGAGCATGTTAAAAATTAAGAATGAACCGATGGCAGAAAAAGATTTTCCACCTCTGCATCTTAAACTTGGCTTTATGACCAATTTGTTAAAAAACTAAAGACTGAAAGTGTTTGTTTTCTGCCCATAGTTACAACAGTTGCCAGGTTTGTAATAAAGAAAAAAAGCAGGAGTTTTTGACGGGTCACGAAATACTTATAAATAATAGAACAATGGATAGAAAGGAGAAAAAAGATTGGCTGTCGTTGTGGCTGTTGTAAAAAACTTTCATCGAAATGAAAAAAAGCAGAAAACTTTACAGATTTAGTTGTCCGAAGGTTGAAAGTCTTTTGTGATCTTGGATGCAAAATGACTATAAAGTTTTATTTTATAAACAGTTATCTTGACAAATTTTCTAAAAAAACTTACAGATCTGAGTGGAAGTCAAGGAGAGCGGTTTATCTAGGTGGAAGACTGGTAACGAGAACGTCGGGGCAAACACATGGCAGATGTTGGAGCAATCGAGATGACTCAGGAAATGTTTCGAGCGAAATAGCTGCAGGTTAATAGGTACAGGTTTTTTTACAGGTTCAGGTTTTTTTCCCGATTGAGTATTTATGAATAAACGATATTGTCAGCAATCCTTTCCAAAACTAAAGTTTACAGTTTTTTTTTTAAAAAAAAATATACAAAAATTTGGAGACTGATAGGATTATGTTTATGCTCCAGTGTTCATTTTAAACATAGAAGTAATTTTTTTTTATTTATTTGTTATCTATTTTCCTTAAAATTTCGTAAAAAAAAACAAAGCCTTTTAAAACATATTCTAGCATTTCCAAATATCAAAAATAATGCAATAAATATTTTTGTTGGCCTGTGTAATTATATACAGTATTAGACAAAACATTTGCAACCAACATCGAACAATGCTAAAAAGTGTTCCTAATTTTACATGTCTTAAAAACGAAACGAACTATTCTACCACAGCAAACAGTTCAGGAGTCTGGAGTTATAGCATGCCATGACATGAGCAATCAGCTGAAAGGTGACAGCACATAAGCAGAATTTCTTTGACAAGTGCCATTTTGCAGCGGACAAAACAAGTGCAACTTTTTTGGTTTGTTTCATTTTCTTAAGTCTGGTCCGTGTCAACGTCACGGAAGTTTTTTAATAATTAAAGGAAGTATCCAGGAGTTTCCAGAAGCATGCAGAAGCTTCCAGAAGTTTCAAGAAGAAGCATCTGGAAGCATCCAGAAATAATTTTATGACTTCAAGTGCAAAAATGGCTCCCGACAGTCTTGGATTGGAACTAAGAAAGAAAATTATTGGCGATTACGTAAGTGGAATGTCACAAAAAAGTATTTGTGATAAATATCGCGTGAAAAAATGGACCGTATCAAGACTATGTTCCAAATATCGTTCTACGGGGATTTTGGCAGCAGATAACAAAGGTGGAAGACCGCGTTCCACCACTTCTAGAGAGGATTCTATGATCGTCAGATCCGTCAAGAAGGATCCCTGGATATCATCAGTCGAGATACAAAAGCAATTAGAGCTGCCTGTATCGGACCGAACAATCAGACGACGTGCTGTTGAAGCCGGATTGTTTTTTCGACGCCCAGCAAAGAAACCGCTGATTTCACTAAAAAATTCCTGTTTGCTACACCTCATATTGACAGGAATGTGAAGAAATGGCGAACTGTCCTGTTCAGTGATGAATCGAAGTTCAACATCATTGGGAGCGATGGCATTTGCCGTGAACGTCGACCGGCCGGAAAACGCCTCGATTTACGTTACTGCCATAAGACCGTGAAGCATGGTGGAGACAATATAATGGTCTGGGGGTGTTTTTCTGCTAACGGTCTAGGTCCAATACATCGAAACGATGGAATAATGGACCGTTTCATGTATAAAAATATCCTGAAAGATGTTATGTTACCTCATGCTGAATGGACTATGCCAATAAAATGGGTTTTTCAGCAAGACAGCGATCCGAAACACTCTGCAAAAGTAGTCAAGCAGTGGTTTCAAGACAACCACCTATCGGTGATGGATTAGCCGCCTCAATCTCCGGATCTCAACCCTATCGAGAACCTGTGGGAGATCGTCAACCGCAGAATTAATCGTGAAGGTGTTCGTAATAAGGATCAACTGTTTGAACAAATCCAAAAGGCCTGGGCAGCGATTCCACAAAGTTTCGTTGATCACCTGATCGAATCTATGCCTCGAAGATGCAAGGCTGTGATCGACAACAAAGGATTCGCCACGAAATATTGATAGCGAAATACAGCTTGGTCAACATTTTGTCGAGTTGCACTTGTTTTGTCCAGAAGGAAATCAACTTTTTTTAATACTTTTGATTAATTTATTAATTTTCGTGTACAAATAATGAACTTTGAGATGAATAAAACTTGAAGAACTTTGTCTCTAAACAGTTACATAGTTATTTCTCTAAATTGAAAAAATGCAGCACTTTTATATAAAGAAACTAAATTAGCATTATTTGGTTGCAAATGTTTTGTCCAATACTGTATATGTACTTTTATCTATGAATTACTGTACACATGCTCAACTGCAAAAAACATTATAGGTAGCATATCTGAGTTGGAGGCCTCCTAAAGGTTTATCTTTCACACAGGCGAGTTGGACTGAAAAACGCAGGTGTGCGCCTTACCGAGTTCAAATTTTCGTACTCCATTTGTAATAGCTGTTGTCATTCTGCGTGTACAACATTTAAAAATCTTGCATATTGAAAATATGAAGTTTATAAATGGCAAAAACTAGCCGTAATCATATTACAGTTATTTTTTTTTTAATTCCTTTTAAACAAATAAATTTTTAATATATATAAAATACAATTTTGAAAACAATTAAAACGAGGCTTTTTGTTGCATATCCACTTTATGTTTTAAAACTGCATTGATGAGAAGTACTGCCTAGATATAGTAAAAAAAAATTATTTTTTAAAATTTTATTAATGATTTTATAGTTGGTAATTCAAAAAGAAAGAGAAATATTTTTTTTTGTGCCTCATTTTTTCAACGCATTAAAATATCTCCTAAAACAACCTTGCTTTTCGGTTCCAATCCTCACTTCAACACAATCATATTAGGCCGAACTTTGAATTCCATTCGTCAAATTTACTTAAGTTTTGAGCTGAAATGCTGGGTCGAATAGTTTTCATCGCAGAAATAAAATCAGAAAGCTTTAATCCACGCATCTAAAACAAATCAATTTTCCCTACAAACAACAAATAATCACATCACGAGGTTATAAAACCTTTTGCCAGCCTACATAATGAACGAATGACCGACGCCAATTAGAAGCATAAAGTCATTTATATAGTCTTTTATATATATTACAAATTGAGGCAAAATAAAACAAAAAATTATTATATGGTATTTACTATATAAAGCATTTTACTAAAATCATTAACAAGTTACAATTACGCCACATGATTCATGGAAAGTTCATGGAAAAGTTTTAAAATTGATTTCATGAAAACTTGGACTCCCTGAAAATAGCCTTATTTTCAAGATTTTACTTTTTCGAGATAATATAAATGTAAACTCAATCAACCAATATATCGTATGATAAATAATATATACCAGTATGAGTTTGGTACAAGAAAATTGTCAATTTAAAAAAAAAGATTTTGATGTATTTGGAAAAAGTGGGCTAAAATTAGAGTTCAGAGCAAAAATCATTTTTCAAAAATTATATTGTTTATTTTATGAACTTTTACATTGTAAACAAAAAAAATTACGTACAATTGATTTACGTAAATCAATTACGAAATAAATTACGTAAATCAATTACGTAAATCAATTTACGTAAAATTGCTTACAACAAAAGATATCAAAAAAATCTTTTTTTTTTATTTGCTAAGTTTTTTTAGTATTTTATTTATTTTGTAATTTATTTTAGTTTATCATATACTTTCATAGTTTAATTACTTATCAACTGAAAATAAAAAATCTGATGGCAATTGTAGCTTTCTAACAAACAATGTTTCATGATGACAAATTTTTTATGATGACAATGTTGCATGGAATCAAATAATGTTTCATGATGACAAATAATGTAGTCTGCTGACATATATGCTTTATTTTTATGTAAATTATAATACTTTTATGTAATATAATAATATTTCCTGTCATATTACATACTTTGCTAGAATGCTTTTAAATACCTTCTGTTAAGATTAAATTGTGCTTATAAATTATTTCAGCAACATGTAACAATATAATTTTAAAAAACAGAAATAAAAAAAACCTTTGCAGGATCAACAGTCTTTAGCTGTTCCATCTTCAACTCTATAAGCATAAAAGTTTTAGAAAAAAATGTTGAACAAAAAAAAACATTAAAAGTGAATCATCTCTTCTCTACCAAATCTCTATCAAAAAAACATTAAAAGTGAATCATCTCTTCTCTACCAAATCTCTATCAAAAAACATTAAAAGTGAATCATCTCTTCTCTACCAAATCTCTATCAAAAAACATTAAAAGTGAATCATCTCTTCTCTACCAAATCTCTATCAAAAAACATTAAAAGTGAATCATCTCTTCTCTACCAAATCTCTATCAAAAAACATTAAAAGTGAATCATCTCTTCTCTACCAAATCTCTATCAAAAAACATTAAAAGTGAATCATCTCTTCTCTACCAAATCTCTATCAAAAAAACATTAAAAGTGAATCATCTCTTCTCTACCAAATCTCTATCAAAAAAACATTAAAAGTGAATCATCTCTTCTCTACAAAATCTCTATCAAAAAACATTAAAAGTGAATCATCTCTTCTCTACCAAATCTCTATCAAAAAACATTAAAAGTGAATCATCTCTTCTCTACCAAATCTCTATCAAAAAACATTAAAAGTGAATCATCTCTTCTCTACCAAATCTCTATCAAAAAACATTAAAAGTGAATCATCTCTTCTCTACCAAATCTCTATCAAAAAAACATTAAAAGTGAATCATCTCTTCTCTACCAAATCTCTATCAAAAAAACATTAAAAGTGAATCATCTCTTCTCTACCAAATCTCTATCAAAAAACATTAAAAGTGAATCATCTCTTCTCTACCAAATCTCTATCAAAAAAACATTAAAAGTGAATCATCTCTTCTCTACAAAATCTCTATCAAAAAACATTAAAAGTGAATCATCTCTTCTCTACCAAATCTCTATCAAAAAACATTAAAAGTGAATCATCTCTTCTCTACCAAATCTCTATCAAAAAACATTAAAAGTGAATCATCTCTTCTCTACCAAATCTCTATCAAAAAACATTAAAAGTGAATCATCTCTTCTCTACCAAATCTCTATCAAAAAACATTAAAAGTGAATCATCTCTTCTCTACCAAATCTCTATCAAAAAACATTAAAAGTGAATCATCTCTTCTCTACCAAATCTCTATCAAAAAAACATTAAAAGTGAATCATCTCTTCTCTACCAAATCTCTATCAAAAAAACATTAAAAGTGAATCATCTCTTCTCTACAAAATCTCTATCAAAAAACATTAAAAGTGAATCATCTCTTCTCTACCAAATCTCTATCAAAAAACATTAAAAGTGAATCATCTCTTCTCTACCAAATCTCTATCAAAAAACATTAAAAGTGAATCATCTCTTCTCTACCAAATCTCTATCAAAAAACATTAAAAGTGAATCATCTCTTCTCTACCAAATCTCTATCAAAAAAACATTAAAAGTGAATCATCTCTTCTCTACCAAATCTCTATCAAAAAAACATTAAAAGTGAATCATCTCTTCTCTACCAAATCTCTATCAAAAAACATTAAAAGTGAATCATCTCTTCTCTACCAAATCTCTATCAAAAAAACATTAAAAGTGAATCATCTCTTCTCTACAAAATCTCTATCAAAAAACATTAAAAGTGAATCATCTCTTCTCTACCAAATCTCTATCAAAAAACATTAAAAGTGAATCATCTCTTCTCTACCAAATCTCTATCAAAAAACATTAAAAGTGAATCATCTCTTCTCTACCAAATCTCTATCAAAAAACATTAAAAGTGAATCATCTCTTCTCTACCAAATCTCTATCAAAAAACATTAAAAGTGAATCATCTCTTCTCTACCAAATCTCTATCAAAAAAACATTAAAAGTGAATCATCTCTTCTCTACCAAATCTCTATCAAAAAACATTAAAAGTGAATCATTTCTTCTCTACCAAATCTCTATCAAAAAACATTAAAAGTGAATCATCTCTTCTCTACCAAATCTCTATCAAAAAACATTAAAAGTGAATCATCTCTTCTCTACCAAATCTCTATCAAAAAAACATTAAAAGTGAATCATCTCTTCTCTACCAAATCTCTATCAAAAAAACATTAAAAGTGAATCATCTCTTCTCTACCAAATCTCTATCAAAAAAACATTAAAAGTGAATCATCTCTTCTCTACCAAATCTCTATCAAAAAAACATTAAAAGTGAATCATCTCTTCTCTACCAAATCTCTATCAAAAAAACATTAAAAGTGAATCATCTCTTCTCTACCAAATCTCTATCAAAAAACATTAAAAGTGAATCATCTCTTCTCTACCAAATCTCTATCAAAAAAACATTAAAAGTGAATCATCTCTTCTCTACCAAATCTCTATCAAAAAAACATTAAAAGTGAATCATCTCTTCTCTACCAAATCTCTATCAAAAAACATTAAAAGTGAATCATCTCTTCTCTACCAAATCTCTATCAAAAAAACTCTTGAAGTGAAACTTTTCACTAAATTAAATTTAACTTATAGCATATGGAACAAACCTCTAACAGGCATCAGTGCTGCATCCCTTGCTAATGCTGCTATATCACTGCCAGTGTATTGCTCAGTTAACCTATAGCAAGAAAACCCACATGCAGATAATTAAACTTAAAAACAATTTAATTTAAAAGCAATTGAGAAACTTTTTATTTTGCATTAGTACCTTGCCAACTTATCATAATCTTCTTCAGAGAGACAACAGTTAGACTCTTTTGACAACAGTTTTTTAAGAATATCTCTTCGTGTCTGAAATAAAAAAATTATTTAGTACTTTAATAAACAGATAATGACTTTAACATCGATTCTTTATCTCAATTAATATATGAGTTAATACTGGTAATATATACTTGACTTTAGAAGACTTAAGAATCCATATAAATTAATCAAAAGAAGTTTTATCTGGGTCACTTCTTTAAGAGTTAATACTCTTTCATAAGCTAGTTCAGAAGCAATCTATCAATAGTAAAACGATTGAATGGTTGCCAGATAATGAAACAGTCATCATAAACTTAACGAAGTGTTCATTAAAACCTCCAGGATATTTCAAACTTACAATGATGTCTGGTAATGGAACTTGCACACGTTTTACAAACCGCCTTTAAAAAAAATTAACAAAGAGCTTTAATATGCCATAAACCTAATTACATATTATTAATGTAAATTTGGAATAGTTATTATAATTTGTAAAAATCAATATACTAAAAAAAAATATTTCAAGATATGCTAAGTATTGTTCCTAAAGAACAAACCAACAAAAAAAAAAAAAATTTTTTGAAAAGTAATTTCAATTGAATAATCTAAAGAAAAGGATGCTGATTTCTGATTTTAAAAATCTCAAAAATTTTAAATGTTTGCAAATGCACAACAAACTGTTTTGCACTTGCATCATTTTGGGATCACTGTCTTTAAAATTACTTTGAATGTAAACTGGACTTTGTAATGTACTTTTGAAAATAAACTGGAAAGTTTAACAGAAGCAAAATTTTAAATCAAACAACTTTTAAAAGTCCTTTTAAATTAAAACATGCTACCTTAATGCAGCATCATCAAGCTCCCAAGGTCTGTTTGTTGCTCCCATTATTAAAATTCTTTCGTTAGATTCACTTATAACCTAAAACAGTTTTTTTTCACTTAACATTTATTAAAATATATATTATAAAAAAAGTACTTATTAGAATATCATATCTTAAGTTACTTAATAAAGTTACCCAGGATACAAAAGTAAAAATAAAATGGAGAAAAATTAAAAAAAAAAAAAAAAGCAGCATACAGCAAATTTTAAAAACACTTTAATAAATTAAAAACTGTAAAAATTCCATCAGTCTTTATCAAAGTGTCACAGTTTATATTTGCAGTTGGTACCAATAATTTTATTGGTTCTAATCAAAATCTAACAAAGAGGAATCCTGTATACAATGTGAGATAGAACAATACCCCATCAAAGCCAACAAGGAACTCTGTTTTTATTCTTCTAGTTGCTTCATTTTCATTTTCTTTTCTCTCACACAACAATGAATCAACTTCATCTAAATGACAAAATTAAAAGATAAAAACAAACAACAACTTAATATTTAGTCTCAGTTTTATAAACAATTGGGTTGGTTTTAAAACATCCCCTATATTTGAGTTATGTAGAACACATAAGAACTGCTCAGGGATGATAGTTCTTCCTGCATGCAACATTTTAATTTTAGTAGATTATAAGCTTTGATTAATGCTCAAAAAAGCATCAGCAGCCTAGTGCTTGTAAAAGAATTGCAATTTTTTATTTAAACATGGAACTTGCTGCCATAAAGAATGATCAAATTAGTACAATCTCAAAGGGAGCATAAGTTTATCACAACCATTGTGATTAATAATAATAATTTAAACTAAATAAAATAGAGTCAAGATGACTTTTAATGAACAGCCACTGTTTCTAAGGGTAGATATTTGATATGTTAACTTGGTCAAGTAACTCTTATTTCTAAGCTCAATTAAAAAGTCTTTATTCAAAAGTTTTTATTTAAAACAGAAACTAATAGTAAAAAGCAATCACAGAAAAACTTGATAACAAAAAGTTAAATAATGATAATAAGAAAAAAAGTTAATAAAACTTTATTAATGATACTAATAATTTTATATTATTAATCAATTTAATAAAAATAGTATGATTACCAATAAAAACAATAGATGGCTGCAATTCTCTAGCTACAGCAAACATAGTTTTGACCATTTTTTCCCCTTCACCAACCTATATATCAAAATGAACAATTGTTTTATAACTTCAGAAATTCATTGTTACTAACAACTGTAAACAGTTTTTAGTGATCAAAACAATGAAATTAAATTTCTTAAATATTTTAGAATATAATTTTCAATGTTTTATTTTGAATTTATAAGTTTCTCTACAATATAAATTTTATGTAACTTTTACAACCTTTCAAAACAAAAACAGTAAAAACTTTATGGTTTTTACATTTCGTTAGAATATATTCAACTTCAATTGATTTTAATGCGAGTTTTGGATTTCATTTTAAAAAATTTTTCAAAGTTCTGCTCTTTTCTTTTTAAATGAAACTCAAAACTTGCAGCAAATTTTTCTGCCCTGTAATGGTGTTAAAATAAAGTGTGTGTTCTTCATCAACCAACCAGATTATTTATTTAATTTTGCAATTTAAGACAAAAAATTTTAAGATAAAATAAATAAAAAGAAACACTTTTTTTTTACCCATTTTGATGTTAAGGACGCAGCACTAATATTAAAAAAAGTAGCTTTTGCTTGTGTTGCAACTGCTTTTGCTAAAAGGGTTTTTCCATTCCCTGGTGGACCAAAAAGAAGTAAACCACGAGCAGGAGCCCGTAAACCAGTAAACAGCTGAAGACAGAAAAAATCTACTAGTAAATACTACCTGTTTACTAACTAAAATGTAATATAAATAACTTTTGAAAAATAAAGTTGAAAAAAACCCTCATGGTTTCAGGTAATTTTTTTAAAAATAATCCTGAACCTTAGATTCTTACAACTCAAGATTGATTTATCAAGATTATAAGACAAAATAAAATTAGAGGTATCATGGATATATTTGCAATATAATTTCAATAAACAGAAATTTACCTCAGGTCTTAAAGCAGGTAGGATAACTATTTCATACAAAATTTGTTTTGCATTCTCCATTCCTCCTAAAGTTATACAAAATAAGAAATAAACCATCTTTTTTTATTATTTTTCAAATGATATTTCAAAAGGTGGATAGAAACTTCAAAAACATAGCAACTAAATTATATTTTTACAATAAAAAAAACAATAAACAACCTATGTCATCAAAAGATACCCCTCTGCCCCTAAAAAGAAAGAGTAAAAAAAGAAAAAATACTAAACTTAGTACTTGAATATTGTATTATAAGCGTATTACAGATTGTTTTAGAAGCAAAAAGTTTCTTTAAACAAAGACAACTGTGCTAAAGATACCAAAAGAACAAGAGATGAATATAAATAGGTAAAGTTAAATAGGTAAAGTTAAATAAGTAAAAACGTCAAAATACAACTTTTATGTTTAAAATATAAATTACCTTTCAACAATTTCATTCAGTATAAGATTTGCATGTTTACTATCAATATTTTTAAGATGGGATATTCTTTTTGCTTGATTTGAAAACACTTGCTCAGGAGTATTTTTATTAGCCACTTGGTAAGTCTGAAAATTATATATATATATATATATATATATATATATATATATATATATATATATATATATATATATATATATATATATATATATATATATATATATCAAAGTATTTCAAGTGACTTTTTTTTTTTAATATTTATATACTGATATAGTTTTTCATTTAAATCTTTTTGTGCTCCCATATATATGAAAAATTGTAGGTCATTAAAATATTTAGGGATCCCTAAAAAGTCATAAATATAGTATAAAGAATGAATTACATTTCATCAATCCAATATGCTAGGTATGAAAATCTTTAATTTTTTGAACAATACCTGGTTTGAAAGTTGTTACTTTAGTCAGAATGATGAACTGGTGCATCATATATTCACTGTGCACTCTTAGAAATTGTTAATATTTGTAGTAAAATATTTTGGTTGATACTGACTATAGAGTAGCAATAAAAAAATTCAGAGTTTTAAAATGATACTTTTGATATATTTAATATCTCACTTATTTCAATATTCCATTAAAACTATTACTAATATTTGAAGTCAATAAAATATTTGTTAATAAATAAACAAATATTTTACCTGCAAAGTCATTTTTTTTGACAAACTCAAAGACTGCCACAATAACTAACAACTTCACCATCCTATTTAACCAGAACCATATTGACATGTCACTTCTAAGTATTTATAAAAAATAAACTCTGAAATGAAACAAAATTATCATTATTACTGATGATTTATTTAACAACTTTAATCGTCTAGCTCAGTGTTTTGTTTATGTAGAGTTTATTGTTTTACAAAATAATTTGCATATTAAAAATTAATAATTTTGTTAGATTTCGGTCTTAGTTGCTATGAAAATCAAATTTGCATGAATAAAAGTGTAATATTCTTAGTAGTTACTGTAAAAACATTTTCTAGTAGCACTAAAAAAGTTGTCATGGGATGGATAGATGATCAATAAGTAATGTTTTAATTTAGAAATACTAAATTATCCCAACTTTAAATAACTTCAGGACTAGGAACCCTAAAGATTTTTTAAATGACCTAAAAGTTTTCTTTATGGCACTATAAAGACACATTTAAGACTAACTCCTTCAGTATCTTTGAAAGCAAAATTTAAACAGGATTTTTATTTAATGTCTGATATACAACCATCTAAGAAATATACTGAAGTGCCTTGTGGTATTATGCATCCAAGTATTTGGGAAGTAATGCTACACCATATTCAAAACACTGGTATCAATGCATGCAGTAAAGCTTAGTGTTTTAGGCTATTTTGTTGACTAAATAATTAAATTATTGCAGGAAATAAAATTATAAAGAAGTTTCTCACTGATTTTTTAATCTTGTTCTGGAAATCCGATGTTTTTCTAGGCCTATTATCAGATATTTTAGGAAAATCATTTGCTTGCACGATATTTTTCTGTGATGACACTTTACTTCCATTTTGATATGATTTCTCTTTGTTCTCTGATTTATCTGTCAACGGTTTAGAAGCCATTTCTCCAATACTTTTAGCTAAAGTAGTTTTAAATACTAAAAAGTTAACCTAGCTAAGAGTTAAAAAAGTAAATAAAAGATTATCTCTTCATAGTGTCTATTAGTTCAATGTACTACCAAGTCAAAAAAAAAATTATCTAGACTTTTTTTAAGGAAAATAATAGCACAGACACCAAAATATTATTTCCAAATTTTGAGCCTAATACAACATTACTGAGAGATTTATTGTACATTACATTAAAAAAAGAAATACTCAACACCTACTTAAATAAATAACAGCCTTACTTAACTCCTGTATTCTTCCTTGAGCATGAGCAAGATTACTGGACATTTTTTCTTGGAGCCTCCTAGCTCGATCAAAATCAGAACCTAATTATTAACTGTAAAGATAGAGTAAACATGTAGCACAAGAAGAAAATACAGCAAATTACTAATTACAAAAATAAAAGTGAAGAATTTTTCAAAATTACCTGAACCAATTAAAGAAATCTCTATTCCTTTTTCTAATTCTTGCACACCTTTTGTATATTCATCTAATGCTCTTTTGGCATCTTCAGCACAGTTATCTTTGTAAAAAGAAACTTTTGCTTCTAAAACAATCTGTAGTGCATATATAGTACAATATTCAAGTACTAGAAATTTAGGGCATTGTTAATTGATTGTAAATAGAGTTCAAGAGCAGGAAAGTCTCAAAGCACTTTTAATTGATTGTAAAATAAAAGCTGTAGTCTTGAGATAAAATACCTTCACATTCATCAATCTGCAAAGCATTTGATAGGTACACATAAGCTTGCTTGTGATGCTTACGAACACTTGCAATACAATTTGGTATACTTGAGTTTTCTTTTTCCATCTTAACTTTTAACTTTAAATTCAAGAAAAAACTAAAGGAACTAAATTGAGGAAATGAAGCTCTTAAATTTAGCAAGTAAGCATCTTAATTTCCAGTTTCCAAAAAATAAATTAATTAAAAGTATAGCTAGAGTGATTTTGAGTTTCTGATTCTAGAAGTTATAAAAGACAAAAACATAAAGACTGACTAGCTTTTTCTAAAGCTAACTTCTTTTGGCTGGAAACTAAGTAGATTTTTTGTTGTTTAACCTTTAAATTTCATTTCTCAAAAGTAATATTAGTAAAATTAAAAAAAAAATACAAAAAGCATAATTTGCATAAATCGACAGTGCCTACGAAGTTTTACATTCGCTTTTATATTCGACGTTGTTTTGCCTGTATGGTATGTTTTGAAATTGAAAAATCTTAAAGATTTTGTTTTTATTATCTGCGGACAAGCGTTGCAAGTCCATAAGCGGACAAAAAGTAATTTTGTAAATATGCGTTGAATTGGTTGACCATCAATAAGTAAAATTAAATGCTTACTTCATATATTTTTAGGTTGACCGTTGAAAGTTTTGATCTTGAAGTTATTTTTAGATAAACAACTACAAAGGAACTATAAATCAGAACCGTAAAAGCAAACGAGTCTTAAAAAGTCCAATAAATAATTGTTAAAACGCACACTTGCTTGTTGTTTTGCATTGTGACTAATAAAGTATTCTCTGATTTTTACATTCTAGTTCTAGGGTTTAACCTTCGGTTTGATTGAATTTCACTTTGTTCGATTAAATTAACAAGTACAAAATTTTTTCTATAGAATTTTCAGCACACCATTTAGGTGAGTTTTTAAAAAATCAATTTTGCATGACTTTTCGCGACTCTTTAAGATATCTTGAACAGGTCAAAAACATGGTTCTTTAATCCTTTTATTTTATTCTTTCGTACCATTAGATGTTGTTAACTTCAGACAAGTTTTAGTGAGTTATTCTAATCATGTTTTTTTAGCACCTTTGTTTCTTCACTTCACTTCCACTTTTTTAAAAAAGCTAAACACGAATTTTATAATAAAATTTGCATGCGATTAAAAAAATAAGCTTTTAACACAAAACGTCAGGTTTGGTCAGTAACAGAGCTAAAGAGTTAAAAAAAAAAAAAAAAAAAAAAAAAAAAAGTAGCGCTCTCTAATTGAATTATTTTTTTAAATGAAAACCAAAAGAAAAGTTTTACGCTTTTGCCATTTCTAAGCCAGTTTTTACCTTCGACCGTTCAATCTTTCGCTAAACTGTTACTGTTGCTGCTGTATGGCCATGGAAAAAATATCCGGTTTTTTTGTTTTTATTTTGTTAACAATGTCCAGATGTAAACAAATAAGCTCGCGCTAAAAAAGGTCGGCGAGTTATACGCGTTAAGGTTGTTTGTGAATATAATAAATGTTATTAGTAGAAAATTCGAAGACGATTGAGTTATAAAAGAAACACTAACTTTGTTTTAAGATTAGTAAAAAGGAGTATGCTTAGACCGACCAATGAGGTTTGTAAGTACCATTTTAAAACTGTTATCATCCACAGTAAAGGTGATGTCTTAACCATTGTTTATGGAATAGTAACTGGAGTTATATTAATATCAAATTTACTGCTAATAGTTGGAGTATGTAGGGAAAGAAAAATCAAAAAACGATTTTCGCGAAATGATAAACTGGTCTTGCTTTTATCATTTATTGATTTACTCATTGCGTTAGTGCAACTACCTTTGCAAATAACGTTGATAAAATTTTCTGAGAACATTAATTGTATGCACATTTCAGTTAGAGCGTTTTGGAACGTTTTTCCAATGTCGTTTTCAGGTTCCTTAATATTGCTGATATCATTGGATCGCCTTCTTGCTGTATATTACAACAATAAAATTTGCGGAGTTCTTTTCAAAGAACTTTATTTGATACCTTGTGTTACAATTCTTCTGTTGATATCTGTTGGCCTAGCAACATGGTACGCTTTTGCTGCTATTTCACAAAATGCTTATAACCAATCTATATTTTTTTATAGTCTAGGTTCATACATGATTATTGTTCTTACAGCAGTGACAATGATAAATATCTCCTTATTGATTGGAACAAAAAAACACCTTAGAAATTACGATATACAACTTAGAAGGAGCACGCATATTGAAAAACGACTAACTTGGACAATTATGATTATCTCCATAACTCTTGTCATTTCTTACTTTCCATCCTCATTAGCTAGTTATCATTTGGCATCAGTAATGATTAAAAACCCTTCTAGAATCTCCTACGCAACAACTATACTTTTATGGACTCTTGTTTTTTGCCAACTTAACTCTGGCTTAAACGCTTTGATTTATATGGCCAGAAACAGACGTGTCTCGCAAATGTATATAGTACGTTTTAATGTCTTTCTCAACAGCATACGAAATAGAGAATTGTCAGTCAAGGTTACTTAAAGTAGCTACGCTCATGAAAATGTTGAAGATAAATATTCTCGGAACAACCGATATCGTTTCTATTAATGAAAATGAATAATAGCAGTTCTAATAAATTTAGTGTAAAATTTGTCATAAATGTAACTAATTTAGTTATTTTTATGAAAATGAGATTTTTAAATGTTTTTTAATGTAATTTTAAATAATATAGTTAAAATCTCAATGTATGAAAAAATTTAACAGAATCACGATAATTGAATAGCGCAACTTGAAAAACGCTAAATATTTTTAGAACAAATATTAAATAAAAATGAACTTTTTTCATTAAAGCAAAAGTTTTATGAGAGAATTTTCAAATATTTACTCGAATTATTAAATCTTTTCTTTCTTCGATTTGTTTTAAAAAAACTATTATTCGTGTAGTTTATCGATCAAGTTGGTTCAAAGATTTATATTTTGAATTAAATCGTTGCGAAATCTGTGACGCATTTACTTTAATTTCAATTTGCTTACGATTACGACTTTACGTAACGATTACGCACTGGAAAAATATGACGTAAGTAAAGCATTCGTTTGTTGGATTTGCTTACGCTCTAGATAAATACAAAACATTACCCAAGACAGTTGTGCACCTGATTTACTAAAAAAACTAAAATAGGTTGATGCTGGAACTAACGATTTGGTGTTTGAGATGTTTTTCGTAATCAGATCGAGATGTGATTGAAGAAAACCAACAATGAGAGTTTCAACAACACGAAACGGTGAACTGCGTGGATGGTCGAGAAAATGATCGAGAAAGAACACAATTTGATTGTGAATGAAGAACTTCAACCTAATGTTGGCAGGTAAAATCTTACTCACATGGGTTTATGAGTTGTCGGAGCAACTGGATTACTTCGAGCGCAGATCTTACTCACATGGGTTTACGAGTTGTCGGAGCAACTGGATTACTTCGAGCACAGATTATTACTAGCACAGATTACTTCGACACCATTACTTTAAGATAAATCAAATTTTCTAAAGTTTATTTCTGAAGTTTATTATTAAAAACAAAAAACCATTAGAAAAAATAACGAAAATTTTTGGTGTGAGAAGTTTATTTTCATACAAAATTAGTTCTTTCTGTAAAAAAAAATTCAACGGGTCTAATCGAGTAAAGTTTATGGTGTGAGAAGTTTATTTTCATACAGAATTAGTTCTTTCTGTAAAAAAAATTCAACGGGTCTAATCGAGTAGCAATTCTGCGCAACGACTAAAAGGAATGAAACAAAATAATACAGCGTATGTGAGGCATCGAAAGTTTTTTTTCTGGAATCTTATAATTTTTTAGGTCTAAATAAAAAACTATTTCAAGATTGGTTTCAAACGAATGTTAAAGATGTTTGTGCTTTATTCGTTATTCACGGAAAATCAAAACGTTAATTTCTAGTACAGGATCAGAAAATAAAAAACGGAGCGGCTTTGAATGAGAAACTGCGACGGAATCTTCATCAGAACGAGCTGTGTTTTAAAAAATTGATGGGTTTAACATACCAACCCACCATTTCACAGGACCAATAGGTAAAATGACTAATAAAGTATTGAGCTTAACTCAGTTATTAGCATAGATGTTTTCAAGTAATAAAGACTACTTGAGTAATATTTGAAAATAGAAGTTTTAGATAAATTTAATAGTGATCAGAGACTGATATGTAAATATTGAATTAAAATCGTCACTAGAAAAATTTTCCATACAAAAATCTTGTGCAATTTTGTATGGAAAAACGGACACCTGGGTTTTGATGTACATATTAATAAGAATCACATCGCCTTCAAGAGAACGGACCATTTGGACGAATGGCTCGAGAAAACACCTCACTTTCGAAAATAAAAGTTCGCTAAAAATTTGTTCACAAAAATAGTTATTGGTCAATTAAAAAAAAACATTAAAATATCTTTTCAAGCAACAAATCCAAAATGTTAATGTTTGGAAATGGTTGAAAAGTTTTCAACCCATTAACTCGTCAATTCATCCAAAAAACTGTAAAACATGAAGATTTTAATATAATGGTTTCGGTGTGTTTCTCCTTGCATGGTGTAGATCTAATATATTGCATAGGATTGCATTTCTTTAAGCATATTTGATGGAATTTGAATATTTAGCACTTAGAACATCAATTAAAAAAAGATTTACTTTAAATTCTAAAGTTGATTTAAGTGTATGCAAATCTTTTTTAAAGTTAAGTTCATAAAAGTCTTCTAGAAAATTCTGTATTTTTTCCCCATAAGATTCAATCTTATGATCATCATACTGAATTGATGGATTAAAACAAATCATCTTCATTTGAGAAAAACGGTTGAAGGTTTCAATTAAAATTTAATTGAAAAAGGGTATTTTTAAAAAAAAGTAAACATATTCTGAGCACAAATTGATATATACTTTTTTTCCCCTAAAGAGAAAAATTCAGATTTCAGAGTAAATTTTGTATTACATCAGTCAAAAAAAAAAAAATTACATCATTAAGAATTTCAAAAATCTTTTACTTTTCAATTAAAGAATATTTAATTAGTTCTAATAATTCTACAAACCTTTAAAAAAACATCATTACTTGAAAGCCACCTCACAGCACAGTAAAACGACAGGTCACTTGGTTTTTCAGCGAGATCCAATTATTTAGCAAAATTTTAAAAAAACCCTATAATTTTTTGCATTTGATTGATGATAATTAACAATAAAAACATAATAAAAAAATTCAATGTAAAATAAAAAAATTGCTCAAGTTGTCAAAAAAACAATTTAAAATTACGTTGATTAAAACAAGTGAAACAAGTCAAACTTGTTCCTTGAGGACGAATAGAGAGTTTTGGATGCCTCTTATCGGATTTATCGTGTGTTGTTGATGACATATTTTAAAGCAAAAATTTAATACTTCGATATATTTTAAAGAAAAATTTTTTCAATTTTGGGATTTTTTTATGTAAGAAATCCTCATTTTCAAAAAAAACCATACTATTCTGAGTGGTAAAAGTAATCACTGCGCTGATTTTATTGTCTTTTTAACGAAAAATCGCTGTATATCTTGTCAGTATTAAGATCATAGATAAAGATCAATTAATATTTTTCACGTTATCTTTTAATCTCAAAAATTAATCTCTGAAAACAGTTAATCAAAAGATGAAAATATAAAGCAAATTTAACTGCGTTTGTTGCAGCGGCATTTGATAATTTTATGATTGATATAATTAAAATATTCTATTTGAAAAAAAAAACATGACGGACGCTTTCATCAAAGATAATTTTTTTCAGTTATTTTGATTATTTTCATTTGCTGTCTGCCTTACTAAAGTTCTGGCTGCTAAAAACTATAAAATCCGTTCAAAGAATTCTAAATGTAAATCAGTAAAATAGCAGGTGTCAGTTAAAAAAAAAAAAAAAATTAAAGAATACAAGGTTTAAAATTTTTTTGCTTTTTTAAAATCATAAATTTTTAACCATTGCAATTATATTAACAACTTATTATCTCTGGAAGAGCTAAATGAGCAGTTTAACACAGGGCTCTAACAGTTCAATAATCAAAAAACTGAATTTTTAAAATTGAATTGTGCATAAACAACTCTCCAGAGGTTTGAGGTTGAAATTGAATTTGAAGGCCTGCATAGAAAGGTAATTAGGTTCTTGAACTGTAGTAAACAGAAACCTAAAAAATTTAATGCTGACCCAAATTCCTGACAAAACTAATTTTTATGTTTATTTTTATTGTTTGTACTTTGCAATTACATACATAATTAATTACACTAATAAAACTTCAGTTTACAAATGTTCAAATTTCTCCTGAACAAAAGCAGTCTCTTTTGTAAAACAAAAGATAAGATGACAGGTTGCATTTGGACTGTTTGGATTGAAACTTTTCCATATTATTTATTTCCACTTTAACAGGACAAAAAATATACTATACACAATGCAACCATCCACACCTCTCTTTATAGTTACATCATTTTGAAACTCAGATTGGTCACTTTGACCATCACCTCCCACCTTACAAATAGTATGTATGCTATCACGTTCCTTCTGTGCTAAACCTCTAGTAAAATAATCTTCATCCTCCGAAGATACTCAAATAATTTTAAGAAAATATGCTTTGGGGTAACACATGTATTAAAAGTTGATGAAGAGTGGAAGTACTACTTTAATAATTTATAAAAGCCATCGAAAGTCAAAACTTAAAACAGAGTCCTGAGACTGAATCATGCACCGTATGTTATTGAACTATGGAGTTTTCATTTACTACAAAGAATTCAGCCAGTTTTTGAGTTATACTCACAGAAGTAAAAGTGATTCTAAAGCATATGGTCACACAAGTCGCCTGAATATTTTTGCATGGCAATCAAGTCAATTCGCAGCAGCTATATTTTATTTAAAAAAAAACGAGGCGATCTCGTATTAGTTTATTTTTAGCTCTATAAGAGTAGTTGTGATCAAATTTAGATTCTAATAATTTAATTGAAACTAACAGGCGACCACTGATCTCAAAATATAACTGATCTCAAAATATATTATATTTTGAGATCAGTGCAGGCGACTTGCAAAATCAGCATGCAAATTCCACAAAAATTTTAAAAGCTATGTTCCAAAATCCCAAGCAATTATATTGTAAACAAGAACTTTTAAAGCCACCTGAATGTAAATTTGCATTAGTAAACATGGTTCTGTACTTTCTTTTACTATTATTTTGTCTTACATTCAAAATATAAGCAGTTATTTTTAGCATCTTTTTATGTATCAAATAACGAAAACCTAGGAAAGTCTTAAAATAGTAAAAAACCTCTTATTCTATTTCCTTAGTTTAGAAGAAAACTGTAACTAGAGCATAAAGCACCTAAGCTTAAAAATTAACCTCAAGTGTTTTGTGCTCTAGTTACAGTTAAAATGAAGATTTAATGTGGATAAGTATAAGATGAAGATTTTAGATTGTAAGCAGCATGCAATCCTTCAAGCGAAGTTTTAAAAGATTAGTGGAGGATTCTGCAGGAATTGCTACAGAAATGGTTGACTCATCAAGTGTTGTTCTAAAATTTACTGATAGGGTTCCAGAAGAGACATCAAATTGGTTGTGTAAACTCATTATGAAGCCAAGTATGATTATATAATAATAATAAGAAGAAGAATGTTTCTGTGTTAATTTCTATAGATTTTAATAAAAACCTATTTTTTGTCTGTCTGAAAATTTGTGTTAATGTTTTCATAGTTCTGTATGGTGGTGCAGGTCTTGAAGTGAAGAAATATGACTGTGATGTGACAGAAGTGAGTAACCAAATATTTTTGGTATCTGGAAATCTAAATAATCTATTAGTAGCAGCTGAAAAGTTTGAATTACTAAAAAAAGCAGTATCAGGCAAATTTGTTCCCTTCTCAGTAGATAATAGATATGAGTTTGAGAACTTTAAAGATGGTGATGAAGATTTCTTTACTTCTTCTGAAAAACAATGGCTGGTGTACAAATCACTTTCTTGTGTAGTTTGCGGTGATGATCAAGTCAAGAGGTTGCCTGGATTGCCAAATATAAAAGTCTACAATAATAGGCCTCTTCGTGAGTTCAAAAATATGGTCTTATTTTGTTTCAGTCTTTTAATGCTTAAGCTCTTAATAAATTAAAATTTATTAAGAGCTTAAGCATTAAAAGACTGGAACAAAAAACTCCTTATTTTCAAAAATATTATTACATAGTTAACAATATTTCTGTCAATATTCCCTTCATATAAGTTAATTCAATTTTAACTTTTTCTACTTACAAATTTTTAAAATTCTTTAACGTTTTTAATTTTGCAGTACTTCAGCATTCAATGTATAAAGTTGTTCAAGTTTACCCTCTGCATCACACAGAGAGTTTAAAAAGTTTGGAACGACAGTGGTATTCAAAATGGGAACAACCAATCAGTAAATAAGTTTTAAACATTTTGAGTAATAAAAGTGTTACAAAGAAACTTCAAAAGTTTTAATTTTTGTAGTAAAATTTTTGTATCTTTGAAAAATTATTTTAGACGCTATAAAGAATTATTTTGGGGAGTCTGTTGCTTTGTATTTCACATTCCTTGGTTTCTACACAAAATTTTTACTGCCAACAGCTCTTATTGGTATTTTTCATTATCTTTTCATTGTTGATGAAAATCAATCAGAGAATGTTTGGTTTGCTATCTTGAATGTAGTTTGGGCCACCGTGTTCTTGGAGTTATGGAAGAGGAGATGTTCTGTTGCTGCATTTGATTGGGGTCATCTTTCTAATAATATAAAAGGTTGTTATTACCCTAGAAAATTCAATTTACTAGAGAAATAGATTGTCTTTTACATTTTGCTAAATTTATCATCAAAATATTGATTTTAAATGCATCATTTAAAGAGAATTCTTTAACTATTTTATAGATGGTTTTGGTATTCATGAAAAACCTCGTGCTCTTTTTAAGGGTAAACTGCAAATGAGTCCAATAACAGGATCGCTAGAATTTTATTACCCTTCATGGAAACGTCAACTCAAATTGTATTTTGTTTCTTTTCCTCTCCTTCTAATCTCTCTGATGTTGGTTATTATTGGAATGCTTTTCTATTTTCATTTCAATGAGCAAATGCAAAAAATGTATGAAAATCAAACTGGTTTTTGGGTAATAATTGCTAGAAAAGCTCCTAGAGTTGCTTATGCTATATTGGTTTGGATATGCAGTAATGTTTATGGAAGAATTGCAGTTATCTTAAATGATTGGGGTATTTATATAGTTAATATTTTTAAAACAGTTTTTGTTCTAGGAAGAATATGACTTGTCTTTTTTTGATCAATAAAGTTTAAACATAACTTTTTTAAAACTAAGGAACAAAGGATTCCCTAATTTGTTAACAAGTATTGAAATGTCAGATGTATCATCACAAATTCAGTAATCGTGAAAATTGTACATGATGAGAATCTCCTAAATTTGCTATTGTAAAGATAAAAATTCTTAAGGAAGGCAAGTTATAAAAAATATTCAAAGCTTATTTTATTTAAATGAAAACATAGTTATACCATTCAAAGTCCTAGATCTATATATTCAAGTTATAAATCTCAATTCTGTTACCCATTGTATGTAGCTAGGTTCAAAGCTTTTTTTTTTTTTAAATGAAAACATAGTTATACCATACAAATTCCTAGATCTATATACAAGTAATAATTCTCAATTCTATTACCATTTTTTGTTTATGTAGGTTTTGCTGAATTGTGCACTTATTTAAATATTAAAAAAGTAAAAAATATGTGAATGGTGGAGCTCAAAAATCACTGAGTCAAATTTTGTTGAAGTGTAACAATAGAAAAAGAACTTCCTCAGAAAATTTAAACAAAGATTTAAAAGCTGTTAGGCAGATCTTATACATATGTATTTGAAATTCTAAAAATTGTGTGACATTTTGTTTGTACATTCTTATAAGTATTAGGTAACTTGAGACAGAAAATGCAAGCTTTTGGTATAGAGTTTTTTCTCCTCAGAGGATCCATAGTTTATGTGATTTTTAATTCTGAAGCTTTTTTAATATAATTTTAATTTGATGTTTTACCTTGAGCTTTAAAAAATGTAATTTTAAGTCAACATTTTTACAAATTTTTCAACTTTTTTTTCAATTAGTAACAGTTTTTTTTTTTGTTCAATTTACAAAACTGTATTTTAATAACAAAAACAAGATATATATATATATATATATATATATATATATATATATATATATATATATATATATATATATATATATATATATATATATATATATATATATATATATATATCTTGTTTGTAACATGTTTTGATGGCAACAAAACAAAAATGTTTGTCACATAAAATAAAAATTTTAATCAAGATGTTGTCCTGTTTTTCAGAAAACCACCAAGTTCAATCATCATACAACAACCACTTGATTGTTAAACTTGTTCTTGTAAGTAAACAAACCTAAATTTCAGTTAAAATTAGTTTTGGTGCTAACTTTGTTGGCACTCCTCAATAATACACACTTAATGTCTGTAAATATTTAATATTATATTAAGTTACAATTTTGTTTAAATTAAATCTGCATAATAGTATAAAAGCATTTGTGGTAACTTGTTCTTTCTGTTTGTTTTCTAGTTTAACTTTGTTAACAGCTTTTTATCATTGTTCTACATTGCGTTTTACCTTTGTGATATGGTTATGTTAAGGCAGGTAAAAATAAGTTTATTAAAAATTTAAAAATTTCTCTTTGGTAGAATATTTTTGTAACAAGATGTTACCATTAATTTTCTTCCTTAATGAAGAAAAAAAAAAGAAAAGTTTAAAAAAATTGTTTTTTAAATATTATTTTTATCATAAAATCTTTTACAAATTTCACATTCATTTCAGATTTATCTTATCTATTTAAAAAATATATCCATTTGAAGCTTGCATACTGTGAGTTGGGTCTCTATAAGTGTTTTCTGTGATTTCTAACTATTTTAATATTAGGATTATAGGGTAGGGTGTTGGGAGTTTGGAAGATTGGATGTTTAAGGATTTAGAAATGTTTCCATGTTTTTAGTAATGGTAGCACTCTGACTTAATTCTAAAACATTCATACTTTTGTTTGTGCACTTCTTACTTTCTGCTGTATTAACAATCTACTATTTTAACAACAATCTTTTCCGACAGATGATATTAAGCACATTTCACTTTAGGAGAAAAAAAAATTTTCAATAAACTGAAAAAAATTTTCATTCAGTTCAAATAACTTAAACATGTGACTAAAAACCGTTTTTATGAATATGTAAACAAAAACCACATTGATGAACTTGTGAACAATAAGTCCATTTTTTAAGAATTTAAACTTCATGCAAAACTTTTTGTTGGCTGTGCAGAAATAAAATGTCAAAATTTGTCAAATTTAGAACATATGTATTCATCTTTACTAATGTTTGAGTGCATTAAAATTAAATCCTACTTTAGAGAACTCCCTTTATAAAAGTAGTTCTCATTTTAAAAATGAAAGTTACAGAAGGCTAACCCATTGCTAATACAAGAGTAAACCCCATACAATTTAATTGTAAATGATAGTTATGTGATAGATATTGAGGTTTGTATATTTGTGGTAAACAAAAATGCTTATTCTAAACAGATCTCATTAATATGCGTAAAAGTCGTGGTAAATTTTTTGTTTTGAAGCTTTTAGTAAGACAGAAAAGCACCTTGAGGAAAAATAAATTTCTTACCTGCAAATGTCAATTACAGCAATATAATACAATAAACACACTTTTTTTTTAAAAAAAAAAAAAAAACTGTTGTACTAGTTAGTGTTTCTATTTTAATTTCAAATTATTTTTGTAATATTATTTATTTGTTTGGGGCATCTTTACCTATAGTAAATTTGTTAAAACTATTTTTTTAGCAACTTGCCACTTTACTAATTATCCAACAATTGGTTCAGCAAGTTCAAGAATCTCTAATACCTTTTATAAAGTATAAGCGTCAGTCTATCCAAGTAAAAAAGAAAGGAAATTTTGTCCATATAAAGCAAATTCAGGACCAAAAAAGCCAGGTCATAAAAGAAGGAAACATGCCTCCTTACAATGTTAGTTCTATAAAAATGATAATATAGAGATTATATTGTGTTTATTATTTAGATATATTTTTATTAAACATTTGAACAGCAGAGCTAATAAAATAAGAAAGACATCATTTTTACTGTCTTATTTATTCTGCTACATTTAAATTATTCTGCTACTTTTAAACTTTAAATCTTTAGAGTACCTATAATGATTACGTTGAGCTGTTCTTACAGTTTGGTTATGTGTTTATGTTTTCTGCTGCATATCCATTGGCTGGATTTTGGGCGTTTCTTAATAATATTATTGAAATACGAACAGATGCTTTTAAGCTCTCTAAGCTTTATCAAAGACCTTTCATTGAGAAAGCATCATCAATAGGTGCTTGGCAAGTAAGTTTATAAAGAGATATTTTTTCATTTAGGACTTTGTCAAATAAAATATTAAATGTGTCAGTTATTATTCTTTATGAATAGATTTTTAAAAAAGTTGTGGTGTTCTTTTTTTGTTTTTTGTGTCTTCTCTTTGCAAGAGAAGAAATACATAAATGTGCAGCTATTTTTTTTTTATTAAAAAGCAAAGTGATACTTGTACTTTTAGATGGCATTTGAAGCAATGAGTATTATCTCGGTAATTACCAATTGTGGAATTATAGCTCTTTCTAAAACCACTCAAGACTGGTTGTTGATTAAACAAGGGCCTTTGAAATATGCTTTGATATTTGTTACTATTGAGGTACAGATTTATTCTTCTCAAGGAACTATATGAATTTGAATTTCAGAACAATTATTTATACATTTTTTTATTTTTTAATTTTCCAACAATCGATTTTAACAAAGTTCTTTTTTGATAACATGAAAAATCTTTTTTTTGAAATGGTGATCTTTTTTTTTTAACAACTTTTATTATTACAGCATGTATTAATTCTTCTGAAGATTTTTATTGCATACATCATTCCTGATGTGCCTGGATTTATTTTACAACAACTTGCACAAGATGAGTATAAAATACAGCAGGCTATGAAGGTTAAACCTCTTAGAATTTTTCTCTAAAAACTTGTGATCTTGTGAACTTGTGAGTTATGCCACTCTACCTGTAAATAAGCTGTTTACGGATGTTCTCTATGTAAATGTTAATAGAAAAAAATATTTGAAATGAAGCAGTGTTTCTTGCTATCATTACTCTATATAATAGAAAAAAATATTTGAAATGAAGCAGTGTTTCTTGCTATCATTACTCTATATAATAGAAAAAAATATTTGAAATGAAGCAGTGTTTCTTGCTATCATTACTCTATATATTACCACTATTTGTTCACATCCAGGATTTAAGTAACAGTTACTTATATTTTTTTCATTTTAGGAAAAACAACGTAAATGGTTTACAATGGAAAAATCTGTAGAGGAAGTAAAAGTGTATAATTAATATTTCTGAGAATTTATAAAATATTACTATATTGAATGGCCATTTTATGCTTTGTAAGACTATTTGATATGCTGCATTATATGCAGTTTTTTGTTGTTGTTTTTTATTACAAAGGGGTTTATTAATTTTAAAAATTGATAAAATCATAGTTAGGAATTTTTTTGAATAATCCTATTCATTTTTTAATTTTTTGCTACATTTAAAATCATCAAAATACACTTAAGGTTTTTCTCAAGACAGACTGGATCCACTTTTAAATTTAACATTTTTCTTTCAATTTTTTATCTTATGCAACAATTGCTTCATAACAGATATTTATAAATTGTTTGTAAATATGCTTAGTTGTAAATATGCGTAATAAAAATAAGATAAAAATATTTTTCTTGTTTTTTATTACTTGATATTATAATTGTTGGTGATGTGATTGCTGCAATTTTCGTTACATTTGTTATTTTCAAGGGCTTCCTAATTATCTAATTAATGTAATTATCTATCCTAATTATCTAATAGCATCCAAATATTATTCACATATTATAGGAGTTATTCATTAAAAATGTCCTACACCATTGGAGTTGATGTGGGTGGAACAAATACAGATGTTGCAATTTTATCAGATAGCGGTGATGTTATTGCTTGGAGTAAAACACCTACAACACATTGCATTACTGCTTGTGTTGTTGATGCCATCAAACTTGCATTGCGCAATGTAGCAGAGAATTGTTTAAATGATGTAATAAAAAATGTTAAGGTAATAAACATTGGCACTACTCATTTCATCAATGCAATTATTGAGCGGCGAGATTTAGTTAAAGTTGCATGTATTCGTTTGTGTGGTGTAAGTTCATTGAGTTTACCCCCGTTTTGTGATTTTCCTGATGATTTAAAAAACCAAGTATATGGTGGAGTTTATCTTTTAAATGGCGGATTTGAGTTTGATCAAAAAGTTATAAATGAACTAGAAGAAAATCAAATTGTAGATGCATTTAATGAAATAAAAAAGAATGGCATTAAGCATGTGGTGGTGACTGGTGAGTTGACACTTTGTAGAATTTTGTAAAAAATTTTGTTTTTTAGTTTTTTTGGGAAAATTTGTGAAAAAAAAAAATAGGTAAATTATAGCTTAATTTTAAGATCAAAGATTTAAACACAAAGCATCTCCATCATATACTTAAAGTACATTGAATAAATTATTTTAAAACCTCATACAAACCTTTGGATTGCTTTATAGCTGTGATTGCTTTATATCATACAAATGTTGACCAACTTGATTATTCATATAAATTTGTAAACTTCATTATACCCAAGTGTCAAACAAACTGTCTTGCATACATGCTTGTCAAACATACAGTACAGAAATGTCTTCATATGCTCAAGTCATTTTTTACAGTACAAGTATATCTTCTGCTCCTCTCTGTTTCTCTTTAAAAGGCTTTTCTTAATGAAATAATTTGTTGAAATCTTAATAAAATTTTCCCTCTTTTACCTATTTTCTGCCATTTTTATGCTCTTACTGAAAAAGATTACAGCTACATCTAGATTCAGCTTTTATTTGTCTTACTATGTCAACCAGCTTTTATTTGTCTTACTATGTCAACCCTTTCTTTTTCCATCTATCTTGTTATGTACTTCTTTTTTTGTTGGATGCTATAAATAATTCTTCTATTAACAGGTGTCTTCTCACCAATTAATTATTCACAAGAAGAATATGTGTACCAGCTTCTTAAAATGCAGTATCCAGAGTTTTCATGCACTTTGTCTCACCAACTTGGTCCTCTTGGTTTACTTGAACGAGAAAATGCAGCCATTTTGAATGAAGCACTAAAGCCATTGTGTAAAAAGACAGTAAGTGGATTAAAAGAAGAAATCAGAAGTATGCATCTTAACTGTTTGGTGTATTTTACTCAAAATGATGGAACTTTAATAAAGTATAAATAAAGTATATATCTGCTAACTACTGTTGAATGCATAAGTATGTTTTCAGGGATTTTAGCATGGTTTTGTCAGTGTATGTATTGCAATATTGATAAATTGCAATATTTGTCATTTTTTATCCCACATTTAGAAATTTTATTTAACTTTCAAATATATTTTATTGTAATAGTATATAATAAAACATTTTTAGTATTATTATTGAATAATTATTTGCTTTTTTTAAATCATTTTTATTTTTATTTTTATAGTGAATGTGAAGTTCAGAAATTTCCTATTTATACATTTTCTTCTGGTGCTACAAATAGTATGCGTGGTGCAGCTTACCTTGCAAATTTAACTGACGCCATTGTTGTTGATATTGGAGGAACAACTATGGATGTGGGAGCAATAGTGAAAGGTTTTCCTCGTGAATCATCTAACAGAGTTAAGGTATATTTTAAATAACAAGAAAATTCTAACTTACCAGATATCTTAAATCTTTCTATTAAACCATGAATAATTTAAAAATCTTGTGTTGAAAAATGTCTTGGTTACAAAAGATGAATTTGTTATAGTAATGTAAAAGGTTTCAATGTACTTTAGATTGAAGGTGTGAGCACAAATTTCAGAATGCCAGATGTAAAAAGTTTTGGGCTAGGCGGTGGATCCATTGTGATTTTAAATCAAGACCAGGTTTATCCAGGCTTTAGTATTGTGCTGTTTATATATCTTTGTTTGATTATATATGCAATTTTTCTGTCTAAAAAAGTACATTCCATTTTTATTTACACAAAATTATTTTCATGTGTTTAGAGCAAGTTTTGTCAATTTAATGTGCACAATTTCTATTTAATATCAAGTTAACTTTGAGTTTCTAGAAAAATGAATTCAGGTTAATTTTAGCAAAGGTTAAACAAAATTGATTGCCATTATAAAAAGCTTTGTGTTATTCTCTAACTTCTGTTATCCCAAACATTGGAATTGCTTTTTGATGTGGTCTTTTTCTAAATTTTGTTTATTTAAGTAAGTTCCTTAAGTTTAATAAAGGTAAAAATTTTGAATATAAATCTTTTTAATTTTTATTTAATTACTAAAAATGAAAAAATTCAAAGTTTTTTAAAGTGTAGAATTTTATTTGTATTTTTTTTAGAGTATTTCTGTTGGACCAACCAGTGTGGCCTTTGAGATATATGATAAAGCATTGATATTTGGAGGTCAAACAATGGTTGCTACAGATGCTGCAGTGCTTTGTAATCATGTTCAAATAGGGGAAGAGAAATTTTTGGAGCATATACCTAAAGAACTAGGTCAAAAAATCATTCAGTATATAAAAGAAAAAGTTGAAAATGCAGTAGATCAAGTTAAGGTGCACTTTTTTCTCTCTTTTATATTTAAATAAAATCATGAAGAAGGCCATTTGTTTTTAATATATTTAACCATACTGATATGGTTTCATGATTGTGCTGATGGGTTTGCTGATGGGGTGTAATCGTATGGAAGTTATGCAGCTAGAAAATCAGCTGTTTTTTTATTCTTTTCTTTAATTTTTTAATTTGTTCAATATTAAAAATGAAAGTTCCACTATTTCAAAATTACCATATGATATTTTTCAGTGCTGGGAATAAAAATTCTAATAAACTTCAGTTCTAAGTTAATTAGAAAAATGAGCTTTTTTTTTTTATGTTTGACACTTGATAAGTTCTAGCTCTCAAAACATGTAAATATAAAACTATTCTGAACAAAAAATTTAATGTTTGTCATTTTACTATAATTAAATTTTAATCATTGAAATTTTTCTTCCATAATAAGTTTGGAATGATTCAAGATTATCATTTTTTTCTATACTTCATGGGGTACTAGCTTATAAGATGGCAATTTGAACTAAATGCAAATTAAAGAAAACAAACTAATCTCTTATATTTTTGATTCCTCAATGGGAGTTTATAGTAATTCAAATAATAAAGCGCTTTAAAGTTATGTAAATATTGAATCTGTTTTTTGCTGCATTTTAACTGCAAAGTTTAAATTTTGCATAAAAAGATATTTGAAAACCTTTTTTAATTAAAAGCAAGTTAAGTGGTTTATACTGTAATCATTGACAGTTTTGTAGTAGTGGAAGTAACAATTGCCACTTTATTTCAAAAGTACAAGAAGTGTGAAATTCTTTCTCTAAGGTTCTTTCTGAAACTTTTTGCCTAGCAAAAAGATTTAGAAAGAACCTTAGAATTGATGAGGAATTGAAACATGTTCTGTTTTTTTTTGTTCTTGGACAATCATTAATGCTCATTTCATTAAAGTCATCTGAACCTGTTGCTAAAAAAAAATGTGGAAGACCAGCTAATTTTTAATTTATTTATTAATTTTTTATTAAATTAATTAAACTTTATGTTTTTAGTGTAATTTTGAGTATTTTGAGAAACCTCCAAAAGCTGAAGAAAAAGAAAAAAAAAAAATGCAAACATATAAGTTTCAGAAAGATTAAAAAAAACTGAAAAGTGCAAATGTTTTATTTACAAAAAAAATGTTTACATTGTCTTAAAAAATTTTCAGTAAGTTTTAAAATGAACTGAAAAATTTAAAAATGGTTGTAAACCTAAATATTTTACTTTTTATTCCCATAAAAAAGTATTTCAGTTGTAACTATATTTCAGTTGTAACTATAATATAAATTAGATTACTTTTTACAGCACATTTTTTACTTTCCTTGTGTATTCCAAAAGGATTGCAATATTGCTATTATACTTTGTTATTTTCTCTCAAAATATTTGGAATAGAATTGCTCATTATAACAACATTATTGAACTATATTCTTCTGTTAACTTTGCTCGCCACATTTCTTCTTACTGTTATAAGGAAGATCTTTGAGTTGAATAAACCTTGTTTTCTACGAAATCTAGTTTTGTCGCAATGAATGTTGTGAATTGTCAATTCTCTATGCTAAATATATTTATCATTTAACTACCAGCTAAAAAAATTACAAAAAAAATTACTAAAAAAATTATTAAAATTCTCACTATCATTAAAAAAAGTTTCAGCTGTTATCTTTTTATTTAACTCTTAAATCAAAAATTTTTTCAGCTGAATTTAAATTTTTAAGAAAATATAAAAAAGTAGAGTATAATTGTTATAAAAAAAAAAACAACACTTTTCCTTTCTTTTAATATAGCAGTCCAAACTTAGTCAAATAACAATTTATTAAGAAATTTCAATTGAATTTTTTTTTATTCTTGTTTCTTAAATTTTTAATTCAAATACGTTATGTTTCTTTAAAGAAAATGTAAATGAGTAAAATATATATTATTATAAATTTTCAAAATTTCACCTTTACTATATACATAGGTGTCTCCAGGAATTTTTTTTGAAGGAGCTTAGCAAAAATTTAAAAAGCTTAACTTAAACTGTTTAAAGCACTTTAGTGTATTTTTCAAAACTCCCAATCTATGGAAATGAACAATTGAAATAAATAATAAACATGCATTCAAGTGCAACAAAAATATTTTTTTTTTTTTTTTTTTTTTTTTAAAAAGAAATAGTTATAAAAATTCAGGGTAAGCAACTGGGCAGCAACCTCTCCCCCTCCCCCTCCTCCTCCTCCCCCCCTCCCCGCTCTTGCCACTTCCTTATACCTAGGACTAAATAAGTCCTAAACCATTCACTAAATTATTTTTAAAATTTAAAAAAGGTTCATTTTAACAGATTTCTCTTTTTTTTTTTTAATTTTTTGATAAAAGGAAAAAAAAAAAAAAAAGAAATTGATTGAAAGTCAAATAGACTTTTAAATAATATAAGTTTGTGTTGATATTATTTGCTATTAATTAGTATAACAATGCAGATTATGAATAAGATCTATCAATATCTTTAAAAATATTGATATATTTTTAAAAGAAAAATAACAGGTTTTCAACATTTTAAATAATTTTCAAAGAAAGTTATTTAAAATGTTGAAAACCTGTTATTTTTGAGTGCATACTTTGATAAAGTATTTAGAGACTTGAAGTATGAATGCAATTTTTTTCAGTAGACTTAAGATAAAATAATGATATACAATTAAACATTTTCGCAGTATTTTGGGTGACAGACTTCATTTCTGCTCCAAAAATTAATACTGGACAAATTAATATTTTTGAATGAAATTTGATAAGACATTTCTTGAGACTATCAGTTCTTTAGAGTTCTATTTTTGAGGATCCAAATATTAGGAAATTTCCTAGATATCAGAAATTTTTTTTACCATGTTGCCTCTTCACGTCATTGCTAAAATACTGAATAAAAAGCACAATTTCAACTGACAATATCTCAAGATTTAATTATTTTTTTAGTTAAATTTTTTTTGAACTGCAAAAAAATGATTTTATATGGAATGACCTTATGATTTTTTAAAATCTATATACTTGTTTTTACTTACTAAGTGTATAAGTTATTACTAATTTGACTGTAAAAATATTAAAAATAACTTCTTCGTTCCCTTTAACATAGATTAGCAATCAGCCGTGTCATGTTGTATTAGTTGGTGGTGGAAGTATTATTGTTGACCATAAAAAACCTTTTACAGGTGGTTTACTTGTAAAGCCACCATTTTATCAGGTAGTTTTTAAGTTTTTAGTTTTAATCAAAGGTTTTGTTTTTGTTTCTGTTTTCTTTTAAACTGATGAAAAAAAACGAAAACAGAAAAAACTTCTTCAATTTTTATTTCATGCAAGGTAGCAAATGCTGTTGGAGCAGCCCTCTGTCAAGTTAGTGGTACTTTTGACAAATTGATTGCTATGCATAAAAATCGTTTAGAATTGATAGAGGCTGCAAAGAAAGAAGCTATACAAAATGCAGTCTTAAATGGAGCAATTGAATCAACATGCCGTATTGTTGATGTTTCAGAAGTCCACATGTCCTACATGGCTGTACCTTTTGTAAGACTTAAAGTAAAGGCAGTGGGTGATATGAAGATTCATGCCAAAAACACTTTCTCTGGGTACAATATTGCTGATGATGAAAAAGAATTTGAAACAAACCATGTTATAAACCAGGATTTAAACCCTCAGTATTTATGTGCATAGTTTAAAGTTTGTTTATGTATTTGGTAATTTATAAGTCAAAGTTTTTTAAAAAAAGTTAAAAGTCAAAGTTTTTAAAAAAAATCTTTTGTTTATAATAGATAATGCATTTATGATTACATTTTGTTGTTATCTATGTGTACAGCTGTGTTTATGAATTCTTATTGTTCTTTAGGTGTTCAAAAGGATACTCATCCAGTCATGAATCCACCTATCAATTCACCTGAAATTGCTACTAATGGAGACTGGGTTGTAAATGAGTGGGATGTTAAGTGTTTGTCAATTGGGGCTGGAATTCTTGGATGCGGTGGTGGAGGTAGCCCTCATCTTGGTAAATTACGATTAAAACTATACTTAAAATCTGGTAAAAGACCAATAATTAGAAGTCCTTTAAGGTAGTTAGACATTTGTAAATAAAAAAGCTATTATATTATCATATATAACATTATAAATCAAAATATGATTTGTTAAAAATGTATTTTATTTATTATTTAAAAAAAAAAAAAGACTTTCAGGTATCCAAAACATATATGTTGTTGGTTATATGGGAGCACCTGAAATAATTATCGAAAGACTTCCGCATGGTTCAGAGCTACTTGATTCTTTGAAACAATGCAGTTTTTTATTTGAGATGGGATTTAAAAGATGCTTAAGCATAGATGAAGTTGTTCTGATTGCCAAAAGAAAAAGTTTGGAATTAATTTCTGATGGGAAGACATTGGTAGGTTTTTTGTTTAACTTAACTGAGACGAATAGTTCCTTCTAGTGCCATGTCTCTGTCATGTTATACATTTATTAGGTTTCTAGCATTAAAAAGATTGCTCTTAATTTCAATTTTTTTCTATTTTTCTTAGTTAATCGTTTTCTCTGTAAAACAACTAACTTATCTTACAAATACAAAATCATAAGATATATAAACTAATGTCTCTTTCCTTTTTTTTTTAACTCTTTTCTTTTTTTTGTTTGAAGCTCTGTTATTTCTTCTTCATTATTTGTTAAATATAGTTATTTTCAGCCGACGAGTAGTGACCTCATTTCTTTTCAGAGTTTTAAAATGTCTTCTCCATCTAGTCAAAACTTATGCAACGTTGCTGTGGCTCCGGCAGAAATAGGTGGCTTAAATGCGCTTGAACCTTTAATAGCAGCTGCTGATCTTGGGATCCCAGTATTAGATTGTGACGGCATGGGTAGAGCTTTTCCCCAGCTGTATCAATTTGCTCCGTTTATATACGGAAAATCCTTTTATCCGGCCGTTCTCACCAATCACCATGGAGAAAGTGTGTGCTGCGTGTATGCCGAATCTCCGGTTGATCTTGAGAATTTTTTTCGAGAGCAATGCGTTAAAAATGGGTGAGTAACATTAGGTTTTCCATTCTATTTAGTAAATCCATTACTTGACATGCTATATGTTAAGGTAATGTGTTGTGTTTGGAATATTCTACAAAAATGTTTCTTAAATACCTCAATATCTCAAAAGCGAAATGCATTCATGCGTTGTTTTTTGTAAAATTTTACTAGATATATATTTACATTATATAATACCATAATAATTTTTGATTTATAATTATATAATGCCATAATAATAATTTTTGCCATAATATTTATGAAAAGATTTAGTACGAAATGCTATTCTTTTACTAATAAGTTTTTAGGTCTATCTGTTTTAATTAAATAAAAAAATCAATATTTCTTCAAGCTATTTAGTACTATTTTATTTTAACTTACAGCTGTGCTGCATCAGTTTGTTTTTCAATTTCGCAAGAAGATGTTATAAAACATATGTGCCATAGCACATTAAGCTACGCTTGGCATATCGGAAACGCTGTTTTAAACGCACGAAAGAATTTTTTCTCACCGGTAGACGTCCTTCTTTCGCGAACCAATGGGAATTTGCTTTCAAAAGGAAAAGTAACTAAATGTTTAGTTCTTAAAAAAAAAATTTTTTTAATTTGCTTTAAATCGTTTTATTAGCGTTCTTTGTAATTAATAAGAGATTGTTTATTTGTTTTTAAACCCTTTTAAAAAGATTATTGACGTCAAGAGAGCAACTGAGAATGGTTTTACACGTGGAAGAGTAAGCATTGAAGGCTCGAGCGGGTATAAAAGCATACTTGTTGACTTTCAAAATGAGTATCTTGTCGCGTATATAAGTGATGCGCACAGTGTTATTGCAACCTGTCCTGATCTTATAAGTCTGGTAGATACTGATACAGGGGAACCAATAACTTCTGAAGATATTAAGTATGGAATGCGTGTTTCAGTTATTTTGCTTCCAGCTATGCCTCTAATGGTTAGTGAGCTTGCATTACAGTATGTTGGTCCAAAAGCATTTCAATATAACGATTTAACCTATCAAAGAACTTGCGATTTTGTAGAAATTGAAGCCATTCCTCAAAACAACTGATGGTTTTCTTTTCACTTGGATTTCAGAATTAAAACTTAAAAAAAATGTTAGACAGATTAAGAACACATTTTTTTTAAGTTGGAAACTCAAAGTTTTTTTTAAGTTGGAAACTATTTCATTCTTGTCTTTAAATATTTTTGTTAAACAATTTATTTAAAATATTTTTAAAAAATAATTTACTAAAAGTCAGAAATCAAATCTTTTGTGAAGATTTTTTTGTTTTTGAGTTTTTTTTATTTTGAAAAGTGTTCTGATGTATTTCAAAAACAAATTCTTAAAAAATAATTTTCGAGTTCAGTTGGCTAAATCATATCTTTTTTGCTAAAAATAGTTGTCTTTTACATATTTTAATATTATTTTCTTTCTTTCTTTTTTTTTTTTTTAGTAGAAAAATCATAAAATATTCAGCTTACTTTTTTTTTTAAACTGAATTTCAATTAAACGTTCAGATCACAAATCATGAAGCGCTTATTCGCTCTGTATTTTGACAGATCTTCGAATAGATGTTATGTTAAACGCTTCTTCCCTATTCTTTTTATCCCTCTGTATTAGAAAAAAATTTATAAAATGCCAATTTTCTTCTATAGGAAAAAAAATTTTATATTGAAAACAACTAAATACCAGCTTTAATAACAATATTTACAAAAATTTCAACAACCAGAATGTCGAAAAAAGCGCTAATAAAGTTATGCATGATCGGGCAATAATATTTTACTGGAACGTTTTCATTGGTTTATCTCCTTCACGTGATAATTCGATTTTGAAAGTTGTTCAATGAAGTTTGTTTATTTTCTGTGATAATTGAGTTTGCTTTTTTCAAATATGATTTCAAAAAAAGCATGAGTTTGCAGTATTTCTCTGTTGCTTTTTTGTTATTTACATCATTCTATAAAGTCAATTGCAACTATTATCCCATCGTTCCAATCGTTCAAAACAAAAGTTTAGAAATTCTTCAAACGCCCTATACTCAAGAACAAATTGCTTATAATAATAATGGCGGATTTTCTAACTATGGAGGAAGCTATTATTGGGTAAACACTCCATCTAATCAGATTTACAATCCATTAAACAGTCAACAACCTTCAATATTACAGAACAATTATATTTATAATGCAGGTTTTACAGGTGCTGGTGTAAATCAAAACAACCCGTCAAATTTTTATTGGAAAAGTAAGTACCGACTTAGCGAAAACCCAAAATGGTATCCCACTCAGCCGTATTTCTTTAACAAAAAACTATGCCAAGAGCGCAAGCATCGAATGGATTGGGTTAACATGCTTAAACCATGCAAATCCAGAATGGAATTTGGTATGCATATGTATTCTTATTTAAAGACTGAAGCTAACTACAGCTTTGTTAGCGATTTACAAGTGCGAAAGACTGGAGATTACAGTAGTTTTCGAATAAAAACTTACGACACGCTTCGCAATCCAAAAACAATTGGAGGAGATACTTGGAGAGTTTTTCTCAGAGGCCCGGTTTACATTGAACCATACGTTTATGATCTCAATAACGGTGAATACGAAGTGCTTTTTTTTACATTAGATGCTGGTATGTATCACGTTGAAGTTATTTTAGAAGGCAGTTTATGTTCATCATATGTAAATCCACCGTATGATTGGTTTAAAAAAGGTATGTCGAACCCTCCTCCCCTTCTCTTTAAGTAGTGGGGAGGGGGGCTTACCAAGTCTTAACACTTTCAGTATTTCTTTTTTTAATCAAATCAATTTAAAAGCAGCTTCACTTCAAGTATGGAGTAACATTTTAATCTTGGATGAAGGAGGGGCCTTAGCTTATTTCAAAGTATTATCGGATACCGTTAAATTGTCCATAAAAGAAAGGTATTTTTTCAGGTGATTTCAATGGACATTTTCAAAACGAATACATGTTCAAAGAGTACAAAGGTTTTCCATTTCTTTTAACTTATCGAATATGGAACTCATTACCAAACTTCACCGTATATATTCACCAAGGATTGGACTCTAGAATTAAAGGTAGAACTAATGTGTAAAAAATTAAAGTGCAGTGTAAACAGAAATTTCAAAATTATTTGGCAAATATTTTACTTTTACTGCATATTATTTACATTACATGTTTATTAAGTGGTGGAGCTAATTAGGGTTGCCAACTTTGGATTAGAGTGTCAGGAATTTCTAGTCTGAAGTTAGTTACCCTAGAACGGGCGGAGGGATAAAGAGCTCTCACCCGTTCAAGGAAGTTCCTTCCCCCCCCCCCCCCCCTCCCAACCCCATCAGCTACAACATTTAAAAAGCAAGCTTTTGCCAAAGGTAAGTTTAAAAATTACCTTTACAAGAAATTATTACCATGCGATATGCATTTTTCGGCAAGTATTCGGTGGTCAAATGTTAAAAAATATACAGGGTATTTTACATAAGATATTTTCTTTGTAGGATCCAATCATTTTATACATATTCCCGTAAGCTTAATTACAATCCTCACTAAAAATTGATTAAAGTTTTGAAATTTTGTAATTTTCTTTGACCTTAACTGCTCTGCCACTGTATATGATATGTTTGTCTGGAATGTTTACACGTTATGTTTTTATGGTACGTTAACACATTATGTTTAAACTCTTCGACTTTCAGTAAACTTAAGCAAAATGAAAAATTGGCAATCGATTTGTAACGTCAAATGTAACTTTTTGACAGATGGATTCGGTAGATGGAAGAACCAAGTTTGGGCTCCTTTTGTGCAAAGTAAGAGACGTATGAAATAAAAAAAGAAATTCGTAATTTTTATTAAAAACAAACAGAAATCTTTTCTTTTTTTTTTATTTACAAATTTAAAAATTGATTAATCAATCCATAGATCCCGTCAAAAATAGTTTGGCATCCCGACATCGACTACGGCGTAAACAAGGGCTGCTCTGGATATACGGTGATTGTTATGCTTATAATTTTTACCAAAGCATTTGGAATACGACTATATGTACGCAACAGTTCAAAGAGTGCAATCGGTAGGAATTTTTCAGTACCTTGAATAAAAAAGTATTAAAACTGAGTTTATTGAATAAAATCATCATCGCTTGACGGGCTTTGATAAATATAAGGTAAAGTATTTGTTTTTGGTATAAAATGTTTGATCCAAAAAAAACAAAAAAATTTGGTTTCCATAGATAATCTGTTAAATAAGACGACGTATTATTAAAGAACAGAATATTAAAATCTATATGCTAATAAAGAATATTTAGATTTAAATATTTCTTAATCAATTTTTAAAAGAAATTAAGAAAAGATAGCCAAGATAAAGAAAAAGAAAAAAAACTTTATTTTACAGTACTTATAACTGGATTTATCCACGTTGGCATCCGGACAATAAAAAAGATAAATCGATCCACTTGAAACACGATTATTTTATCAATCTTCCGTGGTTAGTGAAATACTTCACTAAACTACTAAATAAAGTCGAGCTTAATAGGAATGACAGTGGTATGCTTTTGAATGTAGGTTTGCATTACATTCGTTCAACGTCTTTTGAAATTTACAAGCAGCTAATAGATGGTTACATTAAAGCTATTAAAAGCCATCGAACTGATGTTGTGTGGCGAACGACAACTGCAATTCACAGAGCAGAAAAATTGACGCATAAAAGATTCCAGACTAACCAAGTAAGTTTAGTTACGAGTTTTACATCGCATTCCAATAACTAATATGGTAATACAAACCGTTTGTAATTGCAGTATACAATCTAACTGTGAGTTAACAAATTTTTTATCTTTAAACTTTATGAGATAGTCTCACTTTCAACTTGTTTTTTGTTTTTTAATGAATTAAACTTCATGCGGTAGCCTCGCTTTCAACTTGTACTTTAAGAATTAATTAAAAACATTAAATGTAATAAACAAGTCATAAATAAACAAATAAAAGTATTGAATTTAATCAGACAGGATTGGTTTTATGAAACTATGTATGAAAACATAATTTGCAATTTTTTATATTGATGGAATGAGCTTTGTAACTCAATCAAAAGGGGTTTTTGGAAAAGCTTAACGATCAGTTCTCAAATAATTTCTTTTTTAAAAAGAAGACCTATCAAATAACTTAATGTATGTGATTTTAAACTTAATTGGTAATGAGCTTATAGAGAAAATTAGATCAATAAAAGTTATGCTCTCTTCTTTCAAAATTGAAGATTGAAAAAAATTCAAATTGAATAAACTACCTCTGCGCCCTTTTTCGCGTAATAAAAAATCTAAGTTTCTTAAAAAGTTTTGCAAAAAAAAAAGTTTTTGCGTTTTTTAAGAAACTCCTCTTTCTATAATATGATATACTATAACATATAATGTACTGTATAATATATAATTACATATAAAATGTGATATAATATATCATAACATCATGGAATACATTATATAACAACGTTGCCTATCAATTGTCTGTGTGTGATGCAAAACTTTATTTCTTTTTTAAAGCGTGCTCTACTTTTCAATGCTTACTCTATGTCAGCCATGTGTCAAGCAGGAATACCAGTCATTGATATATTTCCTTTGACATCTGCTATTCAAGAAAAACCCGATGATGGAATTCACTACGACGTTAAAGTTTTTGAGTTAACTAAAGTACTAGAAGAATATTATAAATACTTGTAACGTATTTATGAAAATATTGTAAATATTAGTTTATTTAATTTCAATCTCAGCTCAAAGCAAGGTTTAAAAGAAACTTTCAATCAAGTGGTAACCATTTTTTTTTTTTAAAAAAAAGTTGAGTTTACAGTCTAATCTTTTCAAATAGAATGACGTTGTAAATAGTTATATAATATAAATATTGAATATATATACCATATTTGTATATGCTTTTTAAAAGAAAAGAGTTTTTGATAATTTTCATGTATCATTATTAAAAAATACCATTTGCCAACACAAGATTTTCTTCACTTAATAGAGCTAATCATAGTACCAAGCAATGTCTTTTTTATGCTACATTTAACACTGCAGTATAAAGATCAAATTCTATCCAAAAGTATTGCACTTCACGCTTAAATAAAATTGAGCTTGATGAATGAAAACTCGTACTCCTTCACATTATATCCTTTTATTTACGTAAACGAATGCGAAAGAACGAAGTGTTTGTAAGTTTTTTGCAAAACTACAACTAAGTCAGTGATCTCGTAAATCTACAAAATAAAGTTATTACTTTTTGCTATGACATGACTATGTCGCCAATATGAAAGGCGTAACAATTTCGGATAAACATTCCGAGACTGAAAAAATAAAGCTGAGCAGACCTATTTCATTAGTAAGACCAATTTGTTAAATAACGTTCAAGTAATAAGTAATTCAAGTAACTCCGCAAAGGGAATTACTAACTCGGTTGATTCCTCTCATTTACTTTTTTCTATTTATTTGTTAGTAGAAAAACGAAAAGGTTGTAAAACTTCGGACCCACAAGCAACAACCTTAAGGCAAAGCGCAGTTGTTCAGAGTTTACCAGAATGTGAGGTTACTCTCACCTTATGTTTCCAGAGAAACACTTTGGTGGGAGGTTAGCTGACACCATCCTGGTTACTCAACAAAAATTTTCAACATCTTTTAATTACGTCTTCAAGAGATATTAACATTTTTATTTTGACTCATTTTTAACAAGCGGCATCAATTATTAGTCTTATTTGTCAAACATTTATTATAACTCGGTGCTTTGTTTTACATAGCCAATAAAAAGTTAGAATATTCTATATCTTAGTAGTGTTTCCTACACATCTATCCATCCTATAATTACGATTCTTGAATTAATGAAAGAGGTTAAAACTCTTATAATTTATTTTCATAAAACATATTTATATTCAATATAACTTCACAAATGACTTTTAACATATAACAAAAGATACCTGTCTCACTTCTTAAACGTGTTTACTATTGCAATCAACTAGACAGTTTAGCAAATGCTCTCATAGTCAGGATGAGTTGAAATCTTTTTGAACCTTTGCCAATGTCTTTTAAAGTTGCAGTAAATGGCTTCAGTTGCCTGCTCATTAAAAAAAAACTAGGGGATGTTTTTCTTTCTGTATGAAATGTTTAATATGAAAGAAAACTGTGCATGTTTTTGGTATAACCGTTACAGGTAGTGCAAGATACGACTTTTGAAATTCATCAATCTTTGCTTCGTAGTATTCATGGTGAAGCTTCTTTGTATGAAATGACGGAACAATCAACCTTTTGTCAAAAAGAGTGGGAAGTGGACTTTGAATAATTCTCTGGTCTCTTTTCTGCAACTGAACTCGACATGCATTGCTAATGCCTTGTGGGATTCTTTCATCCTCAGTTCAGGTTGACATTAAAGAGTTCAGAAGCTCTATTAATAATAAAGTATGTAAGCTCACAAGCACTCCTCTTCATACACAAGAACAAATAGATTTTCTACACTTCTTGTGATTTTTTGGCATGTTTATGTATTTTTTGTTGATTAACTTGGCATTGTGACAACAAAAAAAATGAGGACCGCACAAATTCCCGTAAAAATAACGTTTAAATAATTTTTTTTTTTTAATAATCAAAACAACTTTTATTTACAAAAAAAAAAAAAAACGAAAGATATTTCGATTCATCTCAGCTGATTTTATAATCACTTTCTGAAACTTTGTATAAGATGCATGTTAAAAATTTTTTTATGCTAAAGTGAATCAAAAAGAAAAAAAAAATTTATTGGTTTTCCTGAATCAAATTTCTCTAACTCAGGGGTGGCCACAATAAGGCCCGCGGGCCAACTCCGGCCCTCAGCAACCTTTTATACTAAACTACTGAGCCCAGTCTGTTTGCAATCCTCTTTTTCCCACCCGTACCCCACAATCTAAAACTGGTTTAGAAACAATATTCAATAACAAGATAAAAAAAACCACAGTATGAAAAACTAAAAATGCTACTTTATAAAAAAATAGGCAAACTCCAAGCATAATATAAAATAGGAATTACATCTGATAACAGACATTATTTAAGTGATTATTTACAAATAATATTTACGGACTTTTATGTAGCAATTCACCAAGATAAATGTTTTTGATCAGTCATTCTTAAAAAAACAAAAACAAAATACAGTTCATTTAGAAACAAGTTATTTAACATTCTAACTTTTGTAATTAATTTTTGAAATATAAAATTAAGGAGAAATTATTTGAAGTAGAAGATATTAGTAAATCTAAAGTACCCATTCACTGTCTTCGACTGCTGCACTGGCACTAGTAAGATGATGACCAGCCTCTTTGTCATCTCTAATTTGAAGAACCTTATCAGTCCATGAGCTTCCAACACTATCACCAGTACTATAATTAACTTTAGTTGAAAGCTCTTTATCCAAAGATACAACAGATTCTAAAAATGTTTCAACTAACATTTTAAATAATATTTGCAAATGGAAGATATAGAAACATATACAGTTTTATTAAAATCCAAAAGATTTTATTGGAAATCTAAATAAACTGCATTATATATATATATGTATATATATATATATATACACACACACACACACACACATACATACATACATGCATACATACATACAACATACATACTTACATACATACATACATACATACATACATACATACATACATACATACATACATACATACATACATACATACATACATGCATGCATGCATACATATGTACGTATGTATGTGTGTGTGTGTGTGTGTGTGTGTGTGTGTGTGTGTGTGTGTGTGTGTGTGTGTGTGTGTGTGTGTGTGTGTGTGTGTGTGTGTGTGTGTGTGTGTGTGTGTGTGTGTGTGTGTGTGCAGTTCATCATATTTATATCTTTAGGTAAATTTAGCTTCCATTAAAAAATCATCATTTACCAAGGTATGGTCCACCTCCCTTTGTTCTTAACCTGACAAATGCATTATCAGATAGATCAAATCCATCCAGCACACTTTCTTCACACCAAATTCCTACAATATTATCACTTTTAGATAACAAAACCAAACTATCCAAAGTTTTATTTCTAAATATATCAACGATTTTGCTTGGTTGAATGACATCTTCACCTTCTTTAGATGCAATTTCTTAAATGAAAAATAATATGGAAGTAATTCAAACATAATATCTTCTGTGTGTTTGTCTATATATATAGAAAAAAAATTTAAACACCTTTAAATAATATATTGAGGGTGTGATAAAGACAAACAGATTATGCTAAATGGTGCTTTGAACCATGCCTTAACATATACTTAAAAAATTAAAGATGTCATGGAATCATTTTTCCTCCTAACTTCTAAGCCTTAACTATTCCTGAAATATTCATATTTTGAAACTGAAAATAACTTTAACCATCTTGCATGATGTGTCACCAATCATTTTTAAATTTCAATCCTCTTGAAGGAAACTCCCTAAAAAAAGAATGCTACTAATTCAAAAAACTCCATAATAACAGCCTTGGGTTGAATATCTTGAAGTTGCTTAGTAGCAAAACTCATCATCTCCTACATACTTTAGTGCTTTATTTAACAGTGTTATCTGAATATTGAGACATTTGGTGTAGACAACAAGAACCTATATTTTGTTGAAAATTGAAAATATGATAACAGGTGTAAAAATGCCTTATTTAACTTCTGCTTTAATAAAAAAACATGCTTCGCTTAGTCTTGCTGTGTTGCTAGAGATTGTATCAAAACACATTGCAAAGGCACTTTCTTCCTCTCTGATTTATGGAACAACTGATGCTAATATCTGATAGGTGCTTTCCTAGGCTTTGAACTGCAGGAAATAATACATAACTAGCTTTTCTATATATTTTTTATAAGTGTGTTGTCTAATGTAGCAACTATCCCATGTTTTACAATTTTCTTTGCCTATGTTTTTTGACAAATTAAAGATTGTAAATAGTCTTTAACTATTTCAGTAGTACTTCATGAATGAACTTAACAATCAACATTTTGAGATTAAATAGACACAGATCACCGATTTTTATTATTTCCATATAGATTGGAGTTGAACACATTAAACTATCCAGAATGGAAATAAAAAATCCTCATGAGAAAACTTTAAGGTTTCCAAAAACTGTAACTTTTTTGCAACCTCTAAATATTATCTGATTGTCTTTATATTAGCTGGAACACACAGCAACATCTGGAAAAACTGTAAGTCATTGTTTACATGAGTGCAAAAATCTAGATTCTAGTTGAACTGTCAGGAAACCTCTTCTACCAAAGGTCAACATATAGGCTTCGATGGTGCAGTGCACATAAATACTGGACTATTGTCCAATGGAGACCAGTTGTTCGGTCACATCAATCTCCTTTTTTGGTTTTAAATGTGCTTGAAGATTTCATGTCTGGAGGCATAGAAATGAAAAGCATCATCCTGAGTGTATTAAAATCACTGTTAAGCATCAAAACAAATTAAACAAATGGAGATGCATTCAGCAAGATAATGATCCTAAGGACACTACAAAATGTAACAAAGCAAATGTTGAAAAAAACATGCTTAACATGGACTGGTGGTTGAGTCAGTCACCTGACCTAAATCCAAGTAATAACCTATGGTCAATAATCAATTATAAAAGTTTAAAAAAAGTTTAATGATGAAGCTTGTCTTTTCAATTGCATTCAAAAGGCATTGAAACCAGGCAGTTTGATATTTCTGATATTTCTCATTCTGATTGATATTTCAATTTTTCAGCATTTCTGAACCTACCATGCAAATGTACTTTATTATCAAGTTATTTGCATAAATTCTCAATAGAATTTAGGTCAGGAGATTGTACAAGTAATTGCAATACAGTGATTTTATTTGTATAAAACCATGATTTAAGTTTTGATGTGTGTTTGGGATTATTGTCCTGTTAGAACATCAACCAGAGGATTATTTTCAATAAATAAATCAATTATGGAGTTCAATTATTTTTTGATACCCTATAATGAATTTATATATGCATTTGTTATTATACTTTCTATGAGGTAGAGTAGTACCAATACAGAAAATCCTGAATAACACCCCCAAATCATTAAGCTTTAGCACCCCCAGGTTTCATGGTTCCTTTTTTTACATTAGTTTTAGTTGTTTGCCAATCGCCCTTCTCACATTTAGCTTGCCATCTAAATCTCTCAGGTTAAACTTTGGTTTATTCCACCATAATATTCATATCTTATCATGCATCATTCAATAATTGCCATAAAGTATTTTCTGAAATATTGTGTTCCAGTTCAGAAAGTGTAACTCTTGTACTAACATATAGATTCTTTTTAATGAAACAAATATCTTTACAATTAGTATGATGAGTACTTTTCTTTGGTCATGCACCTAAGTGCTCAGTTTCAACACCATCTTTAGTTTTATATTTATTAACTAAATAACTTGTAGCCAATTTTGACATCTTATACTTGTTGTACAAATCACTTTGTGTAGTTCCAGAAATGTAATCATCAATTTCTTTTTTTTTCTTTTTTTTTTTTTTAAATTAATATTGTATTTATAAGGTACCATTTTTCATCTTTCAGCTGTGGTTTTACTGTAAAATTCTACTAAACAAGATTTGTAGTGTTTTTTGTACTTTTATGTATTCATATGTAAAAACAGTAAAAAAAAAAACAAATCATGCAAGTGAGAATCAAAGAAGATTATTCCAGATTAGTTAGTAAATTTTCATATAATAAAGGTATACATAACAACTTTTAAGTTATGACTACTTTAATTTTTTTAACATTTTGTTATTTCTTTAGCATTTTCCTTTAGAGTTCCCTTAGTTTTTTGAGGATAGCGTATATATAATTTTTGAAATTAATTATAAAACAAATGGAGTAAAACAAAAATATTTCTTAAGCCATTATTATACAATAGTGTAAGAGTGGAAGTACAGAAAAAATGTACTACAGTTTCAAAAAAGAAATCAAATACAATTTAAAAAAAAAAGAAGCATACTGTAAGATGATGATAAATACCCAGTGTTAACCTTTTTATTCTGTCCAAAATCAGGTTCAATTTCTTTACCAGAGATATCAAACTTGCGTTTTGTTACTTTTTTAACTTCTATATGTAGACAAACATATCTAAACTAAAAAAGATAAGTAATTATATACATTCTACTCTACCAAAACTGTGTTATACCAGTTAAACATCTCTTAAATCTTATGACATGATAAAGCTAAATATAAGTAAATTTGGGTTTTTTTTCTCCAGAGGAAGTGGGCATAATTAATAAATTTCCAACATACAAACTTCAGAAGATATTAAAATTAACTTCCTAAACCTTTAAACTATTGTCAGTTCCATCTATAATTGTATGACGAGATTTATTACATATTTTTCCTTCAAGGATGTATCCAGAACCACTAAATTAAAAATACAAGTTAATCTGGTCTAATACATATAAAAACCAAGTTTAGTTATTTCAATAGTTATTATTTTTAGAAAATTAAAAACTATAATTTTTCTTATTTAAGTACATATACAATAGTATAAAGTTTAAGAGGAAAAAAGGAATTCTAAATGAGTGTCTACCTTTCATTAAAAAAAATTTTATCAACATGCCATGGTCCATTCCATGTTGTTATTTGCACAGGAATGGTGTTTAAAGATTTGTTGTCATATATCATATGAGCACGACTCATCTTAAAAACTAATCTTTTTTTATTTAATCTATTTTTAAATTGTAAAAACTTATAAAGTAAAATGGCGAACAGTTAAGTTATAACATGAGATATGATAATTTATTATTAAATAAAATGTGCAACTAAAAAAATATAAATACAGTTGTTTAATTTAGAAAAATTGAAATTAGGAAAAACATTTAAATTTAAAAAAATTTAACAACTGTATATTTATCAAGCTTTATTAGCTATGATAAGCAGTGGCGTACCTAGGGTAAATAGCGCCTGGGGCAAACACCAATTTCGCGCCCCTCTTCCCCAAGATAAAGTACTTAATTACAATTTTTTAATAAATGAGGGCACAAACTTTATTTTATATAATATATTTATTTTATATGATATATTATTTCTTAATTTATTTTATATAATTCTCGCTTATTGTATCGCAACCGAGCCTCTTTTGCGCCCCTTTCAGGCTGGCGCCCATGGCACGTGCCCTGCCTGCCCTACCCTAGATACGCCACTGATGATAAGTAGCAAATATAAGTAAGTGGTTCTAAGAGAGCCTGTGAATTTTGCTTACCATTAAATATGATATACGTAATAATCTATTTTAATTGTTTTACGTCGGTTTTTTTGAGAACCAGGGACACTGTGAACAGAACTGTCAACTTATTTTGATCTTATACTTGAATGCGTTTTCTATCAAAAAATGAACGACGGCACTCAGATTGACTAAAATTGTCTACATTGTAGCACTTTCATCTTGGTTTTGGCAATACCTGTTCAATCGGAATGGCATCTTGTAGATTTTACAATCCGTGTAAAGTCACATTCATTACAGAGAGACTATCGTTAAACTTAGTAATTAAGGAAAATATTGACACATATTCAATATTTTCCTTATATTTATCAACGGTTCTATATTAAAACTATTGAAAGTATTTATAAATATCTTTAAATATTTTTAAATTATCTTTAATTAGCTTCCCTAATCTTTCGCTGATCACCTTTTCCCAAATGCTCAATATTTTGTATTGGGTTTATCTGACATTAAACAACAACCCAGCAAACATCGAGTCCAAAAAAAGATGTCTTTTAGAGGTATAAAAAACGTCTAATACGTCTAAAAGACATATTTAAGACGTCTTTTTTAGACTAAATGTTTGCTGGGAATAATACATACTCTTTAACTTGATCATCGGATCTTTTCTCTAATCGGAAAGATTAGCTCTTAAAATCCATTACAAACTTACTTTGCTCAGTTTTTAAAATAAAATGAATAAATTACACGAAAGAAGTTTCTTTTATTCTGGAAATCTAATACATAATCTGTTAATTTTTTTAAAATTTTTTTAAAATTATCTTTTTAAAATTAAATGAGAACTTAAAACAAAACTTTTCCAATTAAAGTATATCGATAATTAGAAGCATTCCTTCCAATTATTGATACATTCTCCACAAATCTCAAAGAAAGAACTCAAAGCTTGCTGCGATATTTTATTCCTTGATAAACTCTAAATTCATTTTTATCAAGATATTTTTTATAAAATCCTTTTTCTGATCTTGGAGAACAAAAATTATTATAGTTTAAAAAAAAAAGAAAAAAATTGAGAGCTTAATTTCATTGATTCTATTTGTACCTTGTTTGTAAGGTTGTAAGATGAGCGTCATTATGTTTCACAAAATAAGAGATATACGACTTATCATCGGTAATATACCTCTACTTCATGAAACAATGTAGAAATATATATATTATCCATTGACATACTAATTGACAAGAAATTTCGACCGTAGTGGATTAACATTGACAGGCAAACTTAGTCCTCTATGGTTAATTGAAGACATAAGTGGATGAAGGCGTTATGTCGCAAAAATACAAAATTCAAAAACATGTACAACACATTTTTTTTCATGAAATTAAATATTACATACACAATCTTAAGTGTTTGGTTACTATATCCCTCCATAAATATTAACATATCTTTGCTATATAAAAATATCAAGAACAATATGTGTTCAAAACTTTAACTCCTGATATCTCAGTTCCATATTGGTGTAAAATAACACCTTCATCCACTTATGTCTTCAATTTTCTTTGTAAAATCACTATACTTCTCATAATAAATACGAGTCAACTGACTATGCACTCGTTCCCGACAACATAACCAGCTATGTAATTTAAAAGTTATGAATAATGTAATTTTTAAAATATGTAAATTAAAAATTTATACTTTTGAGAGTTTTGGTGTCTTATTAGCTCATCAAAATTAAAAAGAGCGCTGTGAAGTTCTGTTGAGTTTATCAAAACTCTTAAAAGAATGACGAAATATACTAAAAAATGGACATTATTTCTCATCATTTTGAGTATTAACTTTTAAAACTATTTATTGTCATTAAAAATACATCGCTATACTTCACAAGGGGGTGTAGCTCAGTGGTAGAGCGCTCGCTTTGCATGCGAGAGGCCCGGGGTTCGAAACCCCGCTCCTCCATTTTTGATTTTTGATATGTTAGTTTGTAATTGGCTATTTGCTTTAAAATTTTACACTAGTCAGCTAATTTGAGGCATTTATAAAGATCAAATGTATTTACGTGATGGCACAATTGTCTGTCAGTCACAAGGGAATAGATTTTAACATCCTAAATTATTTCACTTTAGTTTTTGTAAATAATAAAAAGTTTTAAACTTTTACACCAAAATTATCGGAAAAAAGGACAAGTGTAAATGGACGAATAGCATTTTCAAAGACTTGCGACATACCATTTTTTTATCAGGTCTCTGTTGTATGTTGAACTAACTCGATATAGTTATCTATCTTATGACTCCAAAAACATTATGATAAACATTCTTAAACGACTCCCATGCAACCAGTTCTAGAGGATTGAGTTTTTATGTGAAATCGGGATTACAAAATAGATCTTTTAACTTGTGGCTCAAAGAATATTCCAGCTTTAAGTTTTGAGTTTATCCCGATCGCTAATTTTACAACTGAAATAATGATGATAGGCAACTCTGACACTATGAGTTATTTTTTTGCGTTGATCAGCTTGCTTGTACTTGCCACATATATAAAAAAACATATTGTTCAATCAACCTCGTCAATTCATATTTATCTAAAATATTAAAAACAATAATATAAAAATCAACAAAACCAATACAACAAAATGACTACTTGAATTTTAACAATTATAACCACTGATGACATAATCACGGCGCAAAATAAATACAAGCAGTAATAGTACAAGAAAAAGTCTAATAAACAAAATATTAGTACAAAAAAAGTACACAATATAATTTTTATTTTCGGAACTGAAATAATGCTTTCTCGTTAATATGACGTATTGCGTTATCTTTGCTTGATACACGTGCGTTGTCCAAAATATTTGTCAATTTTTCTTAAATAAGAACGGTTTTTTTTTCGCAGTTTATCTTCATTTTCAGCTTCCCAATGTTTTCATAGGTGTAGCTTTTAAGGATTGACCAGAAATCCTCATTAGGTTGTAATTCTCGTATACAAGCCGGATTATCAAATTTTGTAATACAATCAACGGTTTTCTTAGGCTGGTAATCGGTTACACTTCTGGCATAGTGCGAAGAGGTAAAGTGTGAAGAGGTAAAGTGCGAAGAGGTAAAGTGCGAAGAGGTAAAGTCAGGCCAAAATACATAATTACCATCGCTGTGATTTTCGGTAATAAAAGAAATCAATCTTTTGATGATGCAATCATTTTTACACGCGGTTTGATTAAATGCCAGTCCCTCAAGAACGATAAATGGTTAAGAGACTCCACGAGGGGATATGCCAATCCACACTAGTTTTTTTTTTTTTCAAATTTGCTTTTGCGCTTATAATTTATATTTTTTGGTTCAGCTGAGTAAAATCCAGCGTCAGAATTTTTATTTGTATTTTTAAATGTAAAATACCGCTCATCATCAATGATAGACCCAAGGTTTCTGAATTCGCAACTAGTACTTCACTATACGTTTACAACTGTTCTAACTGTTTGTAGGTATTTGATTTTTCATTAAATAACATTTGTTTGTTTTTTCTAATTTTTTACGATGTAAAAATGATCGCACTTGAATTTATTTGTGATTTTTCTTGTCGAAGTTCGAGACCGGTTGTTCAAGAGACCTTTCAGACGATTGCTGTTTCTAGAAGTCATAGTTTTAAGTCTTCTGCCTAATAGAGGCTTGCGAGACATTGGTTTATTATTCTTCCACTTCGCCACACAACGTTCTTTAGGAGTGATTAGAGGCAACAGAATTCAATGTCCTTAGTTTTAAAGTTAGGATGTAAATGACAATTGTTGTACAACTGCTCAATTAAATTAGTCTTTATTTTGCGATAATTTTTTTATTAATTTATGAAACTAAACAAGACTTTCAGTGAAAGAAAAAAAAAACACTTTGTAAACAATACAAAAAAAAGAAAGTGAGGTTGGGTATTTGCAAATTCAATAACTTTTAATTGCTCAAAAATTGAGTCAAATTTTTGGGTTAGCATGCAAGAAAATTTTTATCATGGGATAAATTTTTAATCTAACGCGATAGATGAGAACTGTAAAAATAAATTCCGTCCAATTTATGACAATCAGTCGTTTCATTAGCAAAATTTCTGTTAAACATAGGGGCAACCTATAAATTCTTTAACACAACCTTTGATAAGGCACGGTAATGGTGTCTCTCCGCTTTGAATTGGTTTCTACAGCCCTACTTAATTTAATTCTTCATAACGGGCTGCTAATTTTCGTGTATCTACACGTTTTATATAAGTTTCCTGGTAGTAACATGAGTATTTTTTTCTGCTATTAGCTGTGATGAATACACATCTAATCAAAAATGATTACCTTTTTTTTTAAATGATTACCATTTGTGGCCCTTACCCACAACACCATAATTTCATAAAACTACCTGTGCTACCTGAGCTTTATGATTATTGACAAAAATGTCACCTACAATATTACACTCTAAATTTATAGTGAGATTTCTGTATTTTTACAAAAGAAAAAAACCTTCATAAAAATTTGATACAAAAGTATCAAATTTTTATGAAGGTTTTTTAAAGTATCACCAAAATCTATAAAATCGCCGAAACAATTGTCACGGGCAGAATTTAGGTTATCCTGAGAGATGCACAAAGATTTAGGTAAAGCTTTCATCTTATTTGAATATTACAGCAACAAAAAGTGACTTATAGCAAAACGTGTTTATATTTAATATTAATCTATCGCAACGTTTTACTTTTAGCAAAACGTGTTTATATTTAACATTAATCTATCGCTTAACTAACTTAATGGCCTTCATGATCAAAAAAAGAATTTCAAATTTATCTGTGTCAATCAATGATCAAAAACTGATTAGATCAAGCCAATTCTGGAATGAGAAATACTTTTAAAGAACCTTTCAAAGTAAATCCCCATACACACAAATCTAGGTGGTATAGGGTGTGATAACATTATTTTAATAAAAATTGGTATTAAAAATATCCACTTTAAAAACTTGATAAAATATCTATAATACTATTATAAGTTGCTATACTTATAAGCATCTACATCTTCGAAAAATGCTTTGTATAAATATAAAAATGCTTTATCTTTATGAATCATATTTATATACCTAATCTATTTTAATAAATAAAGAAGTTAAACATCTTCTGTATATTTTTTTAAAATTTTTTATGAATTTGGGGAAAAAAAAAAACAAAAATTGCCTAAATAACCATTAGGTTTTGTAGTAATAACTTCACAACAAAACCTACTTTGATGGTTCAGAATAATCTTTCAAGACATCACCATCCAAGTGAGAATTTAATAATTTCATGTTTTTCTTTCTTTTACCACCTTTTCGTTTTTCGGGACGTTTCTGTAGTGTAGAAGAAATTCCTGTCATTGTACTTATTCCACTATTGCTCAAATATTTCTCGATATCTGGCTCCGCTAATCCTTCAACCGCCACACTTCTCCAATGTTTTTGATTTTCATCATCTACTTGAACAGCATAACTGGAATCATAATAAAAAAGAATAGCTTTCTTGTCATTGCTACGCGTGACGAACATGATTTTGTCACTTATAGATTTCACAATTTCATCAGCATTTGGTAGACCTTCTCGAATATCATCTAACAACACTCCCCCTAATCCAGATTGGTCATGCTTTTCAAGTAATCGAATAAGTGACTTTTTGTCACGTAAGGCATATTTAGGTTTAAAAGAATACTTATTGTCCTTGAACAAAATTTTTGGGTTATTTTTTAATGACTCCTCTGCTAACCATTCTTTATCAAAAGGTTTGATATCAGTGTTTTTTGTAAGATCTAATAATTCATCCAATCCTAGAGGATCAAACTCTTTGTTTTGATATCGGTTTTTGACTAAATCAACAATACTTGATAAAATTGAGAAGCGACTTTTAGTTCTTATCTGTGTATGAGTTTTATAATTAAAAGATTGATTGGCAGCCTGCTTTTTTGATTGTTGTAGTAGCTGGGCAGGTAATTCAGGACGACGTCGCTTTTTTCCTTTACGAACTGGTGCTATTGGTGCTGCATTTATGACTTGTTTCTTTGATTCAACTGCTGGTTGAGTTAAACTTCTCTTTTTGAAAGCATGTAAATCTTTCAACAAGGATGGATCCATTTCCAAATTAAATTTATACTAAAAATTTCAAATACTTAATAGTAAAAAATTAACCAATATTCATAAATCAGTTTCAAAAACCACCATCTATTTTTAAAACTATAAATGTGACAATGGTTTAATTAATTTTACTGCAAGTAATTATAGATAACTATTAACCATAAAAAATTGTTTGCCCAATTTGAAACTGAGATTTGGAGTTCCAATGAACTTTAAATCCAAATATCAGTTAGACTTTGATAAGGGATAACTCCTTTTGCTTTAAGTTAACTACTTGACCTTTTACTACTAATTTCCCTAATATATTCTTTAATTTTTTTCATGTAAATTAATTTACATGTATTTTAGTCTATTAAAAAAAAAAAATTAAATAATTTCAAAATGTTGAAATATAGTTAAAAAATTACATTAGGAATGAAACCTATCAAAGAAAGCATTTTATTTGATTTTGGATTAAAAATGTAAAACATGACAAATATAAATGCTAAATAAAAATTTGTTAAACATTACCTAATGAGTTTTGAATGAACTTAATTGAATTTTTACTTGGTACAACTGTCATTTAATTCTTTGGCAAAATAGTTGAATGACATTTAAATTAAAAACTTAAATTTTTTAAAGACATTCAAAAAATAAATATTAGACTAGCTTTTTTTTTTCGAACAACATTTCTTAGACAAAGTTTGCAGCTAAAAGTGATCTGTGTTTATCACCTACGAGATGACGTCTGTTGAATCGCTGTTTTTTGTTAACTAATTAAATGCTTCTTTGTTGAGATTCTGATGGTACTGTAAAACTAATTGGTCTTATAAAAATATTTACTGTTCTCTAGAGAGTATAGACGTTCTCAAATTATTTGCGATTGTCCGCTAATTTCAGTTGAAATACTTTTTACATACGATCTCATGTAAAAAGTGTTTCAACTGAAAATTTTCGGTATCCGTAAAATTGATTTTCACATGAGTCCAACTCAGCTGTTCAACGTCAAAACACAGTATCTGTATTTTTCATAATTGAACCCGTCATTTCGAAAAGGGCACAAGTCACACTTTTTTCGAATTTCAATTTTTTGAGCCATTTTATTTATTTTTTTATTTTTTTTAATAAATAAAGTTCACAAAAACTCTATGAACTGTACCTGATGTAGGGAGTCAAATTTGTTCAATACATTTCCACCATTGTTATCTTAATAAATTACCACTCTTTGCCACTTTTACTAAATTGCCACTCTTGATAAACAACAATTGCTACTCTTAATAAACTCCCTCTGATAAATTACTATCATTGTTCCAAAAGTCCTGTCACACTTTCAGAATACTTCCACCGCTAATTTTTATTCTTTAAATTAAAAACTAGTCCCTGGGCACCCAGATTAAATTTCCCATCATTTATTATGGGATGATGGAAAGTAATTATCATGCTGTGTTTAGCTCAACAAATAACGTCTTTTATATATAATAGTCAGCTAATATTTTTCAAATAACTTATTAGTAAAATAAATGTTTCATTAATAATTGAGTCATAATTTTTTCCCCGAAAAAAATTTTTTTATTCGAAAACTAACAAATAAAATTTTCATAAGACTAGTTACATAAGAACGTATTTCCCCATGACAGTAGTATTATGGTTATTATGGATATTATGGATATTATGGTATATAAGATGTTCTAGTGCGTTATTATTAATTTAAAATTTCTCTCTGCCTAAACTCCAATAATTTTATGAAAGTTACCTAAAGTCGGCCCAGTGATATCAAGTGAATAAAGCGCGATTGTTTTGCGAATTCTTGCCGTTCATTACTTAATTTTATTCTTTTTCCAGTTTCATTACTAATGAAACTAATGACATTAGTTGATAAATTTAAGCATCTGAATTGTTTTGGTCCTTGGAAGTAGCTCTCCGCCGGAGAATACCGAAATATGATATATATTCAAAATCTTCTAAACACGAGTACGAAATAAAAACTGCATTCAGTAGCTTAGATAACCAATCAATCTATTAAGGTAAAAAAATAAAGATTTTTTTTGCAAAAATTAGTTCAATTATAAAAAAAAACAACGGAGTAACATAACTATTTCCACTAAAAGATTCCACTTGAAGATTCCATTAAAAGATTCCACTGAAGACAACACCTAAATTGAATGTTTTACACTGTAAAAAACCGCTGTTAAAAAAAAATTAAAAAAAAAAAAAAATTGATTTTTTTTTCTAAATTTCTCTTCGTTTTGAAGAAAATGTTAATAATAAAAAGTATAGAAAAGTATTGAAAAAGTGTTTAAAAAAAAGAACTTTGCTCTACTAACCATAAACAACCAAATTTTTACGCGCTCTCGCTGTGCAACTCAAAAAGTAAATCAATCACTTATTCATTTGTCTTCAAGTTCATCTTTATTTTTTCTAGTTTTTAGTAATAATGTCTGATATAAAACTGAAGCAGCGTATTTATTTGAAGGTTTTATTATTACTATTAGTATTTTGTGAGTGTGAAAGTATATTTTTATTAAAAAAGAATTTATGAGCACGAATGTTCTGTTTATCAAAGTTTTTTCCCTGTGGTTTCTATCACCTTCATTTGGTGCATGGTAGATATGTAATAAATTCATATTACTTTTTAGTGACACTTTATAGCTAAAATTAAATACTAAAATGATAATAAAAAAACTTTAACTTTTTTTTATTTTGTAGATTTTATTTATTATTATTATCATTATTGACATAATGTTGAGATAAGTAATATCGATAGAAACCAGGACTTTTCACATTACTGTTAAAGTTTACTTTTGCTGAAGTACAAATGAAAATTTTTTTTTTTTTAACTTTTGGATTTTGAACATGGGTTATTCGGACTGTTTACTGGCTTTAAAAGCGAATAATGCATTATTCAACTTTATTCAGCAAGGAACAATTCTTCTCATGTTTTCCTCTTCAGTGTTGAGCTATTTTGCATTTTCTGCAAAAAATCAAGAAACGAAGAATATGATAAAAGAAATTGGTTACATTGCTTATGGAATGTGGAGTTTGACGTTCGTAATAAGCTTAATCGTTGTGCTTTGTCACATTGAAGAACGCAGGTTTGAAGTGACGAGAAACGTCTGGGGAGAGATTCGTTACAAAAAGAAAAAACATAAATCAATTTTAAAAAAAAAACAGCCGAAGGAAGGAGATTTTTTACAATTAGTGCCGTTATCAAATAGCAACAAAACCATCGATGAATATCTTTAATTCCTCAATGCAGCGTGCGTTGAAATCGACAATCGTAAGCATCCACACATGAAATTAAGTTTTTCATTTAGGAAAAATTCTCCCAAATATCATTCATTTGAAGAAAGTCTCTTTTTTTTGATGATAGTTGCGATGAAAAGTCATAAAAACAAGAAAACTACTTTTAATTCCTTGAAAAGAAAAAGAGCTCCAAAAAAAAAAAACAAAAAAAAAACAAACAAAAAAAAAAAACAGTGGGTAAATCAAGAAAAATTGCTTTACATAATTTTATATTAAAGATTTATGATTCAATATTCATATTTATGATATATTATTTAATTATTTATTCAAGAGTAATGGCAATGGTTTAAATATTTTTTTATACTTAGTGTCGTTAACCCTTTCATGCACAAATTATTATTAAGAATGCACCATTTGAATTGGGGAAGCTTAGTTTAATTTGTTGTTATAAAACAACCCAGCGTATGAAAGGGTTAAAAACTCATTTTAGTCATTTAATCGGATTAGATCGTGTAACATATGCCTAGTTTATGTTCTTCATGAAGCAAATGTCTTTTATTAATTTGTTAAAGGCATTTTCCTATATGCCATGAATATTGGACCGTAAATATCATACTTTTATGGGTATTGCATGAAGTGTATTCGTTTTTTTTTTTCAAACAAAAGCAAAGAACCGTTTCTTTGCTTTTGTTTTCGTTTTGCTTATCGTAACGGCCGAAAGTAACTGATATTAAATAATATATGAAATAATAAATAAACATTAATTAGTTAACTAACCTTAGCACAATTTTTATAATAAATCTCCGTCAACATTAATTTTGAACGCAATTTTTCTATCATACATTGAAAAAAGAAGAAATAGAAGATGAAAAAAAAATTATCAAAATATTGTTTAGAGTATTCCAAACAGGTTTTTTCAGGTTGGTCAAAGTGGGGATCAACAAGGGAGAGGTTTATTAAAACTGCACGAGTTTAAACTTTGAAGATATAACATGGATTGCTTAAAAAATTTTATTTTCCTTGATTAAAAATGAAAGGAAAAAAAAAAAAAACTTCTGTAGCGGAATATAAACCTTTCGTAAATTTCTACTTTGAAATTCTTTTGGATAATCTCCACCCCTAATTTTATTGAATAGGAACGTAACCGGGTTTTCAATTTTCGTAGTTAGCGCAGTTTAAATAAAGATTGATGAGAAACGAGCATAAAAAATTAGAAATAGATTCGAAACCAATAATAGAAAATACAAGAAAGCAACGTAAATTTTAGAACAATACAAAAGTTTTAAGAGCAGTTTAACGAGCGTTTGAAAAAACGTCATTCAAATCGCAACTTAAGAATTTTAAAAAAAATGTATTCTTGGTCGACTGTTGTAACTGCACATATAAAATAGTTTTCGTTATCTACTTCCTACTTTAAACCTTTTAAAGACGGATGTTAAATAATTAAACGATGCATTTTTTGACCTGTGAGAAACGCAAGAGGAAGTAAAGAATGTTTCGTAACTTATTTTGTTGCGAAATTTTTTTCGTGGTAGATTTTTACGATCGACAAAATATATCTCCTGGAAGTTAAGTGTCCACGTGCTTAGTTAAAAAAATATTTTATTAATTTTGTTTTAAATATCAGTTGTTTCATTTGACAATTATTTAAGACATTATTTTATAACTGCTTTTTTAGAAAAAATCATTTGTAAAAAAAAGAAAAAAGTCAATTAAAAGTAATATTAGAAAGCATAAAACATGGTTCATCAGCCTTTTAATTGACACCGCTTATTCCGCGTTGATAAAATTTCACAGGAGAGCAAAAAAAATAAGAAAACCAAACGAGCATTCATTTGTTTAAAACCGTTGCTTTTTTTGACTTTTTATATTGATTTGTAGCTTATGAGATTTTGCAGGTAGATTCACCATCGAAGTTTAGAGGCTTCTGCACACTTAACTCATTTTTGATTTTTCGACGTGTTGCGAGATATTGTCAGTTAAACCATCGAAATATCAAAACTACTTTGTTAAACTGTTTTTGCCACCCTCTGTCGCAGTAGGAACTCAGCGATGCATCGCTAAAAAAGACTCACTTGCCTTGACGGTGCAACCTCCTGTCATTCTAAAAAATTTCTTTTCTTTTTCCAATTTTCCTTTTTATTCTTCTTATTTTTCAACTTTTCTTTTAAATCGTGTTTTACATTCCTACACCTGATAAATCAATTAAAAAAAAAAAAAAGTCGAGAGGGCAAGTTTAAGTACCACAATTGAAGACCAATGGAAAAAAAACCTGACACGTCACAAATTTTAATATTATTTGTAATCCTCCATTTTTTCTTCACCCATAAAAAATGTCGATCTGACTGTAGAAACAAATTTAAAAATCACCTACATCACCAGCCAAGAGCAATTTAAAATATTATATTATATGGAGGAATAAGACACTTTCAGGTTTAAAATCCATATACAGTGGTGGAAAAAACAATAAATACATGACCTACACATTTAGAAAAATACATTTTATTCTCAGCAATTGATGGTAATTTATATAACTTTTTTTATTTTTATGTTTAGTGTTTATACATATCTTTAAAAAAATTATTAAGTTCTTTTTCATTTTTCTTATGTAACTAACAATTATGTTTAAAGTAACTGAAATTTCTATTTTTCTTTAACTTCCAACTTTTATCACTTTTAGAATATCCAACTAATATTCTAAAAGTGATAGCAGTTGGAAAGAAAAATAGAAATGAACTATTTTTGTATTTATCATTTTTTACTTTAAATTTTTTAGCTGCTTTAAACTCTTTTTCAAATACTGTAGATCATGTATTTATTATTTTTTTCACCACTTTTTTTTCTCACAAGTTGCGAAATGTTGACGTCTATTTTTTTCCCCTGTGACCTTTAACTATGAAAAAATAGATTATTTCTGTAGGTCAAAGTTTCTTCATAGAAAAAGACCCGCATATGCCTAGGAAGGGGCATATGCCTGGTCTGCCCAAGAGTATAATCCGGCCCTGAACCCAGCAGGTCTGTTAAGAGGGATGAACAAGAATTTTTTTTTTTTTACCATTGCAATCAATATTATGATATTCTCAAAGAGTCTTGAATATTTAAAAAGCTTTAAAAAACTTTCTAATTTAAACTTAAGAAAAAGGTACTATTGGAGGAGCGGGGTTTCGAACCCCGGGCCTCTCGCATGCAAAGCGAGCGCTCTACCACTGAGCTACACCCCCTACACATATAGTTGACAATTATAAAAGTATAAAAATTAGTTTTTAATCAGTTTTCACATTTTATTGCAAAATTTACGCACCATATACATTTTGATCTATTTTAATTGTCGTCAATATCATCATATATTTTGACAAACATATTAAGAATAGAACACATAAACACAATTATTTCAATGATAATAATAAAATTGACTTTTGGGATGGTAAAAAAAAAAAAAAAACTAATACCAAAAATTTGGTTCGTTTAATATAAAAATAAAGTAAAATGATTATTATTGTTATGCACACTAATACAGCTTAAATTGAAACATTTTTGACTTATCAATTATTAGTGTTACCACCTCTTCATGTTATTACAGCCTAAGTGTGCCGTGACATACTTTCAATTAGAGATCTAATCGTTTCTTGAGGGATATTTTCCCACACGCGGACAAGACTTTGTCTCAGCTCGTCTAGGCTGTTAGGTGGTAAATGTTGGCTTCTAATACGGCCCCCCCCCCCCCATTATGTCCCAAAGTTTCTCTATTGGTTTCATATTTGAAGTGGAAGCTGGCCACTCCAAAACTTGAAAATTAACTTTTAAGTATTCAGTAACAATATGTCTAGAACGCTGCATTGCGAACAAATGTGTTGCTCAAATGACAGTTATCTTTTCTACTGTTAAAACAATTTAAAACCAATAGTTACGAAACAACTCGCGTTTCACAAAATTAATTTTAGTGTGATAATTTGTAACGCATAAAAATAAATTATATACTCAGTTTTATCAGTGAAAAAAAATTTATTTCATGAAAATAGATAATTCATATATGTATACATCTATGTATATGTACATACATACATACATACATACATACATACATACATACATACATACATACATACATACATACATACATACATACATACATACATACATACATACATACATACATACATACATACATACATACATACATACATACATACATACATACATACATACATACATACATACATACATACATACATACATACATACATACATACATACATACATACATACATACATACATACATACATACATACATACATACATACATACATACATACATACATACATACATAGCCACCGAGAGAAATTTCGAGCCCTGGGGAAGTTTTCCGAAGGGGCCCTCATTATGATCAATTATATACCCAGGACCAATAGAAGCGTGCTCTAGCCATTGAAAATTAGAAATGAAAGTTAATTAAATTTTTTAAAAGTCAAAACTATTTAAATCTTTTAAAAATCATTTTAAAAAACTATTTATACACACACGGGGCCCCGGGAACCTTCCCCGTCCACCCCCTTCCCCTCTTGGTAGCCATACATACATACATACACATACATACACAGATCAGTGTTTGGTTTTAAATTGTTTTAGCGCATTATTCATCTTGAAAAAATTCAACTTAAAAGACATCCAATGAACTGTCAACTGCATTTAAAATTGTATTTTGGAGCAACAAGGTGATTATATGTTTGCTTTTTAATCGTAAAATTATTAATTGTAAGGTTTTCTAATTTATGAGATGCTTTGATAAAGTCGGTAGAAACTAAAACTGAGTTTACCAATGGAATTAAGTGGGAGAAAAAAACAAAACTGCAAAAAGGATGAAACAGAATGACAGTTTGTAAACTAAATTGTAGAATGAATAGAGTTCAGGCTGTCAAAAGTATTGTCAACAATAACCAAACTGTTTGAAAAAAAAAAAAGAATTTCTAATGTATGTGATGCCTCCATAAATGAACAATTTGGAAACTAGGGTATTAAAAGAAAGATTGGGACTAGAAACAACGGAGATACTGCAACTACAATCGATTTTAGCCTGCAAGTAAGAGAAGCATTTACGCTTACGATTTGAATAATTGTATATATATATATATATATATATATATATATATATATATATATATATATATATATATATATATATATATATATATATATATATATATATCAGTGACGTTTCATATATATAGATCAGTGACGTTTGGTATAGGGTAGGGTGGGGCTAGTTGAGCATAGGGGTAAGTTGGGCAACTAAAATATCTCAAAAACTACGCATCAAATGACAAATCATCTAATGGATAAAAGGTAAACATTTAAAGGTCCATACATACTTTTAAATTAATTATTAAATACTCTTAACAATTTAAGATAATATCTTAAATCTTTTTTTTTTTCTTTAAATATGTTAATATGTTTTAAACCTATTTAATTTTTGATTCTTTTAAAAATATTTGTACTTAAATATCACTTAGTCAATAAAATATATAAGTTAAAAAGTTCATAAATGTAAATTTTAATTTAATCTTGAATTACGCGTTTATTGTTTGCTATGTTTATTATATATTTTATGTATAGTTTGATTATATGTACTATATATAAATGATTTATATATAGAGTTATATTATATATTGTTTCACTTACTATTGGTATATAACTGTATAATGTGTGTGTATATTACACATACACAAAATGGTGTGTAAAAAAAAATATATATGTATATATATATATATATATATATATATATATATATATATATATATATATATATATATATATATATATATATATATATGTATTGCAGAATGCTTAATCATAAAAGAAAAACATTAAAAGGTGCTTTTACCAGTTTGCAGCTTAGTGATGCACCAAGGTCTGTTTTGGAGGAAAAAAAAAGTATAAATGCAGCTGCTAATGAATTCAACATCAAGAGAATGACGTTAACAAGATACATTTCAAAGTTAAGCTCTGGTGGTTGCCCATCCATAGGTTATTCAAAAAACATAGACTCTTTCCCTAGAGTAAGAAAGCTCCTTTAAAAAATTATTTATTGCAAATGACACCTCTATTTTATGGGTATATTTCTATAGATGTACGTTATCTTGTCTACGAGTGTACTATTCAATACAAAATCAAAAGACTGAAAAAAAAAAGGCTGGTAAAGAATGGATTACTAGTTTTTTTAAAAAAAGTTCTAAATTATCTAAGAGGAAACCTGAAGCAGCCAAGGTAGAGCAATATCATTTAAAGCTGAATATGTAAAAGCGTTTTATGATAAATTAAAAGAAGTTATGGATATATACAAATTCAGTGCTTCACAAATATGGAATGTTGACAAAACTGGTGTATCTACAGTGGTAAAAGTGTGGCTGCAAAGGGCCAGCAAAATGTTGGTGCTATGACATATGGAGAAAGAGGCACTAATGTCACAGTGTTAACTGCTAAATCTATCTCAGGAAGTACAGTGCCCCCAATTTTTGTGTTTCCTTGCAAAGATTAGAAAGAATATTTTGTTAACAATGGTCCACCGGTCTGTATTGGGGTAGGTAAAGGAAGTGGCTAATTTGGAATTAGAATTAATAATATGGAATTCAAAAAGTTTATGCATCATTTCATTAAACAAGTGAAGCCTTCAAATAAATGTAAAGTCCTGTTGATTTTGGGCAATCAGTCTTCTCATTTACATTTACATTTCATTTCAATCAAAACCGAGTTAAATGTAGCACATTTTATTGAAAACCAAACTAAAAACGTTCTGTTAATACATTTCCTTTTGAGACATTAAATTTCATATAAAGTACTATTAAAAAAAGTCATTAAAAGATATGCCAACCTCGACTCACAAAATACTTACTCCAAGCCTTTGTAGCCTAGGTCGAGGTTGTAATATACGTATTTTCTTTAATTACTCTTAAAGAAGGATTCTCCTTTTTGTGAGTTCGAGATTATTTCTGAGGATATATATTTAATCTTACTGTAGTTGTGAAATCTTAGAGTGGATCGCTCTTATGAAAGTTGATGCTTTCTTTTTTGCTATTAACTCCTTTAATGTTATAAAGCACTCTCCTTCGCACACTTCTGACTTGTAAGAGTGCCTATTGTAACGGCTATAAACACGCACGCGCAAAACTGTCTTTTTTGTATCGGGCGCAGTTTTAAACGTGAATTTAAAATATTCTTCTATGGTTGCAACAGATTTTTCGGTATCATACCATTGCGATTTAATGATATACTTTTGGAGTGGTAACAAGGCTACATGAACTTTGTACTGTCCTTTTGGTGCGCTGGCGATACTGTTGGTCACATTTACTATTTTTCCAGCCAAGTAGATAGAGTTTTTGAGTTTATCGTTAAACAGTATTATTAACTGTACACTGATGCAATCCTTAGGGGGTATGTTGGGCCGTTCCTGAAAGCTCATAGAATCCCCATAAGCTGATATTGGTTCGCAATTCTCGGCCTCTGATGTTGCAGGGTCAGCAAAGGATTCGTCAACAAGATAAACGTCTTTTCGGAACCTCTGCAATGAATCAATTTTGTGGGGAACGTTTTCCTCCTCTTCATACGTTTCTACATACTCTTCGTTTAAACTACTATATTTTTTCGGACTTCTAAGGCAGCATTTGACAATAGCGAATACAATAAGAAACGATACTAGCAGAACTCCGCATAACACAGTAATTAAAACGTACCCTACGATGTAAATGAGTTGTAATGTTAATTCATTTTCAAACAAACAACTTTAAAATGAAATCATATATAAGCAACTTATCCAAATACACTAAATACAATCATTTATAGAAAAAAGATTAAACCTTCAGAAAAAGCATTAGAATCAACTTACAGCTTAAAGCCATCAAACCTGTTAGAACATCGACAACATTTTAACTTCTTTTAGCATTACATTAGCAACAGCAATATTTCAAATGCACAAAATCGTAGAAAAGATTAAAGTTTTTAAAGAATTAAAATCTTTTGTGTTTATCTTAAATGAGATTAGAGTAAGTGTTAAGAAGCAATACTGTATTCAGCGTTTTCTTTTGTGTTGCCACTGTAATTAGTTGTATGCAATTGGTTTTAGAGTTGTACTTAGGAACTGTAGTTAGTTTAGTTTTGTAAGGAATTATTTTTCGCCATAAGGGATTTTTTTTTGACTGCAAGAATTAATCGACCGTAAAAGCTTATATCCTTGATAATCTTTTCTTTTCTTATTCTTATTATTAGTTATTATTATTATTTAATTAAAAAAAATAAAAAAATAAAAAAAACAGTAAATAAATATATTGATTTATTAGAGTTTGACCGTCTCTAATGTAAACCACCTTTAGCAACTTTATTGTTGTATTACAGACATCACTCTTAAATTCATTGCTATTTTTAGTTAACAAATTTTTATGAAGTTTCTGTTTCATATGAAATTTTAATATTTAAAAGTACATAATCGTATTTTTATTTTAAAAGTCACATAAATTTTGTCTAGTTATAGTGCTTGTGTTTGATCTTATCTTCTTTTGTATAACTCTTTTCCATTGCCTGGATGTCCTGATGAAACCATTACCGTGCTCTTCACTAACATATCTTGGGCGGAAGAAACCAAGATGAGTGTAACTAGCGCAGTTTGGATAATATTTTTCACTACAACTTGCTAAACATCAAGTTGTTCATCAACCATTTTCTTGCAAATTTCGACCCTGTTTTTCCTAGAAAACCAAAAATAGCATGCATGCATGCAGCCCAGGCTCTTATTTCTTATTATATCATTTGAAAACCTTCCGGTGTAAACGATGAATAGATTTGCTATAACTTTTGTATTTGTTATGCTAACAAAGATTGTTCTGATCTCTTTATATGTTTCATTACTGTATTCTTTTGGCTTGACAAGTTGAATGATCAACCCCAATTTTATAAGGAGCGAAGGGAAAAAAATTTTCTCCACAGATTTGAGAGAAACATTTTTCATATTTAAGGTACTGATGATGATGATGATGATGATGATGATAATGATGATGATGATGATAATGATGATGATGATGATGATGACCATAGTTAAATTCGGTATTGCAACCTCTTTTTTCGTTTATGTGGATTATTTTTCGGTATTGCAACTTACGCGTTCGTTTTTGCAACTTAGGCTTCGTTTTTGCAACCTCATCATTCGTTTTTGCAACCAAAAAGGATGAAAATTCGTTTTTGCAACCCGCTAAAGTTGTAATCGGTACCGGTTTCAATATGCTTGAGTTCCGCCATTAAGTTTTCTCGAGAACTCGATGGAAATTTGTTTTAAAAAGCTTTGAAAAGTTTATTGTTATCATAAATTTAGTTTTGTAAAAAGGCTATTAAAAAAATATAACTTTGGCTATATTTCAAATAGATGTTGTTTAATTGTAAACATATAAGATGCGATGTTCAAACAATATTGATTTAAGTGTTAGTAATGATTTGCAATGTTGATTAGTAACGCATGTTTAAGTTACTAACACAAAAAAGGTTAGTAATTAATTGAATTGAAAGTTTCAAAATGTTTAGTCAAATATAAATACTATTTTTAAAATGGTTAAATGACAAGTATGCTTGGGGGACGCTTTCTTATCTGGAACCACATGTGCCTATGTAAAAAAATAATTGACATCAAATGCTAAGGAGGAATAATTGGGGATAGCTACGTTATCTGTAATGTATGTACAGGTATTAAGTTGTTGATGTTTCTAATTCTTTTTTTCCCTTACTTGAGCTCTAATACTTTCAACATAAACACATTTTGTGTTAAAAATACAACATGACACTATTCAATCATATCCAATCTTAAATACTTGCTCTAACCATAAGCATTTTTCAAAGATAAAGCTAAATTCATTCAATTGCATAAATCTATAAATTTTAGAAGTTATTTCATACAATATTCAAATTTTTTGAACTAGCTGTAGCTCCAAAAATGCAATACTTAATCATCAATAATATGCAAGAAATTTATTGCATATTACTTAAACTTATTACATAGTAATATTTTTGTAAAGACATTGATGTATTCATATGCAAAAATCTATATCATAAGATAAAATTGTAAGAATAAAATTTATATTACAAGAAATTTATATTATAGGGGAGACCGTTTAGACTTCAGATAATTTTAAATGAAACTGACCTGATTTAATAATTAATGCCCTTTTTTAAACAAACTTTGCTACATAGTTACAGTCTGATAGCTATACGCATCCATAAACCTTAACAATTATAAACCTTTATTCAGCCACATCAGCATTGCTGTCTTCAAACTCATCATTGTCAAGGTTGTTTGTACTATCATTAGAAGAAATTTGTTGGTCATTCAAGTGAGACTTGTAACTTCAGGTGACTGAATCAACAGGTTAATGAGGTTTCATTAATGGTGAGAACCAATCAGGTCCTGTAGACTTCTATTCCTTCCATTTTTATGGATACTTTATACATTTTCTACCCAAATATTCAATAGCTAAATGTCTTTTTGTTTTTTTTGTGAGACCATGGAACATTGTTGAGTGTTTAATTAAGTATCAGCTTTGAACAGTCTACCCCAGTGGAGTGTATTGAAAAAATTTAAATGAATTTTTCCTTTTAAAGAAAAGAGCCCAAACTATGGCAGGTAATGTAATGAGGAACTGAATGTTTTAAAACTATAGTCGCAGGTCCAACATATCAACCATAGACAATATTGTTCTAGTGTCAATAGGATGGCAGATTTAAAAGTGTCCATGGTCTCCCTGTGTCTATAGTCTACCTAGTCTCTCCTAGATTCCTTTAAATTTTTGTAAGAGTTTCAATATAGATATAGAATTAATTTATAGAATTTCATTATTTCATTATTTAGGTTGCTGCAAAATTTCCCCAACAAAAAAAGATAATTTAGTTGGTAGAGGTAAATTTTTAATTGTTTATAAGTAACATTTTTATAAAAGTTTTTTCAAAGTTTATTACAATTTATTTATTGTAAAGATATATAAGTTGATAATTATATGATAAGTATATAAAAATAAGTTTTAAACTACTAAAAGCTTTTTTAGCAACTAAGTTTGTTTTATACTTTTAGAAAGATAACACTAATTAGTTATGCAAAAACGCTTGTTAATTATCCACAGGGTTGTTAATTTTGGTAAATAATTAAGAAGAATAATGTAGTAACCAATGAAAAAGAAAAAAACTTGAAAAGATAAGAAATTAAACTCACTTTTTGGATATCTCAACCAAAAAACCTTTTTCTCGACTAGGCACAAGTTATTAGAGGGAAGAATCACTACAGCACAGAAATTATTTAGCTTTCACTATAGCACCCAAATTATTAAACTTTAAAGGGTTTTAATTTTATTACTCTTAAAGTTAAAGTAATTAATAATTCAAAAATAGAATATTTTGTTTTAGGAATCCAAAAAATGACAAAAGAAAAAGTAGAGGAAATTGCTTCTTCTCTCTTACTTAGATCAATATTTTCTGGTCAGGTATTGGCAATACTAATTGGATGTTTAGGTTTAATTTTTTAAATATGTTGATATAACAAGTCTGTTCTGTTATATAATTTATACTCAGGGCAGGTGAAGCTTTTTAGTTATAAAAAGGCAACTCACCTGTAAAAGAAATGATAATGTGTATATTTGTGTGTGTGTGTGTGTGTGTGTGTGTGTGTGTCTGCGTAATATATGTATATATATATGATAAATATAGAAAACTAAAGGTAGGAGAAGCTTGGATGATCACATTAAAAATAAATATAATTAGAAATAAATTTGAAAAACAACATGTCAATGCATTGACTTTTAGGTGTACAGTTACAGACATGATTTATTTATTGCAGGAAGACAAAGTAAAAGTATGTTAAGTTGCATATTTTTGAAAGTTTTTAAGATTTTAATCAAAGATAAATTAGTCAAAGATAAATGCGCTAAAATGTAAATGGTTTTTTAAAACTTGTTTTATCTACAAGAAAATTTATGTGATCAAGAACTGATTGATTTGTTAAGTGAGGACCAACAACGCTAACTATTTAATGCTTTGGCTAAAACATAAAGTTCTATAAAAGTAAATTTTAAGTTTGTGTTCTTTAGTGCATCATCTAATAATAAATTTGAAGTATACTTGTAATGTAATAGTAGCTTGGTTCAAATATCTTTTAAGAATTCGAAAATTCATTGTATAACAGTAAGTATAACTAAAAAAAGATTCATTATATAACTAAATGAAAATGAAGAGCCACAGTGTTTAAAGTTTTCAATCAATTCAGAACAATTAAAAATGATAAAAACATTATTTTCCACTTCAATATCTAGCCACCAGAGTGTTGTTACATCAAATGTGAAAAGTATTATTAATCAAAATAAAGAAGCTAAAGAGTTATTTAAAGATTTTACTACTGAGCAGATTGTTGCAAAAGTACGTTATAAAAAAATGAAGTTTTTCTACAGAAAACTGTATTAGATATTTTATATATATATATATATATATATATATATATATATATATATATATATATATATATATATATATATATATATATATATATATATATATATATATATGTATGTATGTATGTATGTATATATATATATATTTATATATATATATATATATATATAATTTTCAAGTTTTTTTTTTAAATCAATAAATCGTTATGATCTCTCATATAATATGTTAAACCTCTCATAATTTTTTTTTTTAATCAAATGAGAAATATGATTTTACTTCTGTTAATTTTGTATATTTCATTTTTGTGCTGTTAGTTCACATAAATCTTTTAAAAATTACTTTTGATGTAAACTTAAAACTATTACTTTAAAACGTTAATAGATTTTCGATTTACCCATTTAAAGTTCTTAATTTAAAACATGACATTTCGTAAGTACCGAAAATCCCATTATAATGAGGGATGGATCATTTATTTTTCAATAAACTAAAACAAGAGGTGTAAGGGTTACACTTTTTTCAATAATGTATACTTAATTAAATTATGAGCAATCCATTTCTGGGTACGTTTCTTTTGCAAAAATTATTTTTCATGTTATTATCCCGAAATCCTGTCAAGTGTGGCTTAATCTAATAATTTAAATTACCTAAAACTGAAGCGTATATAAATCTGATATAAATAAGATATTCTAAACAATCATACGCCACCACAATATATTTGCTATATAGAAACTTATTTAATAGTTAAAGTTTCTTGCCTGTTATAGCTGAAATAAATAATACTAAAATGATATTTATAATACATTTGACGTTGACTTATGACGTAGTGCGATGCTTGAGATCAAATCTCTGCTTAACCGGGCACGTCATCCTCTTTTTGAGGCGGTTTATAAAGACTGTTACCTTACGTATTGTATATAAAATTACAAATGTATCCGATACAAAACTAAAATGCTCATTTAAATAAGTATAGCTGTGATATAGGTAGAGGGGCGGCTGTAGGAACGAGTATCTTCAGAATCTTAAATAAAATATATTCAGTTTACAAGATTCTTCAGATTTATTTGACCTAAATTTTAGGAATCTAATTAGGCCTGTAAATATTACCTTTTGGCGTTGTGATAAAATTTCTGTTTTCAATCAATTTTTGGACACCATTCCACACCTCTCATAAGAAAAACACAAGCTGTTCACTTTCTGTTTCTAATTTACTGGTTGCGTAATGTGCACATACGCATGAGCTGAAGCTTTTAGATACCTAAAAGAATTGCTACTAGGGCCGAACCTGCCTTAAACATCCTTATCAGATCCAAAAAATAAGTCCCTCGAATTTTAAATAGGTCATAATCCAACGCCAACTCAATTTTTCGCATTTTTTTCTTATTGTTGAAACTCTAAACTTTTGATATTTTTAAAATAACTATTTTTCCAAAAGAAATATAATTAGATTATTACTAAGATTGGCGTTTTTTCTAAAATTTTGACATAAAATAAACAAAAAATCATAGTTTTTATTAGAGTTCGGTATTGCAACCTTTGTGTTCTCGGTAATGCAACTTTTTCAACATATCCATTTTACTGTTAAAATTGTATTCCTTTTTGACGGTAAACTATTCTATTATCTTTCATACCAAATGTAAAGGAATCCAACACCCATTTCTATTATTACATTTTTACAAAATAAAATTTGTGGTTTTTTTAGTTTTTTCATGAAAGTTATAACTCAAGTATAATTAGTAACAAGTTATAGACGGTTTGAGAAAAAAAAAAATTCATGATAAATTATGTTTTTGGGGTTATATGATAAAGCTGATCACTACTTTTTTAGGGGTGATTGACTCCTATTAATGTTTAAAATCATATCAGAACAAAAGTTTAACCATCACCCTAACTTTTCCTATAAAATGTAACAAAACATTAAAACTTCGGTACTGCAACGCGCCGTTAAATTGGAATGAAAGCGCAAGGTTGCATTACCGAACAAGTTTACACATACTGATGATGATGATGATGATGATGATGATGATGATGATGATGATGATGATGATGATGATGATGATGATGATGATGATATGATTGCAAATCTTTCATTTTAGAACTTTTTCTTTAGTGATTTAAAGTGCCTTTGCTATTCAACAAACGCAACAGCAGTAACAACCGTAGTTAATAGTGTTGCAATCTTCTTTTAGGCGATTACTGTGTCTGACTGGTAAGATTATTCTTAACCAACATATCTATGCTGACTTGATCTTCAGTTAGTGGAATCGGAATGAACAAATGTTTATCATGTAGCACCGGTGCAATAGAAGAAGTATATCAGAATAGAGTAACTTCTTGTCTATCGCCTACTTATAACTATATTTCACTCGGGCAAATCCAATATCACACCCACAAACTTAGCTGAAACAATTTGCTGGCGATTTAAAATGTCGAGAAGCCATTGCAAGCTGATTCTAATAGGTAAATATAAATCTTTTTTACTGCCTGTGAAAGGAAAAAAAAAATGTAAAAATCTCTTTGATCTTACTTAATTTTGTGAGTAGGGTAAGGTTGCTAATATTGTACCGATGCCTATATTGTTCTTTTAACATAACTCGTTATTTTTACAACCCACAAAAAAATTTTTAACTTATTTTTTATCTTTGCTGAATGAAATTAAGTAGTCAACTGTTTTTTTTTGTCATCCAACTTCATTAAGCCCAGAATAAGTTCTTGTTGGTTTGTTATTGAAGATTTCTTATTTTAGGTTTTTATGGCTAAGCGTATTTCACTAAAAAAAGCAGAAGATATGATTTGTTCAGTGTACTTATGTTAAAGCATGATTTATCTAAATTTAAAATAAATACTTAGAATTTAAAAAATCTTACTTTTAGTTGTCAAACTTTTTAATTAACTGAATGTCAGGTTAGTTGCGTAAATTGTACCTCAAGGCATGTCCTAAATTGTACCGACGCAACCATTCTGACCGCTAAAAAAAACGTGTGTAAAGTTTAACAAAACCCTTTTGAGATTTCAATTAGAGAAATATCCATACTTACAATACGAACTTCACCACTTAAACAAAAAAAAATAAAAATTTTTGTATTACTCTTGTATTGACAAGCAGTCCTTAAAAAGATGCACTCTCTAGTTCAGTTTTACCAATATGTCAAGGCTGGTGTCAATATGGCTGTGCAGGTGTTAATCAAAAACAGTTCTTTAAGTCCCTTAGATCTAAAATCATAAAATATTGCAAAGCTGTAAAGTAATTGAAATCAAGAAAGTGGTACAATATTGGATAACAATGGTACAATTAAGGATCTAGTTTCCTTTATAGTACTCTTAGCGCTATTTTTTTAATTTGATTCTTCGAGACTTAACGCTTTTTAAACTTTGAGTTTTTTAAACATCTTTACAACAAACAATCCCAAATTATGAAATCCTATTGAAAATCCATGTTTTCACTCAGTAGCTTACCTACATTTTTTAGTTTTGTCTTAGGGGTACAATATTGGCAACCTTACCTTATTCGCATATGTCGCATTTATCGTATATATCATGCGTATCTAGATAATCGCAAACAATTCATGTATAATATGAGTTAGCCATATTTAACCAGAAGATAACGTTGTGATCTTTTTCAATTTGTTTGTTAATGGAACTAAATGCTTGTTTATAGTTCCTGACGTGACCGTGAACCGTTTAGCAGTCAGCGCAGACAGTTTATTCGAATTCTTTAACACTATCAGCATAACGTTTCATTGCTTGTTGAGTTGATCCCTTTTTGCATTCTTAATCTTCGATGTTAATTGTTTAAAAAAAAAAAAAGAGCAACCCTCAAAACATCATCTTCACGCTTTTTTGACTTCATGTTGATTGCGATTACAAATCCAGTTATGGTTAAACAAATTGAATTAGTAGAAACTCAGTAATTTTAAAATACTAAAACTCTACTCATATTTTATTACATTTGAACAAACTTGACCATGGTTTTTTTTAATTATATTTGAACAAACTTGACCATGGTTTATTTTCCTTAGTACAGAGGATTCAATTTTGGATTTTGAAAATTTCCTTAAACTAAATATTTTATTATAAAACCCACATACTTTAATACGACTAACGAAATGACATTAAAAATGAGACGCATAAATTACTGGGATTTCTATACTCACTTAACCAGTCCCCGTCAGATTACGATGAATCCACTCCGTGCTAATAACCAAGAAAAAAATACAATAGTCCTTTTTTTAAAAAAAGTAAACTAATCAGCTTCGAAGAGCTTTTTCTAATTTTTCTAATTGTTAACAACTCAATATTAAAAGAAAAGTATTGGCAACTTACTTCTTCATATTTGAAAAAATTTTATCAAAGTGCGAAAATTCTAAAAACCTTTCAACCAACCAAAAATTAAGGAAAGCGAACTTTAAATTCTGGTTCTTCAAACTTAAGAATAAAAAACGGATTATTTTTAAAATGTTAAGAAATAAATAAAGATAAAAAAAAAAAATTACCCAAAATATTTACATAATATAAAATGATATAAATAGCGAAGTTGCCATAAAACAGAATAGATATAGGAAAGATATTTTCATAAAACTTTGTAGATGAAATAAGAAAATCTTATCTTACTGCCAATAAAATTGACCTAGTGAAAATTTGAGATTGTTTATAAATATCAAATTCTAATAAATAAATTAAAAAATAAATTTAAATTCGTATTTCTTATTCCTACGGTTTATTATATTATAAAGAGAAGTTGTTTCATTTGGGAGGTAATTGCAAAACCACTTCAACTCGCCAAATATTTAGAATGTTTTTGGAAGATGGATGCACAAGCAAAACTCCTCGGTTAAAAAGAGGGGAAAAAATTAACGCAATTTTGATATATTACATAACTTTGATAATTTTAAGACAAAAAAAAAAAAAAAAAAATTTAAACAAAATATCTTGTTCTAAAAGTTCTTCCATCAAAGAAGCCAAACAAGGTTACAGCAACAGATCGTTATTGACTTTTATTACGCTCATAGATTCCTTCTTTAAAAAAAGGATGAAAGATTGCTAAGTCTTGCTTGGTTAACGTTCGACGAGTGATTGCATAAATACGACACGTTGAGTCATTTGACAGAATAGCAAGGAAAGCTATTAAATAGGCCTAAAAGATAAAAAGAATAAATAGAATTACCAGAGACAAGAGTTTCACTAAACGAGAGACCTTCAGCTCAACTCGTTTAGGCTCATAAAATCTCGAGGTGAAACTCTTGTCTCTAATGAATACACAGAGAATAGTTTTAAAAAGGAACAAAGCAAAAACACATCCGCAAAGATAACGCAAAAAAAATAAGTAAATAAAGATCACGATTAAAAACAATTTGAATGATTTTACAGGTTTTTATACGTGGTGCTTAGAAACGAGTTAAAATGAAAAAAATCCTCTTCTTCTAATAAAGAAAGCATTATTTTTGAAGTGGAATCATTGAATTTTCTGAAATTCAATCTTAAAACTGAAGCTTTTTCAGATCTTTAACAAAAATACCTCAAGTTGTGCTCTTCTTACACGAACAAAATCCTCTGAAAGGTTACCGAAATAACGACGCGAAGGAAACTCCAAGTTCCCAACCTTCGACAAAAAATATTTAAACACTTTAAATCTGTAATTTTGCAAACTGTTTAACAAACATACAAACAGCATACCGAGTAAAAAGTAAAACCTTTATAAACAAACAACTTAATAAATTTACTATAGGATGATTTCGAATAGTTTGTCTGTGCAGATCACGAAATTGCCGGTAGCGACGATATACTGTCCAATTATTATCACCTACTCGTAACTAAATCAAATAAGTTAATTCACGATTAGAAACGAGTTATACATTATCTATTAGAACATATTAAGCATGCTTTTGATATAAATCTGTTGATATAAATCTGTTGATATAAATCTATTGATATAAATCTGCTATCTGCTGAGAAAAACGCATTCAGCATGAAAAAAAAAAGTAGCACAGTAGTAGTACCAAAGTAGCCAATTTTATAAGATTTCGAGCAGTCGAAAAAAAAAAAAAAGAAAAATGGAACTTATTTTTTCGAGAGCTTTAAAATCCACAGAAAAAACAATAATTATGTAGACGAATGATAGCTCAAACTATTCATAGCTTTAAAAAGTATTAAACCTGTAAAACGTTACCGTAAAATTAATTATACATATATATATATATATATATATATATATATATATATATATATATATATATATATATATATATATATATATATATATATATATATATATATATATATATATATATATATATATATATTTATATATGGAAATTTATTCTATGCTATTTATATTTTATAGAGGATATATACCTGACTCCTTCCAGGTAAATTTTGTCAAGTATTTTGCTGCTTCAGTAGCAAAAATGTTTTCAAGAATTGGGATTTACCCGAACACTAATTTACGCAATTACTCAGGTAAATGCTTTAGAACTGGGTATTAAAAACATTTTTTTTTGCGGTCATTACCAGGAAATATTGAATGACCTTTTTTTCCTATAAATTACTTATGAGAAAGTTTTCCGATGCGATAAGCACAGGTAATAAGCGCCGTAAAACACTGAGGTCATAAAATGGCCTAATGGGAAATTCGCTATATGCAATAAATGTAACAAAGAGTTCTCATGTCCCATTGGATCTATATTAGTCTTCTTTGAAAAGCAGACTTGTTTCTTGAACTTACAAAGAATGAAAGCATTCAAAGCTTAAGGGAAAAGAGAGAAAGTATTAGAAGAAACTTTCAAAGACATTGGTGTCGCCGGCGATAAGAAGATAAAGGTACAATGTAAGTGTTAAAAAATGTTTTTTAAGCAAGACCCAAAATAACTAGACTAGGACCTTAACTTCATAGTCGTTATGGTTAAGACAAGTCTACCCTTTAAATTGTTAGAAACACAAGCATGAAAGGGCCAAGAAGAAGCTTGTGAAGCTTGAGAAGGTGCTTATGTTGATAGAGGGATATCATTTACAACAGATAATTGGAGCTTTATACACTTTTTACTAAACGGTCATTAATAGAAGATAAAGGAAATCTCTCAGAATTAGTCGCAAGTTCTGCCTTCCGGAAAACTGGAACTCAAAGTCAGAATCAGAACAATCTAAAGCTGGGAAACTCCGAAAATTAGAATCAGAAGAGAAAGTTCAGTAATGACTTATTTGGACCGCCAGTCAAGAGGAGCATTTTTGGATCTTTAACTACATCATCAACTACATCAAGTTCATGCAACTCATCCATACTTTAAAATGCGTCTGAAAGTGAAAAGTGATTAAAATTATTTTATGATTCCTAAACTTTTCTTATTCTTGTTTTTATGAAACTCAATTCTTTTGTAAATTGAAAATAAAAGTAAAAAAAAAAAAAAAATTACGATTATTTCAGTATCAAGACTGAAAACCTTTTTCGAACTTCGGATGAAGAAATTTTTTAACTAAGAAAAATTTTCGCACTTCAAAAAAAGTTTAATGTAGTCCGTTGCGTATCGAAAAAACCCATTAAACAGAGTTACAAGAGCCATTGTATAATGCTTACTGATAAGCATTCTAATACTAGTAATGCTATCCAAATGAACCTTAAGAAATACGGTCTTTTGTTTAATCTGCAAACTTTTCTACATAAATGTGTCACGGTATCGCAATATTCCAGTATTCTACTTATGAGCAACGGTACACAGTGGTCATAAACGGCTCGTACGACGAACTTAGACAAAAAAAAAAAATTTTTAAGATGGCAAAATTAGGAATTTTTTTTTTTTTTACAAAACTTGAAAGATTAAAATGCTAAATTATATAATTTGTAAAGATTTGCCCTCAATTTCGAATAAATCAACAACAAATGAACAGTTTTTTTTTTAGCAAATTTGTTTTTATTAAAAGATTAAGAGAAAAGCTATTTCCCCCCCCCCCCCAAAAAAAAAAAAAAAAAGCTGTTAAAAGTTGTAAATGTTTACTATGTACAAATATATTCAAAGTAAATAAAAACATTTTTTGAATTTTTTCGAATATTTTAGGTACTTTAAAAAAGGTTCAATTTTAATGAGAAACTTTTACTTTTCTGGAAGATCAAGAGGAGTCAATCTAAGATTCCGAAAAAAAAAAAAAAAAAAAAAACAGTATGTAATTCTCTCATTAAAATTATCTTTAGTGACGTAAATTGGGCTTTTATTCAAAAAAAAAACAAAAAAAAAAACAAAAAAAAAAACGATTATTTTGTGGAAAAACAAGCTTCTTTGTTACGAAAATCATAGCGAAAAGTTGATAATGGTTCCAATCACTCCTGCTCTACATAAAATCTTAAAGCATGGTCGTGAAATCATTGCAAATTTGTGTGCTGCCTATCGGAAGATGCTGAAGAAGGAAGCAAGAAAGTTTTGAGACAAGTACAGATGTTTCACTCACGAAAATCTTCATGGTTAAATGGTATGTCTAATCTCTTTCATCGACTTATGGACAACAGTAACCCAGTCATCGTTGAACTTTATTACAAAAAGAAGCAGCTAAAAATGAGAAAACGTAAACCCTTCAACAAAGCTTTCGATCTTAAAGCAACCAACAACTTCTCTATCATTTTGATTGAAACAGAAAGTGATGAGCCGCACATTGAAGATTCAGATGTTTAAAAAAGGCCAAAAAATTAAATTTTCAATAAATTTGTTTATATTTTCTGCAAATAAACAATATTCTTATTGTTTTTTTACAGTCTTTGGGCTATTTTACATTTTCGATCAAAAATTGACCACTGTACGGTACTGTGAACTTCACGCGGAAATTTTACAGTTTTCAACATCAGTTGATGCAGAAAGATTACTTTGGTTTTGGCTCCGAAAGAACGCTAAATAATTATACTTAAAAAGTTGATTTTAATATCAAAATTCAATAAATCAAGAAACGAATTTCTTTAATTTCTTATTTAAAAAAACGTTCTCGAAAAAAAAGGAAAAAAAAAAAAAGAAGGTAAAACAGTTTATAACTCCTCTAAATATTTAAACAAATTCAATGCTGGTGTTAAAAATATCAATGCTGGTATTTGAAACATCGCACCAAACTAGCAATCTTGGACAACATTAACAAAAACATTAAGAAACATACCTTGACTTCAAATACATGGTATGATCCTTTGCCTATGCCACGCAGAATAAATTTTGGTATAGCGGCATTGATTTGGTTCCTCTTATATATGTTAACTGATTGTAGAAACCTGTTGATAGGAGTAGGAGGTGGAGACGGAGGTGAGTTACGTAAACGTGCAATTAATTCATCTTCTTCATCAAAACCCTCCTAAAATAAAATACTACAACTAAATGCAATTGTAAAACAAAGGTTTTTTTTATTCGCTGTTTTTTTTTTTTTAAATACATCCACCAATAACTTAAGTTTTCTAAAATGAAACATTTCATTTTTTTTAAATCATACTGTTCTGAGCCATTTCTGATGTGGAAAAGTTTTAAAGTTGTTTCATATGTTAATTTCAATAATCTTGCTCCACCAAGTCAAAATACCTTAAAATCTTTATTTAAAAAAGGTACTTTATGATAATATATACATTAAATAAGGGGCTTTAAATTCTCATTATTAATTTTCACTTGTATTTTGAAAATACATCAGTCAGTGGTACTAAGAGGGGCCAATTAGCATTGGATCAGTTAGGAAGAATGAAAATGAGGATTTATCAACATTTCAAGCGAAAGTTTAAACTTGTTATACAATATAAATAAGTTTATCATTGAATGCAAATATTCAAAAGCTTCATAAAAATGGAACTTTTGCTAATTTAAGTCATACATTACAACACAAACTGACTTATAATTTGCTTTGATCTTAGGTTTTTAATGTGACCAAACTCCCTATTTTTTTTTCATAACTTCAACTTATGAAGTAAATACAGTAGACGCCAAAAAGATCAAAATCGTCAATCAAAACCTGTTCAATCTTTGGAATAACTATCACAAAGATTTCTAATAAAGTAGCCCCAAAACATTACGCTTTCTCCACCATGTTAAAGAGCTGGACTTTAAAAATAAGTTTTTGACTAACAGAATATTGAACATAATTTATTCCATCAGATCATAAACTTTAACTTGTCACTCCAAAGAATATTGGTCACATCTCTAGTCCATTGAGGATGGTGTTTGGCAAGCACAATTCTAGCAAAAAGAGTTTTACAGAATACCATTTTGGCTTTGTTAGGCATTGTGAAATACTCTAAAAAACAAAGCTGCGACAAATATAGTTCTATTGTTTACAGGAAAAATGAGGGGAGTTTTTAAAAACATTTAAACCAAAAATTGTTTCTTGACAGGGAACCTTCTTAACAATCCTGAAGCACACAGACGTCACTTTTTAGAAGCCACAGTTTATTCTGTAATTTTTGCACAATTCAGCAACCAACTGATAGCTAGTTTACTTAGATAATCTTTCGAGAGCTTTGTTACAATCCTGTCTTCTATCTTGCTTATAACACAAGATTATCCTGAACTATTTTTGTTCAATACACATCTTGTCCTTCAAAACATTTAAACAACAATCTCAACAAAAACTCAAAAATGAGCTGCATTTTGATACTAAGATAAACCTCTTTAAACTGTTGCTGTTACTCCTGAAAGATTCCTTTTAATCTTCCACAGTTTGACAATTTGTAGTTTAAATATTGGTTTAAAATTTTATTCAAATAAAATAAAAAAACTGTTAAAATATTACACAAAAAAAAAGCAAAAAAAAAAAAATTAATGACTGCATCATTTTGATATATGTATGCTTTTAAAACTTAATTAAAATAAAAAAATAACTCCTTCCATGCAAGTTCTATCAATTTCTAATAGTAAATATCAAAGGTACAAAGCAAAAAGTGATCAAATAGAAGCCTTATCTTATTGGCCACAACTGTAAAATAGCTTAGGGTAATGCACAAATAGATACAAACTGCAGCAGTAAGAAACCAACTTACACTTTCATTGACTCGAATGAGTAATTGGGAAACCTCTGTATCTGACAGTTCATCTTCTTCATAATCAGGGGATGTTAAGCTCTGCAAGAAAAACAAGATTATTTTGTAAAAATTTTCCTAACACAACAAAACAGGTGATGAAGAAGCGAAAAGAAAATCCATACACTAGTTGAATAATACTTCTCCAATTTTTCCTGAAGGATGATAATTTCACTAGGGTGAAAAGATAGTAATAAATTTATCATTAATAGATTAAAACACACTATAAAGTTTCTAAGGAAAAAATTACTATCTTGTGAAATTTCTAAGATATATATATAATTAAACTTATATATATACTGCAGGTGTGTTAAAATTTGGCACTTTTTTGAGACAAAAATTTAGAGGACAAAGATGCTGAGCTGAACAAGATAAAGGAAAAAACTTTTACTTCATCAAATAAACATAAAAGTAAGGTTTAGTTTACATCAGTGTACATCAGTGAACTTTGAGTTAATCTTTTTAATGTAATTGTCTGTTAACCCAGTCCAGGCCTGAGATACTGAGTTAATAAGTTGGTTAATCTTAGGGTTCAGTTGCTTACAAGCTTGTGCTTGAACTTTAGTTCAGATACTCTTTCAATGTGGTCTTAGACACCCAGTTTTAGCCTAGAAGGTAGAAATACTGGTGGCATTTTCTTACCATTGGAACTGACCAATCCAAAAACCATGATCTGTGAGGGATTCTTTGTCTAAGGTGCAAACTTGACCATGTCTGGGACCTTGAAATATCACAAACAGAATTTAAAATCAGATTGATTGTGAAATACTTTTCATCCAAGAAGAGGATAATTGGTGTCTTCTTCTTAAGGATAGATCTTTTCTAACCTCATTTTTCAAGTCTGATTAACAGTTGAAATGAGTCTTCCACTTCTAGGCTTCCTTTTTGTGGTCCCATGAACCTCTTAGCCTCTTCATAACACTGTAAACAATCCTTCTGGGGACTGTCAGATCTCGAACAATTTCAAAAACTGACATTCCTGCATGAAGAGCTTTGACAACCTCAACAGTTTTTTATTTGCCATTCTTTCAGCAAAATTTTTTAAGGGTTTATTTACATTTTTTATATATTTGAAACTATCGAAACCTTTTGGCAAAAAAAATTTTATTGGAAAATTGCTTGGTACAATCACAAAACTACATTAAATTTGAATGCCAAATTTTAACACGCATAAAGTAATAAACTTACATATATAATTAAACTTATATATGTAAATAAATAAAGACTAAAAAAGTCAACTTTGACTAAAATTAGCAGATAAAATATTTTAAGAAGGACTGTAATGCCTGAATTTGACTAAATAAACTTAGATTAACATTTCTTTCTTTAAAAAAAACACAAAACATACTTGTTTGCATTTGCAAGTTCATTATGAAGTCTTTCTATCTCTTTGGTTGCATTATCTCTTGTTGCTTTGAGTTCATCATCCTTCACCTTCAACAATTGTGTAACTTGATTGAAGTGTTCTTCATTAAAGTGTTCTTCAGTTGAATCTTTATTCTAAAAAGTTGTCAGAATTATCAAATATATACTTAAAAAACGTAACCAGAGAAATGAAAAACTACAAGAAACAGCTCAAGTAACTATTCTCTATGTAAACAAGAAACCCACCCCAATGACAATGACAAAACTTGAAACCCATGAAGAATAATGACAACAACAACTGACATTTGCTGTCATTTTTAAAATGTCATAAAAACTATTAACGTAAAATAAACCTAGAAGGTATATAGAGCATATATACCTTCTCTAGAGAAGATTTTTCGCTAAGAAGTTTTTCTCTGTCTTTTTGCAAACATGCTAATAGTTGCATTTCTCGCTTTTTCAGTTCATCAAGCTCTTGTTGCATCACTTTTTCCATTGTGATGATTTTTTCATACATTTCATCTTCAATTCTAAAGACATTTAATTTACAGTTGTAAACAAGTATGATTGAAAAAAAAAAGGTACTAAAAGTACAAATTTTTTATGCTGAGGATTTATATTTATTATGAAATTTACAAACTTACTGTTGCTTTTGCTTTACAAGTATTTCTTCAATGTTAAAATCAGTTCCGTTTGAAATTAAACTTGAATTCAAATGATTACCCAATGGTTCGCTATTGTGTTCAGACCCATGCTCTAGTTCTACAGAAGATTCTCTTAACTTTTCCCTTAAACTTTCAATTTCTTCCAATTCAATTTTACGCTCAACTGAGAATTGCTCTTTCAGCTCAGCAAGCGTCATTTCTGCAACATTTTTAGCACAGGATAAATCTTCTAAAACAACTTGCACTTGATCACGGGACTCCACCAGTGGTTTCCATAAAACTTCAGTTTTGTTTTGAATGCTCTCAATACTTTCTGCATAGCTTTTATTAGCTTGTTCTAACTTTAGCTTAGCAGTATTGATGGAATTCAATATGTCCTGGAATTCCTCTTTCCCTTGTATTTCCTTCTCAACAAGATATGCCACATAAAGCAACTCAGCATCAAGTTTAGCATTTGATTCATCATTATATTTGTTAATTTCGTTCAGCTTTTCGTAGCACTTTAAGATATCTGCATCACAGTTATGGACTTGATTTTCTGAAATGTCAACTTGCTTTTTAAAGGAAAGTATTTTTTCATGAGATATGTTTTGAAGTTCAGATAAAACCTTTTCAGACATTTTGGCATCTTTTTCATTTTCCATTTTTTTATTGTTTAGTTCTTTAAGCATACTTTTAATAACTTTTTCTTCTTCATTTTTTATAATCACATGATTTTTTTCCAATTCATGGAGATCTTCAATCATACTATTTATCTTTTCCTGCAAATCTGCTTTCACCTTGGCATTATCATTTTTGACTTGCACAGCAAGAGTCAATTCTTTGCGCATGGACTCTATTTCAGCATTCTTTAAATCTATTCGATCTTGACCTTTTTTTAGCAAAGCTCTGTATTGTTGAACTTTTTCATTAAAGGCTCGTTGATCTTCTATAGTTTGCTTTATTGATGTTTTCTTCATTTGATCAACTCTATAACGTTCAGATGCCATTTTTTTATTTTCTTCTGCTTCAACTAGGATAAATTTTGTTTTTACATCATCCAAATTGCTCTGGGCTTCAGCTAACACATTTTTAAGCACAGCTAAATCAGTCTCAGCTATATCTTTTTTTCTTAAAGTCTTATCATTCAGCATTTCTCTTTCCCAAATTAGGAACTGATATCTATTTAAAAAACTGTTCTCATACTTTCTGAGAACTTTTGCTTTGGATTGAGATAATTCTTCAAGTGTCGCTTGTTCAACACGTATCTTAGAAAGTAGTTGGTTTTTTGTATCCTCCAGACTAACTTTGTCTTCATCATCTAAATTTCCTTTCTTTTCTAATGCAAAAATACACTCTTTTATTTCATTGTTCAGAAAGTCACATGTATTTTCCTGCTGCATCAATTTTAATGATTCTGCATCCCAAATTTCTTTTAACTCTGAAATCTTATTTTCATCCAATGGATTAGTATCAATAAATGCACGTATTTCATTATTAAGAATTAATGTTTCTTTTGATCGTAAAATGTGGAAATTTTTCACTTCTTGTTCTATATTTTTTTTATTTTCTTCTTTTACAACCTTACACTTCTCAAGTAAGTCATTTAAACAGTTTTGTTGGTGTTCCATAAGTGAAATCTTTTCGTTAATGCTATCAACAAGTTCTTTTTCACGTTGTTTCCTTTTAATCTCTGCATCATTGTGTTGACATTCAAGTTCAGATAAATGTTTTCTGTGATCATAAATTAGAAAGACAAAAACTACAAAAGCAATGTTATGATTATCTTTAAATGTTATAAAGCCATTACTAAAATTTTCCATAAAATAATGCACCCCAAATTTACCTAATCTCTGCAGGAGATAATGCACTTTGGAAACGAGCACGAAGCCTTCCTTGCAACTCTCCTCTAAAATTGAAATACTTAAATGATTGAGTTCCAAAAATCTTAATTTCAAAGAGATATTTTAACTTCATTTAACAATCAAGATTTTAAACTCAGAAAGTTTCAGACTACCTAGTCTCTTGAAGTCTTCTTGACTCTTCTCTGATTTGACGTGCAAACTCATTTCTAAAATGAAACAATTTTCTTTGCAACACTAATGTCAATAACAACACAGAAAATATTTCTTTACATCTATTTATTACGTTAAGAAAAAATTTTTCTCAGTACATGCCTGGCACAAATCATGAAACATTTTTGACAATATTTAAAATGCTGTAGATCATAAGGCAGGGGTGTTAGTCTAACTAATAATACCTGATAACGCTGTTAGCCTTTGTCAAAACAAAATCTTTTGAAAATTTTTAAATGATCTGCTCACTCTTCAACCAGATTTATTACAAACAGAAAAAAAACTTTGATGGACTAAACTACAAGTCTATGTCAAAAGAGCAGTAATAATGTCTTTTTTGTCATCAAATCCTTCAAATTGAAATTCTTGATTGCTACTGTTATGGTTTGTAAACTTTGTACTCTCATTTTACTTTTTGATCTGTTCATTGTTGATTGAATTTTTAAAAAGCCACTTTATTTGGTGTTTAAGAAAAATTAAAAAACTAAAAAGTATGAATAGTTGAATTAAAAAATTTAAGTAGTAAAGAACCAAATTAGAACACACCTAGCCTCTTCCATGCGCCGCTCTTCTTCTTGTTTCTGTTTTTCAAGGAGCATCCTTTAATCAAAATTTGGAAGCTTCAAAATTAAAATATTTGGTATTTGGTCAAATTACAATAGGATTAAATAATATTTTACAGTAAAAGAGTATTTTAATGTTTTCTTGTTTGTAAAACTTTTGTAGATTTTGTGTCAAAAACTACCAAGATGATTCTTAAAATTGAAAATTTACAATAAAAACTTTTTTTTTTAAAATTGTTAAATTTCAAAGTTACCGAGATTCTTCCAATTGTTTAGTTAGATCTTCTTCTCTTTTTTGCCTTTCTACGCTACAAAAAAATAAAACATAAGTGGATTTAGACTTTGATTGAAGATTGTCATAATCATCAAATATTATCATAAAATCTAAAGCATGAAAAACATGAAAGTTACAATTGTAAAATATTCAAATCCCAATGCATTTAAACATTAACTTAATGAAGAAAAATCAAGAGCTAAAGACAAGCAGAGATTTCTACATACCTCATCATTTTCTTAAGAAGATCTGTTTCACTATGGTATTTAGCTGACAAAGAAAGATTACTAAACCCTGGTCCAACAGACTAAACAAAACAAGAACTTATAAATTATAAAACCAAAAGGAAAGTTTAGGTTTTAGGAACCAATGATTTTGTTTACTTTAAAACTAAAGAAAATTAATGTTTTCCTAAGTTAAAAAAAAAAAAAACCTTTCGTTTTTCTCTGAGTTCTTCTGCCTCTTTTGGATGATTAAAGCGAAAAACTGCTGTTTTTCCAAGGATCACAACATCACCTTATTAAGAAAAAAAATTGGTCATACAATCAAAACTAATCCAATACTAATTTTTGATTAAAAATGAAACAAAAAATTCAATTACAATAACCTTGCTGCAAGCGTGTTCTTTTGTTTATTATTTCACCATTTACTGAGCATAAGGCTTTAGGAAATGGATCAAGCACTACAAAGCCATCATTGTTTTCAATGATGCATTGTTCATCTTGTATACCAGGTCCACTAACAACTAAAAATATTTTTGCAAACTTTTCAAAGATGACACTACAAGTAGTAGCATAGCAATATAATAAACATTTAAATATTGTTAAATTTGCATAAGAATATTGGTACCCATAAAAAAAAGTTTCAAGAATTCACAGAATAACAATACCTATGTCTGGCTTGGTTTTGGAGTTTTCTGTGCCAACAAATGTTTTTCCTTCCTTAAAATCATCAAGAAAAATTTTTTAAAAAAAAACATTTTTTTACAATAATAATAATATTAACAATTCATTCCTAATAAATCAACACTAAATCCTCAAAAAAATTACCTTAAAAACTATTTCAAAAAATACACCCTCCATTTTATTAGAGAAAAAAAATTCAAAAAATTTTTTTAAAAAAATTGGTTATGTTATTTAAAACTACCAAAACAATATTAAACACTATGAATAAAAACAATTCTTTGCACCATAAAAAAGCAGCTAAAGAAGTGCTTTAAACATGATAAAGAAAACAAACTCATAAATAACAACTCATGCAAATAAGCTTTTCTTTAACAAACAAACAAAATTGTTTACAAAACTTGATACTGAGTAAAGAAACATAAATTTCTAAGAAGCCATCAATTCTTGAAAAGCTAAACCTTACAAGAAAGTTTGTTTATTTAAGTTTATCTATCAAAAGAGAAGAACTGTTAGACATTCTTTTCTTGCATAGCAACAAGCTTAACTGTTTTAAGCTTCTTGCTAAATTCAAGAGGAACCCTCAGTTTTGATTTAGAACACATTTTTTTTTTTATTGCAACTTTAAAAATGAATTAAAGTTTTAAACAGCTTAGCAACTTTGTTGCAACTCATTTTTGTGAAATTATTTTAAATTTTTTTACAAAATTTATTTTAGAGAAGATAAAATTAATACATAAACATTTATAGAATCATTTCAAAAGATATTACCTTTAAGTGATAGAGTAAAATCCCTGTACTTAAAAGATCATCTTCAAGAGCAACTAAGTGAGGTAGTTCAGATTCCATTCGAATTCCAGCATCTAAACGATGTTGAAATGCAAGTGCTCGATCCTTAAAAATAAATTCACTTTAAAAAATATATTAATTTCAAAAACACAAAAATGCAGCAATCACAAAATTCAAAACAACAACAAAAGTTTCTTAACCATAAATATTGATGACATAATTAAATAATATTTGAAACAGATACAGAGAAAGATCAAGATAATAAAAATTTTAGGACAAAAAAAAAAAATTTGAGTTATATTTACAACCTTGTTTAGTTCGTTGCTTTGCTTGATAAGTAAAGAGTTATCAGTCTTACTGAATAAACTACAGATATGATTAAGCTTTTATAAAGGTTCAATTTACCACTTTTACCATTTTACCACTTCTTTATTGACAATAATGTAAAGCAACCAGTGGAAAACCTTCATTTTCTCACAAGATTTTTAATATCATCATAAAGTAATTATTTTTTGAGAATGCTTAATGTCTTCTCATTCTAATACACCTGTATAAGATTTTTTCCTCTTAGTTAATAAAGCAACATTTTAATGATCAATGGATTTAGGAATTTAGATAAGCGATTTTGATACATATTTGGTGTTACTGGTAAAACTGTGTTTTAATGATTGTTTAATGACTCTTTAAATTTAGTCTTTCCATCAACTTAATACCTTATCTGTTGCATTAGCAAACTGTAATACATTAATGTAATACACACAGATGGAATTAGCAAATACAACAACTAAAAGGTTTTTTTTAGAACCAACAAGTCTGATAAGTTAAATATGAACATTTTAATATCATCATGTTAATACTATGAAGATTATTAATTTATAGATATAGTTCTACAGCTCCATAAATGATTAACAGTAACAATTTAACATGCTGGCTTAGGTACCTATAAATCTATGATGCCAAATTCAAAATTTAAAGTCTTTATAAATGCATTATGCAGGATATAGCAATAAATGCACATTAGTTAATATACTTTTTTATAATGAACAAACAAAACATATAAGAACTTAACCTGCATAATTTTTTGGGTTTCTTTCCATCTATCTTTCCACTTGTCTGTTAAAGCACCAAGCCGCTCTTCATTTTCATAAAGTTTGCGAGCTGCTACTTTATCTGCATCACTTAATACCTCCTATTTAAGGATAAATTCAATTATGGTTAAAATTGATTTTGGAAAAACCATTTAATAATACTAGTTTCCAGTTTTTATCAAATTTTTTTGAAACTGGAATAAAAAATTTGAATTTATTTTTTCTTCCTTTTTTTTAAATGTTCTTACTTTTAAATGTCAACCTCTTTTTTCGTAAATTATGTATCATAAATAACAAATATCTATTTTTCTTCAAATAATCAGCAAAAGAAATAAACTGTATACTTTAAATGGCTAAGAAAATAAAATCTATGTGGGGCTGATTAGAACCATGCTAAATCAATAAAACTTACCTGACCAATTATAGATTTAAGTTTATCAATTTCTGCCCTCAAATCTCTAATCAATTTCACATTTGTATCCTTAAAAAATTAGTTCAAAAGTTTTATTAAGCACACACACATCACAAGACAAAGAAGTGAACTTTTTTTGTAACATTGATTTTTTTCAACAAATCAAAAAATCTAAACCAACAAATAACATAAAAATATTTAATAACCAAGAAAGTCTGACCTCATTGACTGTTGGCTTATTGATGATATTTTTTGCTCTATTAGCATAACGCAATGTGCTTAAAGTTTCAGAGTAATTTACATCTGCTGGAGATATTGCTAAAAAAATAATTCAAAGTACATTATGTAATGAAATAACATGTAACGAAATAACATAGAATTATTCTAGAAGTTAAAGTACAGCTATATACCTGCTATCATGATAGTTTTTGAATTTCCGCCTAAACTGTCTTTTAATAACCATGTCAAAATTGAATCTCGATATGGAATAAACAGTGTACTTTTTTTAGTTGATGCCTCCGCTATATAAACCATTAAACAATAAAGATGTCAAAAAAATATGCTGATAAAAAGAATTAAAAAGAATATTTGTCATTAAATTTATAAAAATAATGAATCAAGACTTGATTGTTAAAAAATGAAAAAAAAATTTGTAAAACAAATATTTGTGTAAAATAAATTTGAATTAAGAAAATATGTTTGTAATAACTTGCCTAAACTAAAAAAGCTGCTGAAACTTTATTTTAAAAATATTTTCATGTTAATTAGTGTAAGAATTACTAACCTAAAGATGAAATAACAGAACCAAGTGTAACCAATGATTTGTTTATATTCCCACCTTCCTTTAACCTTAAACCTGTTGCACCAGTAGAATTTGCCCGTTCACTAAAGATTTGATCAATAAAAGTATTTTTTATTTTAGCAAATAGACAAAAAACAATCAACTAATGTACAAACTAACAATATCTATTTGTGCATCAAAACATTTTTGATGCATGAATATAAACAAAGTTTTAATAGTTAATATTTTTTGTTACCTTCCTGCCAGATCAACCAGGTTGATTTTGCTTGTTGTCTCACTGGGCATGTCATGCAAAAACTTTGCCTAAAAAGTTTAAGCAAAAGTATGTTGCTTTTATTTTCATTTTATGTAAACTATAAACTTTATGAACATTTTAAACTTTGGGGTGATAAATTTTTTATTTTTGTTAAAAAAAAGACTTTCATTGATTTAGAGAAACATACAAAATTGCATTGTACTAACAATAAAAATACCTGTGTGTAGCGAATGGTAAATATAGCATGTGAACGGCTACTTGTATCGTTCATATTTGTGGAAGCAGTTGTTCTACAAAAAAGAATAATTAGATATAAACCTAATAAAAAGATCATTTACTCTTATATTGCATTTAACCCAATAGTTAAATAAAAAGTAACCTCCGTTCATTTCCTTGTTTCATGATTGTCTCAATTGCATGATAATCAGAAACAAGATGTTTTGTTAAACCTAAATAAAGAATTAAGCCAAATATGATTGGTCAAAACTTACCCAATAAAAAATAGTATTAAAAATCACAAAACTTTTTTGAAACATAATTTTGAAAAAAACATTTAAAAAGCATTTTTAGGTTGATACTACTTCTGATTTTATCAACTAATAAAATATATTATTAGCACTAAGTTTTTCAACATGTCTACTAACACTGACTTTGACTGCTGAATTGATTTTCATTTATATAACAAAGTTCTGTTAAATATTTAAGTAATCAAAAATATTTTTACAATCCTCTTCTTACTTCTTATTCAACTTAACAATCATTTTCTAATTTCACATAACTAAGAATGTGTAGAAGACAAAACTTGTTACACTAATAAAATAATAAAAAGTGCGCTACTGAGTTCAAATTGCTAACAAGCTCAATTTTATTTCCATAAAACTAGACTCCTAGCTTACCTATCTCACTTCTGCTGAAATTCAGATGAAAAACTAAGTAAAAATGTATATATCAGGAACTTGGTTGGACCTAGAAAAATATTCACTTTTAATTTTTCACTTTCTAATGCTTTAAGACAAACTAAACTTTAAAGACATATATCAAAATTAAGAAAAATAAAAAAACACCTTGGACATAAGGACCATCTTTAGGATGCTCACGAACTTTCAATCCATGAAGAGCTTGTCCTGCCTTTGGTTGCTGATGTGTGCGTAACAAATCTCTCACTTTCTCATTATATATTTCCAAATAACTGAAGAAAAAAATTTATATAAATTCATAAAATTACTATAATTTAGAACTAGTCTAGTACAAGATCCCTAGTTACCTGTTAAGAGTATTGTCAAAGGAATATATGTAAAACTTTTTTATCTATAAATAAGCTGCAGAGTTAATACAGAATATTATTTCTAAACTAATTAGAGTTGATAGCTGTTCTAGTGTAAACTATTTATATTAATCAAAATATAATGAACTATTACACTTTGCCTCACACATCATAGTAAAGCTTGACTCAGAAATTGTAAAAAAAAGTTAAAAAAAACATTTTCTAGCATATAGAGGTTGTAATATTAAAAAATGCAACCCCCTGTCAAATAGCTTGTTTTAAATTCAACAAAACCAAATTTATAATAAATAATAGTATTAAGTTACAAATAGTATACTTGAAAATTGACAGTGAGACAGACCATGATGGGAAATCAATTTTAAATTTGCCTAAAATTTGCCTGAAATTATCCCAAAAAGAAGGCAAAAAAAATTTTTTTTGGAAAAAAAAATTAAGATAAAAATATTACCTTACTTCTGTACGAAAGGAAACACCTTCATCTTCTTTTTCTTGCATTTGAGAAAAAAGATTCTAAAAAAAACTTTTTTTGTATCAGATTTAAAAAAACATGTAATTTTATTTACAACAATTGTAAACAATAATTGAAGACCTTAGTATTTAATATACTTAAGTCACTCAAAGTAACTTTTCACCGAAAAACTATTTTAAAAAACTGGATCTTCTTTAAAAATAGTTCTTTCATGACATCTCAGTAATTTAGCACTTTTTTAAATTTTAGTCTTTAATTGCAGGTTTTCAGTTGCAGGCTTTCAACAATGAATGAATTTTAAAAAAGATGAATTTTAAAATATATTTCATAGAACTGATTGAAATGGAAGATGGAAATTAAAAACAATATTGTTCACAATAATTAGTAGATAAGATTAAAATTCATTTGATCTCATCAAAAACATCAATCTAAACCCAGAAATAAAAATCTTTTAATATAAAAAAGGACAACTACTTACTTCACATATTCTAGGAATTAACCCCTCATTTCCCTAAACCAAAAAAAATTAGTAATTAAAAAAACAATTGAACAGTTAAGTTTTAGAGACTGTTGACCACAACTATTACTACAACTATTTAGGCTCAAAGAAAACTTTGTTTAGATTAAAAAAAGATGACTAATTAATTTTTTACCTAAAAATTGATTTTATTATGAAAAAAACCGTAACACCAAAATAATTTAAAATTGGATGAAAAATATACTGAAAAAGCTTGAACTATTACTTCACTAATCTGAGAAAACCATTTGGTATCTCCATTACAAAAAGGTATTACAAAAATTACAGCAAAAATAGCACAGACAATTTGAACCCACAAAGGTGTAAACTTAAATACGAATGTTTTGATATCAATTTATCTATAACTACAAAGAATAAACTGCCATACTGCCTCTCCCATCATGGTGTGTGTTTTCCCACTTCCTAAAGAGAACAAAATGAATACATTTTAATAAAATTTTTGACAATTCAATACAACTAACACCTTATCGTTTTATGATTATAATCAATAGTTATCCAAAACCTTCCTGTCAAACAATTTGGTACCCTTGTTAATTAATCTGTAATACTGACATTGTTTATCAATTTTGTAATAATTTACAATAGTGTGAATAATGTAATAAATTAAAAGACCTTCCCAAAAGGAATACAACCTCTAGAAACTGATTAAAATAAATCTTTGTTAAATTTCTTTTGCTAAGTAATTAACCTTTCTCATTTATAATAAAAACAAAAAACTCATCTTTTCATTACTTCTTCACATTAAATTGATATCAACTTTATCATTTTCTGTTGTTAACCTTCTTATACCCTTTTAAAATATTTCAAATTTAAAAATAAATTTAAATTTAGCTTGTTTTATAACAGCAAATCAAAAGAATATAAACTTAAATAAACTTAACAAAAGAATGTAAACTTAAGCTTATGAGAAAAATGTATTATGCAGACATTTTTAGAGGAACTTTACTAATTATTTTATTAGAGTAGGAAATTTAGTAGTCAGCCTGTTTTTTTATTTGTTTTGAATGAAAAAAACAGTTTTGGAAAATTACAGCACTTTAAAAGCTTAAGGCTTATGATTTTTTTATATGAAGAAATTTATAACCATTTTTAAGTTGCAAGGAGTTTTAATTTCTTTAAGTTTGTTTTAACAGCTTGAAAAAAAATCAAAATTTAGGAAGATAAATTTAAAAAATAGATGAAAAAAATAAACATACCAGTCTGTCCATAAGCAAAAATGCAAGCATTGTAACCTTCATCTGCAGCAGTAACAACTCCTGTACCAAGATTGCTATAAACCTTAGAAAAAAACAGCAACTTTAAAATATTACCAAAACTTTATATGTGTGTACAAACAAAAAGGTGGTGCCAAACAAAAATGATTTTTCGAAGTTTAGCACTCTTACATTTTCACTAAATTTTCCTTTTTTTTAAATAATGATTCATTAGAAAAATTCCAAGTTTTTATATATATTTAAAAGTAACTCAATTTATTCAAAAAAAAAAAAAAAAACACAAAATATTATATTTTAGCAAACGTCTTTTTTTAAAAATAAACATTTTACATTTACATATGCAAACTGAATTTATTACATAAAGTAATCAGCTGATGCACATGACACACAGTAATCAGCTGATCAAAAGTTTCACTTAAAATTTAAATTCTATTATAATTTTTTAAAATAAAAAAAAATTCTATTGATTTTGAAATGAAAATTCATCTTTTAAATTTATTTGAATTGTAATGACCAAAAAATATCCTTTAAGTAAATTTTTTAAGTTTAGTAAGTAAAATAACCAAAAAAATTAACATGGTTCCTCCATAGATATATAAAATACTGGATACGGCATAGGCATATCTAGCCTTTTAACTCTGAAAACAAAATTGAAACCAAGCTACTGTTGAAAAAGTGACAGAGTGATGCAAAATATTTTTATGTGATTTCATAAAAACTACTTAAATAAGTGACATGAGCTGATATAATCATTATGATTAAGTTATTTGGTTCATGACTTGAGACTATAAAACATTTATGAGTATCTCGTGAGTCAAGAGATCTAAGGATTTAAAAAATAAACAGTTATCTTCCATTGAAGTTATACTGACAAATAAAATATACAGTTAAAGTGTTAAAATTATATTAATATTGAATATTGATTTGGTTTTAAAAATATGGTATTTTCAGAAGAATTACAACAATTATATCTATATACATCTACATCTATGTATATTATATTTACTATAATATATACCTATATTTATGTATATTATACATGTTTGGTATACTTTACATAGACAAAGAATTTAACTTGTTGGATCAAGGTAATTTTTATACAATAAAACTAGTAATATCAAGGACTGAATATAGTTTATACATGTATATATATATACAAACATAAATATAAATATATACACACACACACACACACACACACACACACACACACACACACACACACACACACACACACACACACACACACACACACACACACACACACACACACACACACACACACTATATATATATATATATATATATATATATATATATATATATATATATATATATATATATATATATATATATATATTAGATATGTCCAAAAAACAACTTTTTTTAAAAATGTCTGAGCACAGCCGCTAAATGTGTTCTTTGTAATAAATTAATACTAAATTTAAAAAATTTTTGAATAAAAAAAATTTTTAGGGGTTGCTCAAGACCCTTAAACATCAGACAAGTCCCTAATATTTTGAAAAAAAAAGTTTTTTAAAACCATATCATGTTGGGTCTCAAAAGAAGTGAAATTTTATAAAAATTTCAAAAATATTAACTATTTTATATAAAAATTACCAGTTCAAATTTTATGAATTAAAAACTATTGTTTTTTAACAAAAAATAAAAAAGTGCATATTTTTAAAGTTTTTTTTAATAAACTTTTTAATTTGTGTTTTTTATAAACTTTTTTTATTATTTTTGAAATTTTTATAAAATTTCACTTCTTTTGAGACCCAACATGATATGGTTTTAAAAAACTTTTTTTTTCAAAATATTAGGGACTTGTCTGATGTTTAAGGGTCTTGAGCGACCCCTAAAAATTTTTTTTATTCAAAAATTTTTTAAATTTAGTATTAATTTATTAGTGTTGTGACCAAAACTAAAAGTTGTAACTAACTTAACTAAAAAAACCGTAACTAAAATTAGCCGACTAACTTTTTAGTCTAACTAAATTTAGTCGACTAACTTTTAGTCTAACTAAATTTAGTCGACTAACTTTTTAGTCTAACTAAAATTGGTCGACTAACTTTTTAGCGTAACTAAAATTAGTCGACTAATTTTTAGTCTGATTAAATTTAGTCGACTAACTTTTTAGTCTAACTAAAATTAGTCGACTTACTTTTTAGCGTAACTAAAATTAGTCGACTAACTTTTTAGTCTAGCTAAGTTAAGTCGACTAACTTTTTAGTCTAACTAAATTTAGTCGACTAACTTTTTAGTCTAACTAAAATTAGTCGACTAACTTTTTAGCGTAACTAAAATTAGTCGACTAACTTTTTAGTCTAGCTAAGTTAAGTCGACTAACTTTTTAGTCTAACTAAATTTAGTCGACTAACTTTTTAGTCTAACTAAAATTAGTCGACTAACTTTTTAGTCTAATTAAAATTAGTCGACTAACTTTTTAGTCTAACTAATATTAGTCGACTAACTTTTTAGTCGACTAACTTTTTAGTCGAACTAAATTTAGTCGACTAGGCTTTTAATTTGCCAAAAATATATTGTTACTTTTACCCAAAAAATACTTTTTTTAAATCTTGTTATTTGTTAGTTGTGAAGTGGTTTGGGCGCCATTTTTTTAATAACAAATTGCTGTAAGTTACAATTTACATCTCCAGGGCATCTTTTTCAAGGTCGATTTTCAGAGTTTTTCAAGTTTTTGGAGAAAGGTTTGCGACAGATACACTTGGAATTTTGTAATAAAACTTATCTAAATAGTCCCCCGTTATTGTTAAGTACTTGTTTTAAATTTCAATGAAAAGCGGTTCAGATCTGGATTTTTTCAATTTCTAATTAAAGGGAATTATAACTTATAAAACACATGTGAAATCAATTTATAAAAAAAAAATGCTGCCATGTTTTTGAAAGGCGTGTCATGTGCAGAAGCATTTTCGGATTTCCTTTATATAATACCTGCAATGATTTTTTGAGGTAATAATACCTAATTTATTTCGTTCTACACTCATAAAAACGCAGTTTTTACAGTGACGACAATATGATTGCAATTGTTACGGAATTAATGTTTTTTATTATTTCTGTATTGTGTGGTTGAATATATATCTTGTTCAACTCTCAAATTTTTTTTTTTAAGTTATTAAAATGCTAATAACTTATCATGTTTTTGGTATATAATATCAGCTGCTTTTGACGGAGTTGTGCTACTAACAAACCAATTTTTATTTAACTCAATAAAAGAAAATGTGGGGTATAAAACATTTTCATTATCTAATTGTCACAAATTATATAACGTATTTTAAATTTCTTAAAAACAATAAATCTTAATGAATGTCTTTAAGTTGATTTATTTGTCATAACTCGTGTTATGTGTAAAATCAAGACGACGATGATTTCATTACAGTTATGTATTTCTCTCTCTCTTTCTCAGCTTTTACAAATTATATAGGTTTTTCAAATTCATTGGGTACAATGAATTTTGTACAATGAATTATACAATGAATATGACGCATGCACAACGCTTCTTCTGGCGCGACGCAATGATGCAATTTTTTTACGCTAATTACAACATTACGTTCATATAATTTTTCAACACAACAAAATTTAAGGAATGTCTTAACTGACACCTCAAAGTAATGGTTTCCCGCTATATACTAGAAAAACCGTTATTCTCAAAAATATCTTTAAACTTACTTTAAGAAATTGTATTTTAAACTATGTCGAACAATAATACGTTTTCTCCAATTGAATATGCTGCTCCAATATCTGATTTAAAGAAAAGATTGGATAAAAGAAAGACTATAGATGAACAAAACCCTGTAAATCATAACGATAGCGAAACAAGTTCAAGTTTTTCATCCGGTCAAACAGATATTGAAGTTGATACTCAGTCCATTGAAGAAGCAGCTAAAACTACATACGAATATTACTCAATCGAGGAGGAAACATCAAAATGGATATGCAATCAATGTCATAATAACAGACCTAAAAAGTACTCATGTAAAACATCAAAGAGTATACTAGATTACCATCTTGAACATGATCACGAAATAATAACGCCGAAAAAAAAACGAACTACAAGTGGCTTGTCAAAAGAAATTAGCGATAAGATTGATAGAGCTCTTTTAATTTTCATTATTGCTTGTTGTCTTCCATTTATGTTGGTAGAAAGTAATGCATTTAAAGAATTTGTTTTGTGTTTAAATCCAAAGTATAAAGTGCCTTGCCGAAAAAAGTTAAGATCTCTTTTAACTGAGTTATATCGAGAAAAAGTTGAACTTTTGAAGTCAAAATTATTATCAATTAAAGTTTTATCTATAACTACTGACGGATGGACGTCCTGTCAAAACTATAGTTACATATCTGCAACTGCACATTTCATTTCTGACAAAACAAATTTCATCAGTTTTTGTTTGGGCTTTGCATACATTAATGGCCGCCATGATGCAGAAAATTTAAAAGAGGCTTTGCTGAAAATCGTAGAAAAATTTAAAGTGGATGATAAAATAATGAGTGTAGTATCAGACAACGCCAGTAACGTACGCAACTGTCTAAATTCTTTAAAAGTTTGTTTAAACATTCAATCAATAAGATGTATGGGACATGTTTTGCAATTAGTTGTTAAAAATGTCATAGTTTTAGTTGAAGAAGGTGAAAAAGATAATTCGTCTAAATTCTTTTTCATTGCAAGAACATTAACTAAGTGCAGGAAAATTGTTACATCTTTCAATCATTCTTCTCAACTTAATGATTTATTAGAAGAAAGTCAAATGCGACAAGGTGTCGAAAGAAATCACATACTTCATTTGATTCAAGATGTGAAAACTCGTTGGCACTCTACGTTTCTCATGGCAGAGCGAATGCTTAAGCTTCACTCCTACGTAAAAGATATTTTTAATTCGAAACAACAATACAAAGATATGAGAAAATATTTACTCGATGAAGATGAAATTGTAAACTTAAAAGAAACAGTAAATGCTTTATTAAGCTTTCATCAAGTAAGCGTTTTACTATCTGGCGATAGGTATGCAACGTGTTCTTTAATTATTCCAAGTATAAAGTACCTTGAGAAGCAGCTAATTAAAAATAAAAGTGAAACCCCTCCTTTAATTGTAATATTGAAAACACATTTGTTAGAATCTTTACAAACTTACAAAGATTCATATGAATTAGAGAATAATTCCTTTTTATTGTGTGCCACTTTATTGGATCCAAATTATAAAAGTTTTCAATTCTTTGAAAAGTACGAAAAAAAGAAATATTTAAAAAGCGTGAAAGAATTTTTGTCAGATTTTTATCTCGCAAAAAGAGTTGGTGAAATAATTCCAATTAAAAAGGTGACAATGGAATCAAAAAAATTTAAGTTGTCATTTGAGGATGAAGAAGATGATTCCGGAAGTGATAGTGACAAAAATGTAACCTTAGATTTAAAAAAAGAAATCAGTGAGTATATAAAATTGTCAGTGCACGAACAAAATGTTTTAGAATTTTGGCATCAAAATCAATATGTTTTTCCATTATTGTATTGCATTTCAACGATGATTTTATGTACACCTGCTACCAGTGCACCAAGTGAGCGCCTTTTTTCTGACGCATTAAACAATTTGTATGCTAAGCGAAACAGGATGACGGCGGAATGTTTTCAAATGTTGATGTTTTTGTACGAAAATTTGGAATTTTTTAATTTGGTTTAAAGTTAGTGCAATTTAATCAAAGTAATACGGAAGTATCTTGTTGTAATAATTATTTTTGAATTTATTTTATTGTTCTTGAATAAAAACTCTTAAATTTAGAACTTGAACTTGTAGTTGCGTCATTGTGTAATTCATTGTGCACAACGAATATGTAGTTCGATGACTATATATGGTTCATTGTGCACAATGAATTTAAAAACGATATATAAATTATAAAAGCTTATCAAGCAGTCGTCTTGATATTACAGAACTGTTTTGTTTTAAAAACAATCTAATAAGGTTGCAATATGTTTAAATTTTTTGCAAAGTATCATCTGATTTTTAATTTTTCCTTAAAAATCCAATTGCTTAATTAGACTATAAAATTAAGTGCAAAATATGAACGTTGCAAGTCTTTCCGATTCTATGTTATTTAAATTTAAATTTTTTTACATTTGTAAATGTATTTTACATTTTAATGTATTAATTATGACCCACCCAAGTTTATACTTTCTTTATATTATAAAGAAAAGGTAAGGTTAATGAACTAATTCATTAACCTTACCTTTTCTTTATAATTCTATAAAAAATGGCGTCTCAAATGCGGTTTATTTAAGTTGATATTTCAAACTTACTTTTTAAATAATATAGCTTCGAGTTGACTTCAGATCTTACTTTTCACGCAAAAACTCTTATTTTCTTATAAACTATCTACTCCAGCTTGAAGCAATTTAATGACAAAAATTACTGCTGCCTAGTATGCAGCCATAATTAATATAATTACATGAATTTAAATACAACTAAAAAGTAAATTTTTGACACATTTGACAACAAACATTATTTTGGGAAAAATAAATCGTATCTTAATTTTTTTTTAACAAAAAGTTAAATGTACTTTAAAATGAGAGATTTTATTCTGCATTTTGTAAGTAATTAAAAAGTGATAAGAAATTTTCTGGTTTGATGAAGCGACTGCAGCCATTTAATAGAATGTTTATCTTATTCTTCTGTTATTAAAAACGATTTTAATTGCGGAGGTTGCATTTTTAAATGCGGACGATTAGCTTCTCTGTAAATGTTATTAAATGTTTTGCATTTTAAAAACTCTATCAATACGCTTAACATTTGGTATGCGTTTTATAATAAATAAGTTGCCGAAGCTTAAATGTACTTAACCCTTTATTAGTCGAATATTGAAAAAACTATTAAAAAAATTATTTAAATAATTTATTTTAATGAATATTACAACATCGAATAGAATAAGACAATCACAACATTGACTAGAATAAGAAAAATAAAGTTGGATTTATGTATAAATATCACTAAATTGATAATTTAAGGAACAGGAATCAATTAGAATCAATTCAAAGTTATTGTTGCCATATGGCAAGAGCATTATTTGAAATAGCAACTTGCGAAAGTCTAATATTCAGAAGTATTATTTGCGAAAGTTACTTTGACAATTTTAAATGCCTCTATATATTCGTTAAGAATAAAAATAATTACTAATTGTATATACCCTTTTGAAAAATTTTCCAGAAATATTTGAAATCTTTTGGTTAACAACCCTATTTCAAAGGCTGAAAATTGCAACATAGGAAAAATTATCCCAGATAAGTAATATCCATAAAATTGGATTATATTATACATTGCCTATAAATTATCAATTTCACATTAGTGATATATAGTATTGGAGCCAGCGAGAAGGGATGGTGGTGTTGGGGGTATGACACTCACTATCTATTACCAATATTTAGTTTGATCATTCGGCAAATTTAGATGTTATTATAATTAGTTAGCAAATCTCAGCAATCGAGTTATATATTTTTATACTCAGCAAGTATAATTTTTAATCGGCAAATATTTTTACGGCAGTTTTCAACTTACCACCTCCCCTCCTCCCCCTCCCCCGGCCATTTGTATTAGCGAATATACTTAGTCTCTAAATATTTAATTTCATATCAGCGATAAGAAGTGCCAACTTATTAACGCAAACTTCCATCATTTTTCTCCACAAACTTGTCATTTAATGTGAAAGCTTACATATGCAACACTATCATTACATTTATAATTAAAGCTTTATCAGTTTCTCATTTTTTCAACGTACGGACAAACAAGTACGGAATTGCACTTAAATTGGCTGGCGTTTTTAGGTTATGTTTGTTTCAATTTAACCCTTTATTGTTCACTATTCCAAAATTTCCAAAAGCTTCGCTTTCGGAAATAGCACTTGAGAAATGAGCGCTTTTGATAACGACGTTTCGATATCTGTGAAGGAAGTTTATTCGCCTAACTGCAAGAAATGTGAAAATAAAATATCTGTATATATCAAACTGTTTGTAATGAAATTTTATTTTCAGTATAGCAACTTTAAAGTTTTACTAGTTTGTTTTTCAAATAATGATCAAAAAATTTATTTCGAAAGGAAAATTTTCGATAAATCCACTTGACGAAAGGTCACTTACGGAAGAAAACTTTTGAAATTCGTCGTCATAAAAACAAGATTGAAATGTTCCATTAAATAAATCCGTTCAATGAACTAAGTAATTAAATGCTAATTACTCATAAGTGTTAATTATCGCGCATGCAAATTTTTGTGAAGATTTAACTGATATTTTCTTTTAACTGAGTCCTTTCTGTAGGTTCCGAAAATCTTCTTTCGAAATGAATCGGTTAGCAAGTTTCTTTTCGCTTGTCATTCTTGCGAAAATTTTATTTTTCGTATATAGCTTTACTAGCGGCGTGGGCAGGATTTTTTGATGTTTCAGATATGACACTTTTAGGCATTGTGCGAACTCCAAACTCAAGAATGTTGTTAAGTCAAATGAAAATGTTTCTCAAAAAAATCGCGGTGGTTAGATCGTGAGAACAAAAATACCCCAACAAGTTCGCTTTCCCAACCCCGAGTTAGACGTTCAATTAAACTCCGGAATGTTAATTAAACGTCTAAAGGGTGCCTTTTTTAGATTGGGTGTTTATAAACAGTTGCAACAACCGCATTAGTAGTTGTTTCAGAGCTGGGAAAAAATTCTAATAATCAAATTTGATTTAATGCGTTACGAATTTGATTTGACTGCCCCCTATGATCCATAATTGGGACATTCAACCGCCACAATAATGTGCCGTCGTGTGTGAAAATTTCATGGTATAGGTTATTCAGTTTTTAGTACTAAATCTTGTTTTAATCGACTAGTTTTAGTTAGACTAAAAAGTTAGTCGACTAATTTTAGTTACGCTAAAAAGTTAGTCGACTAAATTTAGTTAGACTAAAAATTAGTCGACTAATTTTAGTTACGCTAAAAAGTTAGTCGACTAATTTTAGTTAGACTAAAAAGTTAGCCGACTAAATTTAGTTAGACTAAAAAGTTAGTCGACTAATTTTAGTTACGCTTAAAAGTTAGTCGACTAATTTTAGTTAGACTAAAAAGTTAGTCGACTAAATTTAGTTAGACTAAAAAGTTAGTCGACTAATTTTAGTTAGACTAAAAAGTTAGTCGACTAAATTTAGTTAGACTAAAAAGTTAGTCGACTAATTTTAGTTAGACTAAAACTAACCTTAACTCCCATCCCTATAATTTATTACATAGAACACATTTAGCAGCTGTGCTCAGACATTTTTTAAAAAAGTTGTTTTTTGGACATGTCTAATATATATATATATATATATATATATATATATATATATATATATATATATATATATATATATATATATATATATATATATATATATATATATATATATATATATATATATATATATATATATATATATATATATATATATATAATATACATACATACATACATACATAAATACATACATACATACATACATACATACATACATACATACATACATACATACATACATACATACATACATACATACATACATACATACATACATACATTACATACATTACATACATACATACATACATTCAGAAACAATTTCAGAAATGTTGCATTATTCTGATATCAAAAATGTTTTGGAATGTGTTATTAGGAGGAACATAAACACTTTTTTACTGATTTTTGAACAACACTAGCTTGGTCAGTTTGTGTTGAACTCGTGCCCCATGTATGTAACTTGTTGCACATGGTAAGACATAGTGTAAGCACAAATCCTAATAAGCAATATTAGGATTATGACTACTTAAAGTTGCTGTGGCTTTACCACTAATTAAACATTTATCTTGTAATTCATTGATCAGTTTTTTGTTGAGTCTGTGCTTTTGTTACACATCTGATACATTTTTTCTGTAACTTATATGCATCTAATACAAGAGACAATTTCTTATTGACAGTTTGCAGATTGTCTGAACCAGTTTTGATGCAATCTCCTAAGCGCAATCTTTTATTTGTACTAATCACTTTTTCTTCAAAAGTATTCTCCACAGTTCAATCTCAAATTTTTTCTTCTCTAATAAGTTTATATAAATAAGTTTTTTAGAATTCTTTCAGTGGGTGCTTTCTGAATATTATGTGTGACTGGTTTTAAATGTTCTGGAAATTTAAAAATTGTTGGTATTGCATCAGATTTTAGATATTTTCTCAAACAGAAATAAGATGCTTTGCTTTCATTAAAGCAATCTTTAAAAAAATGATCTGAGCAAAGATAACTTGCTGAAGAGGGAACAAAATTCTTTTGCTCTGTTTCAAGAACTCATGCTGCTCTTTTTTCTGGATTTACAGGAAATCTATTTAAGAATGCATAGCTAAGATTCATTATACATACTGTGCTTAACTTTTAAAATCTACATAATAAAATTATAATGAATCTTTAAGAACAAAATGTTTAAACTGTATACAAACTATTTTCTTACCTATGAAAATTTCTTGAAACCCCTTTAACAGATCTAGCTGTACATCCAAAAGCACTGCACAAATTAACCATTTTAAAACTAACACCAAATCTTGAAATATATAGTACATAAACATATATGTATAATTTAGATAAATATATTATACATAAATATAGATGTATACTTTTATATTCAATGTTAGTATTCTAAAAACTCCATACAAATTTTACATCATACAACCATATAGAAGATATTATTCATGGCATAACATTTTGATAAAATTATTATTTGCATTGCAAAACTTTTTTTCGCATTTAAAAATCTTTTCACTTAGGATCAACTTGAATAAACTTGTCTTGTTTTATGAACTATTTGCATTGAAATTACTGTTTCAAATGCTAATTATTTGCAACTGAAATTAAAATATATATTAATCATTTATGACTTAAATATATATTAACCAAATGGCTTCAAAATAGCTTTACAAACAATTCAAAGCAAAATATAAAACTAAAAAATGTGAATGTATGCAATATATACGCTGTTTAAACTGCATTTTTCTGCCTCACTCAAGATCATCATGGCAAAATCAGCATGGTTTCAATTACTTCTGCCTATGTCGTTTCCAGTATTTTATATATATATGGTTTTCTCAGAAATTTAGCATATTTTAAATAGATAAAAGGCAGAATTAACAGGAACTTTGGTCATCTTTGCTCTCAATGGAAAGTTTAACCAATTCTTTTAAACAGCTGATGCTACAGGAGTTTTTTGGTCAAGTAATATCCATGTCCATGTTCATCCATGTTCATACATTTTCATACATTTTCGATTAGGTTCAAATCAGGCAAATAAGCTTGCCACTAGAGCTGGCCATTAAAGAACTCAAATGTTTTGTTTAAATCAAGCGGCTATTATTTTAACTCCATGGCATGAGGTCTTTTCTTGCTGAAAGGTCCATTTAGGTTCTTTGCCAAAAAAAATGTTTTATTCAGAATAAACAGTTCTTAAGCATTTCTATATATCTATGTTAATTTATTAGCCTCCTCTTTCTTTTTAATCATGTCAAAAGAAACTCCCTATAAACCTTTCAATTATGGTGTCTTCGGTATGATTCATCAACAAATAACTTTTTTTCCCCGTAATTAGTTATTCTAGAGATTTCTTTGGAAAATTTTAATCATTTTATTTGATCTGGTTGTTATAGCAATTATTTACTTTTTGAGACCAAAAAATATTAATTTTCAAGTAGCAGATTAACTTGGCCATCCATCTTGCTCTAAGGAACACCCCTGATGAATTAATATGCAATTAATATTTCTTGCTTCTCTATCTCCAAGAAAAATTAACAAACTTAATAGTTCTTTGTAATCCCTTAGTTATTAGTAACTGATTTTTAATAATCACACAGAGTTCTGTGCAATTGGGTCCTGATCATATTTTACCTTGTGACAAATACTTTTCTTTAAATTAATTCTACATAAAATGTCAAAAACTTACTTATTAAATGACAACTTTGAACTAATAATTCTTTCTGAACATGCTCCTGTTAATCTATCTTGCTATTAGTTGCCATTATTTAGGTAATTAACTTCAAAAATAAAAATATTACATCATATGTATATTGTATAGTAATTAATTTACTAAAGACAAAACTAAATATAACAAAATGCTTTTGATTTGATATGGCAAAACAGAAAACAATATATGAATTATGAAATACGTAAAACTTTTGACTTTTAATTTGAGATATATTTTAATTCAATAGATGTGATTGTTAAGGTTAACTGGTGTAATTTTGACAATTTTCGTTAAGAAAACTCAAAGAACACATAAAACTTGTTATTTGTTTAAAATGTGGTTTTGATAGGAGTACAGTTTTCAGTTTTGACTACAAGTGCACCATCTTGCTGAATGATTGTGTTATTTCATGAAATATTTCTGGTAATTGGATAATGTTGTAAACTTGCTTAATTTGAACTTCAGCAAAGCTTCTGTTTCAGGTTCTTAACAAACTAATGCATTTTTGTTATAACGCTGCATATTTTCATCAGTCTTACTTAATGTGATACCAAAACAATTAAAAGTAGTTTGCACATCAAGTTTGCAAATAATTGCTATTTTGTAAGATCTCTCATGTAGAATAGCTACACAAAGATTGATAACTATGTGTCCCACGCCTAGAGGAACATTGATATATTGCTTAAGGCTATCTATAAATGGTATGTAAATGCAATCCAAAAAATAAAAAAACATCATGATTTAATTTCTAATGTTTTTTTTTTTGCATGATAACTTTTTCAAATATAAGTCAAAGTTATCCCAGATTAACCTTATGCAATGCTTATTTTTAATGCAAAACAAATTCATTTTAAACATGAAATATTGACATTTGTAATTTGTTATCTAAAATATGAAACTATCAATCAAACCATTTATAACTTTTTGAAAATTACTTGTCAATGTGAAGTGAAACAAAACAAAATACTCAGAGTTGTATATTAAAAAAAAAACTTTTTAACATATTTGCTTGAGATCCTAATACACACATACCATACTTAAATTGAAACATCTAATATAATAAACTTTACATACAACATCCTGTCCAGAATAATTTGAAGAACTTTCATCACATGACCAATAGCAATAATCAAAGAAAAAGTCTTTAACATTATCTTTTCCCGCTTCATCATTTTCAACACAAGTACCATCCTAAGTATTTTATATATATATATATATATATATATATATATATATATATATATATATATATATATATATATATATATATATATATATATATATATATATATACATTTAGCTAAAAATAACTATTTAGCTAAAAAAATTTTGTAACAGAATTTTATAAATTTTTATATATAAAAAAACAAGAGCACAATATAACTATTAAATTGCTTTTACAAAAACAACTAAATTTAAACAAATTGAATTAATTTGAAGAAACTTTATAAAAATTTAAAACAGCCTCCTTTTGCTTTTATGCATAATTAGATGCAAAGAGGCATGGATCCCATTGAACTCATGTAATAATCTTTTGGCAACTCCATCCAAATCTCTGATAGCTGTTGTTTAAGATTTTTAACTAAAGTTATCTAATATTTTGCAGTTTTCCATTAATCCAGCTCCATACATACTTAATAGGATTTAAATATGGCAGCTGAGCACACCAAGGAATAATTTTTTAACATCTCTCATGAAACCATTGTTGAATGAGCTGTTGTGCCATCTTGCTAAATTATCCAATTTTTGCTTCTTCCATTAAATTATTTAGCCAAATGTTTTAAACTCTTTTCTAGAGAATTTTTGAAAAATGACATTTTTGTCTCTTTCACTTAACTTTGGAGGTCTACCAGACCTAGAAGAATCTTTGAGAGCCTCAGTTTCTTCAAAATTTTTTGCTGTATTTTGAAGGCAGCCCTCTGAAACACAACTTAATTTTGCTAAAGCAACATTTGACTGGTTTCCTTATTTTTTAAACAAACAATTCGGCATTTAGCACTCTCAGGGATACCTTTCTAGCCCATTTGGTCAAAAATTTACCTGATCAAATTTGGCATTAATTATTTCAAAAATTATTTAATATTTAATGAAAATTTTTATGGTGGGGCAGTATAATTCATAAGTAATAGATATTATCTTTTTGAAAAGAAACAAAAATCAAATAGATTTAAAAAAATCAAAAATAACAATATTCTTTTAAACTAAATGGTCATTTATTTACAAATAAAAAAAGAAGGTCATTAATTGGTTAATTATCATTAGAAGAGAGGTAAGTGTTGTACATGTACCAAAGTGACTCTAACTAATAGAAAAAAGAAAAAAAAGATTTAAAAAAAAGTCTTTTGCTTTGACAATTTTATTATTGAAAAACTAAACCAACATTATAAAAAATAAAAAATTATAAAAAATTTGCTCTTGTATAAACTTTCTGGACAAACTATATATGTATTCTATTAACAATAAATATAAATATATAATAATAATAATAATAATAATAATAATAATAATAATAATAATAATAATAATAATAATAATAATAATAATGATAATAATAACAATAATAATAATAATAATAATAATAATAATAATAATAATAATAATAATAATAATAATAATAATAATAATAAATAATAGTAAATAATAATAAATAATAATAATAATAATAATAATAATAATAATAATAATAATAATAAAAAGAAGAAGAAGGATGATGATGATGATGATGATGATGATGATGATGATGATGATGATGATGATGATGATGATGATGATGATGATGATGATGATGATGATGATGATGATGATGATTATCTTATAAATATATATATATATGATATACTCCAGAAATAAGTGACATTTTTGCAGATCATCTTTAAAATAAATTTTGCTGTTATTATATATATTTTATTTTGGCTGTTACAATATATATTAGGGTACATCCAAAGCTTTAATATCAAAGAAACTTGTCTTAGGGGCTGTTTATATGGACAAAGGCTAGCCTGTTTGCTGAGATCTCAGTAAAAAGCAGTGAGATCTCACTTGCCGGGCTAGCTCTCTTATTCATATAAACGCAAAATAAAGTTAAGTTGAGATAAGGATGGTGTTGAGATCTTGGTAAACAGGCTAGCCCTGCAAACGAGCTAGCCCGCTTTTCATATAAACAGCCCTTTAGATTGTTCCAGTGGTTGAAAATAGTACTTCTACAAATTTTAATCAAAATTTAATTTAATTTAGAGGGCTAACCTAATTAACTTTTCATACCAGGACACAGTGAATTGTCTGCAACAAGCTAGCTAGACAGGATTTGATTTTTGTAGATGTGATCTAGGATTTGATTTTTATGTATGTGATCAATAATATTTTTGTGCTTTATTGATTAGTTATGCATTTTTTAATTATTTGAAAGCTTTGAGGAATTTTTATATTAAAAAAAAAAAAAATACTGATTAACATAAATGCATTAAAATAAAAAATAAATACTTAATTCAACATGTAAACTTTATAATAAAATACACGCAACAACTATCAACGGATGAAGTGTTGTAATATTTCCAATCTAACAAATCAGATTAGGAATATTACAACTAATCATCTAATGATAGCTGGTGTGCATGTAATATTGGATTCTAAGTAATCTTCTTTGTCAAAAAAATTTTTACTTCAAATCCGATGTGGTAGTATTAAAGGCAAAACAATTCAGAACATCTAAAGGTAATTTCTTGATTCTCTTACTTGTCAATACTCTCTGTGAATTGATGTCAGGATAGGATGTTACCAAAACAAATTTATAATTGTGAAAATCGTGTGATTTTTTTTCTGGAACAAGAATTTTGTGCAAAGTAACAGGCATTTAGCACTACAGATATATATTTAAACAACGAGTTTTGTTTTTAGAACAAAGCTTTTGAAATTTGATTAAACTATTATCATTGAACATTTTAATGAGATTAATGTCCAATACTGTAATCTTACCAACTCCGGCTTCATAAAGAGCCTTCAAGCTGCATTTTCATCATTTTTATTTCCTAAGCCAGGTTTTGGTTTGTCTACAACAAGCCCTATAAAATTAAACTTTTGCTTGATTTCTTCTAAACATTGTTGTATACTAGATTTATCTTCATCACTTTTAACTTTTTTTATGTTAAAGTGATACCCAATGTGTAACAAATACTTAAAAAAAACAAAAACAAATCCATCCATGCAAAGTAGACGAGCATTATGGGATTCACACCACATATGTAACATTTTTGTTGATGTGTGTTAGTTAAAAAATTACAAACTTTTCTACCTACTATTAGGAGTATAATGTTGGAATAAGTTAATACTTCTAATAATTAATTTTATTGAAAGCATTTTATAAAGGTAAATTTTTTTACTAAAATTGAACTAAAACTTAAAATACAAGATATCCAAACCTTAGAGCTAATAATGGATGTTCGATTATTTTCCATGTGTATAATGCATTTTGCATCCATGTTCTTCTCTCTGAAAAATTACAACTAAAAACATTTACTTTAGAACTCAATATTTAATATCTACAGTTAAATATAGTGGTGTTTTACAAATAATGCTATAAAGTTCCTGTAAAGAATATTGTTTGTATGAAAGATTGTGTGGATTACAGAGTTAGAGATGAGGAGCAAAAGTAATACAGAAGATAGAAGTTGAAGTTTCTGCATCCTTTGGTAAAATCTAAAAAGTTATTTTTTTATATAACTTAAACTTTTTATGTAGTAACGTAAGTTAAAAAAGAACATGCTAGAAGGTGAAAACAATCTTTTAAAACTATATAATTTTTAAAAGTTAATATGTATGAGTATAAGAATACATATACACATACATACATACATGCATACATACATACATACATACATACATACATACATACATACATACATACATACATAAAAGAAAACAGAAGAAATCAAACCGTTGATTAAATGGTCGTACACGCACTGCTACTTTTATAGAAGCCATTTATAAAGAGGTTTCTTAATTTTACCTTATTTCTAGTAAAGAAATACAATATTTATTAGAAAAATATATCTACAAAAGTTGAATAGATGTTATAAATTACATTGTACTAGTAACGTATACTATCTATCTAGGTATATATTTGTTACCTACAGTTATAATGTATTCACTTAGTATGTAGCTGGCTGATTTTTCTCATAATCAGATATGATTACAAAAATTTTTTCTTATTTCATTCAATAAATTTAATAATATCTAAATAAACTTTATTAAGCTAAAAAAAACAACCTGTAATCTAGTATATCCAACTGTTTCTTTTTTAAACAAGTGTTTCAACTTGTTTCATGTATTCTTAAGATGATTAATATACAACTTTATAAATCATAAAATATATTCAACATTATGTATGCATAAAATGATAATTACTTATCATCATATATATTTATGTTAAATACAAACATTTGTGTTAAATTTATGTATCCAAAAAAAAATTTTAACGCATATCACACTTTAGAGAACAAACTGACCCCTTTATCTATTTTGTAAACAATAGGCTCAATAACGGTTATTGATAAAAATATGTCGTAACAAGAAGGAAAGTTATAATCTTAAGCGAGAATAATTTACGCTAAAATTGTTTATTTTTAAAACTGCGACGCATTCGCGTAGATATTTTTATGAGATTGTCTGCATAAAAACTCTTCAAGTTTCTAACAACTGATTTTTTTTTAATTTTTAATTGACAAAAATTTCTTTTCATTTCATAACTTTTATCGTTGGGGCATTTTCTCAAGTTAGAATAAACGAATAGATTGAGGATTTTAGCTAGAAGTCAACTCTGTGAACTTGTTAAGAAAGTGAAACACAAAATTCAAGTTGTCAAAATAATTTATTGAAAGAAATCGGGTTTTAAATGTTGAGATGGTTCTCAAAAACATCAGGTTCCACGACATTTTCAATTTCTATAGTAATTAAATACAAAGCAATAAATACTTATTATTATTTTATTATCTAAACAACTAATGACCTAAAAATACCATTTTATTGGTTTTTACAAACAGATTTTGAAAGTCTTTCGCAAGAAATAACACGATTAAACAGACTTCCTTTTGTTTAAAAAGTTTTCACAACAAAAATATATTTGTGAACAATTTTTAAACAAATGAAATTGATTCTTATGGATTTTTCAACAAAAACTGTTAAGTAAGTTTTTACAACCACGGTTAGCCATACTTACAGCATGGGCAAAAAGATTAAAAGTGAAGTTATGTTGACTGAAAGAAAATAAAACAGCTGTAACCGAAGAGGAACAAGGCGGGAGAACAAAAAGTACTACTGAGGTGCAAATTTACCACCTCTGCTAATCTAATTCCAGTTAAATTTACTTTGGGATTTATTATATTAAAATGCACACATGTTAAAGTTAAAAAATGATTTTTCTTTTAAAATTCCATATATTCAAACGTGAAAAAATGGTAAGTGGTACGACTTCTCTTTTTAATACCATCTTTTCACTCAGCACACCGAAAACCTATTATTAATAATTATTAATAATAGGTTTTTTTAATTGGGCAAAATTATTAATAACGTTTTTTTTTCTAAGTCAACAAAAAAAACTGCGTGCCAATTTTTTTCAACATATTTAACTTTAGCTTGTAATTTTTTTTTGATCCCTTTTTATGGTAGTTTCAAAACTATTTTTCGTAGCATTGTTCTGGTTTATTGATATCTAAATATTCAAGTATTCACTTTTAAGTATTAGCAATAGTCAATTTCAAATTAAATACTAATGTTTTGCAGACCAATATTTCGAATTATATGCTGTTTTTTCAGACCATTATTTGTAGAGTTGAGTTTAATTTTGCAAGATGTTTTGAATATGGCTTTTTATCTAGAATTCTTCATGGATCTACAATGTGTTTTAGGTTTAACTCAATTGTTAATAATACTAAAATGTATTTGGTATGTAACAATATGGATGTCTATACTAACTTCACTTTGATGTTTTGATTTTTTTTTAAAGAGTTTGTAATTAACTTATAATATAATAGCTTTTACATTTACGTTACATTGTTTCTAATGTTCAAACCTTTTAAAAACAGTAGATTGATTCCTAATTTCAAAAAATATACTTTTCTTTAATTCTATATTGTTTTTGTTTATTTATTTTTCAGAATACATACAACTTAATATATAACAACAAAAGCTGTAAAATTGAGAATAATCTACTTGTGCTATTGTTTGTGACGACTCATTTGAGAAGTCATAATATTTGATTTATCACTTGGAGAAGTCAGAATGTTTGATTTGTCACTTGGAAAAGTCAGGATGTTTAATTTGTCATTTGTAATAGCTCTTTCCACAATTGATTGAAATCAATATGATCAGACTCAGGTTCTGATCAGAATCTTCCAAATGAACAATGTCCTTCAATAAGTTCAAGGAATTGGATAGGATAAGTAGATACATGAATTTTAGGAGTCACTTATTCCACAACCGTTTTAATTCAATTCGCCATTATTATAAACAAAGTCTTGGAAAATTTCTTATCGCCTCCAATTCAAAGATATTTTTACTGAAAGTGCCAGAAGCTAATAATAAAAAACAATCAGCGATTAAACTTGGTCTGCATCTTTGTGCAGAATCTATTGAAAGTACAATTAAATGTAAGGCTCCCTCGATTTCTTAATATCGAAACTTAGCCATCTGAACCGAAAATAGCGTTTACACAGTATCAGAGTGGTGCGTTTAATTGGATCTACTTTATTAGGTTTAAATATATTTTTTGACACAAAATGACCCATTCATTTGTCAGTTATTAAATCTTTTAAAAGACTTTAACTTAAAAACCATAAGGTTAAATTCCTTAATAAATCCAGCCAAAAGATAAATTAGTCTACAACTTCAATACCAATGTATTGAGAAAGTTTAAGTAACTTGATCAGAAACATTAACAAAAGAAATGATTTTCACAAATAATAAACAATCATGTTGAGAAAGTTTTGTCAGTCACTAATTCATTGCCTTGCAGACATATATGAATTAAGATCATCATCCAAACTGTTAAGATTGATAGGTGGTCCTCTGCGATCACGATTTCCGCGGCGAGATTGAAAACCACTGTTTTTAAAATTTCCTTCTTTAAATTTACCACCTCGTTTATAAACCCCAAGGTTGGCTCCATTTCCAAAACCAATTCTATTTCTAATGTTTTTTTTTGTTGCAGGATTACCTAATCGATCTTTAATACTTGACTTAATTTTTGATTTATCTAATCT